>NC_045614.1:218624039-219258484 GCF_009829155.1 Mustela erminea
CACCCTTTGCCCCAAACCCTTGTGGCCACCAACTCTCGATCACTGCCCTTGTGGCTTTTCCAGAATGTTCTATAAAGACAGTGTGCAGCCTCTGGGGTCTGGCATCTTGCATTTAGCAGAACCTGCTTGTGCTT
The DNA here is from genome assembly GCF_009829155.1 of Mustela erminea. Classification (NCBI taxonomy): domain Eukaryota; kingdom Metazoa; phylum Chordata; class Mammalia; order Carnivora; family Mustelidae; genus Mustela; species Mustela erminea. Next base: position 218,624,174 of record NC_045614.1, read on the forward strand.
CCAGGGCTGAGGGCCGGGCGGCCGTGCCCTCTCTTTCGTCCGATCGCGTTCCGCTGCGGGCCGGGGCCATTGTTCGGTGATTCTGCCGCCAGATGGAGGACGTTTCCGTCGCTTTCTGTTCTGGAGGGTTACGAGCCAAGAAAGCGGCCGCAGCATCACGTACCGGTCTTTGCCTGGCAGCGGATTTCTGTTTCTCCAGGGCAAACATGCAGGGGTGGCCGCGCTGGGTCATGGGCTCAGGGCACGTGCAACGTGATCAGAAACTGCCAAACGATTTTGCCAAGTGTCCATGCCGTGCTGCGCTCCCTCTAGCCGCGCACAGGGGCTCGCGTGGCCCTGTGTCCTTGCCAGCCCTCGAAGTTGCATTTTTTGGTTCCATATTGGCCATTCTAACAGGTGTGTGCGGTACCTTACTGCAGTTTAATTTGTGTCCCCTGATGACTAATGCTGGGTTGAGACTCTTGAACGCGCTTTCTTGCCAAGCTTTCCGAAGTGCCCGAATGACGCTACGTTTCCCCCAGCGCTGCTCGAGCTCCTCCCTCCTCCGCGCCCCCGCCGGCTACCCCTGGCTGGGCTTTGCCGTCTTGGCCATCCTCAGAGGCACGTTAGGGTACCTCCGTGGGGTTTACTTTGTACCTCCCTGACAACTAATGGTGTGAGGTGTCTTTTTTATGTGTGTATTTGCCATCCACTTGTCTTTTTGGTGTTTCTTCAAATGTTCAGGCCCTTCCTTTTTTAAGGTTTTCTTGACTGAATTTTGAGAGCTCTTTATGCATGTTGGATATGAGCGCCATTGGACTTGAAGAAGGTGGGCGTCAGGGCACCAAGCCCCTCACGTCGAACATTCGTGTGTACAGATGTGTACGCCCCCCAGAAACAGAACTGCCAACAGCCTCCTGTCGACCAGAAGTTCTAGGATAACATGGAGTTGATGGACACATACTTGTCTTCTTACAATAAAGTGAGCTGGAGAAGAAAATGCTCTCAAGAAAATCATCAGGAAGAGAAAACACGTGCGCAGTAGGGTACGGATTTACTTGGGAAAGCCCCGTGGGAGTGCGGGCTCGCAGTCCAAGCCCATGTGGCACGAGGGTGGGCTGCCCTTGGCTCGGATGCGACTTGCGAATATTTTCTGCTATTCAGGCTCTCGGCAGTGTTGCTGGGAGAGCAAAAGGGTTCAATACGGGTAGAGACCTCTTCATCGATTTTCGTCTTCTTCAGATCGTGCTCTCGGCTATAGCCCAACTCAAGGTCGCAACAATTCTTCTGCTGTTTGCTTCTAAAAGTCTAAAATGTTTACATTTTACATTTAGGGCTATGATCAGTTTTTATGAAGCTTTTACACTAAGTGTGAGGTATGGGTCAAGGCTCCTTTTTGGTTTTTTGGATTTGGACGCCCAGTTGTTCCAAGCACACTTCTGTGTCTTGAACTTGCCTTTGCAAGTATCTGGTCAAAAATCAGTTGACTGTATTTGCGTGCGTCTGTGTGTCTATTCTGTTTCCGGATCTGTCTGCTTCTATTCCCTTGCCAACGTCACGTTGTCTTGAGTACTGTGGCTTTACAGAAAATCTTGGAGTCGGGTAGTGACGTCCTCCAACTTTGGTCTTCAGCTTCAAGTGGTTTGGATATTTGAGCTCCTTTCCTATCCAAATAATTTTAGGATTCGCTTGTTCTTACTGACAAAAACTGCTACTGGGACGTGGTTGGGCATTGGCTTGAGTCTATAGACGAGTCTGGAGCTCACTGACAGAACAATATTCCCACCTGCGAACATGGTTTAGCTCTCCATTGACTAAAGTCTGGTTAAGTTTCTTTTGTCGGTATTTTTGTAGTTCTCATTATGTACCTATTCCCTGAGATTTATATCTAAGTTTCCATTGTTTATTCTGTTGTAAATCACGCCTTTAAACAAAATTTTTCAATTCTAATGATTTATTGCTATTATATTGAAATGCGATTAATTTTAATTATTTTAGGCTTGCACACTTCAACCTTGCTAAACTCTCTTGTATATCTAGGAGATTTCTATAGATTCTTGGGGTTTTCTAGGTGGACACTGACATCCTCTGTGAATACAGACCATTGTACATCTTAATTTCCAATGTGTATGACTTGTATTTCTTCTTGCTGGTTGCACAGGCAGGACTTCAGTATGGTGTTGAGTAGGGGCAGTGAGAGAGGACATCTGTACCTTTTTCCTGATCTTTGGAGGGAAGCTCTTAGACTTTTACAATTAAGTATGGTGTGTGCTATAAATTTTTCACAGATGTCTTTTATCATGTTAACAGGTTTTCCAATTATTCCTAGTTTACTATAAGCTTTAAAAAAAAAATTGAACAGGGGAGAACCCTCTCCAATTCATTCTATGAGGCTTACATTACCCTGATAACAAAGCCAGGCAGAAAACCACATACAAACATCCCTTACAAACAATCATGCAAAAGTCCTCAACAAAACACTAGCAAACTGAATTCAGCAGCACAGTGAAGAGATTACACACCGCAACCATGAAGGACGCGTTTCTGGAATTCAAGGATGGTTCCACTTAGGAACATTGGTCAGTATAAAACCCCACGCTACCAGCATAAGGAGAACAGTGCAGGCTCATCTCCATCGATACCGAAAAAGCATTTGACGACATTCAGCACGCTTCCATGGAGACCCACTCAACAGACTGTAAGGGCCTACTTAGCCAGAGCGAGCCATTTTGTTGTTTATGCAGTAAACTTAGATTGAACCTGCCCCTTCCCCCCAAGAGAAAAGTGCTTAGAAACAGAACTGGTGAAATATGACTGACCAGGCCCTGATAACAGAGCCCACATACAAGGACGTGTCCGGCCAGGCGGAAACGTCCAATCAGTAAAAGCGCACGTATTACCTCCCTACCCGCCAAGGATGAGCCAGGCCAGGTGGAAACGTCCAATCAAGGGAAAGCGCACGAATTACCCGCCAAGGAGTGTGAGCCCCGCCTATCAGGCACCAGACAAAGGCGCCGATTCCAGCCAAGGTCATAGACTGAATTAAATGACTACCATGGGGTGAACTGTAATTCAATCGGCCACCTATGTGTGGCCAGGCTCGACCACAGGGCCTCTGCTCTATAAAAGTTAGTCTGTGAGGCTGGGAGGGGTCGCCTCTTTGCAAGAGACGGCCCTGGCCGGTCAGTTTGATTCCCGATGCTTGGCGCGAAATAAAGCTTTGCTTGACCTTCGCTTTGTATCAGTCTCGTCCTTTTATCCACAGACCCTTTCAAGACTAGGAAAAGCAGGAACTACCACAGCATAATAAAATATTTGTGTGAAAACCCCTCAGCAAAGATCGTACTCAACGGGGAAGACTGGGAGCTTGTCCTCTAAGATCAGGAATGGGGCAGGGATGCAACTTTTAGCCACTTCTATTCATCCCGGTTCTGGAGTTTCCCAAGAGCAGTTGGACAATGAAATAAATAGAAGCAGTGTAGATTGGAAAGGGGGAAGTGAAATCATACCTGCTCACAGATGTCATGACCTTATATATAGCGTGTTAGCACTAGCAAATGAATTCAGAAAAATGGCAGGAGACAAGGTCAACACACAAAAATCCATTGCATTTCTATACACAAACAATGAACAATCCCAAATGGAAATTATAAAAATAATTCAATTTATGATTGCTTCAAAAAAGAATAAAATAAAAGGAACTGGCCAAGGAGGGGGAAGTCCTGTACAACGAAATCTATGAAACGTTGGTGAAAGACGGCCAAGAAGACATAAATAAATGGAAAGACAGTCCACGTTCACGGACGGGAAGGCTCAGTGTTGTTAAGATGTCCAGACTACCCAAAGCAATCTACAGACGTAATGCGATCATTATTGAAATCACAGTGACGGTGTCCATTCCCAGTGACAGGGATGGAACTAGAGGGTATTATGCTGAGCGAGGTAAATCAGTCAGAGAAAGACAATTATATGATCTCTCTGATTTGAGGAATTTGAGAAATCAGACAGAGGATCACATGGGAAGGGAGGGAAAAATGGAACAAGACGAAACCAGAGAGGGAGACAAACCCTAAGAGACTCTCAATCTCAGGAAACAGCTGAGGGTTGCTGGAGGGGTGGTGGGTGGGGGACAGGGTGGCTGGCGATGGGCCCTGGGGAAGGTAAGTGCTATGGTGAGAGCCGGGAACTGTGTCAGACTGATGACTCACAGACCTGCACCCCTGAAGCAAATGGTACATTGTATGTTAATTAAAAAGTCACAATGACGTTTTCACAGAAACATAAAACCACTCACACTCATATAGAATCTCAAGGGACCCTGAATAGCCGAAACAATCCCCAAAACACAAAGCTGGAGGACTCACACCTCCTGAGTTTGAAACCACAAAGCTACAGTAATCAAAGTAGGATGGTGTGGACGTGAAAACGGGGTACGTATAGACCAATGGAATAGACCGGAGTCCGGGAATAAACCGTCACCTTATAGGTCAAGTCAGCTTTCACAAGGACACCAAGTCCATTCAACGGAGAAAGGACAGTCTTGTCTTGTCTTTTAAAGTTTTTTCTTTATTTATTTGGGAGAAAGAATGAGTGAGAGCGTGAGAGGGGAGAGGTCAGAGGGAGACGCAGACCCCCCACTGAGCGGGGAGCCCGATGTGGGACTCCGTCCTGGGACTCCATCCTGGGATTCCAGGATCACGACCTGAGCCGCAGGCCGTTGCTTCACCAACTGAGTCCCCGAGGTGCCCCAGGACAGTCTTTTCCACAAATGGTGCTGGGAACACTGATGACCCACGTGCGAAAGAATGAAGGTGGCCCCGGTGTCACACGACACACAAAAATGAACTCAAAATGGATCCTGAACATAAATGGAAGACCTAACACTATAAAACTCTTGGAAGAAAACACAGGATGAAAGCTTCGCAACATCGGATTTCACGAGGATTTCCTGGATATGACACCAGCGGCACAGGCAACAACAAAACAAAACAAAACGAAACCAAAACTGGACGTCATGAAAATTCTAAATATTTTTCATCAAAAGACAATACCAATGGAGAATAAAAGGTAACTCAAAGACATGGAGAAGACATTTGAAAATCACATTCTGATCAGGGATTAATATCTAAAATGCATGAGAACTCCCAAAACTCGGTAACAAAAAGCCAAACAACCCAATTCAAAAATGAGCAAAGGGCGTGAATGACACAGAAGATGCACAAATTCTGTGACCAACGAGCACAGGAAAGATGCTCAACGTCACTCATTATCAGAGACACCAAATCCAATGCAACGACAAGCCCCTTACACCCATCACGGCAGATGCATCATATATATCGTACTTATGTAACTGGAAACATAATGTGGAGATGGGATATACAATGTACGTACAAGGAGAAGACATCTTTGTATATGGATATTATATATAAGATTTCATTTGTTTATTTATTTGACAGACAGAGATCACAAGCAGGCAGAGAGGCAGGCTGAGAGAGAGGGGGAAGCAGGCTCCCCAATGAGCAGAGAGCCCCATGTGGGGCTCGATCCCAGGACCCCGAGATCATGACCTGAGCTGAAGGCAGAGGCTTAACCCACTGAGCCCCCCAGGTGCCCCTGGATATTATATATAATAGATATATTGTAACAAGGAGAAGACACCGCATGTTGATGATAATGTGGCGAACTTGAAGCCCTCCTGTGTAGTGAGCTGGAAATGGTCCAGCCGCTGTGGAAATCTATAGGGTGGTTCTTCAAAAAATCAACCGGGGAGTTACCGTACGATCCAGTAAATATACAGGTATATGTTCCGAAGAACCGAAAGCAGGCATTTGAAGAGAGCGTTGTACGGCTGTGTTCACAGCAGCGCTACTGACAAGAGCAGAGCCCAGGGCCCACCGAGGGACAGATAGATAAGCCAAACGCGGGCCATCCACGCAGCGGAATCGCAGCAGCCCTAAAAGGGAAGCAGGTCTGACTTCAGCATCATTGAAGCGTGACGAGGACATTAGTCACAGAAAGACAGCTACTCCGCGGTTCCACCGACGGGAGGTATTTCAGAGACAGAAGGCGGAAGGGCAGGCGCGAGGGCTGGGGGCAGGGGCTGGCGAGGCAGCGTTCGTGGGGACAGGGTTTCATCTTCCCGGGAATGAGGGGAGTCCTGGAGACGGAACGTGGGGACGGCGGCACGACCCGGAGGATGTACTAAGCGCCGTTGAACTCTGCGCTTGAAACTGGCTAGGACGGCAGACGAGGTTATGTGTATTTGGCATCAAGAAAAACAAATTGAAAAAAAAAAAAGAAGAAGGAGGAGGAGGAGGAGGGGGAGGAGGAGGAGGGAGGAGGAGGAGGAGGAGGAGGGGGAGGAGGAGGGTGCGACCAGGCCAGGAAGAACCCGGGAGGAAATTCACGCGCCTGAGAGTGACGGAAAACAGCCAGTCTGAGAAGTCTGCATGCTCCGTGCACGGGGAAGGACCCCGCTAAGGAGACAGGAGACCAGCAGGTGCCACGGCCGCAGGGGAGGGGCAGATGGAGCACGGGGCAACTTCAGGGTAGAGAGACCCGCTGTGACAGGGTCTCTTCCCCAGCACTCGGACCCCAAGCCCAACCCCTGGCTGCCTGGGCCTCCTCCCAACTCCCAAGGCCCATCTGTGAAACTTGGGGTGCTTGGGGCTCCACTGGGTTTGCCCTTCTTCATGGGGGCTGGACACATTCTGCAGCGGGTGGGAGGGCTGGGAGGTGCTGGGACATGCACCTTGCTCCTTCCCCTCCCCCACGCTTGTTCTGTGAACCTCAGGCCCAGGATCTGACAGCCTGACTTCATGGTCTTAGGGCTCTCAGTTGGTCTGGGGGGTAAGGTATCCAAGTCCGTGTTTCCCCATCTTGACTGGAGCAGTGCCTCCCCACGCCACCACCTTTCTGCTAAATGGGTACAGCCCAGGGGAGGACCCAGGGGGACCGCAGGCCTGTAGGGGCTGTGCTGCTGCATCCCCAAGGCCGGCTGGTCTGGGGCCGGTTTGTCCCGCTGGGCAGTGGGTGGAAACGGGCCAGGGGCTGAGAACTCTCAGACCACGACCCGTGTGCAGGTGGCCAGCCTTGGGAAGCCCTGGGCATGCAGGGGCCAAGAGCCCTGACCTTCCTGGGCCAGGGTGTGCCTCCCACCCCGGGGCCCTGCCCTGTGGGATTTCTCAGTCCCCCATTCCTAGAAATGTTCCCGGATGGAGGAGACCAATGTCTGGTCAGACCCCTGCACCCCCACCCCCATGAGGGTCGGAAGAAAGGAAGCAGATGCGCTGGTGAGTGAGTTTATTGGGGTTCTGAGCAGGCGCCGAGAGGTCAGCAGTTGAGGCCACGGGACCCGAGAGGTCAGCAGTTGAGGCCGCGGGACCCGAGCCGAGAAACTGGGAGGGAAGGGCGGGGGACCCGGAAGTGCTGGAGGCCCCTCCTGGGAGCAGGAGCCCTGGGGGGCAGTGGGGTCAGCGTTCTGGGGAGCTATTAGGTCAAGGTCAGGTCAGCAGAGTGGACGCATGGTGTGGGCAGCCACCTAACAGGTCAGGACCGCACTGAGGGGGTGGGGAGGACCACGGTCACTGGGTGGGTCCTGAGCCCAGCTGGCCCCGGGGAAGACGGGCCCCGTCAGCAGCAGGACTTCTGGGCCGAGGCGGGCAGGCAGCAGGCGGGCCTGCACACGGGGCGGCAGAGCAGGGACATGCAGGAGGAAGGTCTGCAGCAGGACAAGGAGCAGGGGCTGGGCTGGCAGCAGGAGGAGGGCCCGGAGCAGACAGGGGTGCAGCAGACGGGCTTGCAGCAGACAGGGGTGCAGCAGACGGGCTTGCAGCAGACAGGGGTGCAGCAGACGGGCTTGCAGCAGACAGGGGTGCAGCAGACGGGTTTGCAGCAGACCGGGGTGCAGCAGACGGGCTTGCAGCAGACAGGGGTGCAGCAGACAGGCTGGCAGCAGTCTTCCTGGCAGGGGGAGGAGCTGCAGCAGGAGGGCTGGCAGCTAGACTGCTGGCAGCATGAAGAGGCTGAGCAGGGGGAGGCCTCACAGCAGACAGGGGTGCAGCAGACGGGCTTGCAACAGACAGGGGTGCAGCAGACGGGCTTGCAGCAGAGAGACACACAGCAGTCTTCCTGGCAGGGGGAGGAGCTGCAGCAGGAGGGCTGGCAGGAGCTGGTGCAGGCTGGTTGGCAGGGGCTGGACCCGCAGCTCGCAGGGGTGCAGATGAGGGTCAGGCAGGAGGGGGCACAGCAGGAGGGGGCACAGCAGGCGGGGGCACAGCAGGGGGGCTCGCAGCAGCTCTCTGGGCAGTCGTCCACCTGCCAGGAGTCGGAGCAGGTGTCACAGGAGCCGGGCAGGCAGACGCGGCTGCCGTAGCTCCGGTCGCTGGAGCAGACGGACAGGGTGGATGCGGCCATGGTGGGGCGGTGGGGCTGGAGGAGGATATGAGTGTGAGTGTGAGTGTGTGTGTGAGTGTGTATGTGAGGTGCCCTGGGATGCCAGGGCTTTTATATCCGCCCCTGGGCTGGTGTTGTCCTCACAGGAGACTCACATGTCCCCTTCCTTGTTGGTGTCCCCACGGGACAGGGAAGCCTAATTAGATGCGTCAGCAGCCTGGGAGGGTCCGTGATGCCTGCCTGACCAGGGTCTCGCCCTCGGGAAGCTGGTGAGGGGCCGTGCTGTGGACAAGCCATTCCACCTGCTGGTGCCCAGGGCAAGTGCGTGTCTGACTCTCTGTGGCAGACAGTCATGGTGGACCCCGGTGGCCGGGTTGTGGCTGTGCTGGTCCACGGATTATGTCAGAGACAGGTGATGCCCTGGGAAGGGCCAAGAAGGACGTCAGGGCTCTCGGTAGGAAGGCCATGTGCCGGCAGGAGCAGTGGGGTCAGGGGGCTGGGCCCCCGGTGTTACCAGCAGCCTTTGGTCGCTGTCCTTTCACACCCACAGCTGGGCTGAGGCGTGGGGTGGGCGACTGTTGGGCGGGGGCGGGGGGGTGTCCCAGGGCATAGATGGCCATCCTGGGGAGAGGCAGGTGGCCGGGGCGGGTCTTTCTCTTGCTCCGACGGGAGCATCGTGCCCGCTGGGGGTGCGGAGGGGCTTCTGGCTGTCATGGAAGCAGCGTTGACAGTACAGGACAATTCTCAGAGATCTGTGTGTTACCGCGGTATAGACTTGGGGATCTGGACAGTCTCCTGGTGTAAGCTCCAGGACGGATGGTGTCTCCCTCTGCAGGCGACCCCACGGCGGCCAGCGTCGCCCTCCCATAAACATCACTGAGTCTCCCAGAGGGATTCCTAAATGTCCATCCCAGTGCGTGCCGCTCTGGGCCACACATCCTGACATGTCCACGTACTGGCCATGGTTCCCCCAAACCAGCTCTGACCCAGGGTCTTTTTGTTTAAAGGAGCCGCTGTGCCATGCACCAGGGCCCTGAGCCAGAACCTTGGCGGCGCCCAAGTCCCCCCTGCACCACCTGCTCTGCTCAGTGCTGCGTCTTGTCAGCCTGCTGGACACCACATCCTCCCCCGACCCCCGAGAGCGGCCAGTCCTTGCCCACCGAGACCCGCGCTCGCAGGGGTGCAGGGCCGTAAGGACCTTCCTGGACAACAAATCCAGCGGGTACCTCCCGTGACCACACTGCACCGTGGCGTCCATCGGGCTCTTCAAGACGGACACGCCTGAAGTCGGCTTTCCCGCTGCGAGCCTGGGACCCCGCACCCCAGCTCCGCGAGGCTGTGAGTCCGAGACCGCCCGACGCCCGTCTGCATCACCGGCCGTCTGCACACGTTCCCCGGCCCAAAGTTTTTCCTGGGGTTTGGTAAGGGCCCGCCCCGTCCGGAGGAACTTGCTTGTGGACCCCGGATGTAGGGGCGGGGCAGGCCGGGTGGACACGTCCAATCGGTGGGGCGCGCGTGTATCCGCGGGGGTGAATTGGGACTCAACTGGCCACCTTTGTAGGGCCGGGGCTCAACCACCCCCATAAAGGTCGGTCTGCGAGGCTGTCGGGGGCAGAAGCAGGAGACGGAGAGTCGGCGGGAGCAGGAGAGCTGTAGAGCTGTAAGAGCTCTTGTCACAGCGGTACCGCAGCGGAGACAGCGGGCTGCGGGAGGCAGGCGGTTCCTTAGCTCCCGCGCTCAGGCTGCCCTCGAGCGGGCCGGGCCTCGGCCCGCAGCGGAGGGGCCTCCACCGCGCGCCCCGACGGCGCCCGCCCGCCAAGCTGCGGCGACGAGATGCTGGCGCTGCTGGCCGCCAGCTTGGCGCTTGTCGTGGCCGCCGGCGCCCAAGACGCCCCGCCGCCCGGCAGCCGCTTCGTGTGCAGGGCGCTGCCCCCGGAGGCGGCGCGCCCCGGCTGCCCGTTGCCCGCGATGCCCATGCAGGGCGGCGCGCTGAGCCCGAGGAGGAGCTGCGGGCCGCGGTGCTGCAGAGACCGTCGTGCAGCAGAAGTTGACGCTGGACGCGCAGCGAGGCCATCCTCGAGCTCACAGGCAAGCTGGCACGCTGCGAGGGGCTGGCGGGCAGCGAGGCGCCGGCCTGGCAGCCACAGGCAAGGACACTATGGGCGATCCCCTGAGGGACCCGGCCACGTCGTGGAACGGCTCAGCCGCTCGCTGCAGACGCCAGTGGCCCTCGGCAGCGGTGCCGCAGGGAGCAGCCTCGCCACCACCAAGCCGCCGGCGGTCCCGACACCAGCGGTCCCAAGACCCCAACGGCGACACCAGTGGCCCGCCACCTGGAACCACGGCCCTTGGGAGCGGCGCCGCCGGGAACAGCCTACAACCCCGACACCAGCAGCCTCGTCACCACTGAGCCGCAGCCCCGCTCTGAGGAGTCTCCCTGGAGCTGCGTCTTTCGGGGAAGAGGCCTCCTCGGTGAATGGCCCTGCGGGAGCAGCTTCGTCCAGCGGCCTCCTTCTGGGAAGAGGCCTCGTCCAGAGCAGCCACGTTGGGAGCAGTCTTGCCGGGGTCATCGTCCTCACCTCTTCATCGTCGGGAGCGGCCTCGTCCGGAAGCGGCCTCCTCTGGGGAGCCTCCTTGTCAGAGTGACGTCGTGGGGAGCAGAGTCTGTGTCATCGGAGTTGTTGTCGTCCTTGTCATCGACGCTGTCGTCGGCGCCTCTTCGTCGTCGGGAGCGCCTCGGCGGGAGTGGCCTCTTCTTGGGAGCGGCCTCGTCAGGGGAGCGGCCTCCTCTGCGGAGCAGCCTGGTCCGGAGCCGCCTTCGTGGGAGCGGCCTTGTCGGGATCATCGTGGTCGCCTTTTCATACGAGACAGCCCTGACCGGTCAGTTTGATTTTTTGATGCTTGGCGTGAAATAAAGCTTTGTTTGATTTTCGCTTTATATCAGTCTCGTTCCTTTGATCACGGACCCTAAGAGTTTCACCCTCCAGCTGAGCCAAGCCTCCTGCTCCCCAATGGCAAGAGGTCGCCCTCCCGTCCACCTGCTGCCCGGCCCCTGTTGTGACCATCGCCACTCAGCCCTGGGGCCACTGCTACAACGTAGGCCTCTGGCGGGCGGGGCCCTTGTCTGCCTTGTTGGCCACAGTGCCCAGCACGGGGTCTCCCGGGTCTCTCCATCGACTCCTGGTCCTTCTGACACAATGCTGCGAAGCGTGGTTTCCTTCTAATGTGGGTGTGTGAGGCCTCCCAGAGAAGGTCCTTCCTCACTGGGGCCATCCATGGCCCAGACAAGGCCTGCACCGTCCAGGGGAGACACCTGGGGCCAGCGGGATCCCTCCTCCCTGCTTCTTCCAGTACTTGACTTCCTGAGCGGAGTGCCCAAACGAGACCCACCATTCCCAACCCCTTCTCCCCCTGGCCATTGGTCCCTGGGATAGTTAACTTTATGTGTCCTCTTGGCCAGGCCATCATGCTCTGTTTTTTGACCAAATGCACACAAACTTGGCTGTGAAGATAGTTTTTAGGTGAAATCGCCATTTAAATCAGCTGCCTAGAAGCGGCTCTCTGCCATTCGGCAGGTGGGCCTCGCCCAATCAGCCGAAGGACGAGGCAGCAAAGCGGTCCCTCAGGAGGCAGGGAGGCCACCAGCCCACGGTCTTCTGACCCCCGCGGCAGCAGTCCTCTCCCGGGAAGCCTGCCTGAGACTTCGGACGTGCCAGCCTCCTCAAGCATGCGAACCAGTTCCTCAAAATCCATGTCTCTGCACACACATGCACACATCCTATGGGCAGCATCTCTGGAGAGCCCTGCCCGACACAGGCTCGGGTCACCCCTGCACACACTCGCGGTCTTCCTGTGGAGGGAAGCCCTGCCCCTTGCGGAGGGTCTCTGGAAACTGGCTGCCACCCTCTTGCCCAAAGCCAGTCCTGGAGCGGCCTCTGCGTCTTCCAGGCAAAGCCTTAGGAAACGGGTTCTCCTTCGTCCCTAGTAAAGCTCCACAGCCCTGAGACATAAGGCTCAGGGGCTTGACAGATGGCACCCTGCCCCTCACTGGTAAAGGTGTCCAGGGGCACCCAGGGGCACCCAGGTAGACAGGCTTCTCTGTGCTGGAGGCTGCAGGGGACAAACACGGCAGAAGGCCAAGCAGGGTGTGCAGGCGGCCAGCCCCGCCCCGGTGCAGTGGCCCTGGACACAGCCCCGCCCCGTGCAGCGTCAGGGCCCTTCCCTGTGGTTTGCCCAAATATGCATTCAGGGTCTTTGGAGAAGGATTGACAATGACTTTATTGACCAACAGACACGTCGCTCACATTGAGCAGGACAAAGTGTCCTCAGTCCGCCAGAATGAAGAGGAGGGGCAGGGAGGGACACGGCCCGGAGGGAGCTTGGAGATGCCCAGGGAGCCAGCTAGACAGTAAGGGGCAGCCTTGCTTGCTGAGGTGGGTGTTCTGGGGCAGAAGGAGACCCCAGACCGGGGCTCAAGGCTTCAAATATTTTAGGTGGAAGTGCGAGCTGGCCCCAGGAGCAGTGGAAGGACGGGCCCCGTCAGCAGCAGGACTTCTGGGCCGAGGCGGGCACACAGCAGGCCTGGCGGGAGCACACGGGGCGGCAGAGCAGGGACACGCAGGAGGCTCGGCGGCAGCAGCTGGGCTGGCAGGAGGAGGAAGGGGCACAGCAGGAGGAGGCGGGCGCGCAGCAGGCGGGCCTGCACACGGGGCGGCAGAGCAGGGACACGCAGGATGACGGTCCACAGCAGGATGAGGAGCAGGGGCTGGGCTGGCAGCAGGAGGAGGGCCCGGAGCAGACAGGGGTGCAGCAGACGGGCTTACAGCAGACCGGGGTGCAGCAGACGGGCTTGCAGCAGACAGGGGTGCAGCAGACGGGCTTGCAGCAGACAGGGGTGCAGCAGACAGGTTTGCAGCAGACAGGGGTGCAGCAGACAGGGGTGCAACAGACAGGCTGACAGGGAGAGGAGCTGCAGCAGGAGGGCTGGCAGCTAGATTGCTGGCAGCATGAAGAGCCTGAGCAGGGGGAGGTCTGGCAGCAGACAGGGGTGCAGCAGACGGGCTTGCAGCAGACAGACACACAGCAGTCTTCCTGGCAGGGGGAGGAGCTGCAGCAGGAGGGCTGGCAGCAGCTGGTGCAGGCTGACTGGCAGGGGCTGGACCCGCAGCTCGCAGGGGTGCAGATGAGGGTCAGGCAGGAGGGGGCACAGCAGGTAGGGGCACAGCAGGAGGGGGCACAGCAGGTGGGGGCACAGCAGGGGGGCTCGCAGCAGCTCTCTGGGCAGTCGTCCACCTGCCAGGAGTCGGAGCAGGTGTCACAGGAGCCGGGCAGGCAGACGCGGCTGCCATAGCTCCGGTCACTGGAGCAGATGGACAGGGTGGATGCGGCCATGGTGGGGGCGGTGGGGCTGGAGGAGGTTGTGAGTGTGAGTGTGTGTGAGTGTGAGTGTGTGACTGTGGGAGGTGCTCAGGCTGCTGGCTTTTATACCCACCGTGATGTGTATGTTGTCCCAACAGTAGGCTTAGTGAAGCCTTCCCTTCCTTGTTGGTGTTTAGTGTTGTGATGTGTTCCTGGTGCTGGTTTTCTGTGAGGCTCCTGAATGTAGTTCAGCCTATCCTGACCTGTGTTTGTCCCCAGAGGAAAGACAGTAGAAATGCTTTGATGCTTTTGTAGAGACCAAGAAATCAGGTGATTTCCTTACGATGACAGCCTGTGCTCCATCCCACAAGGGGTTGCCCTTCTACCCCAAGGGACGAGATGAGGACGGGGCGCCCTAGAGTTTGGGCTTTGAGCAAAGGGAGAGATGCTCGGCTGGGCTGGCTGTGGGCGAGGGGGCACTTTGTGGGTTGGTGCTGCCGGCTGTAGTGGGTGTTGATGGGGCATGTCTCCCAGGAGTGAGCCCTGGGGCAGGTATGAGGAAAGTGTCCAGGGGACAGAGATGGGCTCACAGAAGGGGCCATGGCAAAGGGTGCAGGCTAGCCCAGGAGGAAGGACCACAACAGGCAATGGGTTTGCTCCACTGCTTCATGCCCCAGTACTGAGACCTGTGTACTGAGGTGGGTACACAGCTTCTGGCATGGGCCCTCATGTCCTCATGGACACTTGGTCACTCCTCTGCCAAGTCTCTGAAGGGGCAAGGGCAGGACCCTTGGTGATGCTCTGAGCTGCGGGGCTCCATCCAGGGCTTGTTGGGGGCCAGTGGGCTGAAGGGTTGAAAGTGTCCCTGACCTCTGAGGAGTGGGGCTGGGGGCTGTCCCTGGGGCCACATGGTAATCAGTCCTCAGTGGAGCAATGTTATTCTCTGAAAGACATAATGGCTTAAAACCTTCCAAATCTATCTAAAAACTATAATCCATAGATCTGGAGAGCTCAATGAACTCCAAATAAGATATACACAAAAGACCCACAAGAGTGCTCAATAAAAAAAAAAAAAAAAAAAAAAAAGAAAGAAAAAGTCAATCAACAAAGCTGTGTTTACAAATGAGTCCGGATACATTCCCAGATAAATAAAAACTGAGGGAATTTGATGCTGGCAGTCCCCCCTCATAAGACACACTGTCGGGAGTCCCTTGGGTGGGAATTCTGATCTGCAGGAGGGCTTGGAGCTCGCCAGTCAAGGAGGTCATGGGATTACAACAGACGGGTGGCCCCAAGCTTTCCTCCTTTGCTGAGTCTCCTGTGGTTTGCTGTTCCGACTAAAGCAGCTGCCTGCAGCAGGACGCCCAGATTGCATTGCGGGGTCTGGGGTGTGAGGTGACGTATTCGACAACACAAAAGAGGCTGGTGGGAGCAAAGCTGTGGTGGGCGGAGGAAATGACCACAGAGGGCACCTTGGGTCACAGGAAAATGTCAAGGGAACAAGAGATGATCAGAAGGCTAGGAGAACCAAAGCCGTAAATACAACCCTTGCTTTGCTCTCTTCTCTCAGCTTCTTAGAAGTCATAAAAGCATATTAGGTAATAATTATAACAATATATCGAGGGGTTTTTAACATGGACAGGCGGAGTGTATATAACAGCAAGACCACAAAGGGACAGGAAGGGATGTATAAAAAGGAGCCTGTTTTTACGTCACTGGAATTGACTTAGTGTAAGTCGGAAGCAGATTCTGCCATGTTAAAATAAACATAAAATAAACATATGGAAGCCCCAGAGCAAAACTAGGAAAAACTAAAAAAAAATAGTGAAAAATCATTAAAGAAATAAAAACACTGCCTGCAAAAAGATTTGCTAAGCACAAAAGAGCACACCAAAGAAGGACGAGAGGAACACACACGTAAGAGACACAAGACACAGAGGAAGCAAGACAGTGACGTGGCCAGCAAGATCCAGCCACAGCCCATTCACACCACTGACGGCGATGTGTTATGGAAAATCACTGCACATGCTGGGTTAGCAAATATTAAGCATCACTCCTAGGGGAACTAGAGTTAGCTTCCTGTGGGCCCTGGTCCCATTTTCGTCCACTGATCAATGTGTGTGCCTGGGAAAAATGCAGCATCATCCTTCATTCACGACTAAAGCTTCTGACACCAGGTGTGTGGGTTTTTCCCATGGACCAGCTCTCTATACACCTTCTAGGTGTCCCATAGTTCAGTTCCATTCTGCAGAACCCCAGGTTAAGAGCTCAGACTCATGAGACTACCCCCCCTTCAGATGCCAACAGTAGATGCCCAGTTACCCATAACCTGTGATTAGACTACAAGGAAGAGGTTCCAATGATCTCCTCCTGGGGTTCAACACATTGCTAGAGGAGCTCACAAAACCCTGGAAAAGAACTGACTTCCTACTGCTGACTTATTGCAAGGGATATTTTTAGGACAGAGACATAGAGGGCGAGGTCTGCAGGGGTCCTGAGTGAAGGAGCGTCTCTCCCTGTGGAACTGGGCTGTGCCACCCTCCTGGCACGTGGACACATTCAGCAAACTGGAAGTTCTCAGAATTCCATACATTTGGGACTTTTATGGAGGCTTCATCATGCACACACGATTGATTATTAACTCAATTTCTAGTTCCCCTCCTCTTTCCTGAGGTTGGGGATGGGGCTGAAAGCACCAAGCTTCTAATCAAAGCTTGGTCTTTCCGGTGAGCAGCCCCATCCTGAAGCCAACTAAGAATCACTTCATTATAACAAAAATCATTCCAACCACCCAGGAAATTCCAAGGGATTTAGGAGCTCAGTGTCAGAAACTGGGGTCAAAGACCAAATATTAGCAAGAACGAGGGACAGAGACATTTATATTTTATTGTGTGTGTGTGTGTGAATACACATTATCATTTCACAATGAATACTTATTATTTGCTGCTGACTCTTTAACACTGAAGTCACTCCCAATAGCAATATAGCTCATCCCTGAAAGAAGCTTATCTAACACAAGCATTTTCCCTCTGAGGCACATCACAGCCTTCTTGTACTTAGGAGGCCATTTCAAACTGTGACATCACCAAAAAGAAGCACAAGAGCCTGAAGAATGTGGCTTAAATAGACAGCGCAGGATACTTGTTCACAGCATGAGCTGAAGCAAGAGGTGAAGTTGTTTGACCTCAGCTGGAAACATGCATGTGGGGATACCCAATGTTTTGCTGACCTGTGCATGTCCATAAATGACTGTGAAGGCACCATGAGTATTGACTTTGAGGTTACAAATCAATGTTAGTGAGTAGGTGAAGTTGCAATTGCAAAAATCCATGAATAATGAGGATCAATTATATATCAATAATAACATTAATTGTGAATAAACTCATACAATCAAAGGGGAGATTGTTAGACAGGATAAAATTGAGATTAAACCATACACTCATTACAGGAGACACACTTAAGAGTAAAAGATACAGCTAGATTGAAAGCAAAAGGATAGAAAAAGATATATCATGGAAACAGCAGCCGTAAGAAAATATTCATGTTTTACTAACATCAGATAAAGTGGATGTAAAACAAAAATTGTTACTAGACAAAAAGGCATTTTTAATGATAAAAAGGTCAATCGATGGAGAATATATAATAACTGTAAACATATATGCAAATAATAACAACACTAAAATACACAAAGCCAAAGCTGACAGACATAAAGGAAAAAATAGACAACAACGTTAGTTAAAGACCTCACTGTCCCAGTTTCAACGATGGACAGAACAACTGAAGAGAAGATCAGGAAAGACACAGAGAACAGCACAATAAACCGGCAAGACCTAACAGATCGGTCAGACTCCTCGGCCAACAACAGCAGAATAGCCTTCTTCAGAAATGCACATGCACATCCTCGAGGATAGAACATGGGTTATGTATAAAACAAACCCCAATACATTAAAATGGATAGAACACAATGGGGTGAAATTAGAATTTAGTAACAGAAAAAAAAATTGGGGGGATTCATAAATTAAACAGCGCACTCCTGAATAACTAAAAGGTCAAAGAAGAATCAAAAGGGAGATCATAAGATACTTTTAAGAACAAAATACCAGAACTTAGAGGAGGCAATTAAAGCCCTTCTTAGAGATTTATAGCTAATAAGTACATATATTAAGAAAGACTTATCACTAATAAGTACATATATTAAGAAAGGAGAAAGGTCTCAAGTAAATAAGATAAACTTCCACTTTACGATACAGCAGACAAGCAGAAGGAAGGAAATAATAAGAGTAGGACATAAATAAGTGAAATAGAGAATAGAAAAATAATAAAGAAAAATCAATAAAAGAGTCTCTTTGAAAAGATTGAAAAATTGACAACACTTTAGCTATACTGATCATAAAAAAGAGAAGAAGAGAGGGAGAGAACTCAAATGATTAGAATCAGAAATGAAGGGGTCACTGCTGTCAGCCTTACAGAAATAAAAAGAATTACAGAGAATTACTATGAACAACTGTATGCCAATAACTAATATAAATTAGATAAAATGAATAAATACTTAGGAACAAGATAACTGCAAAACTGGTGCATTGAAAGCCATAGAACATCATTTTTATTTTGTTAAAGAAAATCGAAATCTGTGGGGAAACATCCCTGTTCCAGGATGAGAAGAGCAGACGCTGTGAGTACGGCAGTATTCCCCCATTTGTGTATTTATGTAATCCCTATCAGAATCCAAGCTGACTTCTTAGTACAAGTTGACAAACTGATGATAAAATTCATCTGGAATTACAAGGATGCAGAATAAACCAAAGCAATCTTGAATAAGAACAAATTTGGAAGACTCACATTTCCCAATTTCAAAATTTACTACAAAGCTATAGTCCTCGACATGATGTGGTACAGGCATAAGGATAGACAGTATTGGTATTTATTCATTTATCAGTGCAATACAATTGAGAATCAAGAAATAAACCCATATATCTATAGTCAATTGATTTCAACAAGGGATTAAGGCCACTCAAAAGGGAAAGTATAGTGTCTCTTCAACAAAAGGTGCTGGGACCACTAGACATGAACATGCAAAAGAAGGAAGTGGACTCCTACTTCTCAACATGTACAAAAATTAACTCACATGGACCAAACACCAAAATACAATCACTAAAGCTATAAAACTCTTAGAAATGAACACTGGGACTGGGGTAGATTTTCATGACCTCAGATTTGGCAATGGATTCTAAGATATGACACTAAAAGTATAAGCAAGAAAAGAAAAAAAGAGATAAATCTGACTTCATCAAAACTAAAAGGTTTTCTGCTTCAAAGGACACTGCCACAATGAAAAGACAACCTACAGAATGGGAGAAAAATCTTTGCAAATCACATACGTGATAAGGGACTTCCATTTAAAATACATAGAAAATGTATAACTCCACAATAAAAAAGGAAATAATCCAATGAAAGCTGGGCAAAGAACTTGAATAGCTATTTCTCCAAGAAGACAGACACACAGCCAATACACAGGAAAAAACACACAACATCACTATTCATCAGGGAATGCAAATCAAGGCTCCAGTGAGATGCCACTTGTTGCCCATGAAGACGGCTAGAATAAAAAAATTCAGGTCATAAGAAGTGTTCACAAGATGTGGAGAAATTGCAAGATGATGCAACTACCTAGGCAGACAGTCTAGCAGGTCCTAAAAAGTTAAGCATAGGGGATCATCTGCATGGCTCAATCAACTAAGCGTCCAACTCTTGATTTCAGCTCAGGTCATGCTTGCAGGGTTGTGAGACTGAGCCTCGTGTTGGGCTCTATGCATGGAGCCTGCTTAAGATTCTCTCTCCCTTTCTCTCTGCCTCCTGCTTAAAAAAAGAGCTCATCCTACAGTTACCATACAACCCAGCAATTCCAAAACTAAGTATATACCCAAGAGAATTAAAAAATATAGTCCATACCAAATTGTGCACATGAATGTTTATAGCAGCACTATTCACTGTACCAAAGGGTAGAAACGACCCACACATCCATCAGCTGATGAATGGATGAACAAACTGTGGTATGTCCGTACAGTTGAACGTTATTTAGCCATGGAAAGGAGTGAAGTGTTGACGAGCACTTTCACACAGATGAACCTTGAAGACACATTACACAAAAGAAACCAGGAGCAAGACCATATATTTGTGAATGTATTCCATTTATATTAAATGTCCAGAGTAGGCAAACAAATAGGACAGGAAGTAAACTAGTCGTTGCTGGTAGGGGTGGGATAGCTGAAGCGTGCAGGGCTCTAGCCCAAAGTGATGGCAAATTGCAAACTCCCCACAAAGAGGGCTGCACAGAAGCTGGATACACCAAACATCACTTAATTGCACACTTCAAATAGGGGATTGTGTGGTATGTTAATTACAGCTCAACAAAGTTGTTAGAAAATCACTGAGTGCTGCCTACAAGAGATCCACTGTAGACATAAAAACACCTGCAGAAAGTGTAGGGATGGAGAAATATCCATCATGCAAATGGACATCGAAAGAAAGTGGAGCATCAGTACTTAGGTGGGACAAGATAAGCTTTAAAACAAAGACTGCAACAAGAGATGAAGGACACTGTCATAAGAAAGGGGATGATCCATCAAGAACATCTAGCAAATGTAAATTTTATCCCCCTAAATTGGGAGCATCCAAATATAATAATACAATTATTACAATTTATACAATTAATTATTACAATTAATACAATTTATAATATAATTAATACAATTAATAATACACATAGGAGAGACCAGTCAAGATGGCAGAGGAGTAGGAGACTGAGATGACATCAGGTCGCAGGAGTCCAGCTAGACAGTTACCAAACCATTACGAACACCCACAAACCCAACAGGAGATCGAAGAGAAGAAGAGCAGCAATTCCAGGAACAGAAAAGTGACCACTTTCTGAAGGGTAGGACCTGCAGGGAAGTGAATCCGAAGTGACTGGAAGATAGACTGCGGGGGGAGGGGCTGGCTCCTGGCAAGTGGTAGAGCCGTGGAGCAAAAAATCCGAACTTTTAGAAGCCTGCTGCACTGAAGGATATCGTTTCAGAGGCTAAGTGGGGTAGCCCTCACAGAGACAGTGTGGTCTCAGGTCCCACGGGGTCACTGAATGATCGGGGGTGTCTGAGTGTAGCAGAGCCTGCAGTTATCAGTGGGGAAGCCAGCTACAGAGACAGAGCCAAGGAGTGAGCTCTCAGCTCGGGGTTACCTTAAACCGTGATCTGCGGCACAGTCAGTCCACTGCTCTTTGAGCAGGGATCCACAATGGCAAATCCAGGGAGATCCACTTTCCTCTGCCGGAAGAGGAGCACAGCAGTGATCTGCTGGGATTGGAGACTTCAAACGGGGCCATGCACCAGAGACAGAAAGGCTTGATCACAGGTGGGTGAGCTTGGAGCTCGTCAGGAGACCAAGGAGATGGGAGGGACTGACTGCTTTTCTCCAAGGGCACACTGAGGAGTGGGGCTCCGAGCTCTCAGCTCCTCCTGGCTGGAGATTGGGAGGCCGCCATTTTCATTCCTGCCCTCCAGAGCTCTACAGAAAGTGCTCAGGGAACAAAAGCTCCTGAGAGTGAACCCAAGCAGATTACTCAGCCCAGCTCCTGGCAAGGGTGGTGCAATTCCACTTTGGGCAAAGATATTTGAGAATCACTGCAACGGGCCCTTCCCCCAGAAGATCAACAAGAACATCCAGTCAAGACCAAGCTCACTAATCAAGGAGAACAGCAGAATTCCAGAGCTAGGGGAAAGCAAAGCATGGAATTCATGGCTTTCCCTCATGACTCTTTAGTCTTGCAAAGTTAATTAACTTTTTAAAAATTTTTTCTTATTCTAATTTTTAAAACTTTTCCTCTTTTCCCTTTTAACATTTTTAAACTAGTTTATCTTAACAGTACCTTTCTAAAAATATCTTTTAAAATCTTCATTATTATATTCATATTTTATCCTTCATTGTATCTAACTTTATTTTTTCTATACATAGCGTTGTTTTTTTCTAAAAAATACAATTTCTTCTAATAGATCAAAATATACCCTAAATCTAGCACAAGGTTTTGTTCTAGTCTGCAGCCTGAGCAAATTCTCTCCACTTTTTTTTTCTTTTTTTTTCCAACCAACTTATCTTATCAATTCCTTTTTTAGATTTTTTAAAAATTTTCATCTTTACAATAATATTCTGTCCCTTCATCATGCTTACCCTTATTTTTGTATATAAATAATTTTTTCTTTCTTTAACATTTTGGGAGGTAGTTTCTTCTAAGAAGCCAAAATACACCCCAAATCAAGTGGGTGGCTCTGTTCTATTCACCAGCCATATATATATATATATATTTTAAATTTTTTATATGTATATTTTAATTTTTTAAATTTCTTTTTACCCCCTTATCTCTCCCCTAATTTGAGGTCTCTGCTGATTTGGTTAGCATACATTTTTCTGGGGTCTTTGCCATCCTTTTAGTATTTTATTCTCTCATTCATATATTCTTACCTGGATAAAATGATAAGGCAGAAAAACTCACCAAGGCTAGGGACCTAATCAATACAGACATTGGTAATATGTCAGATCTAGAGTTCAGAATTACAATTCTCAAGGTGCTATCTGGTCTCAAAAAAGGCATGGAAGATATTAGAGAAACCCTGTCTGCAGAAATAAAAACCCTTACTGGAGAAATAAAAGAACTAAAATCTAACCAAGTTGAAATTTTAAAAAGCTATTAATGAGGTACAATAAAAAATGGAGTCTCTTAAAGCTAGGATAAATGAGGCAGAAGAGAGAATTAGTGATTAGAAGACCAAATGACAGAGAATAAAGAAGCTGAGCAAAAGAGAGACAACTACTGGACCACGAGGGGAGAATTTGAGAGATAAGTGATACCATAAGATGAAACAATATTAGAATAACTGGGATTCCAGAACAAGAAGAAAGAGAGAAGGGGCAGAAGGTATATTGGAGTGAATTTTAGTAGAGAATTACCCTACTATGGCAAAGGGAACAAGCATCAAAATCCACGAGACACAGAGAACCCCCCTCAAAATCAATAAAAATAGGTCCACACCCTGTCATCTAATAGTAAAACTTACTAGTCTTAGGGGCAAAGAGAAAATCCCAAAAGCAGCCCGGGACAAGAATTCTGTAACAATATTAGACTGGCAGCTGACTTATCCACAGAGACCTGGCAGGCCAGAAAGAACTGGCATGATTTATCCAGAGCACTAAATGAGAAAACATGCAGCCAAGAATACTATATCCAGCTAGGCTGTCATTGAAAATAGAACAAGAGATAAAAAGCTTCCAGGACAAACAGAAACTAAAAGAATTTGTAAACACTGAACCAGCTCATACAGGAAATATCAAAAGAGGTCCTCTAAGCAGAGAGCCTAAAAGTCGTAGCCCAGAAAGGAACAGAGACAATATACAATAACAGTCACCTTACAGGCAATACAATGGCACTAAATTCATATCTCTCGATAGTTACCCTGAATGCAAATGGGCTAAATGCCCCAATCAAAAGACACAGGGTATCAGAATGGATTAAAAAACAAAACCATCTATATGCTGTCTATAAGAAATTCATTTTGGACCCAAAGACACCTCCAGATTTAAACTGAGGGGGTGGAAAACAATTTACCAGGCTAATGGACATCAAAAGAAAGCTGCAGTGGCAATCCTTATATCAGATATACTAGATTTTAAGCCAAAGACTATGATAAGAGATGAGGAAGGACACTATATCATACTCAAAGGGTCTTTCCAACAAGAAGATCTAAGAATTTGAAATATCTATGCCCCTAACATGGGAGCAGCCAACCATATAAACAAATTAATAACAAAATCAAAGAAACACATTGACAATAATACAATAATAGTAGGGGACTTTAACACTCCCCTCACTGAAATGGACAGATCATCCAAGCAGATCAATAAGGGAATAAAGGCCTTAAATGACACACTGGACCAGATGGATATCACAGATATATTCAGAACATTCCAACCCAAAACAACAGAATACACATTTTTCTCTAGTGCACATGGAACATTCTCCAGAATAGATCACATCCCAGGTCACAAATCAGGTCTCAACCGGTACCAAAAGATTGGGATCGTTCTCTGCATATTTTCAGACCACAATGCTCTAAAGCTAGAACTCAATCACAAGACGAAAGTTGGAAAGAACAGAGACTAAAGAGCATCATACTAAAGAATGAACAGGTCAACCAGGAAATTAAAGAAGAATTTAAAAAATTTATGGAAACAAATGAAAATGAAAACTTTAAAAAAATGACAACTGTTCAAAATCTGTGAGACACAGCAAAGGCAATCCTGAGAGGAAAGTATATAGCGATACAAGCCTTTCTCAAGAAACAAGAAAGGTCTCAAATATACAATGTAATCCTACATCTAAAGGAGCTGGAGAAAGCAAATAAAGCCTAAACCCAGCAGGAGAAGAGAAATAATAAAGATCAGAGCAGAAATCAATGAAATAGAAACCAATAAAACAGTAGAACAAATCAATGAAACTAGGAGCTGTTTCTTTGAAAGAATTAATAAGACTGATGAACCCTGGCTAGACTTATCAAAAAGAAAAGAGAAAGGACCCAAATAAATAAAATCATGAATTAAAGAGGAGAGATCACAACCAACACCAAAGTAATACAAACAATTATAAGAACATATTATGAGCAACTATATGCCAGCAAATTTGACAATCTGGAAGAAATGGATGTATTCCTAGAGACATATAAACTACCACAATTGAACCAAGAAGAAATAGAAAACCTAAACAGACCCTTAACCAGTAAGGAGATTGAAGTAATCATCAAAAATCTCCCAACAAACAAGAGCCCAGGGCCAGACAGCTTCCCAGGGGAATTCTACCAAACATTTAAAGAAGAATTAATACCCATTCTCCTGAAACTGTTCCAAAAAATAGAAATGGAAGGAAAACTTCCAAACTCATTTTATGAGGCCAGCATCACCTTGATCCCTAAACCAGACAAAGACCCCATCAAAAGAGAGAATTACAGACCAATATCCTTGATGAACACAGATGCGAAAATTCTCACCAAAATACTAGCCAATAGGATCCAACAGCACATTAAAAGGATTATTCACCACGACCAAGTGGAATTTATTCCAGGGGTGTAAGTTTGGTTCAACATCCTCAAATCAATCAATGTGATACAATACATTAATAAAAGAAAGAATAAGAACCATATGATACTCTCAATAGATGCTGAAAAATCATTTGACAAAGTACAGCACCCTTTCTTGATCAAAATTCCTCAAAGTGTAGGGATAGAGGGCACATACCTCAATATTATCAAAGCCATCTATGAAAAACCCACAGCGAATATTATTCTCAATGGAGAAAACCTGGGAGCTTTTCCACTAAGGTCAGGAACACCGCAGGGATGTCCATTATGACCACTGCTGTTAAACATAGTACTAGAAGTCCTAGCTTCAGCAATCAGACAACAAAAAGAAATTAAAGGCATCCAAATCAGCAAAGAAGAAGTCAAACAATCACTCTTTGCAGATGATATAATACATTATGTGGAAAACCCAAAAGACTCCACTCCAAAACTGATAGAACTTGTACAGAAATTCAGTAAAGTGTCAGGATATAAAATCAATGCACAGAAATCAGTTGCATTTCTATACACCAACAACAAGACAGAAGAAAGAGAAACTAAGAAGTCAATCGCATTTACAATTGCACCCCAAACCATGAGATACCCAAGAATAAACCTAACCAATGAGGCAAAGAATCTGTATCCAGAAAACTATAAAGTACTCATGAAAGAAATTGAGGAAGACACAAAGAAATGGGAAAATAGTCAATGCTCATGGATTGGAAGAACAAATATTGTGAAAATGTCCATGCTACCTAAAGTAATCTACATGTTTAATGCAATCCCTACCCAAATACCATCTTTTTTTTTAATAAGTTGAACAAATAATCCTAAAATTTATATGGAACCAAAAAAGACCTCGAATAGCCAGAGGAATGTTGAAAAAGAAAGCCAAAGTTGGTGGCATCACAGTTCCAAACTTTAAGCTCTATTACAAAGCTGAAATCACCAAGACAGCATGATACTGGCACAAAAACAGACACATAGATCAATGGAACAGAGAACCCAGAAATTGACCCTCAACTCCATGGTCAACTAATCTTTGATAAAGCAGGAAAGAAGGTCCAATAGGAAAAAGACAGTCTCTTCAATAAATGGTGTTGAGAAAATTGGACAACCACATGCAGAAAAGTGAAACCGGACCATTTACTTACACCACACACACAAAAATAGAGTCAAAATGGATGAAAGACCTTAATGGGATAAGGGAATCCATCAAAATCCTTGAGGCGAACACAGGCAGCAACCTCTTTGACCACAGCTGCAGCAGTTTCTTCCTAGAAACATCACCAAAGGCAAGGGAAGCAAGGGCAAAAATGAACTATTGGAACTTCATCAAGATCAAAAGCTTTTGCACAGAAAAGGAAACAATCAACAAACCAAAAGACAATTGACAGAATGGGAGAAGATATTTGCAAATAACATATCAGATAAAGGGCTAGTATCCAAAATCTATAAAGAACTTATCACATCCAACACCTAAAGAACAAAGAATCCGATCAAGAAATGGGCAGAGGACATGAACAGATATTTCTGCAAAGAAGACATCCAGATGGACAACAGACACATGAAAAGTGCTCCACATCACTCGGCATCAGGGAAATACAAATCAAAACCACAATGAGATCCCACCTCACACCAGTCAGAATGGCTAAAATTAACAAGTCAGGAAATGACAGATGCTGGCGAGGATGCGGAGAAAGGGGAACCCTCCTACACTGTTGGTGGGAATGCAAGCTGGTCCAGCCACTCTGGAAAACAACAGGTATTCCTGGAAAACCTAGAGGTTTCTCAAAAAGTTGAGAATAGAGCTACCCTACGACCCAGCAATTGCACTACCGGGTATTTACCCTAAAGATACAAATGTAGTGATCCAAAGGAGCACATGCACCCGAATGTTTATAGCAGTGATTTCCACAATAGCCAAACTCTGGGAAGAACCGAGATGTCCATCAACAGATGAGTGGATAAAGAAGATGTGGTATATATACACAATGGAATACTATGCAGCCATCAAAAGAAATGAAACCTCACCATTTGCAATGACATGGATGGAACTAGAGGGTATTATGCTGAGTGAAATAAGTCAATCAGAGAAAGACAATTATCATATAATCTCCTGATATGAGGAATTTGAGAGGCAAAGTGTGGGGTTTGGGTGGTAGGGAAGGAGAAAATTAAATAAGATGGGATTGGGAGGGAGACAAACCATAAGAGACCCTTAATCTCACAAAGCAAACTGAGGCTTGCCAGTGACAGGGGGAGTATGGAGAGGGTGGTTGGGTTACAGACATTGGGGAGGGTATGTGCTATGGTGAGTGCTGTGAAGTGTGTAAACCTGGCGATTCACACACCTGTATCCCTGGGGCAAATAATACATTATGTGTTAATTTTAAAAAGTGATGTACAAAAATAATAATAATTATTAGCATAAAGAAACTCATTGATAGGGATGTCTGGGTGACTCAGTTGGTTGGACGACGTCCTTTGGCTCAGATCATGATCCTGGAGTCCCGGGATTGAGTCCCGCATCGGGATCCCAGCTCCATGGGGAGTCTGCTTCTCCCTCTGACCTCCTCACTCATGTTCTCTCTCACTGTCTCTCTCTCAAATAAATAAAAATAAAATCTTTTAAAAAAAGAGAGAAAGAAACTCATTGATAATAATACAGTAATAGTAGGAGACTCTAACATCTCACTCACAGCAACGGGCACATCATCTAAGCAGAAGATCAAGGAAACAAGGGCTTTGAACAATACACTGGACCAGATGGACTTAACGATATACTCAGAGCATTCCATCCTAAGGCAGCAGAATACACACTCTTCTTGAGGACACATGGAACATTCTCCAGAACTGATCACACACTGGGTCACAACTCAGGTCTCAACTGGTACCAAAAGACTGAGATCATACCATGCATATTATCAGACTGCAACACTATGAAACTCGAAGTCAAACACAAGAAAAAATTTGGAAAGATCACAAATACATGGAAGTTAAAGAACATCCTACTAAAGAATGAACAAGTTAAACAGGAAATTAAAAAGGAAATAAAAAAATACATGGAAACAAAAAAATGAAAATGAAAAAACAATAGCTCAGAATCTTCGGGTTGCAGCAAAGGCAGTTCTAAAAGGGAAGTATATAGCAATACAGGCCTTTGTCTAGAAACAAGAAAAGTCTCAAATACACAATCTAACTTTACACCTAAAGGAGCTAGAGAAGGAGTAGCAAATAAAGCCTAAGCCAGCAGAAGACAGGAAATAATAAAGTTTAGAGCAGAAATCGGGGTTCCTGGGTGGCACAGTCAGTTAAGCATCTGTTCAGGCCAGGATCTCAGGGACCTGGGTGCTTGTCAGGGAGTCTGCTTCTCCCTTTCCCTCTGATCCTTCCTCCTTCTCATTCTCTCTCTCTTGAATAAATAAATAAAACTGTTTAAAAAAAGATTAGAGCAGAAATAAATAATACAGAAACAACCAAACAAAAACCCCAATAGAACAGATCAATGAAACTAAGAGCTGGTTTTCTGAAAGAATTAATAAAATTGATAGACCAGACCTCCTGCTACACTTATCAAAAACAAAGAGAAAGGATAAGGCACCTTGGTGGCTTGTCAGTTAAGCGTCTGTCTTCAGCTCAGGTAATAATTTCCAGGGTCCTGGGATCAAGCCCCACAATGGGCTCCCTGCTCAGCAGAGAGTCTGTCTGTCCTTCCCTTTCTACCTGCTGCTCCCCCTGCTTGTTCTCTCTCCCTCTTTCTCTCTGGAAAATAAATAAATAAAATCTTGAAAAGAAAAGAAAAGAAAAGAGAAAGGACCAAAATAAATAAAATCACGAATGAAAGAGGAGAGGTCACAATCAACACCACAGAAATACAGTCGTAAGAGAATAATATGAAAAACTACATGCCAGCAAATTAACAAACTGGAAAAAATGGATAAATTCCTAGAAACATACAAACTACCAAAACCAAAACAGGAACAGAAAACTCGAACAGACCCATAACCGGCAATTAAATTGAATCAATAATCAAAAAACTCTCAACAAACAAAAGTCCAAGACCAGATGGTTTCCCAGGGGAACTCAACCAGACATTTAAAGAGTTAATAGCCATTCTTCTCAAACTATTTTAAAAATAGAAAAGGAAGGAAAACTTCCAAATTCATTCTATGAGGCCAGAATTATTCTGATACCAAAACCAGGTAAAGACACTGCTAAAAAAAAGAGAACTACAGGCCAAACTCCTTGACAAACACGAATGCAAAAATTCCCAATAAGATAGAATCAAACTGAATCCAATGATACATTTAAAAGCATTCACCACAATTGAGTGGGATTTATTCAATATAAAGGATGTTTCAGTATTTGGAAATCAATCAGTGTGACACACCACATCAACACGAGAAAAGATAAGATCATTTCAGTAGACACAGTGAAAGCATTTGACAAGGTACAACATCCACAACATCCATTCATGACAAAAATCCTGAACAAAGTAGGGATAGAGGGATCATACCTCAACACAGTAAAAGCCATAAAAGAAAATCCAGGGACACCTGAGTGGCTCAGTGAGATAAAGCCTCTGCCTTTGGCTCAGGTCATGGTCCCAGGGTCCTGGGATCGAGCCCCACATCAGGCTCTCCGCTCAGCAGGGAGCCTGCTTCCCTTCCTCTCTCTCTGCCTGCCTCTGCCTACTTGTGATCTCTGTCTGTCAAATAAATAAAATATTTTAAAAAAAGAAAATCCACAGTGAGCATCATCTTCAATGGGGAAAAACTGAGAGCTCTTCCCCTAAGGTCAGGAACAAGACAGACATGTCCACTCTCACCACTGTTATTCCACATAGTGCTCGAAGTCCTAGCCTTAGTAATCAGACAACAAAAAGAAATAAAAGACATCTGAATTGGCAAAGAAAAAGTCAAACTTCCACGATTTGTAGACATGATATTCAAGAAAATCCAAAGGACTCTACCAAAAAACTGCTAGAACTGGTTCATGAATTCAGCAAAGTGGCAGGATAAAAATCAATGTACAGGTCTGTTGCATTACTGCACACTAAAAGTGAAGTAGAAGAAAGGGAAAACAAGGAATCAATCCAATTGACAATTGCACCAAAACCAGTAAGATACCTAGGAATAAACCTAACCAAAGTGGTACAAGATCTGAAAACTATAGAATAGTTATGAAAGGAATTGAGGAGGACGCATGGAAAGGCATACCATGCTCATGGATTGGAAGAACGAATATCAATGATATGTCTACACTCCCCAAAGCAATCTACACATTTTACACAATCTCTATCAAAATACCAAAAACATTTTTCACAGAGCTAGAACAAACAATCCTGACATTTGTTTAGAGCCACAAAAAAACCCTGAATAGCTAAAGCAACCCTAAAAAAGAAAACCAAAGCTGGGGGCATCACAATTCTGGATTTCAAGCTGTCATTATCAAGCTGTCATCATCAAGACTTCTTGGTACTAGCACAAAATAGACACATAGATCAGTGGAACAGAATAGAAAATCCTGAAATAACCCATAACTCTATGGTCAACTAATCTTTGACAAAGCAGAAAAGTACATCCAGTGGAAGAAAGACAGTCTCTTCAACAAATGATGTCTAGAACACTGGACAGCCACATGCAGGAGAATGAAACTGGACCATTTCCTTACACCACACACAAAAATAAATTCAAAATGAATGAGAGACCTAAATGTGAGACCTGAAACCATAAAAATCCTGGAAGAGAACACTGGCAGTAATTACTGTGACATCAGTCATAACAACATGCTTCTAGTTATGTCTCCTGAGGCGAGGAAACAGAAGCAAATATTAACTATTGGGACTTCACCAAAACAACAAGCTTCCGCACAGTGACGGAAACAACCAACAAAACTAAAACACGACCTATGGAATGGGAGAAGATATTTGCAAATGACACACCTGATAAAGCGTGAGTATCCAAAATCTATAAAGACCTTGTTAAACTCAACACTCAAAAAAACAAACAATCCAATCAAAAAATGGGCAGAAGACATGAACAGACACTTTTCCAAAGAAGACACCCAAACGGCCAACAGACACATGAAAAGAAGCTCACCATCACTCATCGTCAGGGAAACACAAATCCAAACCACGGTGAGATCCCACCTCACACCAGTCAGAATGGCTAAAATCAACAACACAAGAAACAAGAGGTGTTGGCGAGGGTGTGGAGAAAGGGGAACCTTGTGCACTGTTGGTGGGAAGGCAAGCTGGGGCAGCTGCTCTGGAAAACAGTGTAGAGGTTCCTCAAAAGGTTAAAAATAGAACTGCCTTATGACTCAGCAATAGCACTACTGGGTATTTACCATCCCCCAACCAACAAAAACACTAATTTGAAGGGACACAGGCATGCTGATATTTATAGCAGCATTATCCGCAATGGCCAAACTATGGAAATAGCCAGGTGTCCATCGAGAGATGAATGGATAAAGAAGATGTGTATATTCACAATGGAATATCACTCAGCCCTAAAAAAGGATGACATCTCACCATTTCAATGACATGGATGGAGCTAGAGCGTATTATGCTGAGCGAAAAAAGTCAGAGAAAGACAAATGATCTCACTGACATATGGAATTTAAGAAACAAAACAAACGAACAGAGGAACCAAAAAAGAGACAGATAGAGAGAGGCAAACCAAGAAAGACTCAACTCGAGAGAACTCACGGATGGCAAAGAGGGGTGGGCGGGGGCTGGGGGAAGTAGGGGTGGGGAGTCAGGGGCACCCGTCCTGAGGAGCACTGGGTGATGTACGAAGTGTTGAATCACTGTATTGTTCATCTGAAACGGATACGACTCTCTATGTAACTACCTGGAATTTGAATAAAAACTTTTAAAAAACACTCCTTAGCGGCCCACGTATAGAAACGTTTCTCAGAACAGCCCTCGTATACAAGCAGAAACCGCGGTGTCACTGACAAGCTTCAGGGCTTCACCACACCGTCCTTCATTCGGTACACTTTGTAAGTGCACAGGCATAAAATAGGTTTCTTCAATTGTTGTACATTGGACGCCTGGGTGGCTCAGTGGGTTGAACATCAGCCTTTGGCACAGGTCATGATCCAGGAGTCTGGGGATCGAGTCCCGCCTCAGGCTCCCTGCTCAGCGGGGAGTCTGCTTCTCCCTCTGACCTTCCCCATCTCATGCTCGCTCTCTCTCTCTCTCTCTCTCTCAGATAAATAAATAAAATCTTTAAAATAAATAAATAAAATTATTGTACATTTATTGAAATAAGCTCAGTGTTATTTCATTGACAGAGTGTGTTCAAAACAACACAAATAAAGCCACGTGTGTAAAAGATGCTTGCGGAGTGACACAACCTGAGTCCCCCGGGCAGGGTCCCCTCAGGGACAGAAGGTGCTCCCCACACGCACTGCCCTTAGTACCCTCTGTGGAGGCCCTGGGGTAAAACATGGTCCTGAAACACCAGCTCTGCACACATGCCACTGAGCATGGCGGAAAATAAAAAGAGGAAGAGCACAGCAGAGCCAGCCCCGCGGGCAGTTCCCGTGTGGGAGTCATCCCCGGAATGGAGTCCACACACCCAAATACTGGACTCGCGCTCGGGACGGCAGCGGACAAGATGAGAAGTGGAATTTATATAAAAGAGAAGAAAATGGAATGTGTAGGACAGGGAAAACACGATGACTGGAAAAGAAAACTCAGCAGTGGGGCGCCTGGGGGGCTCAGTGTGTTGAGCCTCTGCCTTCGGCTCAGGTCATGGTCTCAGGGTCCTGGGATCGAGTCCCGCATCGGGCTCTCTGCTCAGCGGGGAGCCTGCTTCCCCCTCTCTCTGTCTGCCTCTCTGCCTGCTTGTGATCTGTCTCTCTGTCAAATAAATAAAATCTAAAAAAAAGAAAGAAAGAAAACTCAGCACAGCCAAAGGCGCGAACGAGCGGCAGCATCGCCTTCCCCGGAGCAAACCAACAAGGAGGGTCAGGATTAGGGCCGAAGGGCTTTCCTTCCTTAGCTGAGGATTCTGACTCGGTCACAGACCTTTGACAGGCAC
The DNA here is from genome assembly GCF_009829155.1 of Mustela erminea. Classification (NCBI taxonomy): domain Eukaryota; kingdom Metazoa; phylum Chordata; class Mammalia; order Carnivora; family Mustelidae; genus Mustela; species Mustela erminea. The sequence goes on from NC_045614.1 coordinate 218,657,118, forward strand.
CGTCCCAGGCCCCGTGGGGAAGCAGCAATGGGCACCGTGGGCCCTCACCTTTGGGGGTGTCCAGCCGAGTGGGGGGACAGGAACGTTAGCTGCACTGGGGTGGACAGGACTGCAAAGCACAGGTAATCGGACCCCAAAAAGCACCGTCTTGTTATTTGATCACCTGTTTTCCCAAGGAAAGATGTCAGATAGGAACTCCAAGCCTCATCCCTAGCCTTTGACAGGTCAGCCCGCCAGAAAATACGGTTGCAGGAATTACCCGTATAAACACCTAGCAGCGGTCCCATGGCTCTGCTCGCACGGTTGCTGTGATGGGCATCTCGCTACCTATCGGCATGGCCACGCTTGACCCCAAAGCTACCCCGAGCTCGGGAGCAGTGCCTGGCCGCAGTCCAGGTCAGCCGTGCCTGCGGCGTGCTCGGGTCATAAGGATGTAGCGCAGGAGCATGAGGAGTAAAGCGTGTCACTGACCTTCGGGGGAAGAGTGGGAACTTTCAGGGTTATGACGACCGAGAATTCTTCAGGGAAGAGGTCGCACCGGAAGAAAATCCTTGATGCGGGGAAGCTCACGGCGTGGGGGGCGGCGGCCGAGAGCTGGAGTCCTTGCACGCCGTGGGCCTGCGTCACCCTGATTCCGCCTGCAGCTCCGTGTGCAGAGACGGCCTCTGCCAGGATGTCCAGGGGGCGCAGGTCTGTGTCAGGGAAACCACAGGTAGGTTATGCAGGCTCCCACAAATCTCCCCTTTACCAGCAGGGAAACTGAGGCCCTGAGGGTCAACAATGCGCCTTAGTACCCCCCACCCCGGATTTGCCCAGAAGGAGCCACAGTGTACATTTTGTGGCATGCTCTTCCCAGTCAGCGGCCACGCGCTGTGTTGAGCACGTGAGGGGACCGGAGGGTGGCTGGGTCCCTGGTCCGGCCCCAGGGAGTGCCTGCCCTACAGTAGCCAGGCCCCATCAGTCCAGGGACCACCAAGTGTGGCGTGCCCCGGGCTCTCAGAAGGCTCTGTGACACGCGTCTCCACATGCTGTGGAAGGCTGTGGCTTCCGGTGTGACCTGCAAGCCACCCTGGGCCTGGGCCCCACGCCTCGTGCCCTCCTTAGAGAGACAGATCCGCCCCTGGAGAACCTCTGCGCTACAGTTCAAGATCATCAGAACGTGGCTGACGGGCCGGCCTGGCCTCCGGTGAGGCAGGGTGATGGGAAAGGAAAACAGGGGACCCAGACAGCGTCTGCGGCCAGAGGAGGCGTTTCTGGACCAGCTCACGGGGCCCAGCCTCTAGAAAGGAGGGGGGCAGAGCCCACGGCTGCCGCTTGGACCCTGCCCGACCTGGCCACTGCCTGCCTGGCTGTGTCCTGGGGCAAATGACTTAGGCATTCCCGAAGCCATTCCCCTCGGACACGGGGACCCTGCTAGGGCCTGGGTCCACATGGGGGTGCTGGGCCCAGAGCCCCACTCAGTCCACTCTACGGCTGGGTCAGCAAGGCCAGCAGGCCCTGCGGCGATGACAGTGGAGGCCGACCTGGGGTCCAGTGCGGTCCGTCATGGACTTCCCAACAGGAGCCACAGTCCTCAACACAAGGAGTCCTTCTAGGAGGAAGCAGCCTCCCTGGACAAGAGACCTGGGACTGGGGCCCTCGAGGGCCTCCGGTGCTGTGACACAGCCCACGTTGCACTGCTCTGGGGCATAGTGGCCTGTGTCCTCTCCCAAGTGTGTGGCCTGTAAGGGACGGACCCTGCGGCATCTCCATGTTCCCAGAAGTGTATGGCCAGCCCCTGGTATACAGTAGTTGCCAACTAAATATGAGAGATGGCTAATATTTGGGGGTGTCGGCCAGCTTGCAGGTGCCCCTGTGGGCTAAGTTCATCCCCTCTATGCCCGTGCCCAGGCTGGTGTGGCTCAGAGGATCGGACTGAGTCCCTGCCCCCAGGAAGACCCCTAAGGCCTTCATCAGTGGACAGAGTAAGGGCACCCAGCCCTCTGCTGCCCAAATGTGGGCATGGACAACAGGTGACCAGGCAGGGTGAGGGGCGGGGGAAGCAGGGGAGCTCTGCTCCCCCTCAGGGGCCCGGGTCACATGGCTGTCCGCAGCAGTCACATTCAACCAGACCCCACAGGCTGGGGCAAACACTCACCCACAGCTCTCAGACAACCCACAGAAGAACCCAGAAATCCCAGGAACTCCCTCCATTAGGGGTCAAACCAGTGATCTTCCTCGAGGCAACAAGGGCTGTAGCCCCAGCGGGTGTGGCGGTGACATGAGGACAACAACCCGATTTTTGCAAAAAGTGGAGTCAGGCTGAAGCATCAGAATGGTGGGTGGCCATCCCTGCGGCAGAGCGGCCTCTGAGACACGAGGGCCCTTGCTGGTCAGCAGATGCTCCCCACCACACCTGGAGGACAGGGCGGCTGAGCTGGGAGCCCCTGCCCACTCCCCACCCACCAGGCCTGCCCCTTCAGCGCTGCTCCCTGCTGGGGTGAAGGCGCAGAGGCAGCCAGCGGGTGTGCCGCATAGAGGCCGAGGACAAGTGAGTCATGACGCAGAAGGAAGAGCCCATTTCCCTCCCTTAAATCAAGGGAATTTAAGAAAGAAAACTGTCTCTGGAACGAGTGCAGAGGACGGCCCCCAAATGCAAAGAAGAAATAACAAGACAGCACATAAAGTGAGCGGCTGGTGTGGGGTCGTGGGAGGGCTGAGGCGGGGTGGGGGGGCATCCTGAGCGGGGCTGCAGGGGCCGCCGCACAAGGAAGGAGCTGGCCGAGCACCATCAGGACAGGGGCAGGGCGGAGGAGTCAGAATGACCCACTCCGCTACCTAATAAACACCCCCAGCAGGAACCGGGCAGGGCTGTGTCCCCAGGGACTCACAGGACAAAAGCCAGGGGCAGCGAGCGCCCTGGAGACCACAGAATGGCCCAGCCTCGCCAGTTGCAGGCAAGGAGCGCCACCGAGATCACAGCTGCCAATCGCCAGTGACTGGCTGTGGGGTACAGAGCGGGTCACCAGCAAGCCTTGGGTACAGCAGGGGACATTGCGGTCCCTCGGGAGAGGGGCGGCGACAAGGACGGGACCTGCCCACGTGTGCCGTGCGCCCTGCGCGGTGGAGGAGCAGCTCGGGGAGCGAGGTGAGCGGCCCCCTGCTGATGTCAGCTGGAAGCCTGCGCACAGCGTGGGGGCTGGGGGGGGAGTGGGGGCCGGCGCGGGGGGCAGCAATGTCGGGAGGACACGTCTGATGACCTCTGGGAGGGCTGAGGAGAGGGCGGCATCTTCGCGTCGCCGTCAGTGCTTATGTGGTACAAAGCGCAAGGAGAGAGCGCGGAGAGGGGACCAGGGGAGCGTGTGCTGAATGGAGGGGCTCCCTGGAGCAAGTGGGGGGTCGCAATCGTGGGAGAAGGGTCTGCACCCGCCAAGGACAAGGGCACCCCCGGGCCGCGGTGTGTGTCGGCACAGGTCCCAGACAGACTCCAGAGAGGAAGTGGGCATCTCCCCGGAAGCCTGTGCTCTGGGACCCAGACTCGGACAGGGCCCCCCGGGGTTGGATTCCCAGTGCTGCAGGGTCGTGTCTGGTCGGGGTCCCTGGAGCTCGTGAGGCTCTTAGGAAACACTGGGTCCTAAATTCACCCTCAAAATGCTGAGAGACACTGGGACCGGCGGCCGTTTCAGCTGAGGCTGCACCAGGGTCTGGCCCCTCATCCAGGACGCGGGAGTCCACCCGCAGCCACTGGCAAGCGCCCAGAGGTGCCGCAGCCTGGCTGAGCCCTGGGGCACGGGGGCACTAGCAGCAGGGGAACCCTGAATCTGGCTAATCCTGGGAGAGCCTCTCCCTCCATTGTTTGATCGAACAGCGCCTTCCTGGTTGTCCTCCCCCAGCCCCACCCCTGCCTCGCAGCCCATGCAGATGAGCCGGCTTTGCTCTGACAGATGCTCCGTCGTCAGCATCCGGTTCCCCACCTACGCCTCGTCTGCGGGCCGCACACACAGCTGGAGGGTTTCCCAGGTTAACATGGGCGGAGAGGTGTGCGCCCCCCTGGAAACGCTCCTGCTGGATGCAGGGATGAAGGGTGACCGAGTCTACAAAATCAGAGCCGCCCGGAGAAGGTCAGACGGTGATGAAGCCCTGGAGGTTAATTCTAATCAGTTAGACACGCAGTCACTGCAGCGGCTGTATTCAGCTGAGAGGCTGTATGCACGAGCAGAGCCTGGACGGGCCACCTACAGCTGGCCTCCGCACCAGCTAGCCTGGAAGCCATCGGCCCCAAAAGGCCGGCACTTGGCCAACGAGGGACCAGTCACGTGGGGGGGGGGGCGCCTAGAGGGCGCCTGCAGCTTCCCCACACCACAGTCCCCGTGGGGCCCATATGAGCGTCTCTCTTTCCACTAGAAGTTCTCTCCCTTTGAGCCTCTGGCAAACCCGGGGCTAGTGGGGTACCCCCTGTTACAGCCAGCTTGGAATAAACAGCCTTTGCTACTCATTTAGGTGGTCTCTCTTTATTCTACAACGGCTTTTTGAAAGAGCAGCTTCAGAAACTCCTTTTGTCCTCAAGGTCTTTATAGTTCAGCAGAAAGATGTGGTGGGCACGAATACACAAACTCGAAACTGGCTACATGAAAGGTCCTAAAACAGCCGCAAGGTCTTAAGGTCTGGGCCACCACCTCAGAGGTGTGAGTCACCAGACCGCTCAGAGCCTCAGCTTACTCATCTGTAAGATGGGATGGTGGTGACATCCCCCGTCAGGGACCCAGCTGAGCTGCCAAATGTTGGGGGAGCCAATGACAGCCCCAAGCAAACTGGCAGAAGCAGTGAAGACTTCAGTCACCCACTGCAGTAGTTGAGCAGGAGGCTAAAGCCACCGGAAGCACTGACCTCCCACCCCCCTGTGGTGGGGGCCATGCCTAGGAGCCCAGGACAAAAGCTTCCCATGGGTTGATGAGCCCCAAGGCCCAGGAAAGAGGAGGAGGGAAGGCTGGGCATGGAAAAGTACCGGGTACTGAGTCAGAGTGGGGAGGGCAGGACAGTAGCTTCCAGGCGCCCTACAAGGAGGCCTCTGATGGAGGTGCCAGGGCTACAAATGCAGATGGTCCTCCGAGGGGGGCTGGCAGACCTGGGTCCCCGCTGAAGTTCCCCCAGGATGGCAGTCCTGGCTGTGTCCCAAGCCTGGTGTGTGGTGGGGCATAGTGTGCCCCCCACTGGGGGACGCCTTTGTGATCGCCCGTGGCCGGGCCTGATAGATCACGCATAGGATTTTTGACTGGGAGCCAGGCTCTCTGTGCCCCAGAACTATTCCCTGGGAAGGCTTCCTATACTGAAGCCCGCCAAGACCCAAGTTACTTAGAAGAAGCCACCTGCGTCAGCTGGAGAGGCAGGCGTGTGGCCCTGCCCCTAAGCCAGGTGGACTGCACTCTGGACGGTCTCCAAGAAGGGGTTCTCCCACTGGGCTGGGAAAGGGAAGCAGAACTAAACGGCCAAGAAAATCCTCCTCCTCTGTGGATTTCACTGATTTAATTTGTGTTCCCAGGTCCCAGGAGGAGTTTATTTCCAGGAAGTTAGGTTAGGATATTATAAAGGTTGCCCTGTGGGACAGTAAGACTAAATGTATAGCCACCATCACAAAACATGCAAGCTCAGGCCCAAGCTCAGGCAGGTAGATCCATAGAGAGCAGAGATGGAGAACTTGAATGCCCGGTTGGTAAGTAGTCTCTGCAGATCAGTGGGGAGTGCAGGCCATTGAGAGAAAGTGACGGGAAAGCTGGCTGTCTGTGGGGAGAAAACCAGGCTGAACTCCTCCGCTAACAGAATATACAGTTTACCCCTCCAGGAGGGGTGAATGGTGCCACTTCCAAGTTAGAGGGAGAGTTGGCAGCCATCTCTGTGACTTTGGGACACAGGTGATTCCCCAGACAAGCTCAACAAAAACAAATAATGAGAAAGAAGCCAGTACACTTGCTCACATCATAACAAGAACTTCTGTTCAGGAAGGACACAATGGGTGAAGCCAGTAATCCCAGGACAGAATGAGAAAGGTGTTTGCCATACCCTGAAAGGTACAGAAAGAACAGGGAGTCCCTGAAAACCAACAAGGAAAATATAAGAACAATCCTCAGAAGAAAAGAAAGAAAGGAAGGAAGAGAAAAAAAAAAAAGGCAACCTAAAAAAGAAGAAACCCAAAGGGTTCACACAAGACAAAATGCTCAAGTCAACATGAATCAGAGAAATGCAAACCAAACAGTAATAAGACACCACTCTTCTCCTACTACACTGGCTAAAAAAGGAAAATAGGGAAACAACGTGAAGATAGAACATACATGGGAAAATAACTCATGTCCCTTTTGTGTGTTCTTTCCTGCTCTTCTTAACTTGTTTTTTTTCCTTTTCTTAACTTGTTTTAAAGGAAGTCACGGAATGTGAACAGATTGGCACACTGGGCTTTGAGCGGGACTCCTGGACACTTTGGGGCTGCAGCATGGATGCATCTGAAGCTTGGGAGGCAAAGGCATTGGGTGATCAAGCCACTGGAGCCTCAGGGAGGCCGCAAAATGGCAGTGACACCAAGAATCACCTCGCAAAGACGTAGTAGAGTCTTTGAGTAGAGCTCTGTGGCCAGCCTGTGCTGTGCCCTCTACACACATCAATGCTTTTAAATTCATACTTGTCCACCTCAGTCATCTGTCGAAGTCAAAGTGTTCTCGGGGTGCACAACACTCCCCAAAGGGTCAAGCAGACAGTATAGCAAGGACCGTGGCCTTGACGCCCAGCTCTCCTGGGATGTGCCATGTCCTGCAGCTTCTGTCATGGGCCTTTTTGAGGCTCGGTCTCCTCGTGAGCAATAGGGGATGGTATCTTCCTTTCTTGTAGGGGTCCAGGAGGGACTGAAAATACTGTCTGGCAGGCAGAAGTTGCTCCCCAGAAATGGACAGCCTCACAGTAACTGACTTGGAAGTGGACGGCCCAGCCTCATGATGCAGTCAGCTCTGTGCCAGGCCACATTTTAGGTCAACTATTAACTTCCCACATGAGCTTGTGGGAGGGTATGTGTTTTCCTGCAGGAATGCAGGCTGTCGGGGCTGGCAAAGCAGGACCTTTGAATAAGATCCATGTGGCTAGTACACAGCTGATGTTAAGTTTACCTTACGTAAATCAGCAAAAGGGCATCTGGCGGTGTACCTTAATCAGCTGGCACAAAAAACCCCACACATAGTCTGGGGATAAGTCGACTCACTGGACTCACACTTGCCAGCCCCAAACCAGAACCTTCCTTTCTCACTTTTCTTGCGTGTTGTCCACTGTGTGTAAGAAGCACCTGGCCTCACTGGGCACATGGACATTCAGGAGGCAAAAGACAGTGCATGAATCTGCAGACCACAGGGCTGGCATGGGGACAAGGGGGCTTAATCTGAGCTCTTCCCAAGACAGGATGCTCAGCTGCCCTCCGGGTCCCGCCCACAGAGCTTGTCTCTAATGATCCAAAATGCCACCTCTTAGTCTCCTCTGCCAGGAGCTGAGAGTGGGGAGAGGAGAAGATGAAGCTCTGGTCCCTGCCCCCGGGGCATCTTTGTAATACAAACATGACTCTCTCCTGCCAGGCATGATTATCTCTGCAATCCAGCCAGCTTTCCATGTTCCCTTATCTCACGTCCTCCTGGCGAGTGAGAACAGGAACAGAGGATGAATCCGGCTGTAGTGGCCTCGGGCTGCAGGATGTGGAAGTCCAAATGCTCAGCACCTAGATGTTTGCCTGCCTGCCAGTCCCATTGTGTGAGAGTCCTCATCGACTCTATCGCCCTTCAGATATGTGCACGGAATCCAGGAATTATGGAATTGGAGCCAGCAAGGGCCAACAGATGAGGCTGGTGGGGGTAGCTAAAGGAGAAGGAAGTTTCTAGTAGTAAGTGCTTCCGCTAGAAGAGAACATGGGTGTCAGATCCACCGTCTAAGCTTCAAATTAGTAAACTTGAAAATGGAAGGATAAGTCAGTGTAATTGTATGTAATATAACTCAGTGTAACAAGAAAACAAGAAAAACAGAGGAGATCAATTGAAACCAAAGTGTATTCCTTGAGAAGTTGAATAAAATTCCAGCCAGACTGACCAGGGGGCGGGGAAAAACCAGAAGAAATAATTTACCAATATCAAGAACAAAAGATAGGATATTACCAAATATTTTTCACAAATTAAAGAATAATGAAGGACTTCCACAAGCAACATTACGCCTTCTACTCAAAACCTTGTGTGAAATGGACCAACTCTTCAGTAGGCACTATATTAAAGAAGAAACAGATGGCCAGAAAGTCCTATACCTATTAAGGAAAACTCCAATTTCTCAGGAGATTCTCCCAAATATTTAAAGAAGACCAAATACTGGCTCTACACAATCTTTTCTAGAAAATAGAAGAGAAGGAGATACCTGACAACTTTTGTCAAAACTGAAGTCATTACAATAAGAGACTACAGATCGATAGCCTCATAAAAATAGACATATAGGTCCTGAATAACATATTACAAACCAAATTCAACAACATGTAAAAAGGAAAATACATCACAACCAAGTGGGGTTTATCTGGGACTTCAGGACTGGTTGAACATTTTTTAAAATTTTTATTTATTTATTTTTTGACAGAGAGAAACAGCAAGAGCAGAAACAAAAGCAGGGGAGCAACAGGCAGAAGGAGACACAGGCCTCCTGCCGAGCAGGGAGCCTGATGTGGGGCTCGATTCCAGGACCCTGGTATCATGATCTGAGCTGAAGGTAGACGCTTAATGACTGAGCCACCCAGGCGCCCCTGGGTGACTATTTTAAAAATCAATTAATGTAAGTACATGGAAACTCTCTGTACTGGCTTTGTGATTTCCTGTACATCTCTAATTATTTCAAAATAAAAGGCTTTAAGAAATCAATTAATGTAATTCACCATATTAACAGACTAAAAAAGAAAATTGTATAATCATCTCAATAAATGCATAAGAGCATTCCATGAAATCCAACGTCCATTTATGATATAATCTCTCAGTAACAAGAGGCAGCTTTTTATCCTGAGAAAGCTAATCTAGACAAAACCTCAGCTACCACCATCCAGCAAGCCCAAAGACTGAATGTCTCCCCCTGAGTTCAGGCACATGTTAGCACGCGCACAAGCATTTCCTGGCTCTGCCCACTGAAGAAGTGACACCCCAGCAGCCTGAGCACACCTAGCTCCAGATCGTGGTTTCTAAATACCATCACCCACTAAAAGGAGCAGGGCCCCCTGGAGAGGTGGTTGATCCCAGGAATGGGGCGGGGAGATTCCCAGGGGAGCTGGGAGGTTGGGGAGTTGCAAGCATGCTGCCAGTACAGGAGCCACGCGGAGGAGGTCCCAAGGCTCAAAGCCAGAACACAGTGAATAAGAAAATAATGAGGATACTGGATTATTACTCAAATAATAAAGCAAATATCCTTTAGTTTAATGAAATAAAATAAGCCAGAACAGGTAAATACAAGGAGGAAAAGGGGCATCTCCTTGTAGACGAATTTCAGTTAATGAGTGGAGGTGGAGTAGGGGACTAGAAACTCAGCATCAGAGTGCCACAGTGAGTATGGAGTCAACATAACATACTAAAGATAAAAAATAAAAAATAAAAAAAGAACATCACAGTGACCTTGCTGGGGGCATGGCCCCCAGAGGGACACTAAAACCATTAGACAGACATGACAGCAGAAACAGGATACTTGCAAAGTCTCGTAGAATCTCCCCCCGCTGCAAATATTTATTAATTACAAAGGGGACAAATAGCCATATCCCCAGTGACTAGACACAGCAACAACATGTGCCCCTGCTTCACTGGGCAGGTTACTTCTGTGGGATTCATCCCCAAGCACAATAACCTCACTCTAATTGTAAGGAAACCTCGGACAACCCCAAATTTCTACAACGCACGTGACCAAGGCTCTTCAAAAGTGTCAAGATACAAAGGATAAGGAAAAACCAAGAAACTGTCTCAGACTAGAGAAGAGTAAGGAAACCTTACAATGCGCATGGGGACCTGGACCAGAGAGGGGACATTTATGGGCAATGGGTCTGTCCTTCAGTGAACAGTAATGTGCCAGTGTTGATTTCTAAGATTTGTCACTGATCTATGGATATGTAAGATGTTCCTAGAGGAAGCTGGGTGAGGGCGTGTGTAGCCACTGTGCTCTTTTTACAATTATTCTGTAAATGACACGAAAGCACAAAGTGTCCCATGAGCTCAGCCATGCCAGGACAAGCAGATGTGCAGGCGTGGCTGGTCTGTCATGCCACGTGCCACCTGTGCCCCATCTTTCACCAGCTGTGGACTGTAGTCCCCAAGAAAGGAGGCCTGCTCCACCTCTTCTTCCATCCCAGACCCTGGCCTTAAGTCTGCTTCAGAGCAGGTGCTTGCTAAGAGTCCAATTGTGTCCCAACCCCGGTACCTGCAGAAGTGACCTTGCCTAAAAGATGGTCATCACAGATGATCGATACAACGAGGTCACTGGGGGAGAGGTGTCCCAACCCAGTGCGACCGGCATCCTTGTAAGATGAGAAAACAGGAACGCAGGCGGGCACACGGGGAGGATGGGTGAAGGCACAGGTGGGGAGACGCTTGTACAAACTAAAGAACCCCAAGATAGCCAGAAAACTCCCAAAGCTAAGAGAACATGGAACAGATTCTCCATCTTGGCCCCAGGACGAAACAACCCTGCCAGTCCTTGATCTCAGACATCCAGCCTCCAAATGACGGATCTCTGCTGTTGAAGCCCCGTCCGCGGTTAGCCACAGGACACTCGCCGCGCAGCATACAAATCATGACTCATCACCGTTACACAGAAACCAAGTAAGCCTCCAAGCACAGAGGCACTTGATGGTGCTCGGCCAGCAGAGCAGTCCACCACAGTGCTCGCCCAGACCTGGGCCTGGGACCCAGCCCCCAACACCCGGGTATGCCACCTGGGCCCCCAACGACCCCACTAAAACAGCAAGAAACCTGCATGCCACCCCCCAAGCTTGCCTTCTAGGACTGAAAACAGTTAGAGATCCCAGATCAGCTTCCGGAGTGTCGTGAGCTAAGCAGGGACTCCAGGAAGTGGAACCGCTGTGGCTGGTTCCGCAGGACCTGGCTCTCGGCACCAAGGCGGGGAGCTCCTGGGGGCACTAATGCCGGATAGCACAAGCCAGAAGGGTATGAAGAGAAAGTCAGGGCACCCGGCACACACTCACTTTCACACACTCGCTCACACATTCACACTCACACTCACAGCCTCCTCCAGCCCCCCTGCCCCTACCATGGCCACGTCTACCCTGTCCCTCTGCTCTAGCAACCAGAGCTACGGCAGCCATGTTTGCCTGCCCGGCTCCTCCTGGAGGCAGGTGGACGACTGCCCAGGGAGCTGCTGCGAACCCCCTGCTCATCCCCCACCTGCTGTGCGCCCACCTGCTGTGCCCCCACCTGCTGTGAGCCCACCTGCTGTGAGCCCACCTATCGCGTCCCCACCTGCTGTGCCCCAGCTGCTGCACCTAGTTTCCTGGCTGATCCTCATCACACCCCTGCGAGCGGCGGGTCCAGCCCCTGCCAGCCAGCCTGCACCAGCTCCTGCCAGCCCTCCTGCTGCAGCTCCTCCCCGTGCCAGGAAGACTGCTGTGTGTCTGTCTGCTGCACCCCTGTTTGCTGCACCCCTGTCTGCTGCCAGACCTCCCCCTGCTCAGGCTCTTCATGCTGCCAGCAGTCTAGCTGCCAGCCCTCCTGCTGCAGCTCCTCTCCCTGTCAGCCTGTCTGCTGCACCCCTGTCTGCTGCACCCCTGTTTGCTGCAAGCCCGTCTGCTCTGGGCCTTCTCCCTGCTCAGCCCCTCCTGCCACCAGCTCAGCCTCTGTTCCCTGTCCTGCTGCGGACCCTCCTCCTGCGAGTCCCTACTCTGCCGCCCCATGTGCCCAGCCTGCCCCAGGCCCACCTTAGCCCAGAAGTCCTGCTGCGGATGAGATACATCCCCCACGCAGCCAGCTGAGCTCAGGTACTACCCAGTGACTGGGGTCCTGTCAGCCACCCCTCCTCAATCCGTTCTTGACCCTTCTTAAGGGGCTGCCCCACTGAGGACAGGGGCAGGTCCCACCTGGAAGCTGATCACTGTGTCCCGAATTGCTCCAGCACGTGGACCATTCCTTGTGTCCTTGTGTCTGCTGGCCCAGCCTCCTGTTGAGCCGCAGACATAGACAAACCAAACATCCACACTCAGTGCTGTGGCCCTAGAAAGGTCTCCTAGAGCATCCCCATGGCAGTGGCCTCCCCTCCATATCTCTCACTCTGCATGAGGGTCAGCCCAGCCTCCATCCACCTGTCTCTGTGTCCTCAGCTCAGTGACCCATCAGCTGTCTCTGGATGCACTTAAGGAAACTGACCGATAAACATTCAAGACCAACCAGAGCCCTGGCTGCATGTGTCATTACTCCCAGCCCAACCACATGTCCACTTCCGCCCTCTGTACACAACACTGCTGTCCTGCAGGACCCTGGCTTCCTGTGACTCCCTGGGGTCCCAGATGGACAGCAGAGGGTGGGGATAGGTATTGCAGCCCTTTGGCCCTTGGGGCCATCCTGGGCTCATCCTTCACCCTCCTGTACTTTTCCTTGACTTGCCGCTGTCACTCCTCACAATGCCCATTCAATCGGGATTAGGATCTGCGAGATCCATGTTTTCCCAGAGCATGTCTAAATGCCCTCCTAACTTCAAAATTGGCAATTTTCATCTCTGTATTGCCTAAAATCTTCTCCCATGCCCCACTGATATCCCTGGCATGGAGTCAGGAGCACGTGCTGAGGGGTGTTATCTGTTACACGTACAGATCCCAGAAGTCACATATTAATGGTCGTCCTAAACCTGCCTGAGAATAAAGCCTTCTCTCGATCTGCCATAACAAAACGTAAAGACAAGCACAGAAACATCACAGTTATCAAGCCAATCCACAAGTGGTAAGTGCCAGACAGAGCAAGGCTCGTCACTCCTTAAAGGAAGGAAAGAACATACAGCATTCAACAGTATTACACTATTATTTTATTGAAACTCAGCATCCAATAAACTGGTGGACACATTTTTTAAAGATTTTATTAATTTTGGGACTGGAGGAGATTATGCTAAGTGAAATAAGTCAAGCAGAGAAAGTCAATGATCATATGGTTTCACTTATTTGTGGAACATAAGGAATATTGTGGAGGACATGGGGAGATGGAGAGGAGAAGGGAGTTGGGGGAAATCAGAGGGGGAGACGACCACGAGAGACTGTGGACTCTGAGGAACAAACTGAGGGTTTTCGAGGGGAGGGGGTGGGGGATGGGTTCGCACAGTATTAGGTATTAAGGAGGTCATAGATTGCATGGGGCACCGGATGTTATATGCAAACAATGAATCTTGGAGCACTACATCAATAACTAATGATGTACTGTGTGGTGACTAACATAACATGATTAAAAAAAGATTCTATTTATTTATTTTAAAGATTTTATTTATTTGACAGAGAGAGATCACAAGTAGGCAGAGAGGCAGGCAGAGAGAGAGAGAGAGAGGAGGAAGCAGGCTCCCTGCTAAGCAGAGAGCCCGATGTGGGACTCGATCCCAGGACCCTGAGATCATGACCTGAGCCGAAGGCAGCGGCCTAACCCACTGAGCCACCCAGGCACCCCAAGATTTTATTTATTTATTTGAGAACACCCATGCACACAAGTGGGGGCAGGGCAGGGGGAAGGGAGAGGGAGAGAGAATCTCAAGCAGACTCTGCAGTAAATGTGGAGCCCAACACAGGGCTCCATCCTACGACCCTGACATCATGACCTGAGCCAAAAGCAAGAGTTGGGACGCCCAACTGACTGAGCCACCCAGGTGCCCCAAAATCACATTAAGAGGAAAAATCTAACTCATAATCCAGAGGCAAAACAGATTATACAAACAAACTCAGAAACGACAATTGCTGGAATTAGCAGACAAGGCAGTTAAAACAATGATGATAAATGTATTCATGGATTTCAAGGGAAACATGAACACAAAGGAGGAGAAATGTAAGACACAAAAGAGAACTAAATGGAACTCCAAGAGCCAAGAAACTTAACAATAAAAAAATTGAAGGATGTGGCATCGGGAGGGAGACAAACCATAAGAGACTTTTAATCTCACAAAAGAACCTGACGGTTGCTGAGGGGAAGGGGATCTAGGGATAGGGTGGTTGGGTTATGGACATTGGGGAGGGTATGTGCTATAGTGAGTGCAGTGAAGTGTGTAAACCTGGTGATTCACATACCTGTACCCCTGGGGCAATTAATACATTATATGTTAATAAAAATAATTTTAAAAAATTAAAGGATGAATTTAAAAGTAGAATAAAGACTGCAACTGATCAGTGACCTGGGAGACACAATCACAGAAGTTACCCAAACTGAAAGTCAGTAAGAAAAAAAACTAAATTAACAGAGTGTCAGGGATCTGAGGAACAATATTAAATGGTCTAACATATATATAATCGGGGTCCCTGGGGAGAAAAATATTTAAAGGGTGGGAGAGACAGAAAAATATTTAAAGAGATAATGGCCAAATGTTTTCCAAATTGGATGAAATTGAGAAGTACATAGAAAACTTGAGAAACACTATACACTAACCTGAGCTTACTGATATGTATACAATATTCCATCCAACAACAGTGAAGTCGAATTCACATTTTTTTCAAGTGTACATGGAACATTCACCAAAATAAATCATATCCTGGGTCATAAAACCAGCCTTAATATATTTAATAGGATTGACATCATACTGAGAATGTTGTTTGACCACAACAAAATCTGAAATCACGAACAGAAAGATATCTGGAAAATCAAAAACTATTTGGATATTAAATAACACTCTTCAAAATAATCCATGAGTCAAAGAAGGAATCACAATGGAAAATTGGAAATATTAATAAATTAAAAATAAACTTTATAGAATGCAACTAACACAGTATATAGGGGGAAATCTATAGCTTAAATAATCCCTAATAATAAAGAAGGAATCCATCAATGATCTGAGGTTCCACCTTCAGAAGCTACAGAAAGAAGCACAAGTTGAGTCCAAAATAGGTAGAAGGAAGGAAATCATGAGAGGTGTAGAAGTCTACCCAACAGAAAAGAGGCAAATGAGAAATTTAATAAAACCAAGTCTAATTTTTCAGAAGATCACCAAAATTAATAAATGTCTACATTAACTAGTCAAGAAAAAGAAATGAAAAGGAAATAAATAGACAACATCAAGAATAATGAAAGGGCTATTGCCCCAGATTCTACAGACATTAAAAGAACAATAAAAGAAGGCAACTCTTGATGCTGACACATTCAACAACTTAGGTGAAACGGACAAGTAACTGGAAAGATATATTCATATAAAAACTCATACAAGAAGAAATAGAAAACCAAAATAGCCCTCTATCAATCGAAGTAACAGAATTATCGTTAAAATCCTTCCCAAAGAGAAAATCCCATGCCCAATCCTAATATGTAAAAATGCTAAACGCCCAACTTTTCTATCAACATGGACGGACTGGAGGAGATGATGCTGAGTGAAATAAGTCAAGCAGAGAGAGTCAATGATCATATGGTTTCACTTACTCGTGGAGCACAACAAATAGCATGGAGGACTTAGGGAGATGGAGAAGAGAAGTGATCTGGGGAGAAACTGGAGGGGGAGGTGAACCATGCGAGACCGTGGACTCTGAGAAACAAACTGAGGGTTTTGGAGGGGCGGGGGGTGGGGGTTGGGGGAGCCTGGTGGTGGGTATTACAGAGGGCACGCATTGCATGGAGCACTGGGTGTGGTGCATAAACAATGAATTCTCAAGCACGGAAAAGAAATATAAATAAATAAATAAAATATAAAAAAAAATCCTAAGTGCAGTTAGCAAGGTCACAGGATACAAGGTCAACACACAAAAACTGATTAAATTTCTACGTAGTAGCAATGAGCACTTGGAAATGAAATAAACATACCATTAACTAAAACATTGAAAATAAAATAATAGAGAAGTTTAATATATGTACAAGGTCTATGTATTAAAAGTGATAAAGTATTGAAAAAAGTCATCCAAAATGATTAGGAACAGATTTATAATTATGAATTGAAAGACTCAATATTGTTAAGATGTTAATTCTTCCCAAATTCACCTGCAAGTTTAATGCAATTCCAGTAAAAATCCCAGCAAATTCTTCTTTAGAAAATGATGAGCTGATTCTAAAATCGATACAGAAATATAAAGGATCTAGAAGAGCCAACGAATTTTGAAGAAGAAAAGTGGGGGCGTCACCTGGGTGGCTCAGTCGGTTAAACATCTGCCTTCGGCTCAGGTCATGATCCCCGGGTCCTGGGATCGAGTCCTACATGGGGCTCCCTGCTCAGCGGGAGTCTGCTTCTCCCTCTCCCACTCCCCCTGCTTGTGTTCCCTCTCTCTCTCTCTCTCTCTCTCTCTGTCAAATAAATAAATAAAATCTTTAAAAAAAGAAACAGAAACAGAAAAATGCAATCGGATGACTAGCTGCTTGATTTCAAGACTTCACACAAAGCCATGTTGGTGGAGATGGTGTATTATTGGTACAAGAACTGAAGACAGGACACAGCAGGGTCCAGAAATAGACCCACACATATATAGTCAATAGATTTTTTGGCGAGGGTCATTCAGTGGAAAAAGGATAATCCTCTTACTAAATGATTCTGGAACAACCAATAGCAGATTCAAAAATTAACTAGGAAGGGATCCTAGAACTTAACATAAAAGTTAAAGCCATAGAATATTTAGAGGAACGCATAGGACAAAAACAGTGTGACCCTGGGTTTAGGCAGATTTCTTAGCACCACTGAAGAAAAGGAATTCATTGAATTTAATCAAAATTAGAGATATAAGCTACTGAAAAAATGCTGTCAAGAAACTGAGAAGTCTGGGCACAGGTGGGGAAATTTGCTGTGTACACATACGATAAGTGACCGGCCCTGGAATGCGTGAAGAACACTTACGGTGAACAGGAAGACAGGCGATTCGACTGCGGGGCAGCGGGCAGAGGACCTGAGCAGACAAACGGGGATCCGGCACCGGAAGCCGACCCACCCGGCACAGCAGCCGGCAGGAAGGCCAGCATCACCACGCACACTGCACTTGCACGTGACCCAGCAAGCCCACCCCTGTGTCTGTGCAAGAGCAAGGGCAGCGCATGGAGTACGGGGGCTCCCGGCAGCTTCCTTCATAACCACTAAGACCTGGAGACACCCCAGATGGACGTCAACAGGTGAGTGGACGGCTGTGATCTCCCATGCGATAAAACACCACTCGGCAATTAAGAAGGAATTCACGATGAATATATGCCACAGAAGAGGCAAGAGGACAAAGCCGGTCACAAAGCGCGCCTGTTGCACGCTGTCTTCCCTGGGACGCTCCAGAAAAGGTCAGCCTCGGCAGCACCGTGGGGCCCTGCTGCCAGGCGGCAGGCATGGAGGCTGGGAATGCAGGGAAACCTCTGGCAGGAGGGAAGCCGAGAGCTCCTGACTCCAGCGGAGGCAGCAAGACGCAGACCCTCCTCAATACTCATCAAACGGTACAGTGAGACAAGGCGCGTCTGACTATATGTACACTGGACCCAGAAAGCTGATTTTAAACTAAGGAGTTAGTTAAAACACTGCTAGGGTTGGGGAAGGGTTTGGGCAAGGAGCTTGTGGCAGGTGGGGAGTGTGGCTTGGGCAGGAGGGAGCTGGGGTTGCAGGGAAGGTGACGGAGAGCCAGGGGAGAGCATGGGTTCCCTTTGTGGGTTCTGGCTATGGACACAGCCATGGGGAGAGTGGGGCTCCCGGCCAGGGAAGGGAGGGCTCGGGAGGGGCGGGCGGGGCCACTGGGCCACTGCTTGCAATAGTTCTGGAACCCTGGGGGGTGTGATCTTGCTGTATGTCCCTGCCCTTGTCCACCAGTGTGCTCACACGACATCTCTGTCATCCTGACATCTGAGCAGCTGTTCACAGCAATTCAAGGCCTGACGGTTTCTCAGTTCACAGGGAAGGCCCCGCACCAGGTCTTCATGTCCCTCCCAGGCGCAGTCCAGACCTATCAGGTGATGGCCTTCAGCGTCCCGCCCAGGACGGGATCCTGGGGGTCCTGTCATTGACCCCTAATAAAATAAAATAAAATTTTTGTTTCAAACCTAGTTGTTTTCTTTGGGACCTTGGAGCAGTGCCTCCCCCATGCCACCACCGTTCTGCTAAATGGGTGCAGCCTGTAGGAGGACCCCAGGGGGACCCCGGGCCCAAAGGGGCTGTGCTGCTGCAGCCCCCAGGCCTGCTCGTCTGGGGCCAGTTTGCCCAGCTGGGGCAGTGGGTGGAAATGGGCCAGGGGCTGAGAATCCCCAGACCACGGCCCATGTGCAGGTGGCCAGCCTTGGGAAGCCCTGGGCATGCAGGGGCCAGGAGCCCTGACCTTCCTGGGCCAGGGTGTGCCTCCCACCCCGGGGCCCTGCCCTGCGGGATTTCTCAGTCCCCCATTCCTAGAAATGTTCCCGGATGGAGGAGACCAATGTCTGGTCAGACCCCTGCACCCCCACCCCCATGAGGGTCGGAAGAAAGGAAGCAGATGCGCTGGTGAGTGAGTTTATTGGGTGTCTGAGCAGGCGCCGAGAGGTCAGCAGTTGAGGCCGCGGGACCCGAGCCGAGAAACTGGGAGGGAAGGGCGGGGGACCCGGAAGTGCTGGAGGCCCCTCCTGGGAGCAGGAGCCCTGGGGGGCAGCGGGGTCAGCGTTCTGGGGAGCTATTAGGTCAAGGTCAGGTCAGCAGAGTGGACGCATGGTAGACGCTGTCCTGGGTGTGGGCAGCCACCTAACAGGTCAGGACCGGACTGAGGGGGCGGGGAGGACCACGGTCACTGGGTGGGTCCTGAGCCCAGCTGGCCCCGGGGAAGACGGGCCCCGTCAGCAGCAGGACTTCTGGGCAGAGGCAGGCACGCAGCAGGCCTGGCGGGAACCCACAGGGCGGCAGAGCAGGGACACACAGGAGGCTCGGCGGCAGCAGCTGGGCTGGCAGGAGGAGGAAAGGGCACAGCAGGAGGAGGCGGGCACGCAGCAGGCGGGCTTGCACACGGGGCGGCAGAGCAGGGACACGCAGGAGGACGGTCCGCAGCAGGACGAGGAGCAGGGGCTGGGCTGGCAGCAGGAGGAGGGCCCGGAGCAGACCGGGGTGCAGCAGACGGGCTTGCAGCAGACAGGGGTGCAGCAGACGGGCTTGCAGCAGACAGGGGTGCAGCAGACGGGCTTACAGCAGACAGGGGTGCAGCAGACAGGGGTGCAACAGACAGGGGTGCAACAGACGGGCTTGCAGCAGACAGGGGTGCAGCAGACGGGCTTGCAGCAGACAGACACACAGCAGTCTTCCTGGCAGGGGGAGGAGCTGCAGCAGGAGGGCTGGCAGGAGCTGGTGCAGGCTGGTTGGCAGGGGCTGGATCCACAGCTTGCAGGGGTGCAGATGAGGGTCAGGCAAGAAGGGGCACAGCAGCTGTTGTCACAGCAGGAGGGGGCACAGCAGGAGGGGGCACAGCAGGCGGAGGCACAGCAGGGGGGCTCGCAGCAGCTCTCTGGGCAGTCGTCCACCTGCCAGGAGGAGTCGGGGCAGGTGTCACAGGAGCCGGGCAGGCAGACGCGGCTGCCGTAGCTCCGGTCGCTGGAGCAGACGGACAGGGTGGATGCGGCCATGGTGGGCGGTGGGGCTGGAGGAGGCTGCGAGTGTGAGTGTGAGTGTGTGAGTGTGTGTGTGTGGTGCTTGAGGCTGACAGCTTTTATACCCTCCTGGCTATTGTCTCCCAGGCCCCCAGCAGGCTCTAGTTCCGGCTCCCAGGCCATGTTGGTGTTTGTTTGCCAGGATATTGTCTGGCTCATAAAACTCCTGGAGCAGCTGACTCCAGAGTGTCTCATTGTGTCCTGGGGAGCAGGAGTCCCAGCCCTGGTTATCAGAGCAGGGGATGGCGGGTATCGGGCGAGTGTCCCTCGGCCCTGAGTACCAGCACCCCAGCCTCCTCTCGGGAAACAGCTCCATTCCCCCCCATATCCCTGTGCCGTCTCTCAGTCTCATTGTCCCTTATTCTTTCTCTGCACACACATGTGCACACACAGAGTGCATTCTCATTACACAGTCACTAGGTTCTAGAAAGTCACCAAAAACACTGAATTAGCAAATCTGGAAACACGGGACCATCGCTCCCAGGTGAATATGGGGTTGGGTACCTGCAAGCTCTGGTCAGATTTTCAGCAACCCTCAATACATGGTGGGTTAGATGTGTGTTTTTGTTTAAAGCGACTTATTTAATAAATACTTGGGATACATTTTATTTAACAGTGGACTCCCTGCCAAGAGCACCTTCAGTCACACCTGAGCAAGGCTTATCAGATGCAGATTTTCTCCATAAGGCACGTGAGCCCTCTTGTGCTCAGAACTCTAGACCTCCAGCGCTACGCCTGGCACCACTTTCACCAGCGAAATCACAGCATAAAGCACAAAAAGCGACATGAAGTGCGAGGACAGGCTTAGTCTGGGGGCCGCCATGGGAGGCAGAGCCTCATTCCGCCTCAGCTGGGAACACGGGTCCCCTTCTTCAATTTGGAGCAGTCTGCACCTGTCCGCGAATGACCAGGCACACACTGTGAGTATTGATTTGGGGTTACAAAGAAAGTTTAGTGAGTAGGTGAATCACAGATAAAGAATCCATGAATAATGAAGATTGCTTTGTCATCTTTCTCTGTACACGTACTCATAGGTGTATGATGTACATTTGTAAAATACACATTGTATCATAATCTACCCACTCTGGTTTTTTGTAACTTAATGTAACAATGGAGCTCCTTTCCCATGAATACATAAAGATCTCTCTTTCTTGGTTAGGGCTTCACAGAATCTCACATTGTCCTCTGTATTTGTCTATATGTTTCCCATCTTTGTGCTTCCAAACTTCCTATGCCCTTATATTTAAGATCTAGTTCTTAGAGTTAGTATGCAGGTTTTCCATTTTTGTCAGACTCTTTATTTTATTTATTTGTAAATTGAAATATTTTATGTGATACTTGACATTTAATTTCAGTATTGATAGTTGGGTTTATATCTGCAGTCAGGTTGTATGTTTTCTGTTTGTCTAAAATGTTTTATGTTCCTTTTACAAACTATTTCCTGGCTGCTCTGGGGCATTTTTATTATTTATCTTCCTTGTCCCATTCATTAGTTGTTGTCTGTGGTTTCGTAACTGTCTCAGAGGTCAGCCCAGAGGCTACAGCATGCCTTCCTAAGATGGCCAAGTCTGATGGGCACGGGCCCATCCGGAGCACGGGCCACTTCCAGAGCAACCCTGAGACCCCAGCACACCTCGGCTCCTCCCCCTGCTTGTGCTGCACCGTTCAGGAACGGTGTAAATATAATATATAGTATAACATTGCAAAGGGACCTGCGGGCCAGTTTCCACTCTACTTGTCCTGTTACCTATCCATTCAGGTTCTCCATTTTCCCGCACTTCTGCCCTCTGGCCCTACCTGAAAGCTTCCTGTGGCGGCGACTTCAAAGTGCATCTTCTGGTGAGGACTCCACTCCGCGTTTGCTGGTCTGGTGATGTTTTGTGCACCTTCACCTCTGATCGGCATTCTTGGGGAGCTCTGTTCCAGTTCTGCAGTCATTTCACTGGTCCCTTAAAGATGCCATCCCATTGTTCCGTTCCCACTGTCCGCCCCCCACACTGCTAGGACAGCCACCGAACAGTTCATAAATGTCAGCCCTGTGTTCTCTTCAGTCAAAAATTTCTCCTTGTTTCTTCGTCTATGTTTCAGTTTTACAATAAAGGCCTCCCTCCTTACACCTATTTCCCGGAGCACGTTCAACACAATTCTCTCGAAAGTCTGTCTGATTAACTCCAACACTGTCATCTCAGGCTTGTTTCTATCATCTGTTTGTCTCTTGACATGACTGTAATTCTTGATTGAATATTTGACATTGTGAAAAAGTCTCGCAGCTCTGGATGAGTTTCTCTCCTTCCGAGGAGTTTCACTCTGGCTGGCGGCCTGGGTGGAGCAGAGGACTCATACCGATGTGAGCGTTCTCCCCTCCTGGGGCCAAGCTGTCCTGGGGTCTCACCTGAGACTGGATCCTCCTTGGCCAGTCATCAGGGTTATGAGTCTCCCTGGCAATGAGGCTGCCAAATCTCTGCTTGGGTTTTAAGGGCTTTCTGCTGGCTTTCTTAGCACCTTTCCTGTATAGCATAAAAATTTGGCAAATGCCTTGAGATTCAGCCTGTAGCTCTGGAATTCCTCTTGGGGACTGCCATCTCCCTGGGTTCTTGACCCCTTAGGTCCATGTTGCCTCTGCAGTTGCAGACTCCCGTGGAGTTCTTTCCACCCTTCCTGAGGTTTCCCGAAGCTCTGCCAGCCTCTCTACATGCCAGTCACTTACTTTCACACCCCACAGCAGGATTCATCAGCTGCACTTCAGGAAAAGCCGTTCCGAGATGCCAGCCCACCTCTCTGACATCACTCCTCTCCATGCGTTGGCCCTCAACACTCAGTCTCATCAGCAGCCTTCAAAAGCTCTGCACAGACGTTTTTGTATCTCATCCAGGTTTGGGGGCCATCCTCAGCCGGCATACATATATCTAACAGAGGCCGCCACATCATAGACAACAAATATCACCCTCTCCCCACCCCTGCCAAGCACTTCTAGCTTACAGATTTGTTCCTGTATCTTCAGAAGGGCCAGAAGCTGAACCAGGCTCAGATCTACACCAGGCTTATAACTCAAGACATACAGAAAGACAACTCGGCCACAGTTTATTTGAATTCCTAGAACCCCTTTCTTCCCCAGCATGGACATTCTCGTAGGTGAGAGGCCTGGGGTGAGAACCTCTTCTGGAAACAGAATGGCCAGGAAGGGTGAGAATCAGAGGCCACCGAAGCAGCAGGGGCAGCATACACTGCCTGCACGCCCCCAGGGCCCTCCCGCTGGGGTGTGACGCCACTCCCCCGGGCCCCGTGCTGCTGAACCCCTTCTTCACAATCATCACGGGGCACCAAGCACCCACCTCCCCTGGCTGACAGGCCTCCACAGAGTGGAGACCCATGCGTTCTCCAGCTCGACACTTCCCAGCATGTGGGGCCCAGCTCCGTAGTGAGGACATCATGCTTGGAAGGTGGAAGGACCAGGGAGGATGGAAATCTACTTAGCAGAGGGAGCCAGAACCAGCTGGTGGCCACCAAGATATTCTTCGCAGAAGGAAGGAAGGGGTTTGGATGACCTTCAGGTTTCTGGCTGGGGTGACCCCAGGAATTTTTCAGTTAACAGTCAAGAAAGTCAACAGGAGACACAAAAAACCATTGCTTTTCCAATGAAGGCTTTGTGGGAGCTGCACTTCCTGCAGGCGGGAAATAGGGCACTCCCGCTTGTACTCCAGTTGTGCAGGGGTTGGGTGTAAGAAGGCCATGAACATGGCTCGGTGAGTGGTCAGGCAGAAGCGGCCCACATGGCCACCCAAGGACATGGAAAGTGTGGCCACCTGACTGCCTCACCATCCCCTGCTTGCCACCTGCACGTGCCCTCAGGGGAACTCCCCACACCAGAGAGAGGTCCAGGGAGTCACAACCAGAACATGTCTGGCTCCATACTCTCTCTGACCGGCAGCCGTGCCACACTGACAAGCAGGGGCCCCCAGTGTGCACAAGACCCACCCATGTGTCCACAAAAGGGCAGTTAGGATTGGAATTGATGGATTCTTATGCAGCCAACCTGGCCCCATGACATGCTATTTACAGACTCACTTTTCTAGCTCAATGCATGCTCTAGACCGCGGGTAGCTTAGGATGAGTCAACAGACCCCAAAACACACTAGGAGCTTTATAGCTAAGCAAACACCTCGTAGAACCAAACACGCAGCTGTCGCTAATGAGAGTCCCTGGGGCTCCAAACAGCAACAAGGAAGGGAGGCCAGCAGGGTTGCTGCTGGGACAAACACACCCAGGAGGGTATAAAAGCCGACAGACAGCTCAGTACCTCACACACACTCACACATTCACACTCACACTACACTCACACGCTCCTCCAGCCCCACCACCCCCACCATGGCCGCATCCACCCTGTCCGTCTGCTCCAGTGACCTGAGCTACGGCAGCCGCGTCTGCCTGCCGGGCTCCTGTGACACCTGCTCCGACTCCTGGCAGGTGGACGACTGCCCAGAGAGCTGCTGTGAGCCCCCCTGCTGTGCCCCCACCTGCTGTGCCCCCTCCTGCTGTGTCCCCACCTGCTGTGAGCCCTCCTGCTGTGCTCCCACCTGCTGTGTCCCCACATGCTGTGAGCCCTCCTGCTGTGACCCCAGCTGCTGTGCCCCCTCCTGCCTGACCTTCATCTGCACCCCTGCAAGCTGCGGGTCCAGCCCCTGCCAGTCAGCCTGCACCAGCTCCTGCCAGCCCTCCTGCTGCAGCTCCTCCCCCTGCCAGGAAGACTGCTGTGTGTCTGTCTGCTGCAAGCCCGTCTGCTGCACCCCTGTCTGCTGCAAGCCCGTCTGTTGTACCCCTGTCTGCTGCACCCCTGTCTGCTGCAAGCCCGTCTGTTGCACCCCTGTCTGCTGCACCCCTGTCTGCTGTGAGGCCTCCCCCTGCTCAGGCTCTTCATGCTGCCAGCAGTCTAGCTGCCAGCCCTCCTGCTGCAGCTCCTCCCCCTGCCAGGAAGACTGCTGCCAGCCTGTCTGCTGCACCCCTGTCTGCTGCAAGCCCGTCTGCTGCACCCCTGTCTGCTGCAAGCCCGTCTGCTGCACCCCTGTCTGCTGCAAACCTGTCTGCTGCACCCCTGTCTGCTGCAAGCCCGTCTGCTGCACCCCTGTCTGCTGCAAGCCCGTCTGCTGCACCCCGGTCTGCTGTAAGCCCGTCTGCTGCACCCCTGTCTGCTCCGGGCCCTCCTCCTGCTGCCAGCCCAGCCCCTGCTCCTCGTCCTGCTGCGGACCGTCCTCCTGCGTGTCCCTGCTCTGCCGCCCCGTGTGCAGGCCCGCCTGCTGCGTGCCCGCCTCCTCCTGCTGTGCCCCCACCTCCTCTTGCCAGCCCAGCTGCTGCCGCCGCCGGGCCTCCTGCGTGTCCCTGCTCTGCCGCCCTGTGGGCTCCCGCCAGGCCTGCTGCGTGCCCGCCTCAGCCCAGAAGTCCTGCTGCTGAGTGATCTTCTATGGCCACTCCAAACCTGAGGAGTTCCTGTGCACAGCCTGGATTCTTCACTGAGCACCAAGACAGCTGTCCAGCCCCCTTCGCTGGGCTCCATGGTGGACACTGGTCACCTGTTCCCCACTCTGCATTTGTCCCGCTGACTTTCCTCAAGTAGCAACTTTTCCCAAGTCAATATGCCCTGCCTCCTCCACCTGGGTTGGCAGTGACCCCAGCACGGCCAGCTGGGCTCCCCCAAGCCTTTGAACCCCATGTGCTGTGAAAGCAGAGGAGATCTAATACCATCTCCAGAGCTGTGTCTCAGCATTGCTACTGGACCTGTATGTCCCTGGCTCCTGCACTGATTCCTGAGCTGGCTTCTGCATCACCCCTCATTCTGTGAGATGTTGATCTCCAATAAATTCCTGTTTTGATCATCTTCATCAGAATTCATGTCTGTGGTTTCCAAGAAAGACCTCCATCTGACACTCCCCACCCCGGCGTAAGGGTGGTCCGTGCTTGTCGTCCCAGCCGCCAGGATCCGGCCCTTCAGCAGAGTCTAGGAGGTGCCTCTGGCGACATGTATGTCCAGGGCATGGACCCTCTTTCAAGGACATACAGGCTGAATAGTCTGGTGGCAGTGCCTGGGGAAGAGCCACCTTCAGGTGACTTCCCTGAACCCAGACTGTCTCCAGCCCCTGCACTTCAGAAGGATGTACTCCACAGGCCCATGTAGTTAAGAGCCAGCACTGCAGGCCTGGCACAGCTGTCTTTAGGCATGCTGACAACATGGGCCCTTGGGTGGTGTCTGGGAATGTGGATTTGGGGAGGGTTTCCACCCATGTGAAAGGGACTCAGTGGCCATAAACTGTACAAATACTATGGCTTGTGCTGAACACCCACTCTTCCTGGGGGTCTGGAATTCTGGTACAAGCCAGGCAGAGGTTGCCCACATGACATGGCCCCAATAAAAACTCTGGGTGCTGACCTCTGACAAGCTCCCGGGGCGGGGGGGCGGCGATACCTCATGCATGTTGTCACTGCTCCTGCCTGGGGAGTTGGGCAAGTCCTGTATGACCCCACTGGGCAGGGCTCCAGAAATGTGTGCCCATAGCCCCTGGCTTCTCTCCATGCACCTTTGCCCTGGGCTGATTTTGCTCTGTGTGCTAAGTCCTGGGATGTCCCCCAGAAAATCTCCAAATCCTGGGGACCCCACACCCAACACCCTGGTAGAAGTGTTCGAGTCTGATGACGGCTTGCATGGCCAGGACGGTAGAAAAAAGGTCTGCTCTGTGCCGCAGGTGAGAGTTTCCAAGCAAGTCAGTAACATCCGGAAAAGCTGACCCTGTGCACACCCTCACCCCGGGGCAGCTCTCCTGGAGAAGACCTCATGTGTGTGTACATGAGACATGTGGATTATCTCACCATGGAGTTTGGAGGGTCTAAGTGTTAAACACCATAAAACGCCCTGCAGTAGGAGAATGAACAACCAGACAACAGCGCAAGAAGAAGGCAGCCAACTGGGTGTCTGTATGCGGAAACAAACTTTGCCTTCTTCCTCACATCATGCACAAAATTAATGGAGGGAAGGCAAGAATACTAGAACTTAATGCAGAAGGTAAAATAGTGGAGGTCCAAAAGGATAGGCAAGAGAGTATCTTCACAATGTGTGGTGGGCAGAGACATCAAAAACACTAAACATAAAAAGGAAGAGTCGGGGCACCTGGGTGCCTCACTTGGTTCAGTGTCCAACTCTTGGTTTCAACTTAGGTTGTGATTTCAGGGATCATGGGATTGAGCCCTGCGTTGGGCTCCTTGCTCAGTGGAAAGTCTGCCTAAAGGTTCTATCCCTCTACCCCTCTTCCCACTCACGTATTCTCTCTCTCTCTCTCTCTCTCTCTAATAAATAAATAAATAAATAAATCTTAAAAAAAGAAAGAAAAAGAGTCATTATACCAGACTTCATTAAAATTAGGAACTTCTGGGGAGTCTGGGTGGCTCAGTGGGTTAAAGCCTCTGCCTTCGGCTCAGGTCATGATCCCGGGGTCCTGGGATCGAGCCCCACATTGGGCTCCCTGCTCAGCAGTGAGCCTGCTTTCTCCTCTCTCTCTGCCTACTTCTCTGCCTACTTGTGATCTTTGTCAAATAAATAAATTAAATTAAATTTTTTAAAAATTAGGAACTTCTATGCATCAATGGACACCATGAAAACCACACATCCACTAGGACATCTCAAGTTAGAAAGTCTAACTACCCTGAGTGTCAGTGAGGATGTGGAAGAACTGAGAAATATACATTTTCTGGAGGGAATGAAAATGGGTATGGTCACTTTGGAACCAGTGTGGCAGTCTCTCAATCATCACCAATCATGTGGCCCAGACTTTCCACTCTTAGTTGTTTACCTAAGAGAAGTGGCAACACAAGTCCACACAAAGAATTGTTCATGAATATTCATACCAGCTATACATCAACAGCTCAGCAGAGGAACAAATTGCATTATATCCACACAATGGAATATCACTCAGCACAAAAAGAAGGCAACCTTATACATATTTGCATATCTCAATACACTCAGGGAAGAACACAGTCCCTAAGAGTTCATACTATGTAATTTAATATATGTGAAACTGTAGAAAACACAAATTCAACCTACACAGAAAGGAGTTCTGTAGTTTCCTGGAGCCAGGGTCCAATGCAGTGGGATTAAGAACACATAGGAAATTTTCAGGATGATGAGGTTCTGTAACTTGCTTGTGACAGTGGTCACTCTGGTGTATATCTTTCCAAAACTAAGCAAATAGAAATGTTAGATGTACCTGTTATGGTACGTGAATCATACCTCAATAAAGTCGACTTTTTAAAAAGGACACCATCAAGAGGAGGAGCAAAACACATCCTTGACTTGGAAGAGTTGTGTGTAATGCTCATACCCAGTGGAGTGCTGGAAGACATTGTACCAGTTCTTCCCCGTTCTGTGTTCAGAACATCAATGAGAGCTGCAGTGTATATATGCCATGGGAACTGGAACAAGCAACACATCAGGGATTTTTTTGTTTTGTTTTATAGAGAGCTAGTTATTAACCATTTATCACACACCACTGTATATATACAACAATTAAATCACATTTGAGATATATAATAAATTTTTATAAGCCAATGAGAAATACAAATAATCCTACTTTTAAAAAATCAAGCAAATGACTTGAACATGCACCTCAGAAGAAAAGGTATCCAAATGCTTAATGAGCAGCTTTAGTAATCAGGGAATGCAAATTAATGCAATGATGAGGTATTACTACACCCTTTCCAAAATGGGTAAAATTTTAGAAGACCGACAAAACGTCATCTTATAAAGGATATAGGGTAACTATAAGTCATAAGATTGGCCAGTGGGAATGTAAATGTCTTTAGAAAGCCACTGGACAGAATATAAGCTAAACTGTACACGTGCCTATCAACCCAAAAATTCCACTTGTGGATGCACACTGAAAAAAGATTGGCAAATATGTCCACCAAAAACAAATTCCATAAGAATTTTTATAGCAGCATCATGAATAGCAGCCAAAATCCGGAAATAATCTAAATCTTTATTATTGGGGAAGATAATGAAGCAATATGTATAGCAAGGCTTAATGAAGCAACTTGTAACACAGAAAAAAAAAAAAAAGAACAAACTACTGAATCTGAAGCCACGTGTGTGCTTATCACAGACATTCTGTTGAACAAAGGGAGCCATAAACTAAGAAGTAGATAGAAGAGGCAAAACCCAATCCACAGGGAAAGAAGGTGGAATAGAGAATTCTTGTGGGTGGGGGGTTAACTGAGAAACAGCACAAGGGAACATTTGAAATTCTGGAAGCATTCTATGTCTTCAACAAAATATTCTAGGGGATAACTCTTCCAATCCAGAAGATTATACCCAGCTAAATTATCAACCAAGAATAAGGACAAAATAATGCCATTTTTAGATAGGCTTTGCTCAAAATATATCTCCCGTGCACCAATTTTCAGAAAGCTACCAGAAGGTATGCTCCACCCAAATAGAGGCATAAACTCAGAAAGGAAAGGACACCACATTCAGGAAAATAAGAGGCCCATCATATGAGAGAGATGGAGAAAAATCCAAAGGCAGTGGTGAGGAGCTCCTTGGATGACACCTGTGCCCTGCACAACCAAGGGAGTAGACAGCAAACATCAGCCCACAAACAGAGGGAGCTCCTGGAGAGACGTTTCCACCAAATAAAGGAAGCTAGTAGATGACCTGATTATGCTCACCCTCTTGAGTGGAGCTTGGGGAAAAAATTAGTCAGAGTATTTGAAGATGATTTAATGATAGGTACACAGAGAAAGAAACAAATAAACATAAGAAACAATTGTTAACTCTAAAAAAGGAAAACACAAGCAAAAATAAACATGTACAAGTGAGGAAATTAAATCTGGCCCCACTACACAGACCTGGCTATGAATAACATGCCCTGGTTAAAATGATACAGGTTTGACAAGGATTTAACAAAATATTGGGGTATTACTGCCTTCTGAGGCTGGAAAGAAGAACTTTTCATGGGGTTTCAGGGGAAATAAGAGAAAGTGCCTTCCTCCACAACAGAAAACCACGTCATACCTAAAGCTGAAAATTCAAGGGCGTGTGGGGATGATGGCAGTGGCTCACCTCCTCCCACAAATATAATTAGATAATTCATCCCAAAAAACCCAGAAACTGATCTGAAGACTGGCAGAACAAACACAACCCATGGGAGAGAAGAAGTAACATCAAAGAAGGTAAGAAGTGCAGAGACGTGGCTTGAGAGAGAAATGGATCATGGCCACTGCAGCGGAGAGGTACCTGTGGCCATGGAGAGTGGCAACAGACAAACTAGCACACAGGGGATCACATGGGGAAAATGAATCCCCATAGCAATTGGCATGGAAAGCAAGAGGACCAGAATTTCACGAGTTCTACAACCAGCAGGGCTTAGAGCCTGAGGTTTTAAAGGTCAGTGTGCTTGGCTCTAGGAGAGCCTGGAGGACATTGGGGATGCTCTTGGGGGAAATGCAGGGCAGAAAACCCTTGGACATACAGCATGGGAAAAGTGATCTGAAGAACACCTAAGGCAGACAGTGGGGGAGTTATTTCCTCATCCAGCAGCACAGCCCAGAGAAGCGTCATTTAATGAAGAGACCCCTCTGTGAATGAAGGAACTGAAGACACCATTTCCCTCCCATATCACTCAGCATAAGCACAGAAACACCTGCAAAAATGAGCCCCAGTGATGACACTGGCTACCTAACTTTCTTACACCAAGCCCCACATCCCCTGTGTTCCAGAAGAACCACCACTCCCAGTCATGCTCACCTCAGGCCCAGTGCAGTGGGCCCCTTCATCCAGACCAACCCAAATGTCTACTCACACTGCATCTCCCAATATGGGAATCTCATGGAGCCTCAGTTCTGGTGGTGGTGGTAACAGGTCGCACTTCACAAGCAGACCAGATCACAGGTAATTAAAATATGCCATATTTAGGACAGAGACCAAACATGTAGCCCAACAGGTAAAGAAAGTCTAGAGATGACCGGCCTGAGGGCTTAAGTGGCCAGAACACAAGAGAGAACATGCAGCACAGACAGGAGAGAGTCCCTGAAGCACCAATCCCTGCAGAACAGGGGACACCACATGACAGGGTGCTATAAGACCTCCTCTTCATAAAGTCATTACCTTCAAAAACAGGCAACATAACACAGAGAAACAGGCACAGAAAGTTAAACAAAATGAGAAGACAGAGGAATTTGTCCCAATTGAAAGAACAGGACAAGGCCATAGCCAGAAATCTAAGTGAAACAGATAAAATGGAAAATTTTTTTAAGATAGATTTATTTATTTATTTATTTATTTATTTATT
Source organism: Mustela erminea (assembly GCF_009829155.1). NCBI lineage: Eukaryota > Metazoa > Chordata > Mammalia > Carnivora > Mustelidae > Mustela > Mustela erminea. Next base: position 218,688,181 of record NC_045614.1, read on the forward strand.
TATTTATTTTTAGAGAGAGAGCAAGTGTTGGGGGGAGGTGTAGAGGGAAAAGGACAATCAGACTGTGTGCTGAGCATGGAGCCTGATGTGGAGCTTGATCCAATGACCCTGAGATCATGACATGAGCCGAAATCAAGAGTCAGACTCTTAACTGACTGAGTTATCCAGACACCCTGGCTGATTGAAAATTTAAAACAATGATCATGGGCATCTGGGTGGCTCAGCCAGTTAAGCGACTACCTTTGGCTTAGGTCATAATCTGAGGGTCCTAGGATCAAGCCCTGCATCAGGCTCCTTGCTCAGCACGGAGTCTGCTTTTCCCTCTCCCCGCCCCCACTCATTCTCTCTCTCATTCTCATAAGTAAATAAATAACTCTTTTTATTTTATTATTATTTTTTAAAAGATTTTATTTATTTATTTGACAGAGAGAGAGAGATCACAAGCAAGCAGTCAGGCAAGCGGGGGGTGGGAAGCAGGCTCCCCACTGATCAGAGAGCCCAATGCGGGGCTTGATCCCAGGACCCTGAGATCATGACCTGAGCCAAAGGCAGAGGCTTAACCCACTGATCCACCCGGGTGTCCCTTTATTTTTTATTAAGATTTTATTTATTTATTTGACACAGAGAGAGAGCACAAGTAGGCAGAGTGGCAGGCAGAGGTAGAGGGAGAAGCAGGCTCCCCACTGAGTGGAAGCCAGATGCAGATCTCGATCCCAGGACTCTGGGATCATGACCTGGGCCAAAGGCAGCTGCTTAATTGACTAAGCCACCAGATACCCCAATAAATCTTTCTTTAAAAAAGGTATAACAGCTGAAAACTTCTTTCATTTGAGGAAGGAAACAGACATTCAGATCCATAGAGTACAGAGAACTCCCACCAAAATCAAGAAATAGTGTAATTAAAATGACAAAACATAGTGATAAAGAAAAAATATTTAAAGCAGCGAGACAAAAGAAGACCATAAACTACAAGGGAAAACACATAAGACAAGCAGGGGATTTTTCTGCAGACATTTTGCAAGCCAGAAGGGGGGGGGGCATGATGTATTCAAAGTGCTGACAGGGAAAAATCTGCAGCCAAGAATACTTTGTCCAGCAAGGCTATCATTCAGAGTAGAAGCAGAGATGAGGAGTTTCCCAAGCAAACAAAAACTAAACCAGCCCTTCAAGAAATATTCAAGAGGACTCTTTGAGTAGGAAAGAAAAACCAGAAAAACAGTATGAAGGCAGGAAGCATAAAAGCAGTGGAATTAATATTTCTATTTAAAAAATCAGTCAAGGAACACACAAAATAAAAGGATGTGAAATATAAGAACATACGCCTAAAATGTGGGGAGGACAGGAATAAAGCATGGGTTCAAACTTAAGTGACCATCCACTTAAAATAGATTGTTATGGGTAGAAAAAGGTATATACAACATAAACCATATATCAAAACTACTAACAAATATGCAAAGAATAAAGGAAAGAAATCCAAATATATCAGTAAAGAAAACCAACAAACCATGAAAGAGAGAAAGAGAAAAAAAGGATCAGAGAAAATCTTCAGAAACAACCGCAAAACATTAAAATGGCACTAAATACATATATGTCAATAATTACTCTGAATGTAAATGGACTAAACACTCCAATCAAAAGATACATGATGTCAGAATGGATTAAAAAAAAAGATCCATCCATATGCTGTCGACAAGAGTCTCATTGTAGATGTAAAGATGCTGCAGGTTGAAAGTGAGGAGATAGAGAAACATCTATCGTGTAAATGGATGTCAAAAGAAAGCCATTATGGCAAACTAGATTTTTTTAAAAGATTTTTTTTATTTATTTATTTGACAGACAGATCACAAGTAGGCAGAGAGGCAGGCAGAGAGAGAGGAGGAAGCAGGCTCCCTGCTGAGCAGAGAGCCTGATGCGGGGCTTGATCCCAGTAACCTTAGACCATGACCTGAGCCGAAGGCAGAGGCTTTAACCCACTGAGCCACCCAGGTGCCCCTCAAACTAGATTTTAAACCAAAAACTGTAACAAGAGAGGAAGAAGGGCATTGTATCATAATAAAGGGGATAATCCAACAAGAAGATCAGAAGATCTAGCAATTGGAAATATTTATGCCCATAATTTGGGAGCACCCAAACATATACAACAGTTAATAATGAACATAAAGGAACTCACTGGTAATAATACAATGATAGGAAGGGACTTTACTACCCTATTAACAACAATGGACACATTATCTCAGCCAAAAATCAAGAAGGAAACAGTGGCTTTGAATGACACAGTGGGCCAGATGGACTTCACAGAATATTCAGAACATTTCCCTCCAAAGCAGCAGCATACACATTCTTCTGGAGTGCACATGGATGTTCTCCAGAACAGATCACACACTGGGTCACAAATAACCCCTCAATAAGTACAAAAAGAGTGAGATACCATGCATATTCTCAGACTACGACAGTGTGAAGCTTGCAGTCAAACACAAGAAAAAAACTGGAAAGACACAAATACACAGAAGTTAGAGAACATCCTACTACAGAATGAATAGGCGTTAAGGAGGGTGTGTAGTACGTGGAGCACTGGGTGTTGTACACACAAAATGAATCTTGGAACATTGCATCAAAAACTAAGGGTGTATTTTATAATGACTAACATAACACAATAAAAAAATGAAGAATGAATGGGTTAACCAGGAAATTAAAGAAGAAATAAGAAAATACATGGAAGCAAATGAAAATGAAAACTCAGTATTCCAAGCCTTTGGGATGCAGCAAGGGCTGTTCTAAGAGAGAAGTATATGGCAATAGAGACCTACCTCAAGAAGCAAAAAATCTCAAATACACAACCTAACCTTACACCTGAAGGAGCTAGAGAAAGAACAACAAATGAACCATAAAGCTGGCAGAGGAAGGGAAATAATAAAGATCAGAGCACAAATAAATGATAAACTAAAAACAAAACAAAACAAAACAAAGAACAGATCATCGAAACCAGGAGCTGGTTCTTTGGGGAAAAAAAATCAATAAAATTGATAAATCCCCTAGCCAGACTCATCAAAAAAGAGAGTGAGAGAGAGGAACCCAGTTAAAGAGGACACGTATTGCATGAAGCACTGAGTGTGGTGCAAAAACAATGAATTCTGTTACGCTGAAAAGAAATTTAAAAATAAAATAAAATAAAAGCACAAACGAGAGAGGAGAAATAATAATAAACCCACAAAAATACAATTATAGGAGAATATCATGAAAAATTACATGCCAACAAGGTAACGACCAGGAAGTAATGGTGAATTCCTTAAAACATACAAAATATCAAAATGAAACAGGAAGGAATAGAAAATTTGAACAGACCCATAACCAGCAAAAGAATTGAATCAATAATCAAAACACTCCCAAAAAACAAAAGTTCAGGACCAGATGACTTCCCCGGGGAATTCTACCACTTAAAGAGCTAATAGTTTTTTGTCTCAAATATTTCAAAAAATAGAAAAGGAAGGAAAATTTCCAAATTCATTCTATGAGACCAGCATTACCCTGATACCAAAACCCGATAAATACACTGCTAAAAAAAAAAAAAATAGAGAGAGAGAGAGAGCTACAGGCAGATATCCCTGATGAACATGGATGCAAAAATTCTCCATACGATACTACCAGACTGAATCCAACAATACATTCTTTTGATCTTTTTATTTTATTTTATTTTAATTAAATTAATTTATTTATTTTCAGAAAAACAGTATTCATTATTTTTTCACCACACCCAGTGCTCCATGCAATCCGTGCCCTCTATAATACCCACCACCTGGTTCCCCCAACCTCCCACGCCCCCTCCCTTCAAACCCCTCAGATTGTTTTTCAGAGTCCATAGTCTCTCATGGTTCACCTCCCCTTCCAGTTTACCCCAACTCCCTTCTCCTCTCTAACACCAACAATACATTAAAGAAAATTCACCATGATTGAGTGGGATTTATTCAGTATAAAGGATGGTTCAATATTTGCAAATCAATCCATGTGATAAATCACATCAATAAGAGAAAGGCTAAGAAACACATGATCATTCCAACAGATGCAGAAAAAGATTGACAGAGTACAACATCCATTTATGAAAAAGCCTTCAACAAAGTAGGGATAGAGGGACCATACCTCGACATAATAAAGTCCATATAAGAAAATCCACAGTGAACATCATCTTCAGTGGAGAAAAACAGAGCTCTTCCCCTAAGGTCAGGAACACGACAGGGATGTCCTCTCTCACCACTGTCATTCAACTTAGTGTTGGAAGTCCTAGCCTTAGTAATCAGACAACAAAAAGAAATAAAAGGCATCCAAATTGGCAAAGAAGATGTAGACAGCATGGTACTCTATATAGAAAACCCAAAGACGTCATCAAAAAACTGCTAGAACTGGCTCATGAATTCAGTAAAGTGCCAGGATACAAAATCAATGTACAGAAATCTGTTGTATTTCTACACATCAGAAATGAAGCAGCAGACAGAGAAATTAGGGAATCAATCACATTTACAATGGCATCAAAAATAATAAGATACAGGGGTGCCTGGGTGGCTCAGTCAGTTAAGCATCCAACTCTTGATTTTGGCTCAGGTCATGATCTCAGAGTGGTAAGATCAAGCCCTGAGTTGGGCTCCCCATGCAGCAGGGAGTCCGCTTCAGATTCCCAGTCTCTCTCTTTCCTGTTCCTCCATACTGCTCATGCACTGTCTTTCCCTCTCAAATAAATAAATAAATAAATAAATGTTTTTTAAAATAATAAGGTACTTGGGAATAAACCTAGCCAAAGAGTTGAAAGACTTGTAATCTGAAAACTATAAAATGCTGGTGAAAGAAATTAAGATGACACAGAGAATTGGAAAAACATTCCATGTTCATGGACTGGAAATCAAACATCTTTAAAATGCCTATACTCTATAAAGCGATCTACACATTCAGTTAATGCCTATCAAAGTACCACCAGCATTTTCACAGAGCTGGAACAAACAATCCTAACATTTGTTTGGAACCACAAAAGACCATGAATAGCCAAAGCAATCTTGAAAAAGAAAGCCAAAGTTGGTGGCATCACAATTCCAGACTTCAAGCTCTATTACAAAACTCATCAACAAGACAGTATGGCACTGGCACAAAACAGACACATAGATCAATGGAACAGAGTAGAAAACCCAGAAATGGCCCCTCACCTATATGGTCAACTAAACTTCGACCAAGCAGGAAAGAATAGATAATGGAAAAAAAACAGTCTCTTCAACAAATTGTGTTGGGAAAACTAGACAGCCATATGCAGAGGAATGAAACGGGACCATTTTCTTACACCACACACAAAAATAAATTCAAAATGAATGAAAGACCTAAATGTGAGACCTGAAACCATAAAAATCCTGGAAGAGAACATTGACGGTACTTTCTGTGACATCGGCCATAACAACATGTTTCTAGACATGTCTCCTGAGGCAAGGGAAACAGAAGCAAATATTAACTGTTGGGACTTGACCAAAGTAAAAAGCTTCCACACAGCAATGGAAACAACCAACAAAACTAAAACACAACCCACGGAATGGGAGAAGATATTTGCAAATGACACACCTGATAAAGGGTGAGTATCCAAAATCTATAAAGACCTTGTAAAACTCACCACTCCAAAAAATCAAAAAATGGGCAGAAGACATGAGCAGAATTTCTGCAAAGGAGACACCCAAATGGGCCAACAGACACACGAAAAGATGCTCCACATCACTCGGCATCAGGGAAACACAAATCCAAACCACGGTGAGATCCCACCTCACACCAGTCAGAATGGCTCAAATCAACAACACAAGAAACAAGAGGTGTTGGCGAGGGTGTGGAGAAAGGGGAACCTTGTGCACTGTTGGTGGGAATGCAAGCTGGTGCGGCCGCTCTGGAAAACAGTGTGGAGGGTCCTCAAAAAGTTGAAAATAGAGCTGCCCTGTGACCCAGCAACTGTATTTCTGAGTATTTCCCCAAATGATACAAACATACTAACTCAAAGGGATACATGCACACGTGTTTATAGCAGCATTATCGACAGTGGCCAAACTATGGAACGATCCCAAATGTCCGTGCACTGATGCACGGATAAAGAAGATGCGGTGCATATGGACAACGGAATATTACACAGTCATAAAAAAAGAATGACGTCTTGCCATTTGCACTGACACGGACAGAGCTAGAGAGTATTCTGCTGAGTGAAATACGTCAGAGAAAGACAAATAACATGTGATCTCACTTGTATGTGGAATTTAAGAGACAAACAAATGGACAAAGGGGGGAAAAGAAAAGACAAACCAATAAACAGACTTAACTCTAGAGAACACACTGATGGTCACCAGAGTGGATGGGGAAATAGGGGTGCGGATTAGAGAGAGCATTTGTTGTGACGAGCACCAGGTGATAAAAATAAAAACTTTAAGAAATTAATGTTTTAAAAATAAATAAATAATAAAACGGAAAGCTCAAGAACAGAAGAGGCACATCATTTGGTAATCACGAGATGGACGGGGGACAAGGGCAGTCTGGGGTGGACTGTGGGAGTCCCCCCCGCCAGGGTCTGAGTCTGCAGGTGGAGCAGGGGAGGGGGCAGTCCCCCGAGCCAACACACCCTCGTTTGGTGAGGTGTGTCTGGGCCCCGTGCAGAGCACACCAGAATTCACACCACAGATACAGAAGCAAAAATGGAAAGAGGAGCCTCTCTTTTACACACACCTGACCGTGAGCCAGTCAGCCCACATCTGCCTCTCAGCGTTTGCTTTCTGGACACAAGCCAGCAGCCATCACCAGACACATTCAGCGTCCTGGGGACGCTGTTACAAATATCTTCCAGCAAATCAATTAATGAGGGTTGTCAGGAAACCCTTGGAGCAATAACAAGCAAAAGGAAGGCTGGGGAGACTCACGTGAGGCTCAGCACCCCAGGGACAGATATAAAAGCCCTGATGCCCCCAGCACCCCACTCACACACTGGTCACACACACCCCTGTCCTGCTCATTTCACAGCACAGAACTCCAGCATGGCAGACACCTGCTGCTCCAGGACCTACGTGGTGGCTGCGTCCACCCTGTCTGTCTGCTCCAGTGACCTGAACTGTGGCAGCCGCGTCTGCTCACCCACTGCTTGTACCAGCTCCTCCTGGCAGGTGGACAATTGCCAAGAGAGCTGCTGCGAGCCCCCCTGCTGTGCCCCCAGCTGTTGCCAGTCCAGCAGCTGCGCCCCCACATGCTGTGCCCCGGCCTCCTGCCTGACCCTCATCTGCACCCCTGCAAGTTGCGGATCTGGTCCCTGCCAATCAGCCTGCACCAGCTCCTGCCAGCCTGCCTGCTGCAGCTCCTCTCCCTGCCAGGAAAACTGCTGTGTGTCTGTCTGCTGCAAGCCCATCTGCTGCACCCCTGTCTGCTGCAAGCCCGTCTGCTGCACCCCGGTCTGCTGCAAGCCCGTCTGCTGCACCCCTGTCTGCTGCAAGCCCGTCTGCTGCAAGCCTGTCTGCTGCAAGCCCATCTGCTGCACCCCTGTCTGCTGCAAGCCCGTCTGCTGCACCCCTGTCTGCTGCACCCCTGTCTGCTGCAAGCCCGTCTGTTGCACCCCTGTCTGCTCTGGGCCCTCCCCCTGCTCGGCCCCCTCCTGCTGCCAGCCCAGCCCCTGCTCCTTGTCCTGCTGCAGACCATCCTCCTGCATGTCCCTGCTCTGCCGCCCCGTGTGCAGGCCCGCCTGCTGCGTGCCTGCCTCCGCCCAGAAGTCCTGCTGCTGACGGGGCCCGTCTCCCCCGGGGCCAGCTAAGCTCAGGACCCACCCAGTGACCGTGGTCCTCCCCGCCCCCTCAGTCCGGTCCTGACCTGTGTTAGGTGGCTGCCCACACCCAGGACAGGGTCTTCCATGCGTCCACTCTGCTGACCTGACCTTGACCTAATAGCTCCCCAGAACGCTGCCCCCGCTGCTCCCCAGGGCTCCTGCTCCCAGGAGGGGCCTCCAGCACTTCCGGGTCCCCCGCCCTTCCCTCCCAGTTTCTCGGCTCGGGTCCCGCGGCCTCAACTGCTGACCTCTCGGCGCCTGCTCAGAACCCCAATAAACTCACTCACCAGCGCATCTGCTTCCTTTCTTCCGACCCTCATGGGGGTGGGGGTGCAGGGGTCTGACCAGACATTGGTCTCCTCCATCCGGGAACATTTCTAGGAATGGGGGACTGAGAAATCCCGCAGGGCAGGGCCCCGGGGTGGGAGGCACACCCTGGCCCAGGAAGGTCAGGGCTCCTGGCCCCTGCATGCCCAGGGCTTCCTAAGGCTGGCCACCTGCACATGGGCCGTGGTCTGGGGGTTCTCAGCCCCTGGCCCATTTCCACCCACTGCCCCAGCTGGGCAAACTGGCCCCAGACGAGCTGGCCTGGTTGCTGCAGCAGCACAGCCCCTTTGGGCCCGGGGTCCCCCTGGGGTCCTCCTACAGGCTGCACCCATTTAGCAGAACGGTGGTGGCGTGGGGGAGGCACTGCTCCAAGGTCCCAAAGAAAACAACTAGGTTTGAAACAAAATATTACGGGTCAGTGACAGGACCCCCAGGATCCCGTCCTGGGCGGGACTCTGAAGGCCATCACCTGATAGGTCTGGACTCCGCCTGGGAGCCTGAGGGACATGGAGACCTGGTGCGGGGACTTCCCTGTGAACTGAGAAACCATCAGGCCTTGAATTGCTGTGAACAGCGGGCTGCTCAGATGTCAGGATGACAGAGATGTCACGTGAGGACACTGGTGGACAGGAGTGGGGACATCCAGCAAGATCACCTGCCAGCGTGGCCAACACTGGCCTGCCCACTCCTCAGCCCAGGAACACTGGCCCTGAGCAGTTTGCACAAGTGACCTGTGAATCTCCAGGCGTTTCCCCAGTCTCCCGGGCCATGTCGCCACTGCTGGTGAAGACCCTTCTGGTTTCGGTCTACACCACCCAGGGCCCCGTCCTCTGTTCAGGCCCCTTGCCTCCGTGCATCTAGCCATGTAGACCCCTTGCAGGGACGCTGATAAACTCCCACGCCCCACTTTGGTGATGGCACCTGGAGTGTCTGGCGCCAGGCCCCTGAGCTCCACGGTCCCCCAGTCTGGAGTCTCACTTGCACAGCCTCGAGGCGTTGAGTGCCCTGAGCCCATGCGCTACTCCTTTGATCTGTTCACAGCAAAAACCACCAGCTTCCCACAGCCCTAGCCGTTCTCATAGACCTGCACAACTGCGGGCATACAACGGACGGGGATTTCATCTCACAGCTGCTCTCTGAGGTGTGAGCTCCCCACGCCCTCTTTACGAGGAGGAAACTGAGGGATGACATGTTGGGAAAACACAGTAGAGAGCCACCCGTATGTCTTGTTGCCAGGATGCCATAAAGGCTGCCCAGGAAAGGGGCCTCTGACCAGCCCCGACCTCCACCCTGAGCCCACCCAACCCCAGGCCACCATGAGCCACAGTGGCTGCTCCACAGGCTGTCCCCTGGCCTACCTGCTGCCTCTCCTGGGCTATGGGAGTTCCCGTGGCCACTGAGACCCCCGCATGGCTCTTCTGGGACAGTTCCTGTGTACCCAGCCCTCCCCCCAGCCCAGCTAGCTACATGCCCATGAGCTTCCCCTCGGGGTCCTGCCCAGCTCACCTAGACCATCCCCTAAAGTACCCCCACTTGCTGCTGTGCTCCAACCCCACCCTGACTCAGGAAAAAGCCCCAAAGCCCAGCCCTTCCCTTTCCCAGCCAGTGAATCTGTCATCATGAAAGTCCTTCCAGGGATGACCCAGCCATATCTGCATTCCCCACATAAAATGCCCCCAAAGCACCCCAGGACACCCTGAAAGGGAGAGACCATGGACCCTCCCCGGCCTGATAGGCAGCAGGAGACTTCCTCAGCCCCACATTGCCCCAGGGTCAGTCAGACCATGCAGCTCCCTATCTGCTGAGTACTTGAATAATGTCTCGTGCCCTTTCCCTCTGTTTCCTGTGTGGTTTTGTTGACAAAGGGGATTCACAGCTCATCTGGGAACAGGGGACCCAGGGGAGTCATGTGACCAGTAGCCAGCACCCTGGCTACTGTGTCTGCCACTCCTCTCTGGGGCTTATACTGCTGCCTTTGGGGGCCCGGGAGCTCTGCCAGCCAGCCATGTCTACTTCAGGTCGTCACTCCACGGTCTGGCTACCATGACAGGTCTGAAGCTTTGCTCCAGGAAAATCCTGTGGGCTGAGAACAAAGACTCCAACCCACTGTGAGTAGGAGCAGCTCCTCCCCATGCACAGGTGGGGGCTGTCCCAGAGGTCAGCACAGGTCACAGTCTTGCTGGGAGGTGGGGACAGAGGAGACTGGCAGTCAGTTTGTCCAGTGTCCAGAAGGTCTTCTTGGGACAGGTGGGCATCCTGAACTCATGCCTACATTCATAGACACCAGAAAGTCCTCTGGGGCAGAGAACAGGACACAGTCTCTGGAGCTCCTACCTGCTGGGCTGGGTTGGCAGAGAGCAGCTAGGAAAGGAAGATCACAGACAGTGATAGTGGAGAAAGGGCAGAACAGTGTAAGAACGTGTCTAGACCAGAAGGTGGAGGAAATGTGAACACACGTGTCCAGATGCAGCCAGATGCATCTTCCCACATGCATGAGTAAATCTGAGAATGAACTCCTGGAAATGCAGAGCAATGGGTCAGATGGTGTTGTGGAAGTTGCATTGCCCACAAGAGGGTCTGGGTCCTCTTTTTTTTAATTTAAGTTAAATTAGCTCATATATAGTACATCATTAGTTTCAGTGATTCATCAGTTGTGTAATAATCCAATCAAGAAATGGGCAGAAAACATGAACAGACAGTTCTCCAAAGAAGACATACAAATGTCGAGTACACACATGAAAAAAATGCTCCACATCACTCGACATCAGGGTCTGGATCCTCTTAATGACAGCAAAGATTCACCGCAGGGGGGCCTACATTTTTCTATTTTTGCCAACTTGATAAGGAACAATACCTTATCATTGCTCCTTTTGCCTAGACACATAGCATCCCAAATGTTTGGTTTATTGATTTATGCAGAAACAGGGGGACAGGCATCTAAAGTCTGTCTACTTTTGATTATTACAAACACCACTGTGAGGGTCCTCACCACTTACCTGTGTGCACCAGTGTGTCTTCACTGGGTCTAAATTCCTAGAAGTGGGAATTCCAGGTCAGAATATTTGCCGATTTTAAATTCTGAGAGATCAACCAAATAATTGCCATCACAAGGACTTCCAAAAATTGTGTCTACTAAGAGTGATGTCAGAGAATACTGGAAATGGGGAACTCTAAGAGCCTCCTCACCTCCACAGAAACACTGAAGAGACTGGCAAAGCTGCCAGAATCAATTTTATCTGAACTGTGGAATATGGTCAAAGGTTTACAACAACCAAGGGAATGCTTCATCAACACAAAAGTGACTACAGCCTGGTGGACTGGGTCCCAGTGAGGGCCCTGGTTCTGGAGAGAGACAGTGGGCCCCATTCTCTGAGTAGTGTGGTTGTCTGTGCAGTAGCTCTGGAGGTACCCATACCAAGGACTTGGCCTTATTTCTCATAACTTGAAACTCCTTCAAGGCCGAGAAGCAGCTACACAGAGAGTTTGTCAAATGAACCCATTGTTGCCTGGGAAAAGGGTTATCAGTTGTGGGAAATAGATGACACCCCATAATGCTGAGGACAGAAATCTGGGGAATGAAATGTTTGAAGGAATAAGGCTTTCAGGCTTCCACAGGTGGCTGGAAGTCCAGAAGACCCAACACGTGCCTCCAAGAGGCCTGTGCTCAGAAAGGACCCAAGAGGACCCTAGGCACTCACCATGGGCTACACATCCAGCTCTGACAGGCAGGAAGTGAAGATGAAAGCAGAGCTTTAAACTGCCTGGCCCAGGGTTGTGAGAATGGTCCCATCACACAAGAGTCCAGCCACAAAGACTGGGAAAAAATATTGTTTGGCTCCAGGTGATTAAGGAGCTCTCTGTCAAATCACCCTCTGACCACTGGCTAATAGAAGAGTGACCACACCTGACAAAGAGTGCAGTCATTACAAAATAGTTTAAGTAAATGAAAGTTAATAGAGGCCATTGCTAGTGGATAGACTTGCCCTACAAGAAATGATAATTCAGGCTGAAATAAAAGGGAACTAAATAGAAACACACTGATAGGTCACAACAATCAGCAATGGACTATAGGGAAGGAGAGAATCTGATATTCAGAATTATCACATTATAATATTAAAAACATCCAATTTTCAACAAAAACTATGGAGTATACAAAGAAGGAAGAAAGGATGGTTTATTCAGAGGGAAAATGCAATTAGCAGAAAATGCCCCTGAGAAAGCCCAAGGATTGAACTTTCTAGACAAAACCTTTAAATAAACTCTCTTAATATACTCTAAGAATCAGAGAAAACCATAGACAATGAATTAAAAGAAACTAAGAGCATAATGTTCAGCAGATCGAGAATATCAATAAAAAACACAAGTATAAAAAAAGGAACCAGCCACATAAAATTTCTAGGGTTATTGAACCAGTTGCAATAAGTGAAATGATAACCTCACTAGAGGAGCTCAATAGCACACGTGAGCAGCCAGGAGAAAGAATTAGCAAATATGAAGACAGGACAGTTGAACTACTCTAGTCTGAGGAGTAGATGGAATAAGGAATAAGGATAAGTGAACAGAGATAACAAGACCTGCACGACATGGTCAAGTAGACCAAAATGCATGAGACAGGAATCCCCAAAAGGGGGGGGGGGGATATTTGAAAAAACAATGGACAAAAACTTCCAAAAAACAAAGAAACCAACCAACCAACAAACCAATATGATTCTACACATCAAAGAAGCTAAATGGACTCCAAGTAGAATAAATCCGGAGACATCCACACAAAGATACATGAGAACCAAACGATCCAAAGACAAAGAGAGCATCTTAAAAGCCACAAGAGGGAAGAATGACAACCAATTCCTCATGAGAAATGTGAGGGCAGGAGACAGTGGGACGGCATGTTTAAAATGCTGGGTGAAGGACTGCCAACCCAGAAGTCCCTGCCCAACAAATGTAGGAAGGAAAGATTAAGACACTTCAAGATAAATGAAAGTTAAAAGAATTCATTGCTAGGGGACAGACCCACCCTACAAGAAATGATAATTCGGGCTGAAATCAAAGTGCACTAATCAGTAATTTAGAGCCATAGTTAGAGCTCAACTCCGGGAAGGGTGCTGATTTGGGTAGTTCGTGTGTTTATAAGGATTTGTGCATCACATCTAATTATTCGGTGCCCAGTTAGTATTCTCACTTAACCTTTTTCACTCATGCAAGGTCAGTAGTGATGTCCCCATTTTTACTTAAGTCTTCTCTCTGTTTTTCTAGTCAGTCTAGGTAAAGGTTTGTCCATTCTGTTGCTCTTTTCAAAGAACCAACTTTGGTTTCACTGATTCTCTCTGTAGTAGTTCTAGTCTCTTTTTAATTAATCAGTGCTTTGTTTCCTTCTTCTGCAAGCTTTGTGTTTAGTCTACCCTTTTTCTAGTTCCTTAAGATGTGAAGTTAGGTTATGGGTTTAAACACTTCTTCTTTTTATAAGTGTTGACAGCTATTAATCTGCCTCTGAGCACTGTTTTTGCTGCATTCTCTAAGTACTGGTTTATTGTGTTGTCATCTGCTTTCATCCCAAGGAATTTCCCAACATCTTTTGCAATTTCTTCCTCAACCTGTTGGTTGTTTCAGTATGTGTTGTTTAATTTTGTGAATTTTCCCATTTTTCTTCTGTTACTGGTTTTCTTTTCACTGTGGTCAGAGAACTTTGTATAATTTCAATCTTTTAAAATTTACTGAGATTTGTTTTGTGGCCTAACTTATGGTCTAATCTGGAAAGTATTCCATGGGCACTTGAGAAGAACATGCATTTCTGCTGTTCTTGAGTCGAATATTTTATGCACACATTGGGTTTAGCTAGTTTACGGCTATATTCAAGACTTCTATTTCATTACTGCCCTTCTATCTAGTTGTCCTATTATGTCATTTTCTATTAGTGGAAATGGCTTATTGAAGTATCCAACTATTATTGTAGAACTGAAACTATTTCTTCAATTCTGTCATTTTTACTTCATACATTTTGGGAGTCTGTTATTAGGTGTATATTTGTTTATAACTGTCATATCTTCTTGATATGTTGACCCTTTTATCAATATCTAATGTCATTTTTAGTCTCTTACAACAATATTTGACTCTGAGTCCATTTTGTCTGATTTTATTATAGCCATCCAGCTCTCTTTTGGTTATTATTTGCATGAAATATCTTTTTTTCATCCTTTCACTGTCAATCTATTTGTATCTTTGAATCTCAGGTGAGTGAAATGACCCAAGAAGAAATGGGCAAAACAAGTAAGGAGATCACAGTGTAATCCAAAACCTCCCTCACAAGTAAAGCCCAGGACCAGATGGTTCCATGCTGAGTTCTGCTAAACACTTTTAGAACAGTTAACACTAAACTTTCTTGAATTCTTCCAAAAAACAGAATATGAGAAAACACTTTCTAAGTCATTCTATGAGGTCAGCATTATCCTGATATCAAAGTCAGATGAAGACAAAAGAAAAAAAGAACTACAGATCAAAATCTTTTATAGATTAAGATTTGTAAAACTTCCACAAAATACAATCACACAAAATCTAGCAGGGTGTTAAGAGAATTATACACCATAACCAAGTGGGTTTATCCCAGGAATGCAAGACTAATTCGCATATGAAGACCAATCAGAGTAATGCACCACATTCCCAGGAATGCAAGACTAATTCGCATATGAAGACCAATCAGAGCAATGCACCACATTAATAGGATGAAGGGAGGAAACACGATCATCTCAACTGAGGCAGAAAAATCATCTGAAAAAGCCAACCTCCTCTCATACTAAAATCCTCAACAAACTATGAGAAGAGAACTTCCTTGACATAATAGAGGGTAAATGAAAAACCCACAGGAAACATCAGCCTCCATGGTGAAAGACTGAAAGCCTTCCCTTAGGCCAGGAACAGGCAAGAATGCTCACTTCCACCACTTTCCATGCAATATTGTGCTGGAAGTGCCAGCCAGAGCAATTTGGCAAGAAAAACAAATAGAAGACCTCCAAATTAGGAAGGAGACATAGAACTTACTACAAAGCTATAGTGATCAAAACAGTGGTCCTGGCATAATGATAGACATATAGGTCAGTGGAATAAAATTGAAAGTAAAAAAAAAAACCATACATATCTGATCAAGTGATTTTCAACAAGGGTATCAAGTTCATTTTGTGGGGAAAGTATAGTCTCTTCAACAAATGGTGCTGGGACAACTGGACATCCACGTTCAAAAGAATATAGTCAAACCCTACCTCATACCATCTACAAAAGTTAACTCAAACACCAATCAAAGACCTAAATATAAGTACTGAAACTATAAAACCTTTGGAAGGAAACATAGGGGTAAACCTGCATGACCTTAGATTTGGGAACAATTCTCTTGGTTATGACACCCAACAAAAGAAAACAGATAAGTTGGACTTCATCAAAAGTTAAAGTTTTGTGTACTGAAGGATGTTATCAAGAGATGATGGGGTGGCTCAGTGGGTTAAGCTGCTGCCTTCGGCTCAGGTCATGATCTCAGGGTCCTGGGATTGAGTTCTGCATCGGGCTCTCTGCTCAGCGGGGAGCCTGCTTCCCTCTCTCTCTCTCTCTCTGCCTGCCTCTCTGTCTACTGTGATCTCTCTCTGTCAAATAAATAAATAAAATCTTTAAAAAAAAAGATAGAGAGAGAGACTGAAAGGCAACCCACAGAGTGAGAGAAAATATTTGCAGAGCATAATTCTGATAAGGGTTTAGTATCCAGAATATATAAAGAACTCCTGTAATTCAATAATCAAACTACAGATAATGCAATTAAAAATGGGCAAAGCACTTTGATAGACATTTATCTAAAGAAAATATTCAAATAGCCAATAAGCACTTGAAAGGAACTCCAATACCATCGGTCATGAGGGGAATGTAAATCAAAACCACAATAAGACGCCACTTCATACCCACAAGGGTGGCCACCATTTAAAAAAAATAAATAAATAAAAGAACAGAAGCAGTGCTGGGGAGCATGTGGAGAAAATTCTGGAAATGTAAAATGCTGCAGGTGCTGTGAAAGCAGTCTGGCAGTTCCTCAAAAGTTACACATAGAATTGCCACCTGACCCAGCCATGCCACTGCTGGGTATACACCCGGAAGAACTGAAAAGAGGCACTGAAACAAAAACTTGTACACAAATGTCCGTAGCGGCCTGATTTGCAACAGCCAAGAGGCGGAAACAACCCAAATGTCTGCTGACTGGGGAACAGAGAAACAAAATGTGGTGAACGCATTTCCTGGAATATTACTGAGCCAGGAACAGGAGTGACACACAAGCACACGCTACAACACAGATGAGCCTGGAAAACATCACACTCAGTGACCGGAGTCAGACATAAGAGGCCATGAACTGTGTGATTCCTTAACATGTGAAAGGTGTGGAATAGGCAAATCCATAGGGACAGAAAGCAGATTAGTGACTGACGGGGACTGCAGAGGGACTCCTTCCTAGTTCAGGATTTCCTTCTGGAGGGACAAGAATGTTCTGGATTTAGCTGGTGATCACGGTTGCACAACATTGTGGCTTTGCTAGACGTCACTGACTTGTACGCTTTTAAATGAATGGAATTATACATGTTTTATATATTATGGGCTCAATCTGTAAAAATCATGCCTGCTGGGGGTTTCCGGGAGTGAGGTCTCCATACTCAGCAGCACTGGAAACTATTAACATGGTAAATTTTGGTTGATCTCGTGAGATACTTATGTTTTAATTTGAGAACAGTTGGTCATTAATGAGCTCAAGTAGCTTTCCATGTGCTTATGGGAATTCTGAATGTTTATGTTTTGAATTTTCTATTTGATTCTTTTGTACCCTCTCCGCTTTAGTCATGGGGACTTTCGTATTTTCATATTCACCTTTCAACCATCACACATATTGCCAATATTTTCTGGTAGTTCAATATTCTCAATTTGTATTCCAAAAAGATTCCCTTTCGGTTTTGAAATAAAACGATGGATTGTCCCCAAATCACCCCCCCTCCATGCCCACCTCCTCCAGATTAAACCTCAGCCCACCCACAGGGCCCCATCAGGGACCTGCCTCTGCCAGGACCACTGACCATAGGCTCCAAGGAAGGAGCATTAGGACCCAAAGGTCAGTCCTTGAATCCGGTCCTCCTAATGACCTACGGAGTGAGGCCTCACTGGGACATTGTGGCTTCTTCTGGGGGAGGGGATATCCAGTCCTTGCGACGGGCATCCTCCTCCTGGTCACTGACATTGGCTGACACCGAGACCACGGAAATTCATTAGTCCGTCCAGGAAGAATCAGCCCCACATTGCCTGTGCCCTAAAATATGCACTTCTGTCCTCTTTCCTCCCAATCAGAGGCCAGACCAGCTGTTCCAAGTGAGGTCCTGCACACCCAGGCAGGGTACACACGGAGCAGTCCCATGAGCCCATGGCCATCACCCAGAGCCCCAGCACATGAACTGCCAGGTGGAAGCCACAGAGGTAGCCACAGGGAGCCCACACCTTCCCAACAAGTGTCCGGGGAAACCAGGCTCACACCACGGACAGCCAGCCCTGCCCGGAACTGTCCAAGGTTTACAAGCTGAGCAAGATCATGTCCTGACAACAGAACAGGCGCTAATGATGGTCCTCACAACCCAAAACACCAACAAGCAAGGGGGCGTGGTGAGCCTTCACCTGGACAACATAAACATCCGGGAGGGTATAAAATCCGCCAGCCCAACACCTCATACTCACACTCACACTCACACTCACACACACTCACACACTCACAGCCTCCTCCAGCCCCACTGCCCCACCATGGCCGCATCCACCCTGTCCGTCTGCTCCAGCGACCGGAGCTACGGCAGCCGCGTCTGCCTGCCCGGCTCCTGTGACACCTGCTCCGACTCCTGGCAGGTGGACGACTGCCCAGAGAGCTGCTGCGAGCCCCCCTGCTGTGCACCCACCTGCTGTGCCCCCACCTGCTGTGTCCCTACCTGCTGTGATTCCAGCTGCTGTGCACCCACCTGCTGTGAGCTCTCCTGCTGTGCCCCCACCTGCTGTGCCCCCTCCTGCCTGACCCTCATCTGCACCCCTGCGAGCTGCGGGTCCAGCCCCTGCCAGTCAGCCTGCACCAGCTCCTGCCAGCCCTCCTGCTGCAGCTCCTCCCCCTGCCAGGAAGACTGCTGTGTGTCTGTCTGCTGCAAGCCGGTCTGCTGCACCCCTGTTTGCTGCCAGGCCTCACCCTGCTCAGCCTCCTCATGCTGCCAGCAGTCTAGCTGCCAGCCCTCCTGCTGCAGCTCCTCTCCCTGCCAGGAAGACTGCTGCAAACCTGTCTGCTGCACCCCTGTCTGCTGCAAACCTGTCTGCTGCACCCCTGTCTGCTGCAAGCCCGTCTGCTGCACCCCTGTCTGCTGTAAGCCCGTCTGCTGCACCCCTGTCTGCTGCAAGCCCGTCTGCTGCACCCCTGTCTGCTGCAAGCCCGTCTGCTGCACCCCTGTCTGCTCCGGGCCCTCCTCCTGCTGCCAGCCCAGCCCCTGCTCCTCGTCCTGCTTTGGACCGTCCTCCTGTGTGTCCCTGCTCTGCCGCCCCGTGTGCAAGCCCGCCTGCTGTGTGCCCGCCTCCTCCTGCTGTGCCCCCGCCTCCTCCTGCCAGCCCAGCTGCTGCCGCCGAGCCTCCTGCGTGTCCCTGCTCTGCCGCCCCACGTGCTCCCGCCAGGCTTGCTGCGTGCCTGCCTCGGCCCAGAAGTCCTGCTGCTGACCAGCTTGAACTTCTGCATCTGGCACTGCTGTCTTTGCTCCTGGGCACAAATGTCCTCTCTCAGGAGCTCTTACGTCCAAGACCATCCCTCTGCCCGTTGGTGGACACACAGCTGCTGTCTACTGGGGACCTGAACATGCCGCCCATCCTTTCCTGAGAAGAGGTGCCCACCAGTCCCTCAGTGGGGGTGGACTGCGGCTCCCCGGGAACCCTCTTCTGTGGGGCCGGTTGCTCGTGTTCCACGTGACAAAGGCCAATCGCTATAATTAATAAAATGTTTGTGTCATGACCTAGAGACTAGTGTTTGTTTTCTCCTCCTCCTCGGACCCCAGAGACCACTCCAGACTGGAGCTCTTTCTGGTGGAAGCCAACAATAAAGACATATTCTCAAACTCCAAGTTCAAAGCCCCTGAGAGATGATGAGGTCTGAATGTGGCTCTGCACACTCCGTGTCCCTTCTCCACCTGTGGCCCTGCCCTCCCCGCAGTGACGAGCCCTCCAAGCCTGGGCCAGGGGAGGGGGTGGGCGTGGTTGCACAAGGGTTAGACCCTGAGGGGACTTTGGGGTCTAGCCCATGCCTGGCCCCCTACCCATGCAGGTTAAAGGTGAGCTGAGGAGCAGCACGACCTAACTGGTGGGAACTCAAGGGTCAAGTACCTAGCACCACGCCGACTCCCTCGGAGAGAGGTGCCGCCCAGAGGAATGCCTGCATACTGGTCTGGGCACAAGGGCTGCCGCCCTGAAGCACCAGCAAATCCTTGTAGGCCCCCAGAGGGGTGCAAGGGTCGGTTCAGACATCATTCATTCTACTCAAGACTTCAAGGTCTGATTGGGGAGACAGGGAGAAAAAGATGCCTTGATGACAAATCCTCAGAAGAGTGGAAGATGATGAGCCTGCAGTCTCAGTGGACCACAAGTGCTAGAGAGTAAAGCAGCACCAGTCAGACCAGCCAGGTCAGTATCAGGCTTCCTACTCATCCCTTGTGCCAGGAACAGATGGAAGAGGCCCCCAGGAGCAGAGCAGCAGAGGCCCGCCAGGCGGGAGGAGGAACAGAAGGTATCTACCTCTCCACAGCAGCTGGCTCCATCCCAAGTTAGCTCTACCCCAGGGAGGTGGAGACAGAGCAAAAACCTCAGGGGGCCTTTAAAGAGAAAGGGGCTGGGTTGAAAACCCACCTTGACTCTTAAATCCCTCGGTCTGCCTGAACTTACTGAAAACCTGTACCCATTACTTGCTCGTTTGCAGGGAAATGTGACCACCTGCGCAGGTAAATGAACAGGGACCTCGATGGATTCTTCACGGCACAGAGTTAAAGACGTGGAGGAAGCTCCCACCGCATCCGTAACCAAAGACTGAAGTGCAGGGATGTAGGCTCCCGTGGACACCAGCAAAGCACAGTGTAGCCAAAATAGTGCGTGGGAGGGATGGGGGGCCTGCAGGACGCTCCCTGGCTCTGAGAGTCCCTCTGAATTTCCCATCACGTATCCCGTGATCTCACGATAATGGACATTTCCAGAACATCTAGGACCTTCTGACGGCTCCTGCAGGAAAGTCGGTCACAGCTGGAAAAGGCATGGCCGGCCACTGGTGGCCAGGCTGCTCCTAGCCAGGGCGTTTACATGGTCGGCTGCACTGCTCACAGACGGGGTGTCTACATGGTCAGACTGCTCACAGACAGTGTCTACTTGGTCAGCTGAACTGCTCACAGACGAGGTGTCTGCAAGGTCAGCCAGGCTGTTTACTAACGAGCATCTACACAGTCAGCCACACTACTCACTGACGGGGTATCTACACAGTCAGCCAGACTGCACGCAGATGGGGTGTCTACATGGTCAGTTAGTCTGCTCACAGATATGGCGTCTATATGGTCAGCCAGATGATTCCCGGCTTGGGCATCTACACAATAAACTGTCTGCTCACAGATGGGGCGTCTACACGATCAGTCTCAGAGTTCACAGATGGGGCGTCTACACAGTCAGACAGACTATTCCTGGCTGGGGCGTCTACACAGTAAACTGTCTGCTCACAGGCAGGGAGTCTACACGGTCAATCTGACTGCTCACAGATGGGGTGTCTACATGGTTAGTCAGAGTGCCCACAGACTGGGCATCTATGCAGTCAGCCAGACTGCTCACGGAAGGGGTGTCTACACAGTCAGTCTGACTGATCGGAGTCTGACCACACGGTTAGCCAGGCGCCACTGCCCAGCGGTGGCGGGGTGGGGGAGTCGGAGGTGACAGGAGTCTTTACCTCGGGAGGCTTCTTTAACACGTGTACACAGTGCAGGGACAATGCCCGATGCTCTGAGACCCTCCAGATCTCGGGGAGCCCTTCTGCGGGCAGCTCCCTGGCCCCGGACACCCCATCACTGTCATGCCTCCGACCCAGACGGTCACTGCCCTCAAAAGCATCACTGAGGACCCGGGGCAGGCCTCCCCCGCTGTCTGGCGGATGGCGCCGTGGCTGCCGGGTGCCTGCGAGGTGAGGGCCTGACTCGCAGGGGCTGGACACCCGGGACGGTGACAGGCGGCCGGCGTGGGGTCTGCAGGGACCAAGGATGAGGCAGAGCTGTGCACAGTAGGTGCTCTGAGAGTCCCTCTGAATTTCCCATCACGTATCCCATGACCTCACGGTAATGGACATTTCCAGATCCATGGATCCGTGATCCCGCCGCAGGAAGGACCCCCCCCACCCAGTGCTCTTCTTAGACTACTTCTCGGTTCTCAGACAGCTCCCCTCTGGCACCCCGGTGTGCCCTGGCTCCCTCGTGCGGATGACCGTGCACACTCTGGGCGTCCCCCACCTCCCGCCCAGGGCGGCCCCAGCATCCTTGCTCTTGGGTGGCCCGGGGTCCGACCACAGGGGCTGAGCCCACGCTGTCAGGGGCAGGATCTGGGCCAGGTGTCCCGACCCGGTACAGTGCAGGCTCCACGCAGGGGCACACAGGAGGGCAGCCACCCGAGGCTGTGCCACGGAGAGGCTCTGTCAGTGCCGTGGCCCCCAAGACAGACTGCACACAAGCCACTCCTCCCGGAACACCTGCTCGACCCGGTCCCGGTCCCTTCCAGCCACTAGCGGCACCGCCTGCTCCCTGGGCATCTACACAGCCAGCAGAACTGCTCACAGGCGGGGCGTCTACACCGTCGCGGGCTACCATTGCCCGCGGAGAGAAGGAGTCGGAGGCGACGGGGCTCCGAGCCCGCAGCCCAGTGCCCCTCTTCCCGCGGCCTCCTCCTCCGCGGCCGCCCTTCCTCTCCCTTCTCCCACGTCCCTGGGCTGACGTGAGCCCCCGAACCAATCCAGGATGGCTCCTGGGGCAAGACTCTCAGTTCGCCCCACCTGGGGAGCTGCCGGGCCTGCAGGGCTGTGTTCACCGGTTCTGGGGATGACGGTGTGGACATCTCCGGGAGCTACGAAAGTCACCCACAAAGCCCTGTCCCCCCGAATGGGAGAAGGAGCCCTACTTGTCTGTAGGGCGTACACTTTAATTTTGAGACTGGGTTGGCTCTGCATATTGGTTGCTGAGCAGGGGGCCTTTTTACCTAAAAAGGGTCAAACCTCAAAGTTAGGGATTCGCCCTCAGTCCCCCCAGCAGAGTAAGAAATAACCTCGCTGCTTCAAGGGACCAAGGGGGACCAAAGGAAGCCCAGGGCCCAGGAGCCCTGAGCTAGGGGCGTCCACTCGCCCAAGAGGCCACCCCTGAGTGGCCGGTCCCCCAGGGTACAGACATCTGGTAACCTGTGGCCTCTCCGCAGAGGGAGCGTTCCTGGATTCTGGGAGCCACGACCAGAGGAAGCAGTTCAGGGACAGGCGTAAAGGAAAGACGGTGCACACACTCGGTGGGCTTCAGATCACTCTGGAATTTATTAGACTTTTGTGCGGGGGCTGCAGAGCTGGGCACCCTGCACCAGCCAGAGACACTGGGGGCGACTCTCCGCCTGGGTACCGGGGATCAAGTGGCTTTGCTGTAAGCTGGTCTAGTCGGGTCCGGAAGGTCTGAAGTGGGTGATGTCTGGGCTGCCTGGTAGGAGCTGGGAGAGCAGCTACCCCTGACCGCATGGAGGAGGGGTCCTAGGAGGCCGTGGGCTCAGCAGCAGGTAGGGGTGCCGCAGGGGGCAGGTCTGCAGAGCAGGGTGGAGCAGGAGGGCTGGCAGCCCCCAGAGGACTGGCAGGAGGGAGCCACATACACAACGGGCTTGCAGCTCACGGGCACGCACACGGCTGGCTTGCAGCTCATGGGCACACACACGGCTGGCTTGCAGCTCATGGGCACACACACGGCTGGCTTGCAGCTCATGGGCACGCAGCAGGACGTCTGGCAGGAGCTGGGCACACAGCAGGACGTCTGGCAGGGGCTGGACATGCAGCAGGACGTCTGGCAGGAGCTGGGCACACAGCAGGACGTCTGGCAGGGGCTGGACATGCAGCAGGACGTCTGGCAGGGGCTGAGCACATAGCAGGACATCTGGCAGGAGCTGGGCACGCAGCAGGCCGGCTGGCAGCCCGTGGAGCAGCTGGACTGGCACATGGTGGCGTGGGGCGGGAGTGGAGTCAGGGTGGAGGACGGGGCTGGTCTGGAGGCTCCTGCCCCAGGCAGCCTTTATACCCGGGCTGTGGCATCCTGGCAACAAGCCACACGGGGGCCTTCCTCCTGGTGGCCTGATTGTTTTCCTCCTCCTCCTCCTCCCCTGTGCGTCTCTTCCTGGAGTTTCCTGGTGGAAGCGACTCTGTTCAGGAGACTCTGTGACAGCTGGAGGCTCAGCGTGACCCAGCAGCCCCGTGATTTCTCAGCCCAGGTAGGATGGTGAGGGACCATCGGCTGGGGACAAGGACCCCCATATCAGGATGCTCCAGGTCCTCCCCGAGCTCATGTACCCTGCCCTCTGTCCACACAAGCACCGTCCTGCTCGCCAGACCGGGGATCCCTGTTTTGATTTGGAAACTCCATAACCCAAAAGGTCTTCCCAAAGGACCAGAGCCCAGCGGCTGGGCTCCTCACTGGGGACAGCTGTGGCCGTGGTATCCACCATGTCATCTGGTCCCGGCTTTGTGCCAGGTGCCACGTTATCTCTCGTCACTGACTAGTCACCAGTCCTTGCCACAATCCTAGGGGTAGGGGTAGCCCACGTACACGGATGCGCGACTGGATTCCGTGATGCGTGCGCGCTCTCCCACTGCGGCCAAGAAGCAGGCGTCTGAAGCTCAGTTTCACTCTGGGGTCTGCGGTCATTACCATTGCGCCAAATTATGCTGGGGTTTTAGGGGTTTTCTGAGACTCTTGGATCTGTAAGTTAGAATTATTTTTAAAAAATCTAATTTGGGAGGTTGCCTGAATGACTCAGCTGGTTGAGCATCTGATTCTTGATCCCAGCTCAGGTCTGGATCTCAGGGTCATGAGTTCAAGCCCTGCATTGGGCTCCAACTGGGCATGGCGCCTAGTTGAAAAAGCAGGGAGAATTGTCTATTATTTATGCTTCAGTATAATTCTCTTCTTCTCCATGGGTTGAAATTGATTCTTGTTGGACTGCCTGATATTGTCCATAGACCCCTTCATGATTCTTAATTCTGTTCTCTCTTCCTCCGATTGGGTGATTCCTACTGATGCGTCATCACATCGACAGTCTTTCTTATTCTATCGGCCGGGACCGCGAGGCCTGGACTCACGCTGTGCGGTCTGCACTTGTGCACCTGCGCCTGCTGCCCGGTGCCCGCACTGCAGGATTTCCCAGTGCTTCGGGAACGTGCGCATCTCTGCCCGGGTGTCCTCACACCCCCACAGCTGCTTCTGCTTGGAACCCCGCCCCTCCCCCCACCCTGACATCCCCCACGTCGTGCCTACTCAGCATCGCCTCCGCACACAGGTCCCCAAACCACTCGCCAGCACCCCCATTCCTGTCCACCTACTGAGCCCGTTTTCCTTCCTGGGGCTCAGCCCACCGTGGCATCACTTCATGCGTTAACTTCCATGTTCTCGCTTATTCATTGCCCCACGAGGCTCACGAGGCTAGGACGTCTCTATAGCCAGCACACAATATACATTTGTTGCATGATCAAATCAATGATTGATAGATTACTAGAAGGCAGAAGTTGGTCAACTTTCTATACAGGAAAGAGAGTAAGTATTTCAGGCTTTGCGGGGGCATGGTCTCGCTCATAACCGCTCCACATTATAGTGCAAGCCCTAGACAGCATGTAAGCAAATGAGCGTGGCTGTTTCCAATAAAGCTTTATTTACAAAGCAAGGAGAGGGCCAGATTTGTCCCACAGACTGCCCTGGTTCCCAGTTTGCAGATCCCCAGTCTAATGTTTTCCTGTGCCAAATAGAGGCTCAAGAAGCATTACTGCCTCAAAGCCAGCACCGACGGCTGTGAGACAAAAAGAATAAAGGATCCCATACCCAGTGGGGCCAGCGGTGCTGTGTGCACAGTACTGGTCTGGAGAAACGGCACGAGCCCCACGTAAAGCCAAACCAGAACATCCTGTTTACAGAAGAAGGAATCAGCCTCTCGGCCAAACTCATTATAGTGGAGCAAAACACAGGGAGCGCATCCCACGACAAGATGTTGGGGAACAACTATGAGGAAGTCAACAGCTGTGCTTCTGTGTTGCCGGGACGCCTACTGCCCGGGTATAAAGGCCGCCCCGGGCAGGAGCCTCCAGAACTCACCGCCCTCCTCCCTGACTCCACTCCAGCCCCACCATGTGCCACACCAGCTGCTCCACGGGCTGCCAGCCGGCCTCCTGCTCCCCCAGCTCCTGCCAGACGTCCTGCTACGTGCCCGTGAGCTGCAGGCCCGCCCTGTCCGTGAGCTGCAAGCCCGCCGTGTACGTCGTCCCCTCCTGCCAGTCCTCTGTGTGTGTGCCCGTGAGCTGCAAGCCCCTCGTGCTCATGGCCTCCTCCTGCCAGTCCTCCGGGGGCTGCCAGCCCTCCCGCCCCACCCTGCTCTACAGACCCGTCTCCTGTAGCACCCCGTCCTGCTTCTGACCGGGATCGCCCCCCACCCCCAGCTGCTCCCAGGGCACAGGGAGCCACATCTGCGACCCTCCTGGGGCAAGTCTTCAGTGGCCTCTGGGTTCTGCACAGGCAGATGAAGAACGTGCCCAGCGGACCCTCAGAAGCCCATGGCGAGGATGTGGCGGAATGACCCGGGCCCCTCTGTGACCCAGCGTAGGCCCTTGGGAGGCCTAGTTTCCGGGGTTCTCTGCCTCCAGCGGGAACCAGCCCTGTGTGATCCAAATAAATCATGCTTTCCTGATGCAGCTTGTCCCTGGTTTATCTTCATGTATTTCCAAGTTCTTTTCTCGAAGATGTATACAGCTATGAGCACAGCAGCCCCTCCTCAAAGAGCCCTCCCTCCAACAGCTCAGCTGGAGGTGGGGAGAGGGTCCATGGAGGGTGCAGGGGGAGGTGCCGTTCCCACGTCCAGCACCTGAGACTCACCTAGTAGATGGGGGAGGGCAGCGGAAAAGCTACCCCCATGGACTAGGGGACGGGAATCAGAGTGTGACCACAGGGAGGGCAGGGAAAGCTCACATAAACCCACCCCAACTACAGAGTGAAGTCTGGCCATTGCAGAGAAGAGCGGCAGGAAGGGAGAAAGCCTCACCTCACAAGACCCAGGCACATAGGGCCCGCTCAAGACTGACCTTGGACTAGGACAATGGAGCCCTCCTGGCTCCCACTCAGCCTGGCTGGACTGCTGCAGGAGCAACAGCAGTCATGGAGTGGGGGTGTGGTAGGGAGGAGGCAGGCATGTGGAGAGGTCCCTCACGCAGGGACAGCTGAAAACTTAGGGCAGAGCAGGAATGCTGTGCCTCCATCCCTTGCCCTAAGCACATGGCACTGGAAGCCCACCACAAAGGAATCCAAAGTCTTAGGTACCTTGAAGGTCATCGCAATAATGACAAAACCCAAACTAAGGTCAGCATCTGAGCAGATTGATCCAAACTTCTCCCCACCACACAGATGACCTGACAGAAGAAACTCACCCATTTCCCAGAAGAAACACTTTTTAATGTCCATTTCAATTAATACATGATATCTGATGTTCAATAAAAAATTAGAAGACATACAAAAAAAGTAAGGAAATCCATCCACTGTCAGGGACAAAGCAATCAACAAAACTGGACTCAAAAATGACCCAGATATTGGAACTATCAGACAGAAACAGTAAAATAACTATGAGGAGTGAAGTAAGTCAGAGAAAGACAAATACTGTATGATCTCACTTACATGTGGAATTTAAAAAATAAAATAAAACAAGGTCATAAATACAGAGAACAAGACTGGTGGTTTTCAGAGGTAAGGGGTGGGAGAGTGAAATGGTGAGGGTTATCAAAAGACACAAACTTGCATTCACAAAATAAGTAAGTCCTCATGATGTAATGTACAGTCTAGTGACTGTAAAAGAAAACATGTTATTATATTTAAAGAAATAAAGGAGAGAAATGTAAATAGAAGAACAGAGTGTTTATTAAAATAGAAGAAAGAAATGGACTTGAAGGAACCAAAGATAACTTCTAGAACTGAAAAAAAAAAAAAAAGTCAAGCAATGGAAATTAGAAACAGTGGACAACTTAAACAGAATATTAAACATAGCTGAAGAGAGAATTAGAAAAATCGGAAGGCAGGTCCAAAGAAAGTATCCAGAATGCAGCAAAAAGAGTCTAAGAAGTGGCAAATACATAAGAGATATAAATATTTATGGAGGACACATGGTAAATGTGTAGATAAAAGCATGAGAATGACAAATATTAAATTTAGTATCATAGTTACCTATGGGATGGAATGAAACATTGAATCATGTGGGACAAAGAAGGCTTTTAATTAATTAACTGTGCTTAATACATAAATTGGGTTCTTAGACCCAATTTTCATACCGTACCTCCAACAAACAGTGCTTTGGGATACCACTTGGTGTCCTAAAATTCAACTCAGTTCTGCCACTATCTACTTGGAGACACCATCAGACCCCCCCCCCCAGGTCAATGGCTCAACCTAAAAGACTGACCCCACACCACTTTAGATGCCAACTGCAAGCTTAGCTTGTCACCTGTGTTTCTGACCAACCAGCTCTAGATCTAAGGTCCTAAGGTTCAGTTGATTTGTTAGAGTGGATCACAGTACCCAGAGAAACTTTTACTTACTAGATCACCAGTTCATTATGAAAGGATACAGTTCAGACCCAGCAAGTTGGAAGAGATACAGAAGGCAAAGCATGCATGGGGAGAGAGTGTGACGCTTCCGTGACTCTCCAGGCTCACAATATCACAATATATAAAAGGATAGAGTATAAAACACAGACTACATATATGAGCAGATGGGGAATTTCAGAAGAGATGGAAATTATAAGAGCCAAACAGATCATATAAAATTCAAAATAGGTAGGAGACAAGATGGCGGAGAAGTAGGAGGAGATGCTGTTTCAACCTGTCCCCTAAAGTGAGCTGATTACCTACCAAAGAACTCTGATCACCCATGAAATCAGCCTGAGATCAGAATTATACAAGTCTGGATCCCTACGGGGGCAGAAGACACCAGTGGACAGATAAAGCGGAGGGGGAACATTGGACTGATATCGGAACATAAACAAAAGGGGGAGGGAGCCACCAGAAGCGACCCATTGGAAAGTAATACTCCAGTACGAGAGTGCTCTGTGGTTGGGGACCAGCATTAACTTGGAGTCTGCTTGAAAGCACTCAAAAAGAGCAAAAGATCTTAAGGGGAAATTGGTGGAATTGGGTGATTAGGGACAGGGGATTAAGTCCAAGGACCCAGGATGGCCCCACTACTGGCAGGGAACCAGAGAGAGCAGTGAAGAAGCCAGGCCTTGGTCCCTCAGACACCAGTGCACCTGAGAGCATCTGGGTGGCAGCATCCATGAGGGTGAAGGAGCCTGCTGTGGATGCCAGCCGGCAGAACCACAGCCTTTTGCACTCTGCACATGCACTGTGCGACTGGGGTCTGAGTCGCGCCCCACACCCTCCCCTGAGTGCGTGCAGGCGCCAGCCGGCACCCTCTCAGACCCGGAGAGTCTGAGCACTCTCAGCCCGGCCAGCGTGAAAATCTCAGTGCGCTATCGCTGCTTGGGACCTCTTTGGCGGTCTGGAGCTGCCCAGACAGCTGCGGCTAGTATTTCTCGTGGTTTTGGGTACAAGTGGGAATTCCTGTGACCCCAGAGACCGTGACTGGGGATGTGCTCTGCCAGTGGCAGAGGTGGAATTTATGTGCTCTGGAGCACCCAGAGGGGAATAGACTGAGGCCTCTTTCTCGGAGAGGGAGGTCTGGGTGCAGCTTGCTTTCCTCTAAACCTCCACAGAACCACTGAGAGCGGCTAAGGGGAGAAACAACAAACAAACAAACAAACAAACAAACAAAAACCTCCAGAGAACAAAAGCCTGAAAAACTAGTTTCCTCAGAGCCCAGGCCCTTGATGGGGGAAGGGGACTCAGTTCTAGCCAGACTCCCTGAAAACCATGCGGCAGGCCCCTCCCCCAGAAAGCCAGCCAAAAACAAAAAACAAAAAACAAAAACAACCACCACTACTTCATACATACAACTTTTATTTTTAATTTGTTCCCACTATTGTGGTTCTCTTCATTTTTTTTTCATATAAATTTTTAACCTATTTACCATCACAATGAGATGTTCAGTACATCAAATTCCATAATAACCTTTTAACCTGAACTTTTCTGATACATATACCTGTGTTTTTCTTTTCCTTTTCTATTTTTAATTTATTTTATTTTATTATTATTTTTTAAATATTCATATAGAGATAAGCTTCAAGGTAATCCCTTTCCCCAATCAATGCTACCCCTATAGATAAACCAGTTTTAATCCCCCTTTATCTCAGGAAAGTTAAGTCCTTTAACAAAGATGTCAATATACATCCAGGAGGAATCAAAATAACCTCCCTTGCACACACAGAATTTATAACCTCCCTCCCATCTTTTTCTTCTGCCAGTGTTTTGGTGTATTTGTTTTTGTTCTGGTAGTATATAAATCTTATACTTGGTGTTCATTTTGACGGTGTTCTTTTATTTATTTTTCTTCTTGTCATCTACTTTTGTCGATCTTTTTGTTTGTCTGTTTTTGTTTGCATACTTCATAAATCTTACCGTGGGGCCCATTTGGGTTGGGCCTTCTCTTTTATTTTACCTTTCTTTTTTCCTTTCTCTCTCTCTCTCTTTTTCTTTTTTCTTTCTTTTTGGTGGGGACTCTTGATTGCTCAGAAGTGTTCCAGGGTGCACCTTGCCTGCATCATGGTTGATACATTCAGATACACATCTGTTCAGCCATCTCTCACCAAAATGACTAGGAGGAGGAATGCCCAACAGAAGAAAAATTCAGAGACTGGGCCCTCTCCATCAGAGCTAGTGGATATGGACATAAACAGTGTGTTGGAAAGGGAATTCAAGCTAACAATCATCCAGGCAATAGCTAGGTTGGAGAAAGTCTTTGATGACAAAATGGAATTGATTAGGCAGAAGTGAAAGCCACCAGGGATGGTGTTAACAATGCTCTCAATAAGTTCCAATCAAATCTAAATTCTCTAAAAGCTAGGGTAACTGAGGCAGAAGATATATTTAGTGATCTGGAGGACAAACAGATAGAGAGAAAGGATCAGGAGGAAGCCTGGAACAAACAGCTTAGAAGCCATTAAAACAGAATTAGGGAAATAAATGACACCAAGAAATGTTCCAACGTCAGAATTATTGGAATCCCTGAGGGGGAGGAGAAAGAAAGAAGGCTAGAGGATATAGTTTAACTAATTCTCCATGAAAATTTTCCCAGTCTGGCAAATGGAACCAGCATTTGTGTACTAGAGGCAGAATGGTCTCCCCCCAATATCACAGAATCTAGAAGGACCTCGAGACACCTGATTGTGAAAATGATGAATCATAATTTTAGACAGGAGCTCTTGAAAGCAGCTAGGGGGGAGAAATCCCTTATGTACAGAGGAAAGCCCTTCAGAATAATGTCAGACCTGTCCACAGAAACCTTGCAAGCCAGAAAGGGCTGGCAAGATATATTCAGGCCACTAAATGAGAAGAACATTCAGCAAAGAATACTTTATCCAGCAAGACTGACATTCAAAATGGATGGAGAGACAACTAGCTTCCAAGACTGGCAAGGTTTAAAAGAGTATGTGACCACCAAGCCAACACTGCAAGAAATATTAAGGGGGGTTCTATAAAAGAGGAAAAAAACCAAGAATATCATTGAACAGAAATATATGGAAGCAATCTATAGAAACAAAGACTTCACTGGTAACACAATGTCAATAGAAACGTATCTCTCAGTAATCACTCTCAATGTGAATGGCCTAAACGTGACCATAAAACAACACAGGGTTGCAGATTGGAAAAAAGGACAGGACCCATCCATATGTTGTCTACGAGAGACCCATTTTGAACCTAAGGATACATCCAGACTGGAAGTAAAGGGATTGAGAAGCATCTTTCATGTCAGTGGGCCTCAAAAGAAGGCTAGGGTAGCAATTCTCATATCAGATAAATTATATTTTAAACTAAAGACTGTAGTCAGAGATACAGAAGGACACTACACAATTCTTAAAGGGACTATCCACCAAGAAGATCTAATGATTGTAAATATTTATGCCCCCAATATGGGAGCAGCCAATTACATAAGAAAACTGTTAATCAAGATAAAGAGTCATATTGATATGAATATATTAATAGTAGGAGATCTTAACACACCATTCTCAGTAATAGACAGAGCATCCCAGCAGAAAATCAATAAAGAAACAAGAGGATTGAATGACACATTGGACCAGATGGACCTCATAGATATATACCCAACATTCCACCCTAAAACAACAGAATACTCATTCTTCTTGAGTGCACATGGAACCTTCTCCAGAATGGACCACAAATCAGGGCTCAACTGATACCAAAAGATTGAGATTATTCCCTGAATATTCTCAGATCACAGTGCTTTGAAACTGAAGCTCAGCCACAAGAAAATTTTGGAAGGAATTCAAACACCTGGAAGCTAAAGACCACCCTGCTTAAGAATGCTTGGATCAACCAGGAGATCAAAGAAGAACTGAAACAATTCATGGAAACCAATGAGAATGAAGACACTTCAGTCCAAAACCTATGGGATAGAGCAAAGGCTGTCCTAAAGGCGAAATACATAACCATCCAAGCCTCCCTCAAAAGAACTGAAAAATCCAGAATACACCAGCTGCCTCTACACCTTAAAGAACTGGAGAATCAACAACAAATTAAGCCAACTCCACATACAAGAGGGAAATAATCAAGATTAGAGCAGAGATCAATGAGATAGAAACTAGAGATACAGTAGAACCATCAATGAAACTAGAAGCTGTTTTTTTGAAAGAATCAATAAGATCAATAAACTGTTAGCCAAACTAACCCAAAAGAAAAGAGAGAAGGCCCAAATTAATAAAATTATGAATGAAAAGGGAGAGATCACAACTAACACCAAAGAAATAGAGACCATCCTCAGAAATTATTATCAACAGTTATATGCCAGTAAGTTAAGAAACCTAGATGAAATGGATGCACTCCTGGAAAACTATAAACTTCCAAAATTGAACCAGGAAGAAATTAACAACCTGAATAGACTGATATTTTGTAATGAGATTGAAGCAGTGATCAAAAACCTCCCAAAAAACAAGAGCCCAGGACTTGATGGATTCTCTGGGGAATTCTACCAAACTTTCAAAGAAGAAATAACACCTCTTCTCCTGAAGCTGTTTCAAAAAATTAGAGCAGAAGGAAAACTTCCAGTCTCTTTTTATGAAGCCAGCCTTACCCCGATCCCCAATCCAGGCAAAGACCCCAGCAAAAAGGAGAATTTCAGACCCATATCCCTGATGAATATGGACGCTAAGATTCTCAACAAGATCCTAGCAAATAGGATCCAACAGCACATTAAATAGATTATCCACCATGACCAGGTGGAATTCATCCCTGGGTTTCAAGGATGGTTCAACATTTACAAATCAATCAATGTGATAGAACAAATCAATAAGAGAAGAGAGAAGAACCACATGGTCCTCTCAATTGATGCGGAAAAAGCATTTGACAAAATCCAGCATCCGTTCCTGATTAAAACGCTCCAAAGTATAGGAAGAGAGGGAACATTCTTCAAATTCATAAAGTCTATCTATGAAAAACCCATAGCAAATATTATCCCCAATGGGAAAAAGCTCACAGCCTTCCCATTGAGATCAGGAACACGACAAGGATGCCCACTCTCACCACTCTTGTTCAACATAGTATTAGAAGTCCTAGCAACAGCAATCAGACGACAAAGAGAAATAAAATGTATTCAAATTGGCAATGAAGAAGTCAAACTCTCTCTCTTCGCAGATGACATGATACTTTATACGGAAAACCCAAAAGACTCCACCCCCAAACTACTAGAACTCATACAGCAATTCAATAATGTGGCAGGATACAAAGTCAAAGTACAGAAATCAGTTGCTTTCGTATACACTAATAATGAAAATACAGAAAAGGAAATTAGAGAATCGATCCCATTTTCTATAGCACCAAGAACCATAAGATACCTGGGAATAAACCTAACCAAAGAAGTAAAGGATCTGTACTCAAGGAACTACAGAAAACTCATGAAAGAAATCAAAGAAGACACAAAAAGATGGAAGACCATTTCATGCTCATGGATCGGAAAAATAAACATTATTAAAATTTCTATACTGCCTAGAGCAATCTATACTTTCAATGCCATTCCAATCAAAATTTCACCGGCATTTTTCAAAGAGCTGGAGCAAACAATCTTAAATTTGTATGGAATCAGAAGAGACCCTGAATTGCTAAGGAAATGTTGAAAAACAAAAACAAAATTGGGGCATCACGTTGCGTGATTTCAAGCTTTACTACAAAGCTATGATCACCAAGACAGCATGGTACTGGCATAAAAACAGACACATAGACCAGTGGAACAGAGTACAGAGCCCAGATGTGGACCCTCAACTCTATGGTCAAATAATCTTCGACAAAGCGGGAAAAAATATACAGTGGAAAAAAGATAGTCTCTTCAATAAATGGTGCTGGGAAAATTGGACAGCTACCTGTAGAAGAATGAAACTCAACCATTCTCTTACACCATACACAAAGTTAAACCCAAAATGGATAAAAGACCTCAACCTGTGACAGGAATCCATCAGAATCATAGAGGATAACATAGGCAGTAACCTCTTTGATATCAGCCACAGCAACTTCTTTCAAGATATGTCTCCAAAGGCAAAGGAAACAAAAGCAAAAATGAATTTTTGGAACTTCATTAAGATCAAAATCTTCTGCGCAGCAAAGGAAACAGTCAACAAAACAAAGAGGCAACCCACAGAATGGGAGAAGATATTCGCAAATGACAGTACAGACAACAGACTGATATCCAGGATCTATAAAGAACTTCTCAAACTCAACACACACAAAACAGATAATCATGTCAAAAACAGGGCAAAAGACATGAACAGACACTTCTCCAATGAAGACATACACATGGCTAACAGACATATGAAAAAAATGTTCATTATCATTAGCCATCAGGGAGATTCAAATCAAAACCACACCAGTTAGAATGGCCAAAATTAGCAAGACAGTAAACAACATGTGTTGGAGAGGATGAGGAGAAAGGGGAAGCCTCTTCCACTGTTGGTGGGAATGCAAGTTGGTGCAGCCACTTTGGAAAACAGTGTGGAGATTCCTTAAGAAATTAAAAATAGAGCTTCCCTATGACCCTGCAATTGCACTACTGGGTATTTACCACCAAAGATACAGATGTATTTAAAAGAAGGGCTGTATGCACCCCAATGTTTATAGCAGCAATGGCCATGGTCACCAAACTGTGGAAAGAACCAAGATGCCCTTCAACAGACAAATGGATAAGGAAGATGTGGTCCATATACACTATGGAGTATTATGCCTCCATCAGAAAGGATGAATCCCCGTCCCACATGGACGGGACTGGAAGAGATGATGCTGAGTGAAATAAGTCAAGCAGAGAGAGTCAATTATCATATGGTTTCACTCATTTGTGGAGCATAAGAAATAACACAGAGGACATGGGGAGATAGAGAGGAGAAGGGAGTTGGGGGAAATTGGAGGGGGAGATGAAATATGAGAGACAATGGACTCTGAAAAACAATCTGAGGGTTTTGAAGGGGCGGGGGGTGGGACGTTGAGTGAGCCTGGTGGTGGGTATTATGGAGGGCACGTATTGCATGGAGCACTGGCTGTGCTGCATAAACAATGAATTCTGGTACACTGAAAAGAAATTTTAAAAATTAAAAAAAAGTTCAAAATACACTGACAGAGATTAATTCCTACCATGAGCTCATGAATATACTTCCCACAGCCAAATGTGGAATCATTCAATTTAAAGATAAGTAAATAGAAATTTCCCATACTAAAACAAAGAGGGGCACCTGGCTGGCTCAGTCAGTGGAGCATGCAACTCTTGATCTCAGGGTTGTAAGTTCTAGCCCCACATTGGGTGTAGAGATTACTTTTAAAAAATATTTAAGCACACACAAAGAGAAAGTGGGAGGTAAAACAAGAACAAAACATCAAAGAGCTCTAGGAAAACATCAAGGCATCACTAATGCGTGTAATTAAAGTCCCAGAAAGGGGCATCTGGGTGGCTCAGTGGTTTAAAACCTCTACCTTCAACTCAGGTCATGATCCCGGGGTCCTGGGATCAAGCCCCAAATCGG
Source organism: Mustela erminea (assembly GCF_009829155.1). Taxonomy (NCBI): domain Eukaryota; kingdom Metazoa; phylum Chordata; class Mammalia; order Carnivora; family Mustelidae; genus Mustela; species Mustela erminea. The sequence continues at coordinate 218,723,792 of NC_045614.1, forward strand.
GCTCTCTGCTGGGTGGGGAGCCTGCTTCCTCCTCTCTCTCTGCCTGCTTCTCTCTGCCTACTTGTGATCTCTGTCTGTCAAATAAATAAACTTTTTTTAAAAAAATGAAGTCCCAGAAAAGCAGGAGAGAGAGAGAAGGCAGAAGGCAGAAGAAATATTTGAAGAGATAAGAGCTGAGAAACTTTCTAAAAATAATGAAATACATAAAACTATAGATGCAAAAAGTTCATAGTACCTCAAGTCGGATAAATATACCCCCAACCCCTATAAAATAGAATGACCTAGGCACATCATTAAAAGTCTGACTATAAAACTGAAAGAGAAGAGGAAATCTTGAAGGCATCTGCATGAAAAAGACATGCTCTTACAAAACAAAGATCATAAATTCTTCAGAGTCTAATTACAAAGCATAAAATTCAAAAGACAACAGAATGACATCTTTAAAATACTAGAAGAGGGTCTCCTCTTCATGCTCCTGGCCGCAGCTCCTTTGGGGACAGAGAGGAGAAGGAACACCAGGTCCTTCTCTGACCCCTGACACTAATTTTGCTCTTCCCCAAGCACCACCATGGGGCCCAGGGTGGTTGCTGGTGAACCAGCACAGGCAGGGTGGGGACGGCCACGCAGGTCCCCTGAAGGTGCTCCTCCGGCCAGAACACAGGAAGGTGCGGAGGGACGCACACATGCACCTGCTGTGCTCTCACCACGGCTCCCTGTTCTCAGCTTTTCTGATCTGGCCGGGCTGCCATCCCCTTCCCCACACACAAAGGGCAGCTTAGTACCCCTGTCTCCAGAGGCTTGGCTGCGGCTAAGAGCCCGTGCTGCACAGCTGGGTGTAGCTGGGTTAGAGTCACAGCTCTGCCATCTACAAACTCTGCCATCTGGAGCAGCCTCTCTGTAACCTCGGTGTCCCCATCTATAAAATGGGTACTGGCCAGCGCCTGAAACAGGAGGCTGGCATGAGTGCTCAGTGGGAATCTCTTCACACTGAGTTTAATGCCATTCCCCGCGCATGCTTTCCAGAGGCAAACACTTGCAGTCTGGGCTTTTCAGAGTCCACACAACGAAGCCGCTTGAGCATGACCACAGTCCCAGACACAAAACACATGAGTGCACACATCCACACATGCAGCCATAGAAACACAGACCCTGAGTAGCCCCGGCTGCACGATTCCTATTACACACGGGACATAGTGTGTTTGAAACATGGGTGCAACAAAAAGGCGAGATGAGAAGCATGGAAATGGAATAAGGCACTATCCTGTTAAAGGTATGTGTATTTGGGAGAACCAAATACAACTTCTAAAGCTAAAACCTGTGACATCCCTGATCTAAAAGCCTGCTCACAGAGACACAGCAGAGTGGATGGGATGCCAAGGGTCGACACAAAGAGGCCAACCTGCAAAGATCCTGCAAGAACCAAATGTGGCCAAGAGAATTGGAAGATAGAAGGGGAAGGTCTGATCTTCAATTATTTGATCTTCCAGAGGGAGAGACCAGAGAGAACTGGTTGAGGCAGCCCCAGGGGGAGGGGCTGTTTTCTACAGATGCTGAAGCCCAGCTGCAGACTCACAAAGTGCGGCACAGGTGAGTGAAAGAGACACGTGCCTCTGTCCAGGTAGTGGGCACTGGGGGCTCTCAGGAGAGAATATGCTGGAAGCAGCCAGAGAAAAGCTTGGTTTGCCCATAGGGGGTGGCTGGAGTGGACCCCAGAGCCACACGCGAGGAGGCAGTGAGGGAGACAGAAAGGTCAGCGTGCCACGATGTGTTCATCTTCACCCTCCAGCTGCGTTCTGCAGTAAGCTCACTCAGGGGAAGCACTCACTCAGCACAGGAGCAACTGCTGGACACACCCAGGAAGGACAATATCAGGGGCCATCTGAGAGGCAGACAGGGACAGTGACTTAAGAAGCTGGTAGACACATAGATGAACAAATCTTAACTGAGTAGAATTGCAGCAATGTGTACTAATTAGTGTGCTTAGAAAACTAATTAAGGTAAAACTAGAGCCCTGGACAGACAATGCCTGTATGTTGCAGGGAATCTGCTTTTATCTTCAAGGCAAGAAGGGACGTGACCAACACCAAACCACTGAAATTCTGAGGACCACTGATAAAAGACTAGAAGCCTAAGAATGTCACAACCGGGGAAGGTAGAAAACAAAACAAGACTTGTAAAATGTGAATGCAAACACAAGTAGAAAAAGACTTTTAAAAACAGCACGGAAAGGGAGGACAAAGAGAATCCCAAATAAGATGACAGAAATAAATTCAAATATATTCATGACCATAATAAATATAATTAGATTAAAATCTCCAGTTAAAAAGCAGGGATTGAATTTTTTTTTTAAATAAAATTCAGCTCTGCACTGTTGTAGTCTAAGTCAGGGTGTCAAGCCACAGCCCTCATTCAGGGTGCCCAGCATCTGCCCAGGTGTCAGTGTGGTTTCAATGGACACGACCACACTCCTTTGCTTGCACACAGTCTATGGCTATTTGTGCTGCTTCAGGGCTGCTTCAGGGCTTCATGGCTGTGGCAGAAACCAGGAGTCCACAAGCTGGAGAGATCTGCCGACTAGTCATTTACCCAAAGGGTATCAACCCCTGGTCTAAAACAGAACAGAAAGACCAAAAGTAAAAAAGTGCACCTAGCAAGCATTAACCAAAAACATCTAGTGAAAGTATTTTAATAGATGAAATATACCTTAAGATAGAAGGTGCTGTTATTAATGAAATGATGTCTTATTAGTGATAACAAAATTCAACTCAGTGGGAAGATATAATGATCCTCAACTTCTACATACCACAAAGAACAGCCTCAAATCACAAAATCTGGTGCATTCTAAAGAGGAGCCACAGTCCTTCCATTGTAGGGAAAGACTGTGACGCACATTGCATCAAACATGTCCTGTTTGACATGACAGGACAAGCAGAAAAATGATGGTAACAATCAATTTACTCAAAATTTGAAAAGTTGAACTTTTCTTTAGCTTATTTTTTAAAATTTTTTCTTTAGTTTAAGATAAATTGTGATGAAGTGAGACACTGGCAATTAGTGTTTTGTCTTGAAAATCTTCAAATATATGACATGCCATCATGTGCTTCATTTGGGGGCCATATAGATATAGATGTACATATACATATTAGATAGATCACCATGGCCTGAAACACTGAGCTCATGGTACATATGCATAGACTCTTCCACATCTATCATTGAAGAATTTCAACAAGATCAAAACAAACTGGTTTCTATCACAACAAATGATGCCCAGCCATGACAGGTTGAAAGCCTGAGTTTATCATCCGTGTAAAACAAGGGACTTCGATTTCCCTTTTTTCTTTGTTCCACTCTATGACCTATGGAAAGCATTTGTGCTTAGCCTTCTGAAGTTTTTCTATGGAAAGTGCTATGGAAGTGCACTTAAAGTGATCCCATGTAGAAATAGCAAAAGCACAGGCAGAAATTAATGAACTTGGAAAGAGTTACACCATGAAGATCAACAGAGTCAAGGATGACTCTATGAAAAAATAACTATTTTGATAAGACTGGCTGGTGGAATAAATAAGAAGGCACAAATAAAGACTATCAGGAAACCAGGAATAAAAATGTGGCAGGACTACAGATGAAATGGAGATTTTAAAATCAGCAATGACTATTACGAACAACCTAACCCCAATAAATTCTATAACAACATATAACTTTCCAAAATGAATGATTTAGAGCTTGACTAGCCTATAACCATTACAGAAACTGAGCCAGGAGTCAGAATCCCCAACAAAACAACACCAGACCCAGAGGGTCTATAAGTGTCTGCTGGCAACATTCAAGGAGAAAACATCTCCAAGCTTGTACAAGCTCTCACAGAGAGGACAAAATGAGACCACTCCCTTTCTTTTATTTATGAGCTAGATGAACCTGAACACCAGAAACTAACTATAGGTTAGCAGGAAATCCCACTCGTACAAGTTTAGAGACAAGGGAAAGTCCTCAAACATGCGGAGGTCAGGGTGGCAGCCACCCTAGGAAGATGGGGATGGATGGTGGGGGAGGAACCAGAAGGTCCGGACATGGGGTGTGCCCACTCCCTGGACCTGGTGGCAGTTACAGGGAACACTGTCCATCAAGCTGTGCCTTATGTTTTCTGTACTTTATGTAGGCATGTTGTCCTAATTAAAAAATTGAAAATAAAACTCCCAAGATGTGTATCACAACTACCAGACTGCCAACATGTGGATCATGTGACTGTAGTGGCCATGGTATAAGATGTGGACTATATCCCAGGACAGAGCTGGGCAGAATGACAAGATGGAAACACTCACTTCAAGAAAGAGAACAAGAGGCAATACTGACTGCCAGGGACCTAATCAATTTGGACATTAGTAAGATGTCAGAACTAGAGTTCAGAACAATGATTATAAAGATACTAGCTGGGCTTGAAAAAAGCATAGAAGATACTAGAGAATCCCTTACTGGAGAAGTAAAAGAAACTAAAATCTAATGAGATCAAAATTTAAAAGGCTATTATTGAGATGCAATAAAAAATGGAGGCTCTGCTGGACATATAAAGCAGAAGAGTCAGTGATCTAGAAGACAAAATGATGGAGAATAAGGAAGCTGAGAAAAAGAGAGAGAAACAACTACTGGATCATGAGGGAAGGATTTGAAAGAGCAGTGATTCCATAAAGTGAAAAAAATATTAGAATAATTGGAGTCCCAGAGGACAAGGGAAAGAAAGAATGGGACAGAAGGATTATTTGAATAAATTATAGCTGAGAAGTTCCCTAATCTGGAGAAGGAAACAGGCATTCAAGTCCAGGAGGCACAAAGAACCCCCCTTAAAATCAATAAAAATAGGTCAACATCTCCACATATAATAGTGAAGCTTGCAAATTTCAGAGATAAAGAGAAAATCCTGAAAGCAGCTCAGGACAAGAGGTTCTTAACCTACATGGCTAGAAACATAAGGTTTGCAGCAGACCGGTCCACGAGACCTGGCAGACACAAAGGACTGGCATGATATACTCAGGGTGCTAAATGAGAAAAATATGCAGCCAAGAATACTTTCTCCAGCTAGGATGATATTCAGAATAGAAGGAGAGATAGAGAGCATCCAGGACAAACAGAAACTAAAAGAATTTATGATCACTAAACCAGGCCAGAAAAACTGTTAAAAGAGATCCTTTAAGAGAAGAGAGAGCTCAAAAGTTACATAGACCAGAAAGGAACAGAAACAATATACAGAAACAGTGACTTTACAGGTAATACAATGGCAGCAAGTTCATATCTTTTGACAGTTACTCTGATGTAAATGGGCTAAATGCTCCAATCAAAAGACACAGTGTATCAGATTGGATAAAAAAGCAAGACCCTGGAGCACCTGGGTGGCTCAGTGGGTTAAAGCCTCTGTCTTCAGTTCAGGTCATGATCCCAGGGTCCTGAGATTGAGCCCCGTATTGGGCTCTCCACTCAGCAGGGAGCCTGCTTCCCCATCTCTCTCTCTGCCTGACTCTCTGCCTACTTGTGATCTCTGTCTGTCAAATAAATAAATAAGATCTTTTTTTAAAAAAAGGAAGCAAGACCCATCAATATGCTATCTACAAAGATGCCTCCAGATTGAATGTGAGGGGATGGAAAACCATTTATCATGCTATTGAGCATAAAGAAAGCTGAGGTAGCAATCCTTCTATCAGATGAATTAGATTTTAAACCAAAGATTGTAATAAGAGATGACAAAGGACATTATACCATAATTAAAGATCTAGCCAAAAAGAAGATCTAACAATTGTAAATATTTATGCCCTAACATGGGAGCAGTCAATTATATAACCCAATTAATAATAAAATTAAAGGAACACATAATAATACAGTAATAGAAGGGAATTTTAACATCCCACTCACTGCAGTGGACAGATCATCTGAGTAGAAGATCTACAAGAAGGGCTTTGAATGACACACTGATGGACCAGATGGGCCAGATGGACTTCACAGATATATTCAGAACATTCCATCCTAAAGCAACAGAATACACATTCTTCTTGAGTGCACATGAACCATTCTCCAGAATAGCTCACATCCTGGGCCACAAATCAGGTCTCAACTTGTACCAAAAGACTGGGATCATTCCCTGCATATTTTCAGAGCACAATGCTTTGAAACTGGAACTCAATCATGAGAGGAAATTTGGAAAGAACTCAAATACATGGAGGTTAAAGAGCATCCTACTAAAGAATGAGTGGGTCAGCCAGGAAATTAAAGAGGAATTGAAAAATTCATGGAAACAAATGAAAATGAAAACACAACCATTCAAAACCTTTGGGATGCAGCAAAGGTGGTCACGAGAGGAAAGTGTACAGTGATACAAGCCTTTCTCAAGAAACAAGAAGTTTTCAAGTACACAACCTAACCCTATACCTAAAGGAGCTGGAGAAAGAACAGCAAAGAAAACCTAAACCCAGCAGGAGAAGAGAAATAATAAAGATCAGAGCAGAAATCAATGAAATAGAAACCAAAAGAACAGTAGAACAAATCAACAAAACTAGGAGCTGGTTCTTTGAAAGAATTAATAAGATGATAAATCCCTGACCAGACTTATCAAAGAGAAAAGAGAAAGGACCCAAATAAATAAAATTATGAATGAAAGAGGAGAGATCACAACCAAAACCAAAGAAATGCAAACAATTATCAGAATATATTATGAGCAACTATAAATCAGCAAATTTGACAATCTGGAAGAAATGGATGCATTCCTAGAAACTTATAAACCACTAAAATTGAACCAGAAAGAAATAGAAAACCTGAACAGACCCATACTAGTAAGGAATTGAAGCAGTCATCAAAAATCTCCCAATAAACAAGAGCCCAGGGCCAGAGAGCTTCCCAGGGGAATTTCACCAAACATTTAAAGAAAAATGAATACCTGTTCTTCTGAAGCTGTTTCAAAAATTAGAAATGCCTCTCTGCCTGTGTTTGGAAGAAAAACTTCCAGACTTTTCTGAGGCCGTCACTACCTTGATTCCAAAACCAGACAAAGACTCCACCAAAAAAGAGAATTACAGACCAATATCCCTGATGAATATGGATGCAAAAATTCTCACCAAGATACTAGCTAAGAGGATCCAACAGTATTTTAAAAGGACTCTTCATTATGCTGAGTGAAATAAGTCAAGCAGAGAGAGTCAATTATCATATGGTTTCACTTACTTGTGGAGCATAAGGAATAACACGGAGGACATGGGGAGATGGAGAGGAGAAGGGAGCTGCGGGAAACTGGAGGGGCAGACGAACCATGAGAAACTGGACTCTGAAAAACAAACAGGGTTTTGGAGGGGTGGGGGGTGGCAAGTTGGGTGAGCCTGGTGGTGCGTATTGTGGAGGGCACGTATTGCATGGAGCACTGGGTGTGGTGCATAAACAATGAATTCTGGAACACTGAAAAAGAATTTAAAAAATAAATAAAAAATTTAAAAAATAAACATAATAAAAAAATAAAAATAAAAGGACTGTTCACGGGGCGCCTGGGTGGCTCAATGGGTTAAAGTCTCTACCTTTGGCTTGGCTCATGATTCCAGGGTTCTGGGATCGAGCCCCGCATTGGGCTCTCTGCTCAGCAGGGAGCCTGCTTCTCCCTCTCTCTCTGCCTGCTTCTCTGCCTACTTGTGATCTCTGCCTATCAAATAAATAAATAAGTAATCTTAAAAAAATTTAAAAAAGAACTATCCACCATGACTAAGTGGTATTTGGTCCTGGGCTGCCAGGTGGTTCAACATCCACAAATCAATCAATATGATACGCCACATTAAAAAAAGAAAGGGCAAGAACCATAACATCCTCTCAATAGATGCAGGAAAAGCATTGGACAAAGCACAGCATCCAGCGTTTTTTTATTAAAACGTCAGTGTAGGGATAGGGGAACATACCTCAATATCATCTAAGCCATATACAAAAAGCCCACAGCAAATATCATTCTCAATGGGAAAAAAACTGAGAGCTTTCCCCCTAAGGTCAGGCATCCAGCAGGGATGCCTACTGTCATCACTGCCGTTCAGCGTAGTACTGGAAGTCCTAGCCTCAGCAATCACACAACGAAAAGAAACAAAGTCATCTGAATCAGCAAAGAAGTCAAACTCTCACTCTTTGCAGAGGACATGATAATCTATGTAGAAACCCCAAAAGACTTCACCCCAAAATTGCTAGAACTCATACAGGAATTCATTAAGTGGCAAGATATGAAATCAATGCGCAGAAATCAGTTGCATTTTTATACACTGAGAAATCAGAAAGGAGACAAAGCATAAGAGACGCTAAATCATAGGAAACAAACTGAGGGTTGCTGGAGGGAAAGGGGTGGGGGTGGGCATTGAGGAGGGCACGCGACGGAATGAACACGGATGAGTCACTGACCTCTACTTCTGAAAATAATTATACGCTATATGTTAGTTAACTGAATTTAAATAAAAAAAATTTTAAAGACAGGGTATCCGATGCCATGGCAGCTGGGGTGTGAGGTGAGGACAGCCACTCTTCACAGTGGTTTCCACACTCCAGTGTAGGCGACGGCCGTGCATGAGCAGGAGCACTTCTGAAGAGAGGAGCACTGGTCACATGCACCAGAAACGTTAGAGGAAGGGAAACTGGCAGCATCCGAGGCAGTAGCTAAAAATTACGTACAACCTAAAGCCCATGAAGGAGAATCAGCAGACGCAGCAGATGCGTGCAGTGGAGTACTAGACAGCCGAGAACAGAGATGGCAAGGGCTACGGGTGTTGTCTGGGATGGATTGCTCCAACACAACGTTTAAGGGGAGAAAAGCATGTTACAAAAGGATGCAGGGCTTATGATGCCATTTAAATGCTTTATAAAAAAATGCCAGAATACACTGCTTTATTTCAGAACATGGGTGAAGACGTGCACTGGGTTAGCAACCCCAATCTCAAGCGGGTTCCTGCAAGGGGCGCTAGGGATGGCTTTTCTAACCCGGTAAAACTCCTTTCCCTTCCCCAGACTCTGCCAGCAGCCTTTCTCTTGCCACACGCCTCTCGTGCAGCAATAGAGCAGAAGGTACCCCACGCTGGCGTCAGGTGTCCTACCTACGCCATGAGCCTCATGGGAATTCCCACCAGCCAGTTTCACCAGGGAGCCTGGTAAGCCAGCAGAGTGCTGTGTGCAAGTGCCTCTGTGTGCATGTGTGTGTGCTTCTGTGTGTGCCCATGTGTGCCATATATGCACATGCTCGTGTGTGTGCCCTTGTGGCATATGTGTGCATGTGTGTGTGCATGTGTGTACCCGAGTGTGTCTGTATGTGTGTGTGCACGTGTGCACCTCTGTGCATACATGTGTGGGTGCTTGTTTGTGTGCCCTTGTGACCTGTGTGTGCCTGTGTGTGCTCATGGTGTGCGTGTGTGCATGCCCGTGTGTGTGCTCAAGTGTGAGCCTGCTCGTGTGTGTGCGGGTGCATGCCGTGTATGCACGTGTTCATGTCTGCATGTGTGTGTGTGTGTGCAGTCCCGTGTTGTCTAGGGCACAGGCAGGTGGAGGTGGGTGAGGCGGAAGACAGGGACAGACAGAAGGTGCCCAGTGGAGCAGGTCTGGGGAGGGACGCTCAGAGGCCTCTCCCAGGCTGTCTCCTGGTTCCCGGTCCTCTGATGTCCGAGACACTGGGGCAGGTTTGAGTCATGTCAGTGGTGCTGTCCACGCCACACCTGCTTGGGAGGTCAAGTATAGAACTGACCGGAAACAGAGGACCAGGCTCCTCCCTGTGGCGGGCGAGGCTGCAGAGCCTGTGACAGGTGTCGCGGGCCAAGCAGTGCAGCGAACACATCAAATACAGACACCTGGGTGGTAGGAATGTCCAGAGGAACGTCCAGGGGAATGTCTAGGGAGACGGCCATTCTGCTCTGTGTTGATGCCCCTGCCCGGGCCCGGCCCAGCCTCCAGCCCCTGTGCACCACGCCTGCTGCTCTGCCGCAGGACCCCTGGGTGGCACCCTCCCCCGGGCCAGGGGAGTTTCTGCTGTGCCCACTACATGGTGTCCCCTGCATGGCTGAGCCGTGCCTCCTGCCGGCTGGCCGGTGGCTGCCCGTCCCTCTGCTGCCCAGTGGCCGGCAGCCAGGCCCCCTCCTGCTACACACCAGTGAGGTGCCAGGCCAGTGGGTCTCAAGTGCACCCACTCTCTGACCCAGAAACTTCATCCCAAAACAAATCCCCAGAAACAAGGCATGGAGCTATGGTGTCTGCAGAGACCAGGTGATTGAGAAGCCAAATTCCCCAAATCTCCACCATGGCCCAGGGCTTCCAGATGGTGCCCGTTCTCAGGGTGGCAAGGGGGAAGCTGTGTCCCGCAACCACACAGCCTGGCCCCATGCACCCACCTGCCACACTGCCCAACACGCACAAGGTGACTGCCATGCCGCGGGGGGACACAGGGCGTCAGCTGGCCTTGCCGCAGGGGAACATAGGGCGTCAGCTGGCCTCGATGGAAGGGTCCCAGGCGGCAAAGGTGGGACAAGGCAGCGCACGGCCCGGCCCCCCTGCCCCCGTACCCCAGCACCCACACCTGCCCTTGTACAGCAGCGGCCCGGGATAGAGCAGCAGGGAAGTGTCAAGAGGATGCATGCACACGAATCCTCCCAAGAACGCATGCGGTGGAAGGGAGTTCAAGGCCAGTACATGCAGGACAGCCTCCTACCATCATTCGGAGGCTGCGGGAGAAAGCACGCCTCGCCAGGGCACAGAGGTGTGGCTCCACTCTGTCTCAAAAGGCAGCAGAGAGCACACAGATCCACCCTGAGAAGCCAGCGGTGAAGGGCTGATGCTGTCCCGGCATCCACATTAGGGAGTAGGTACCTGGGGGTATTATAATAACCAGTAACTGATCATCCATCGGCTAAAAACGGGCCACACATGGACCAGCAACAGAAGTGAGTCATGATCCAGGGGCCAGTCCTGGTCGGGTTCTGCAGATCTAACGTAACAAAGAGTTAGGAGCTGGACTCAACCTTCCGGAACACAGGAGCCAGGACACAGGACATCTGACGTGACGCCCCACCCCCCCAGCCACGTGCACCACCACGTCCTCCACAGGGGCTCCCACTTTCCATGAGCTGCTGTGAGAAGGGGCTTAGCCTTCCCCACTTTGTAGCACAGACAGGGTGTGCAGAAACAGAAGACAGGCACGCAGAGCTGCATCAGGAAAGCATGGTTTATTGGGCTCACAGATGGCTGGTTCCCGCTGGAGACAGAGGACCCCGGAAACTAGGCCTCCCACAGGGGACATGCTGGGTCACAGAGGGGTCCGGGTCATCCTGCCACATCCTCGCCATGGGCTTTCGAAGGTCCACTGGGCATGTTCTTCATCTGCCTGTGCAGAACCCGGAGGGTGCTGAAGACTTCCTCCAGGAGGGGCGCAGATGTGGCCCCCTGTGCCCTGGGAGCAGCTGGGGGGGATCCCGGTCAGAAGCAGGATAGGGTGCTACAGGAGACGGGTCCGTAGAGCAGGGTTGAATTCTAGAGGCGTTCTCACCGTCGGGGCGGGAGGGCTAGCAGCCCCCGGAGGACTGGCAGGAGGAGGCCATGAGCACGAGGGGCTTGCAGCTCACGGGCACACACACAGAGGACTGGCAGGAGGGGACGACGTACACGGCGGGCTTGCAGCTCACGGACAGGGCGGGCCTGCAGCTCACGGGCACGCAGCAGGACGTCTGGCAGGAACTGGGGGTGCAGGAGGCCGGCTGGCAAGAGCTGGGCACACAGCAGGACGTCTGGCAGGGGCTGAGCACATAGCAGGACGTCTGGCAGGAGCTGGGCACACAGCAGGCCGGCTGGCAGCCCGTGGAGCAGCTGGTGTGGCACATGGTGGCGTGGGGTGGGAGTGGAGTCAGGGAGGAGCGCGGTGAGTTCTGGAGGCTCCTGCCCCGGGGCGGCCTTTATGTTTGGGCTGCGGGGGTCTGGACAGCACGGGACACAGCTGCTGTCTTCCTTGTTTGTGCTTCTTCTGGGCTGTGTCCCAGAACTTGGATTCTGCTGCAGGTGTTTTGTCTGTCCGGCCCTAACCCTCATGACTAATTGGCCCCTCTCCAAATGCAAGTTACACTTGGAAACGTGCCCAGGTGTGTCACTGGCACCAGCCGGATTCTGCGTCCTTCCTTATGATTTCTCTGGAGCCACTTCTGTGTGACTCTGAAAACATGGGTGTCCCAACCCCTGCACACATGATGATGGCCCCTGGACGGCCTACCCCACGTCAGGAAGGCTCCAAGGCAAGTGCTCGGAGAACGGGTATGTCTGGGTCATGTCCAAGTGTCCCTTGAGCTTCTGGCTGCAGGTCAAGCATGGCCAACATGAAGGAAGGACACGGCGACCACCTGCCCACAGCACAAGCGTGGACGGAAGGGTGTGGGTCACAGAGAACTCCTGGTGGGCAACAAACTCGGATCCTTGTCTTGAGAAAGCCTCATTGTTAGAGAAGCACAGTAAACCAAGGCACGGACCTCCTGGCAGGAGGCACAGCCCCACCAGAAGCAAGGGTGTCCCTGGGAAGTGGGAGGGAACACCAGCCACACACATGCGGCCCACAGAGGTCAACAGTCACGTGGGACTCCGAGGAAGTCTGGCTGAGTCTGGTGGCGGGTCTTCCTCTCCTCCAGGGACTCTCACCTGACCTCTATCGCCAGAAAGCTGGCAGGGAGGTCCTCTGTCTGCCCCCCGGGGCTCTGGCTGGTAGACACTGGAGTCCACACTGGATGTACGAAGAACCCACAGTCTCTAGCACCCCTTCTCCACCCCACCCAGGTCGGTGAGAACGCCTCTAGAATTCAACACAGAAGATGGTATTTCTGAAAACACTCCTGCAAGATGCTGCTGAATTATAAGATTTGGGACAGATTTATAAGAGTTTTCCAGAATAGGGCCCAAAGATGGACACACAGGTCAGCGAGGTCCAGGCACCCCCACCCAGGCACACTCACAGTCTGAGTTCATTTGTTAGGGAGACACTGACTGTTCCCCATTCCAGGGTCTCCTCCATGAGGAGGGACAGCCATCTGAGCTCCCTCACCCCCTCCCCCATGCCATTCCTCACTCCTTGCACACAGAGATTCTGGGGCCCACCTGCCTGCAGACAGCCCCTGCTGGGGTCCACATGGACAGGGCAGTCTCAGCACAAAGACTGACCCCTTTGTTGGGGGGGTTGTCATTTACAATTTTCCAACACAGCTTGTCATGGACAGGAGAGTCCATCAGCTTCTGTTCTGGAAGGCACACACCTAGCCACGCACCTGGACACTTGCAGGTGATGGAACAGATCTTCCCCCGAACAAAGTGTAAAGCCAGGCTGTGCACGTCCAAGATAGTCGGTGAACAAGTGATCGTGTACCAGAACAGAAATCAACAGCCAGTAAAAGAGAACGCAGACGTCCTACATCTAGTGTCATAATTAATTTCAATATACAATAAAAAAAATCACTAGACATAAAAGATACAGAAAACAGAATCTGCAGTGAAAGAAACATGTCAATCAATAGTCATGCACCTTGAGACAGTCTGGACGTTGCTGGCAAACAATGGTGGGAGAGTGGCTCTTTAAATACGTGTAAAGAGTCTGAGGAGGATACATTTGAAGAATTAAAGGAAAGTATTATCTTCATGACTGAATGGAGAGGGAATGTTTGACAGATAAATGGAAACTGGTTAAAAAAAAAAAAGATGGCGGGAGAGAGATTCTCGAACTGAAAACACACAGTGGAAATGAAACGTTCACTGGGATGTTGAAGACAGAAGAACGAAGAGGGCACGAAAGTGAACACATGTTGAGAGAAATTATCTGACCGGAAGGAGAAGGAAGAGTTAAGAAAAATAAAAAGAGGGGCCCCGGGTGGCTCAGTCCATTGGGGGTCCAAGTCTTGACTGCAGTTCAGGTCATGAGATCGAGCCCCCTGTCGGGCTCTGCACTCCGCGGAGAGCCAGCTCGGGATTCTCTCTCTCCCTCTGCTCTTCCCCCTGCTTGCTCGCTCTCCCTCTAATAAATAAATAAATTTTCAAAAAAAAAAAAAAGTAAACTCTGGGCACATAACAGGTACCGTGATGAAAACCAAAAATGCAGAGCAAAGCCTTCAAAGCAGTGAGAGGAAGACCACTTCACAGACGAGGAGAAAAGGTGACAGCTGACTTCTCATCAGCAGCGGAGACCAGAGGACAGACGAGAACGGGGTGAGGTTGCTGAAGACGGGCACTGCCAATCAAGGATGCCACGCGTAGCAAAAGGAGAGAGAACGTCCTCTGAAAGGGGGTGAGACGAAACCCTCCCAGGATACAGGAAGGAAGAGAGCCACCCGCTGTGGAGTGCGGGGCAAGGGACCCCGAAGGGGGGCGCTGGGAGGAGCCCTACGGGAGGAGGAAGGAGCAGCCTCGTTTTCGTCCTTCTCGTGGTTGACAAGTGACCCATGGAAACCTGCAGCTCCGTCACTAGGTCACATGTAGACCTGTGGTCACGTGTGGTCACCCTGGATCCTCTTGGTCCTGATGGGTTTTAACCTGTTGTCAAGACGGAGGAGCGTGTGGATGGACATGGCTCACCCCCAGGTCTCAAGGTCACGCTGCTGTGTGGTCTCAGGTGGGCTCCAGGCTGTTCTTGTCTCCGCTCTGACCACGGTGGGAGCCCCCAAGACCACAGTCTTGGAATAACTTAACTAGTGTGGCTTGTTACTGGGCCAACTGAGGAGCCCTTCTGTCCACACCTGCTGTCACTGGGGGGGCCCATCCCTGTGCAGAGGGCCCAGTGGGCGCAGCCTCAGAAGAATGTGCTAGAGATGACACGACACGTCAGGTCAGGGGTCTGGGGACTGTGGGGGGTATCGACCGCCACCCCTGCCGCTGCCTTCTTTCCAGCGGATGGGTCTCATGCAAGGTCATGACAGCCTTGCTAGAGCCAGACGGACCAGTCGCCGGCATTGGGAGAGGAGCCCGGCGTGCGCAGCTCGCCCCTCACCGCCCCTCCCGGGCTCCGGCCAGTGCTGCCCCGTCTTGGAGGGCAGCTCTGCCATGTGAGCTTGGAAGCCACAGAAGACACATGATCTGCCCGCTCTTGCTCCTGTCTCTGCGAGCTGATTCGGGACTGTACGATATGTCACTACTGAACCCCTAAAACCCCAGCATAATTTGGTGCAACGGTAATGACCGCAGACCCCAGAGTGAAACTGAGCTTCAAAAGCCTGCTTCTTGGCCGCAGTGGGAGAGCGCACGCATCATGGAATCCAATCGCGCATCCGCGTACATGGGCTCCCCTACCCCTATGATGGCGGCAAGGACTGGTGACTAGTCAGTGATGAACTGACAGCGTGGCACCTGGCACAAAGCTGGGACTGGATGACAAGGTGGATGCCATGGCCACAGCTGTCCCCAGTGAGGAGCCCAGCCGCTGGGCTCTGGTCCCTTGGGAAGACCTTTTGGGTCACGGAGTTTCCAAATAAAAGACCTCAACGTGAGACAGGAATCCGTCAGAATCCTAGAGGAGAACATAGGCAGTAATCTCTTCGATATCAGCCACAGCAACTTCTTTCAAGATATGTCTCCAAAGGCAAAGGAAACAAAAGCAAAAATAAACTTTTGGGACTTCATCAAAATCAAAAGCTTCTGCACAGCAAAGGAAACAGTCAAAAAAACAAAGAGGCAACCCACGGAATGGGAGAAAATATTTGCAAATGACAGTACAGACAAAAGGTTGATATCCAGGATCTATAAAGAACTCCTCAAACTCAACACACACAAAACAGATAATCATATCAAAAAATGGGCAGAAGACATGAACAGACACTTCTCCAATGAAGACATACAAATGGCTATCAGACACATGAAAAAATGTTCATCATCACTAGCCATCAGGGAGATTCAAATTAAAACCACATTGAGATATCACCTTACGCCAGTTAGAATGGCCAAAATTAGCAAGACAGGAAACAACATGTGTTGGAGAGGATGTGGAGAAAGGGGAACTCTCTTCCACTGTTGGTGGGAATGCAAGTTGGTGCAGCCACTTTGGAGAATAGTGTGGAGATTCCTCAAGAAATTAAAAATAGAACTTCCCTATGATCCTGCAAATGCACTCCTGGGTATTTACCCCAAAGATACAGATGCAGTGAAAAGAAGGGCCATCTGTACCCCAGTGTTTATAGCAGCAATGACCACGGTCGCCAAAATGTGGAAAGAACCAAGATGCCCTTCAACAGACGAATGGATAAGGAAGATGTGGTCCATATACACTATGCAGTATGATGCCTCCATCAGAAAGGACGAATACCCAACTTTTGTAGCAACATGGATGGGACTGGAAGAGATGATACGGAGTGAAATAAGTCAAGCAGAGAGAGTCAATTATCATATGGTTTCTCTTATTTGTGGAGCATAACAAATAGCATGGAGGACATGGGGAGTTAGAGAGGAGAAAGGAGTTGGGGGAAATTGGAAGGGGAGGTGAACCATGAGAGACTATGGACTCTGAAAAACAATCTGAGGGTTTTGAAGGGGTGGGGGGTGGGGGGTTGGGATACCAGGTGGTGGGTATTATAGAGGGCACGGATTGCATGGAGCACTGGGTGTGGTGAAAAAATAACGGATACTGTTATGCTGAAAATAAATAAATTTAAAAAAAAAAAAAAACAGGGATCCCCGGTCTGGCGAGCAGGACGGTGCTTGTGTGGACAGAGGGCAGGGTACATGAGCTCGGGGAGGACCTGGAGCATCCTGATATGGGGGTCCTTGTCCCCAGCCGGTGGTCCCTCACCATCCTACCTGGGCTGAGTCAAGAAATCACAGGGCTGCTGGGTCACGCTGAGCCTCCAGCTGTCACAGAGTCTCCTGAACAGAGTTGCTTCCACCAGGACACTCCAGGAAGAGACGCACAGGGGAGGAGGAGGAGGAGGAAAACAATCAGGCCACCAGGAGGAAGGGCCCCATGTGGCTTGTTGCCAGGATGCCGCAGCCCGGGTATAAAGGCTGCCTGGGGCAGGAGCCTCCAGACCAGCCCCGTCCTCCACCCTGACTCCACTCCCGCCCCACGCCACCATGTGCCAGTCCAGCTGCTCCACGGGCTGCCAGCCGGCCTGCTGCGTGCCCAGCTCCTGCCAGATGTCCTGCTCTGGTTCCCTGGACTGCATCCCCACCTGCTGCCCTCCCCCAGGCTGTGGGGGCTCCTGCAGTGCCCCCTGCATGGTTCTGCTGTGCCAGCCTGCGTGCGGCTCAGCCGTCTCCTGCCAGTCAGCATGCGGCTGCCCGTCCCTGTGCTGCCCAGTGGCCTGCGGCCAGGCCTCCTCCTGCAGCTCAGCCTGCTGTGTGCCCAGCTCCTGCCAGACGTCCTGCTGTGTGCCCATGAGCTGCAAGCCAGCCGTGTGTGTGCCCATGAGCTGCAAGCCAGCCGTGTGCGTGCCCGTGAGCTGCAAGCCCGTTGTGTATGTGGCTCCCTCCTGCCAGTCCTCTGGGGGCTGCCAGCCCTCCTGCTCCACCCTGCTCTGCAGCCCTGTCCCCTGCGGCACCCCTACCTGCTGCTGACGAATCACTCTACTGACCTCTCCCACCATGTCTCATTACCGAATCAGTGATGGTGTTTTCTTCTCCATAAGAGCTTAGTGACCTATTAAAAATAAATCTCTCTGCTCCTCAGCACTGTGTCTTTCTGTGATTTCACCCTGAAGCTGTCTCTCCCAGTCACCTGCTCACTTGGACAAGCCAATGCCTGAGAAGCGCCATCCAAGGGTGGTTCTCCTGGGGCAGTCAAGCCCCTCAGCATGTTGGGGAAACCCAGCAAGAAAAGCTGTAATCCAGGCTCTTAGAACCTGAACAGGAAGGAATCCAGGCATTCCTTCCCACTGTTTCAAGTGAGGACTTCATGCATGGTTCTTTGATCCTAGAAAGTGCCGATGAGGCACAGATGATGGGAGGAGGAGACACAGCCCGAGGGACCCACAGTGGCTTCCCGGGGGAGCAGTTCATTGTGTGTTGTCCCAAAGGTTGCACCAAGGAGCCAGTGGGACAGGAACGGCGATCTCAGCTCCAAGAAGAGAGTTCCCTACACGCCGGAGCTACCCTACAGATAACGGGCACCTGGACGTTGTTGAGCTTCTGGGAGCCGAAGGCTTCAAGAGAAGCTACGTTCACGCCACTCTCCCCGTAAGACGCAGACCTGGAATGAACCCACAGGTCCGTCCACAGGGATGGAGAAAGCAGGCACGGCCGTCGTACGAGGGAGAAGGGGCCAGCAAGGAAGAGGAGCGCTGCGCGCGGACGGGTCTCAAGGCGCGGCGCTGGGCGGAGCTGGGCCGAAGCGCCCGCGGCGTGATCGCCTTAAAGTGAGGCTCCAAGACAAGCAAACGGGTTTCTTCTTTGAAAGATCAGAACAGCGGCTGCTTCTGGAGGATTCGGATGACGCTGGCTGGCAGAAGAGGCTATCTGGAGAGGGTGGTGGGGTCCACGGCCTGGGCAGAGGGCACAGGTCACATCCGGGGCCCTGAGAAGGTTGGAGGAAGGCCAGGATGTGTGTCCTGATGGGGCTTGGGCTGCTCAGACGAATGCCTTTGGCAAAGTTCATCAAGGGAAACACCCAAGATTCATATTATTTCACACACGAAAGCATAAAAATTGAATCCCTGTTCAGGGTATGCCTCCTAAATGTTTGAGTGGAACGTACTACTGCTTGTGACGTACTTTGAGATGCTCCAAGGAGCTACGAGGTGCGGAGGGAGGGTGGTGTGATGGGCGAGTGTCTGAGAATGTGAATGAGGCCCGGTGTTAGCGATGGGCTTGAGGAACGGGGAGCTGGATACGCGCAACGTTTAATTCTCTCCGCTTTTCTGTGTCTGAAATATTTCATAATAAAATGAAAATGAAAATAATCATTGAGCTAAGCAGATTACAATAAAATGTTCCTTTAAAGGAAAAAACAGAAGACACAAATGGGTTTCCTGCTCTGGATGGGAGATTAAACCGAGAGCCTGCGTGCTGTGGCCGTCTAATCGTCAAGGCACAGGGGCGCCCGGTGTTCCAATGCAGTAAGGGTGGACTGTGGGTTGGCCAAACACCCAGAATACTGTGCTGGTTGTGGGAAAGGCAACACTCCGCGTGAGTGGACACCACTGTTCGAGATGGCCGACTGAGCCCACCACTCTCATCCCAACCCTCCTGGGACCCACTGTGGGGGAGAAGTCAGCTTACGATGGGCGAGGGGCCCGGCAAATTCAATGGGAAGCAGCGAGTGTGCTGACCCCAAGGCAGGGGCCCTGCAGCGGGACAGGACTTGGTCCCCATGAGCAGGCCCAGTGAGGACGGGTGTGTCCTCAGTGGAGGGGAGGAGCCAGGGCCACCCAGCCAGGATCCCCGAAGGCTGAGTGTCCAGCGATCCACCTCCCCACAGAACACCACCAGCGGTATCTCTGGGACAGTAGAACACCTTACCCAGGAAGGGCTAAGGTTCCTGGAGAGCTATTGGAACCCCCAAAGACATAACTCTCATTCTGGCTTCTGGGCTCCCAACTTTCTTATCCCCAAGTGAAGCCTACCACCCAGAAGACCCCCATCCCAACCCCAGAGTGCCATGTCAGCCTCCCCACACGGGCGAGCTTTCTCTAACTCAGCACAGACTGTCACATGGTGGAGGAGGAGCCCAGGCCACCAAGGACCACCCCCGTGTCACCCCAGCACACGAGCAAAGCCAGTGGTGTGAGAAAGAAAACCCGAGACTGTCAACCTAAAAACACACCCCAGAGGAAGTATATAGTTTACAAAGAAGAAACCACCTTTGAAATGAAAATTTAAATTAAATTGAATTTAAAAATCTTAAATATACCATCAAGATGTTAGAGCCATAAAACGAGAGCAAGAGGTTGTGAAAGGGTACACTTTGAAAACTGACCCCAAAAAAGTCGTAGATATCAAATGTACTGTTGATATTTAAAATTAAATAGAAGGGCTTGAAGGAAAGGTTGAGAAATCCCTCCGACTTGGAACAAAACGTTGAGGAGGTAGAAAGTATGAGGGAAAAGAAAGCAGCATGAGTGACCCCCCCGGGGCTGTGGCCTCTGCCGTGTGGGATTCCCAGAGGGAGAACAGTGAGGACGAAGGGGGATGTGAAGAGCTTCCCTGGGGAGGAACCTGTCCCACAGTGGAAGACACAGCCTCCAGGTGTGAAAAGACTAACCGATGCCAAGAAAAATGAATGGGGAAAACCCAGACACATCCTGTAGAAATTGCTGAACATGAGGGATAATAAGTGGTTGCTAAAAGCTTCCCCAGAGAACAAAACAAACAGAAGTCATCTGCGGAAAAATAAAACTCAGACGGGCCTCAGACTTGCCATTAACAGCGCTGCGTGCAACAAACTTCAGGAAGGGAGCTCCCAAAGTCCTCGGACGGGGATGCAGCTTGTGCCTCCAGACATAAGCATGTCATAAACAGACAGAGGGGACAGCAGAGTGTAAACAGCGTGCAAGTGAGCAGCAAACACGACAGCACAGCATTGGTCATAGATACATTAAATAAGCACGTGTGTTTTTCTAAAGCTGAGTGACATGTCTTTTTTTTCATGCAGTCATCTGATTTTCAACATTTTTTTAAAGCAGGGAAAATCGCATCCAAAAGAATAAAATACCTGGGGATAAATTTAACCACGGGGGAAAGACTTGTACACAGACAGCTGTGGCACAGTGCTGCAAGAGCCGGGGACGACGGGCGTGGACGGGAGGACATCCCATGTTCATGGATGGGAGCCAATGTTAAGGGGAGAGGATCGCCCAAGGCGACCTGCAGATTCAACGGAATCGTATTGAAAGCTCAAAGCCTGATCCTCAAAGTCATACGGAATTGATAGGGGCCTAGAATAGAGTCATCTTGGAAAAAAGGAAGAAAGTTGGAGGACTCACAATCACTGATTTCAAAACTTACCACAAAAGTGCAGCAATGAACCAGGTGGCAAAGGACAGACATACAGACTGACGGAGTAGAGGCACCGCCCAGAGATGCACCCATGTATTTGTGTCCGGCTGGTGTTGGATGAGGGTTTCAAGACTATTCGGTGGGGGAAGAAATCATCTTTTCAAAAGTGCTGCTGGAAAAGCCAGATTTCTACATGCAAAATAACTAAGTTGGACCCCCCACCTCACCCATTTAACTAAAAATGGATAAACATCCCAAACGTAAGAACTAAAATCCAACTGTGTTAGAAGAAAACACGGGGGAAACCCTTTCTGACCTTAGAACTGACAATGCCCTCATAGCAAGGACGCCAAAGCAGGAAGATCAAAAGAAAAACATAAATTGGACGTCACCAAAATTCAAAACTTTAGTGACTCAAAAGACACCATCAAGAAAGTGACAAGACAATCTACAGGATGGGAGAAAATCTGCAAATCGTGTATCTGTAAGAGTTTGACATCCAGAATACACACAGAATGTGTACAACTCTGCACCAAAAAGACAAGCGCCTGGTCTGACAACAGGCAGAGGACGTGAGTGGACATTTCCCCCAAAGTTGGACGATGGTCAGCACACACATGAAGAGATGCCTCACGTCATTAGTCATCGGGAAACGCAAACCCAGCCACAGGACTGTTTCCCACAAGCAGGCGGGCGTTGGCGAGGATGTGGAGAGACTGGAGCCCGCAAACATTGCCCATGAGAACACAGAGGAGGCACCTCTGTGGGGGCACCTGGGTGCTCTCCATATGCCCCCAGGAGTTCCTCTCCTAGGAATACACCCCAAAAAAGATAAAGGGCTTTCAGACGACCTTTGCAGCGTTATTCACAACAGCCAAAATGTAAAAGCAACCCAGGGGTCCGAGGACAGGTGGGCGGGCCAACAAAACGTGGCCCATCCATTCCGTGGCGCGCTCTTCCCCCGTGAACTGAAAGCAGGGCCGGCCCCTGCTTCCTGGAAGAGCCTTGAGGACGTGATGCTGAGTGAAATGTCACAGAGGGACAGAGTCTGGTTCCACATACAGGAGGGACTAGAGGACCCAGACTTAGAGACAGAGAATAGGGTGGGGGGTGCTGGGGGGCTGGGAGACTGCGGAACAGGGAGGTGGTGTTTCGTGGGGACAGAGCTTCAGGTCAGGATGATAGTAAAGTCCTGAAGACGGAGGAAAGCAACATTGCACAGCGGGAATGTACTCAGGGCCCCTAAACTAGCCTTAAAAATACGTAAAATGGCAAATTTTATGTTACATACATTTTCCCGCAGTTGAAAGAATTTTTAAGGCGCGTGGACCAGAACACAGTTTTGGCAAATGTCACAGAACAACGCGTGCTTGTGATCTCTGAGACGAGCCGGGGACTCGGGGTGCAGAATGTCGGCAGAGGTCCCGTCCGTGGGCTCAGGGCCACGTCCAGGCGACTCAACTGGAGATGAGCTTCTGGCTGCGCGCACCTGCTCCCCAGCGGGCTGGGACGGCTCCTCGCCGTGGCCCTCGGAGGCCTTACCCGCTGGACGGCCACGGGTGTGAGCACCGCCGGCCCCCCTGGGTCCAAGTGCGCCTTCTGCGGGTGTCGGAAGAGGCATGGGCAGCTGCGGGCCGAGGCGAGGACAGAGAGACGGAGCAGCATTCGCCTCCAAGCGCTCGTCTGGAAAGCTCCGACCCCTGCACTGATTTCCCGCGAGCCCCACCCCACACTGGACAACAGGCCTCCCCAGAAGGCTGGCCCCTACGGCCCCCGTCTGTCCGAGGCAGCGGGCGTTTCTCACAAAGCCCCCATTTTGAAATGCCACATTAGGAAAGATGGGGCCGGCCGGATCTCTCTGGAAGCCAAGGGCCTCTGCCCAGAGGGCCCGTCGCAAACACAGGCGGCTGCCCAGCAAAGACCCTGCCTGCTCAGCAACACCAGTCCTACTGCGTGACCCTCCATTAAATCTGCCTTCCTCGCTGGTCACTCGTGTCTGGCCGTGTTGTCCACTGACGGTGGCCGCGTGTGTCCCATCCATGCCCTCTGGGAGCTGCTGCAGAGAACCCGGCCCCCGCACCCGCCTCAGCTCAGGAAGGAGGGGCCCGTGGACCAGCCACCCCCCCGCCCCGCACAAGCCATCATCAGTCACACCCCACCACGTTCGAACTCTGGGCTCCAGCCGGGCCCATGGGGGCCCCCAGGCTCCCCAGAGATGCCCTTCACCGCCTCCAGCAGGGACCCCAAACTGTGGGGAGCTGCCCGGCTCTCCCTCCATTCCTGAGGCCTCTGGGTGCTCCCAGTCCCTGGCGCCTCCCAGGGCCCCTCTCTCTGGACCCGAGGGGCCACTGCAGATGGGCCTGCCCAGCACAGACCGCGGCCCTGCGCTGTCTCCTGCACACTTCTCAGACCTCCCGCTGCGACAGGGGTCAGTCAGCGGCAATCGCCGCACAAAGCCGGCGGTCCCGGCCAGGCCACCTGCAGGGGCCTCCCCTGGCCATGCTCCACTAGGCTCAGACCCCTCAGGTTGGCCAGAACTCGGCACCCGAGACCCCTCCTTCCCCAAGTGCTGGTCCCCACTGTCCCTACTGTCCCCACTGATGCAGCTCGCCAGCAACCCTGCCCCACACCCAGGACCCCTGCAGGCGGTTCCCCTGCCCAGCTGCCAACTCTCTCTGACCACTCCTCCCCTCAGACTCTCCAGCCCCAAGCAGCTTCCCCCCTCCTCGCTCTCAGTTGGGCTTAGTCTCGCTCTTACCAACGTGACGACCTCATGTCCCACTGTTTGTGTGTGCTCCTGCCAAAACTAAGCCGAGTCCTGCTGCTCTCCTAGAAGCAGCTCCTTTCCAGGTGGTTCCCGCTGCCGGGCACCCGCCGGGCACCTGCCCAGACTCCAACACCAGCAGGTCTCGATGACCCTCTCCCAGAAGCCAGATGGCTCGCTGCTTCCCGGGGCACCGGCGTCCACGGCAGAGACCATGTGCCACAGTTCTGACCTGGCTCTTCTGCGCCCTTGTGTGGTGTGTGGTGCAAGTGCTTACTCTTGCCTCCGTTTCCCCATTGGTAGAGTGGGCACAGCAGGTTCACGAGGTTGTTGTAAGGGTCACTGGGTTGACATGTACAAAGCTGCTCAAAATACTTGCTGGCATGAAGACCGATTACACGCACACTTGCTGATGCGCTAAAATATACGGCTTCCAGCCATTCATGGGTTCAAGGACTCAGGAGAGAATTATATCCCCAGATAAAGCTGATATATGCAAAAAAAGAGAACAAAATATGTGTATGATTCCGCTGAGTGTAAAGGAGCCAGGGGATGAATAGGACAGAGTCCCAGAGAGATGCTGGGAGCAGGGGTGAGGGCGGGAGCAGGAGCCGCTGCCCCTCCAGGGTCATGAATGATGAGCACCTGCTGTGGGTGTGACTCGAATCCCCAGGGACCTGCTCCCACAACAAGGAAACAGGTTTTCCGGGGCCTCGTGACAGAAGCACACAGCCCTCAGGTGTATATAAGCCCAGACACCCCAGTCGTCTCACACACACACACTCACACACACACTCACACACACTCACACTCACACCCTCCTCCAGCCCCACCACCCCCACCATGGCCGCATCCACCCTGTCCGTCTGCTCCAGCGACCGGAGCTACGGCAGCCGCGTCTGCCTGCCCGGCTCCTGTGACACCTGCTCCGACTCCTGGCAGGTGGACGACTGCCCAGAGAGCTGCTGCGAGCCCCCCTGCTGTGCCCCCTCCTGCTGTGTGCCCACCTGCTGTGACCCCAGCTGCTGTGCCCCCTCCTGCCTGACTCTCATCTGCACCCCTGCGAGCTGCGGGTCCAGCCCCTGCCAGTCAGCCTGCACCAGCTGCTGCCAGCCCTCCTGCTGCAGCTCCTCCCCCTGCCAGGAAGACTGCTGTGTGTCTCTCTGCTGTAAGCCCGTCTGCTGCACCCCTGTCTGCTGCACCCCTGTCTGCTGCAAGCCCCTCTGCTGTACCCCTGTGTGCTGTGAGGCCTCCCCCTGCTCAGGCTCTTCATGCTGCCAGCAGTCTAGCTGCCAGCCCTCCTGCTGCAGCTCCTCCCCCTGCCAGGAAGACTGCTGCCAGCCTGTCTGCTGCACCCCTGTCTGCTGCAAGCCCGTCTGCTGCACCCCTGTCTGCTGCAAGCCCGTCTGCTGCACCCCTGTCTGCTCCGGGCCCTCCTCCTGCTGCCAGCCCAGCCCCTGCTCCTCGTCCTGCTGCGGACCGTCCTCCTGCGTGTCCCTGCTCTGCCGCCCCGTGTGCAAGCCCGCCTGCTGTGTGCCCGCCTCCTCCTGCTGTGCCCCCGACTCCTCCTGCCAGCCCAGCTGCTGCCGCCGAGCCTCCTGCGTGTCCCTGCTCTTTCGCCCTGTGGGCTCCCGCCAGGCCTGCTGTGTGCCCGCCTCGGCCCAGAAGTCCTGCTGCTGACGGGCCCGTCTCCCCCGGGGCCAGCAGGCTCAGGGGCACCCCCAGCTCTGCCCCTGCCAGCGTCCCGGCTGCTTTAGGGTCTGTCTCTCAGGAACCCCTGTGACATGTGGATAGCAGCCCCTCCTCTCAGGCCAGGAAAGGAGGTTCCCATTCTATTGAGGATGACCCCTCTCATACCCACTGCCTCACTGTTCCCAAGGTCCCAGTGGTCGTGCCTAGGGACCATGTCCACAATGGAGGCCTCACTGGTCTCACGTCCTCAGAAGCTGCTTGGATCAACCAATAAACATGACATGAACTTAACCCTGATGGCACGTGGCTCTCTTTGGACCATTTCTAGTTGGGTGACTAGCCAGTCCCCCATCAAGTTGGGGGTGGGGGCAGCTGCCCGGGGCCCTTGCAGCCCCGCCCACCCTCAGCCGCACCTGTGTCTCCTCCAGGCTCCGCCCTTCGCTGGCTTGGCACAGGACTCCTGTCCCACAAGATCAGGGCCAGTCCCCGGCATGGCGACTACGGCCACGGCCATGACACCAGCAGCCCCTGTCCCAGAAGCTGGTCCTGATGGGCAGAGCCTCAGGGATGCAGCGGGAGCCAATCCCGGGCACAGTGACCCTGGCATGTCTCCCCCTACAGGGAGCCTGGCAGGACACAGGGTTCACAGGGATCACAGGGAGGGCAGGAGGATACGGGGCCCCAGCAAGCACCCTGACTCGACCACCCGAGCCCCCGGCCCTCCTTCCTTCTCTAGCCTGTCTGCGGAGCCACCGGTCCGGTGCATAGGCACAAGCCCTCCCTACCTTAATGCCGGTTAGAACTCCCTGCTGTCCCGACCCGGCACTGCCTGTGCCCCCTTCAGAGCAGAGCCTCCTGCTCTCCACTGAGACACCCTCCCCCCACCCTCCCACACCCCAGCCCCTGCCCCTGCCCAGCCCAGGCTCCAAAGCCCTGATGCTAAAGTTAGTCTCTCCTGTCCCCTCTCCTATGGGGCTGTCCCTGCAGAGCCGGACCTCGGGCTCCAGAACACAGTGCCCTCCTGCCCCTCACTTCTCTGACTTTCCCGGTGCTCTTCACCCTGACCTCCGCACCCCTACCCTGCTATGGCATTGAGACCTTGGCTCGCTCTGCTGACTAGTCCAGCCAGGAGCCTCTCCTGGGCTCCAGGCCACATACCCACCTCCAGATGTGATTCCCACCCAGGAGCTGAGCCTAGCCTCCCTGAGCTGAGCTAGCACCTTCCAGCTGGCCTCCCCGGGGCGTGGCAGCTCTGCAGGCCAGCTGGCTCCAGCCCCAGCCCCTCCCCAGCGCCCGGCTTGTGGCTCCACCAGGCAGAGGACTTTGGGGTCCGTGTCTGCCTCTCCCCCGGCCATTCCCCAGACAGCGGTCTCTCAGGGCAGGTACAATGAGGACCCCAGAGGTGCCAACAGACCAGGCGGGACAGGAAAAGCCACCTGCTTTGAGGACTCCCAGGGACCCGGCCACATTCTTCGACAGAGTGAGTTCTGGGAAGAACATGGACACTGTCCGCAGATGCCGATCTTGCAGAAAGACGATGGGAAGCCGATGGCTCAGAGGGGACCCCGTCTTCCGGGGTGGCTCACCATCACGGCAGTGGCCGGGCAGGGAGGAGAGCCATTGGCATAGGAGCCACGAAGACCACGAGCGTCCCCCTGTCCTTGTGCGGCCCTGCCCTGGACCTGAGTTCTGAGCGTGAAGAGACAGCACGGACCTCCCCGGGCTCAGCATTAGCCGAAGCACGCCACGGGCCAGGGCCTGTCAACGGTTTCCTGTTGCAAGAAGCCCCAGCGGGGCCCAGACAAGGACCTCAGGTTCCCCAGAACCTGCCCCATGTCCCAGAATTCCCTGTGAACCTCCCCTCAGGGCTAGACAGGGACTGCCCTTGGGGACCCGAAGCCCCGGGCCCTGCCACGCACATTCTGGTCTGGACAGCAGCTGCGAACTTTCTAGCAAAATGCATCACGGCTTTTCCAGCTTCGTGGGTACCCGGGTTGCGCCATTCCACACGACACAGTCTCGGAGCCAATTCAGCGCCAGCAGGAGTGGCCTGCCCCTGCCTTCAGGAGGATTTGGGGACCTTCAGGCCCTGCTGTGTTTAAATCACATCCTCCTCAGATGACCCTATGACACGGGCGCCCTGGGATCCCGTCCTGCCAGGGAGGGGACAGAGACAATGAAGCCGCAGCCGCGGCAGGCACGGGGCCATACAGAGAAAACGGGGCCCACTGTGGGGTGAGGCACACAACAGCCCCAGAGACAGCTGCACCTGAATCCCACACCTGCGGGCATGACCTTGTGCGGAAAGAGGTCTTGGCGGGGTGACTGCAATGGCTGCTGCTCCGGGCAGATGATCCCAGGCCAGCCAGGGGGTCCTAGACGCCAGCACCGGTGTCCTCATACCAGAGAGGTGGGGCCCCCTCCTCCTTTTCACACAGACGAGGAGGCGACAGGACCACACGTGACAGCACGCCAGGGAGGCCGGAGCCACCAAGCTGGAGGGGGCAGGAGGGAACCCCACCCTCCGCAACCTTCTGAGGGGGCGGGGCCCTGCCCACTCCCTGATCGCGGCTCAGCGGAGCCGGCTGCACACCACCGGCCTCCAGAACTCGGAGCCAATTCAGCGTTCAGACGAACGTTTTGTTGTTTTAAAGCATCAAGAGTGTGATCATGGGTCAGAGCAGCCGCAGGAAACAAATGCACACATTTGGTCAAAGCTGTGACAAGCAGAGCTTTTGTGATTTCTAAGTATTCTGTTTAAAAGCGTCACTGAGACAACGTAAGATAAAAATTGCAATGAAAGAAATCCACTGCCCTGTAGGAATCGGGTCCAGCCGTCCCCGAACGCACTTGCGCGCGCACACATGTGTGTGTGTGTGTGTGTGTCCATGCCTGTGTGTCTGCAGCCTCCAAGAGTCCGCCTACTGTCCCAGTCACACCAGACCCCTCGGCAGGGCGGCCGGACCCCTCCACAGCGGCTGAGACGTCCCAGAACCCCACGTGCTGCCTCGCTGTTGCCCTGAGCCTCCACAAGCCCCGGCGCCTGCTCCCTGTCCGCTTTCCCTCCCCTACTCCAGCCTAGACCCCACCCCACGCTTGCCTCACTCCTCCCATCCCCGTGCCTGGTACGGAGAACCTTGAAGTCGCTGTGTCCTGGACACTGAGGGTCCCACAGAGGTGTCCCAAGGGCTCACGGACTGCCTCAGCCTCCAGGGCAAAGGTGTGGGGAGTCTGAGCAACAGAGGGAGGGAGCTGGGACAGGAGGCAGAAGGAAATGCAGCAACACACCCAGTAGGACAGCCACAGGGGGAAGTCGGAGCCCGAGCCAGCCTGGGGGCGGGGCACGAGGGAGGGCAGCCTCTTGCCCAGCCCCACCATGCCGACCATGTGGTCCGAGCCACCAGGGTCCTGAGAGCCCACAGGTTAGAAAGAGACCCGCCCCGAGCATGATGGTGGCCTGGCCAGGCACAGGCCCACCCCCGCCACTGCCTACACACGTCACCCTGGCACAAAGCCAGCTCATCCCCCGGCCAAGCGGGGGTCCGAGGCAGGGACAGCCAGCCCCAACCTCGGGCGGAGCCCCCCAGGTATCACCCACCTCCCCTCATCTCTGTGGACTTGGTGACAAACACAGAAGCACGGGGATCACATGCCCCAGAGACGGGCTTCCACACTAGGAGCTACTCCTGAGCTCAGATTGCCAGTCACCACACCCCAAGGCCAGCGTCCGGGGGCTGGGAGACCCCTTCCCACGCTGCACCCACCTGCCCAGCTCCCCACTGCCTGGTGCTCGCTTGGCCCCTCAGCAGACTCAGCCAGGACCCAGCACTCGTGCAGACTTTTACGAGCTGGATGGCATCTGCTGGGAAAATAAACCAGCGCTAATGAGGGGCCCCTGGGAGCCAGCCGCAGCGCCAGCAAGGAAGAGGCGGTGTCCTGCGCCTCTGCGGGGAAAACACGCAACCCAGAGGAGGGCTATAAAAGTGAGCCTGAGTGCCTCACACACTCGCACACACACACACACACACTCACAGCCTCCTCCAGCCCCACCGCCCCACCATGGCCGCATCCACCCTGTCCGTCTGCTCCAGCGACCGGAGCTACGGCAGCCGCGTCTGCCTGCCCGGCTCCTGTGACACCTGCTCCGACTCCTGGCAGGTGGACGACTGCCCAGAGAGCTGCTGCGAGCCCCCCTGCTGTGCCCCCGCCTGCTGTGCCCCCTCCTGCTGTGCCCCTACCTGCTGTGCCCCCTCCTGCCTGACCCTCATCTGCACCCCTGCGAGCTGCGGGTCCAGCCCCTGCCAGTCAGCCTGCACCAGCTGCTGCCAGCCCTCCTGCTGCAGCTCCTCCCCCTGCCAGGAAGACTGCTGTGTGTCTGTCTGCTGCAAGCCCGTCTGCTGCACCCCTGTCTGCTGCCAGACCTCCCCCTGCTCAGGCTCTTCATGCTGCCAGCAGTCTAGCTGCCAGTCCTCCTGCTGTAGCTCCTCTCCCTGTCAGCCTGTCTGTTGCACCCCTGTCTGCTGCACCCCTGTCTGCTGCAAGCCCATCTGCTGCACCCCTGTCTGCTACAAGCCCGTCTGCTGCACCCCTGTCTGCTGCAAGCCCGTCTGTTTCACCCCTGTCTGCTACAAGCCCGTCTGCTGCACCCCTGTCTGCTGCAAGCCCGTCTGCTGCACCCCTGTCTGCTGCAAGCCCGTCTGCTGCACCCCTGTCTGCTCCGGGCCCTCCTCCTGCTGCCAGCCCAGCCCCTGCTCCTCGTCCTGCTGCGGACCGTCCTCCTGTGTGTCCCTGCTCTGCCGCCCCGTGTGCAGGCCCGCCTGCTGCATGCCCGCCTCAGCCCAGAAGTCCTGCTGCTGACGGGGCCCGTCTCCCCCGGGGCCAGAAGGCTCAGTGGGCACCTCCAGCTCGCCCCCTGCCTCCTTCAGGATCTAACCCAGCACAAGTGCTGGTGTGCGTGTGGCACAAACCAGCTTCGGACCCTAATAACCAGGGCAGAGACCTCCTGCAGCCTCCGCACCACGCCAAGATGAACCGGACGCAGCCCTCCCCACTCTTGACCTCGGGGCCTCCTGCCCCATCTCTGCCCCTCCTGAAAGCCGTCTGCCTCCTCCCCGCACACACCTGAGCTAACCGAACACACTTGCAGGGACGCCGGGTGGCCCTGTCGGCCAAGCCTCTGCCTCTGATTTCAACTCAGGTCCTGGTGTCAGGGTGGTGAGATCGAGGCACACTTTGGGCTCTGTACCCAGCAGGGGGTCTGCTCGGGTTCTCTCTCTCCCTCTGCCCCCCCCCCCAAATCAATGACCAGTCTTGCATCGTGGCCTCTGTTGGTCCCCTCTCGCAGCCTGGCTTCGCTCGTGGTTCCCATCCTGCAGAGTAACAATCCTGACGTCAGCAACCCTGCTGACAAGCCTGTATCGGGAGCGTTTCCAACGGCACTGAGCTGAGGCCCACACTGGTGGTCCCCATCCGTCCCTCCACGCAACTCTGCGGTGGCCCCCCCGAGTGTTCGGGACTCAGGTGGCCACAGCCTCCTGGACAGCAGACCCCTGGGCGAGAGGGCCCCGTTGCCCCAGGCCTCTGTCTCCCCGGTCGGTCTGGCACCAGGAGGCGGGGCCCAGGTTCACTTCTGGGCGAGGAGGACGCTGGGCCAGGGCCGAAACGGGGCCACAGCCGGGCTGGAACATTTCTGCGGACCACTGGCTTCCCTCTGCCTCCCCTTGAACTTCAGGGTTTTATTCCGAGGTCTGGATCCTGCCATCTCTGCTGACACAGGCCCGGGACGCGTTCTGTCCCCGGCCCCAGGCCCAGCCTGGAGTGGAAGAGGTCAAGAGGAAGATGCCAGAGGATAAGTGACTTCGAGGGTCCACACTGATGTCTGAGGCCCAGGCCTGCCACCCTCTGGGGGCTTTCCATCAGGGCCAGTCTGGATGCGGCCCCCACCTTTCCTGAAGCTTCCTGAACCCAGGCCCCGCTCCTAGACAGTCACGTCCTAACGCCCCTGCCTCCGTTCTCCCAGGGCTCCCTCCCGCTCTAGATCCTGGCCTGTTACTAGCACACCAGCCTCCTCCCAGGAGGCCATGAGATGCCACAAGCCATTCCCCGAAGGGAGGAGGTCAACAGTGAATGCCCCCCCTCAGATAAGCCTTCCCACAGTTACAGCCGGCTCGTGTGAATGGCTGAGGACAGACTCGTGTCCTACAGTCCCCCTCCCACATTCTGGAGCTCCAGGCAGGTGGGAGTCCTTCCCCTGCTTCCCTGGGGCCTCTGCCCCTGCCCTCGTGAGACCCTACTAGGGAAGAGAGCGTGTGAGAAATCAATTCTCCCCGCAGTTATGGAGCCAGAAACCCCCCAGGACTCTGCCCACCTTGACCTCCTCTACAGCTTCAGCGGCCCCCAGCGGCCCCCAGCGGCCCCCAGCGGCCCCCAGCGGCCCCCAGCGGCCCCCAGCGGCCAGCTTCTCCTGCCCCCAAACCCCAGCGGCCAGCTTCTCCTGCCCCCAAACCCCGGTGCCCCAGGGACACCCGCCCGCAGGCCTTAACTGCTGATGAAACCCAAGACCCTTGCCGGAAACGGGTATTGAAATGCGTCCACACAACACTAAGATTTCGAGGGGAGATGAGTGTGTGAACACAGTTATCAAAATACTTTTAAAACAAGTGATGCCGTGAGAAGCTCGCTTTCCCACGAGGGCTCCAACAAAGGGGGCAGCGGGTTCTCCTGCAGATGGGAGCCGGACGCACACTTGTAACGGGAGGCAGGATGCTGGTGGCCTCGTGGGCACCCCACCCGGGGACTGCAGGTGTGGCTGCCCGCCTCACCTCCGCCTCCCTCCCGGGGCATCTGGGGTGGGGGATGGGGGCTGCCTCAGAGTTAGAAAACATTCAGGGCCCTAAATTCCGACCCCCAACACGGGGGAGCCCACTGCTCCCTGGGAGCACACACCCGGCCAAGAGCACCCACTTTAACCAGAAAGGAGCCCCAAAAGCCGAGCGGCCTGCACACGGGTGCCTCTGGCTCTGCAGGGACATCACCGGCACTCTGTCACCAGCACTGGGGCCCTGCCCCAGGGTGACCCCAGACACGCGACAAGGGGCCCTCAGCCTGCTGCACCCTGGCCGGTCAGCCGCAGCCCTGTGCCAGGTGCCGCCCGGGGACGTCCTACACCTGGGCCGGCAAAGGCCACCGGAGCCTCCACCTCAGTGGGGGTCGCCCCGGTTCTCCCCGCCGCGCAGGGTCATAGACGCGCACACACTCGCGGGCGCTCACGCCGCCGGCCCCGCCGGTCTTTCGCGCTGCCGGGGTCTGAGTCCACCCGGCCTCTGCCGCCCCGCCCCCGTCGTCCGGGACGCGGAGGCACCGCAGGGTACCCGCTCCCACGGCCGAACTCCCCCGCTCTCCGCCTGGGGAGCAAGGGGGGCATCGGCGGGAGCGGCGGAGGGGCCGCGGAGGGGCTGGCTCGCTCGCTGAGCCCCGGGCCCGCAGGCGCCTTCGGGCGGATCCGAGGGGTGAGGAGGCGGAGGGCGGCGTCCAGGGACCAGGTCCCCATCGCTCCCCCAGACTCGGGACGCTCTACAGCCCGCAAGCCGGGAGCTCTGAATCCACGGGGCGCGCGGGGGGCGGGGCGGGGCGGGGCTAGAGGGGCGGGGCCAACTGGTTCGGAGGGGCGGGGCTAACGGGGAGGAGGGGGCGGGGCACCCGAGCCTGGGGGGTCGGGCGCGGGCGGGAGCGGGTGGGCGGCCGGAGACCAGGTCCAGACCGGAAGTCGGGGGGACTCGCGGGTCTTACGGCGGGAAAGGCCCGCGGCGGACACAGATCCAGACCCGGGACCCGACGCGGCGCACGAGGTTCCAGTGAAAAGGAACCGACTTGCTTCCTAACGTTTGTGCAGACGGAAAGTGCCGAAGGGTCTTTAGAAACGAGCGTCGGGGGGCAGCCCGGCCCCCGTGGGACGCCCGGGATGGGGCTCGGCCTCCTCTGCTGCGGGAGCGCGGGGGGTGCTCGTCTCTGGGGTGCGCGTGGGAGGGACGAAGGCGAGGGGTGCGGCGGGGTCTCCGGCGGAGGACGAGTCGCCGAACCTGCACCTGCACCCGAAAAGCCTCATTCCGACCGCGCAGAGACAGGGCCCCCGCTGCCACCAGTTCCCAGCCCCGGGGGGCCCCGCTGCCCAGCGCCCAGCGAGGCTGGCCTGGGGGTGCGGAGCCCAGACGGGACTGGGGCTCCGGCTGCTCCCACCCCGCCCGGAAGCCCCCCCGCACCCCGCGGACCGCGCGCTCCCGGCTGAGCAGGAGGCCACCCGGGGCGCCGGACCCAGAGCCACCGGACACAGACGCGGTCTCCGGATGCAGGAGAGTGAGAGGCTCCCGCCGGCCCCCGGGAACCGCCGGGAGAGGGCGTCGTGCCCGCAGGAACCCGCGCGAGGGCCTCCGGGAGGGGCCGGGGTTCTCCGGGGCTCCCGGCTGGGAAGCACCCCCTCTTGCAGGCTTCCCAGGCCAAGAAGCCTGAGGACAAAGTCGGTGACTCCAGAGAGCAGCCCAGCGGTCGGGGGAGGGTTTCCTGCCCCACAAACGCCTAAGAGGCCCTTTTCTGCCCCCTGGGCCCCCTTCCCCGTGACCCCACACCCCCACACCCCCACATAGCTTTGAAAATGCGGATCTGGGGACGCCTGGGTGGCTCAGTTGGTTAAGCAGCTGCCTTCGGCTCAGGTCATGATCCCAGCGTCCTGGGATCGAGTCCCACATCGGGCTCCTTGCTCCGCAGGGAGCCTGCCTCTCCCTCTGCCTCTGCCTGCCACTCTGTCTGCCTGTGCTCGCTCTCTCTCCCTCTCTCTCTCTGATAAATAAATAAAATCTTTAAAAAAAAAAAGAAAGAAAGAAAGAAAATGCAGATCTGTACCCTTGTGTTGTGGGTCCTTTCTGCCCGCGTGAAGGTCTCCCCACAGGCACCCCGCGGGGGAGGTCTGACCACCCCATCCACTCCTGCACCCAGGCCTCTAGGGTCCCCCACGGTTCCCCAGAAGGTCTCCTGCTCTGAGCACCTCCCCCAGGCCCCTCCAGTGCTGGGGGAGGTGGCGGCCGCTGGGCCTCTGTGGGCTGGCGGGGCAGTGGTCTGAGCGAGGGGCGGGCTGCACCACTGGGGATGGCGGGCACAGCACCATCTGCCCTGGAGACTGAGCCGATGAAGGAGGCCAGAAGGGGTCGGAGAAGGGACGCTCTCAGACTAGGCTCTGAGCGCCACCAGGGCCGCGGCCTGGAGAGGAGCCCCCGCCCCCATGCGTGCTCCCGGGTATCCACATTCCGGGGAGCACCAAGCCGGGAGGAAACAGAAGGCAAGACACTGCCCCTGACCCCTGCAGCAGCTCCGATCCATGCCCCCTATTCCCAGTCCTTGTCCCAGCCCCTTGGAGCTGCCGGTGACCCCAGTCCCGGGTCCAGCGGTGCCCATTACGGCTGCCACAGACTCCCACCGCCCTGGCCTCCCGTCCCGGTGCAGACAAGCGGGGTGTGCGACGGAGGACACTTTGCCCAGCGTCAGCCCTCCCCGCCCACAGCTGCCGCTCCCCCCGACGAGCGCCCACCCAGGCGCCTCTCCCAGGACTGCCCGGCCGCCCTCCTAGCACCACACGCGCCAGGCGGCCCAGGAACACGGACGACGGGCAGGAGCTAGGAAGGGTCTGGGGGCCCCCATCTCGACCATCTAGATGTCCGAAGCAGGTGGCCCGGCCGGTGGAGCGGCTTTCGGGCCCGCGGTCAGGGAAGAGGCTGGCTCCGGGGTCAGGGAGGCCGACAGCTTAGCAAACGCATCTCACCCCAGCATCGCGCCTGTCCCGCTCATCCGCTCACCCCCGGGGAGCCCGAGCCCCCAGCCCTTCTGCCCCTTCCGCTCTCCCACCCTGAGACTCGGCTCCCCGGCCTGCTCCTCCCACCCGCCCCGTGATGGCCTCGTTCGTGCTGACCGCCCGCGCAGTCATCTGTCGCGCTGGGCCCAGGCTCTCGGACACCCGACCCGGCTGCTGACGCACCTGCGCCTGCGCAGAAAGGCGGTCCCAGGCCCCGCCCCTCAGCGGAGGG
This sequence comes from Mustela erminea, assembly GCF_009829155.1. Taxonomy (NCBI): domain Eukaryota; kingdom Metazoa; phylum Chordata; class Mammalia; order Carnivora; family Mustelidae; genus Mustela; species Mustela erminea. The sequence goes on from NC_045614.1 coordinate 218,759,228, forward strand.
TGTGCACCACCCGCTGCGCAGACGCTGAACCCAATCTCCTCTCCCCAGAACCGCGACCTGTAGGGGTGTCTGCGAGCGGTGCGCCCCACCCCCAGAAGGGCACCAGCCCGAGCGCCTGCGTGACCCTGGCCGCGGTGCCCCCGCAAGCCCGGCCAGCTCTCCCGCCCGGACCCCAGGCCCGCCGCAGCTGTCCAGCACACAGCCCCTGCGTTAGCAGCCGCACACACGAGGCCCTCGCGCCACGCCCCAGCCCCGCGGGCTGTCCTCCCCACGCCTCCTCCACCGTGGACTCGAGGCCCTCCGGACTCAACGATCCTGTTCTCCCAATCGCTAGGCCGCTCTGGCCCACCGACCGTCCCCAGTGCCCCGTTAGCTCTTTCCGTCTTTCCGAGAGGCGGGTATAAGGGCGCTTCTGCCGCCCCGCGGGGTGGGGACACCTGAAACCGCAGCCCACGGCACCCCCACCGCCTTCCAGAAGGGCAGTGCGAGGCGGCTCTGGCCCAGTCCCCCAGCACAGCAACCCCACAGGAGCCCTTGGGAACGGCAGGTCACCCGCTCCTCACAGCTCCAGACTCATCGGTGTCCCAGACTCGGGGCCAGGCCTTCAGAGCCCAGTGTGGTGGCGGCCAAGGCGCCGGGTGCCTCCCCCAAGCGCAGCCCCACAGACCAAGCGGGAGGCCCAGAGGCCAACCCACCCCATCCAGCAGGGGAAGCTCAGGGGCCTTTCAAAAGGGAATCAAAGTGCTTTTTTTAACCATTTGAAGTCCTGACTTCATGCACAAATGTGTTGGACAGACTCCAAGCACAGTTCAATATTATTTACCGTCTTTTATCTGTCCCTCCCGAGTCCCCGGTGTTTATAACTGGGTCATCTTTTAACTATCTGCAGCAGCCCCCCGGGGCAGAGGGGGCGGGCTTTATAAATAAGCTTTATTATTACTGTGCGGGTTGACACCGTTCCCAGGGCTGACGGGAGCGTGAAGGTACATGTCAGTGAGTCATCCCCAGCACGGAGACTGCCGTGTGCTGGGGACAGCAGCTGGGCTCGCGGCTGCCCGGAGGTCCCGTGGGGCTGGTGGGCCCGAGCACCGGCGTGTGCCTCTGCTCTGCTCCGCAGCCTCTGTCCTCTGAAGCCAGGGGACTTGGCTTGGCCACAGGCTGACTTGGCTCTGGTGTCGCTTGCAAATCCTGAGTCCCAAGGCAGTCACTGTGGGCAGGAGCTCAGAGCAGGGGGCACGGGGGCTTCCGTCCTGCCGGCCACCCTGCCCACTGCCGCTGCTCCAGCACCCGCCAGGGCCTGCTCGCCCCCACCTGCCCTGGACACGCAGCCAAGCATTCCCAAGTGGGGTCAGCATCGGTCATCTCCTGGTCATGTCACTGGGAACCAAGGGCCATCCGCGCAAAGAGCTACAGCAGGGAGGGGACCCAGGACGGGTAATTTGCAAACAGAACTGGAAGCGGGCTGCGAACCGGCCGCCGCTGACCTGCGGGGGGAGGCCACACGCGCTCGGCGGGCCTCCGGCTCCCAGGCTCCTTTCCCTGTTGTTTTGTTCTCAATGCTGGGTTTGATAAATAAAATCTCTCGGGGGAAACTGCAGGAAGATGTGGCGATGGGGTCATGAACGCGTCGACGGGGACTGGGGGGAGCAGAACCTCCCCGCGGAGGAGCCACCGGCGCTGGCGTGAGAGCCTGGGGCTGTGGGACGGAGCAGCCAGCCCCGGGGCGGGGGGCGGGGGGGCTGGACTGGGCTAAGTGCAGACCTGGGGTTCTCTGGGCTTGCGGCCTGCGAGGGGCCGCCTCATTCCTGGAACAGGTGCGAGGCGCTTCCCCAGGACGCTCCACAGGTACATACTTGTGAAGCCTTCAGATGGTGGCGGGTTCTCGCTCTGAACCGGTCCCCGCCTGGTTGGCCTTTCCACGCCCGCGCCTTCCACCTCCGCCTCTGCCTCCCCTCCCTGTCCCCCGGGTGGGCTGCTGGCACCTCCGGAGCAAACCCGGGCACCCAGGGACAGGGGACAGGACGCAGTTCTGACCCAGCTCCCATCTCGGCACCCCCTTACCTGTGCAGGGCTCCCATCTCCGGGCGCCTCGGCCTGGGGTCACCAGGGCCGAGAGCACCACACACAGCATCAGCAGGACAGACATGAGGGGTCCAGGTCCCAAGCTCCATCCAGCGGCTCTGCCCTCGGCCCGTGGGGAGGCAGCTGCTCCTTGGACAGGTGGGCCAGCCCCCCGGGGGACAGTCACTGTGACGGCCACATGCCAGAGTTCCGTGACAGGGACAGGGCGGGAAGGCTTCTGCGGGCTCTGTCGGGGGCGGGGCAGCTGGTGCCGGCCGGACGCAGCCGCAGCCTAGCTCATCCCCGCACGGGCTCGGGTCCTGCCGCGCAGGTGACAGGTGACAGCAGCCCCACACCGCGGCGATGACTCATTGGCAAAGCACGCTTTTCCCAAAGGAAAGACAGAAATAGATCGTCCAGCGGAGAGCTGGGAGCAAACCAGAAAAACTCCGAGAACCTGTTTTCCTCGGGTGCAGGTCCGGGGCTGCCTGCCCGAGGACGCCCGCCGGGGGCCAGGGCGCAGAGCCTCTGCCGGGCTCTGCTGACAGCGGCCGTCCCCAGGAGGGGCCCCGCTTCGAGGACGGCTTTTATCTGGTGCCCGGCCCTCCCCAGGGTGTGTGGGTTTGCCAACTGCTGGGTTTCAGGAATTCCCCTCCGGAGGGGAGCCAGTCCTCCCCAGGAACAGCTAATGAGGAGACTCGGGGAGGACCGCCCGGGGGAGGGGAGCGCCAGGCACAGGGCGGTGGGAGCCTCCCAGGTCTGACCGCCCCAAACCGCAGGGGACACGACATGCTGCCCCAGGCAGGACGGCGCTTAAGTGTGTGATTGTTGTTTTTAATAAAGCACCAAGCCTGCCGACCCCTCTCCAGGGCGTGGGGGGCGTGGATGAACCGGGCCTGCCTTGCAGTCCCCGCTGGTGCCGGCGGCTCCCCCGAGTCAGGAGGACCCTCCTACGGGCCCCTGAAGGCCGTCTGCCTCCCTGCGGAAGGACTGTGCCGTGGCACCGTCCCCAGTCTGGGGCTTGCCCATGGGTGTCTGTGACAGGGGCAGGCCCTGGACTTGGGCTTGTTGGGGGCCTGGGGGCGGCCGAGATGAGAGAGACAGAGACAGAGAGAGGGCAGGAGAATGTCCAAGGCTCTGCATGAAACTGCCCGTGGCTGGAGAGACAGACAGACGGACAGACAGACAGACATCTCCAGCGGCTATGACAAACGCCTTCCTCCTACTCACCCAACTTCAGTCAGCTGAGGCTCTCGGAGGGAAACCTGGAGAGGCTGCCCGTGACCGGCCGGACAGCGCCCAAACCCTGGTGGCCTCCCTCAGCCCCGCCCCGGGACCCCCGCCAGCCCAGCGCCCGGACAGAGTCTTCCTGACCCCATCGGGCAGGCGCCCATCGTGGGAGGGCGGGGGGACGCCTCGGCCATCAGAAACCTCGCCTTGGAGGAAGGACAGCTGTCTCCGCGGAACAGAGTCTCGCTCTCTTCCTAGCCGTGGGCGATAATTTGGGGGTCTCAGGGGCCCTGGGTGGTCACGGGCCGGGAAGACAGGGGACTTCCCACAGGACACAGACCCAAGCACCATCCCTGTGACTCCCGCTGACCTCTGCACCTGACCGTTGACCTCTGACCTTGGACTGGCGGTAAGTGACCAGGCATCCCGTTGTAAGAACTGGGTCTGAAGAACCCTTGAGCCCCTCCAGGGAAGTGGCCCTGTCACGTTCGAGCCAGTAACACCAGCCGCGCCGTCATCGGGGAACACGGGCTCATCCGTGGAGATCCGTCCATGTTTACGGCTAGAAAAATGCGTGCCCGAACACGGAAGAAAGCTCAGAGCTTCCTTCTCTAGACTGGTTCCCCTGTCACCCCGGACAAGCCATCTAAATGCTCCAAGCTGTAATTTCCACATCTGTAGGACGGCGGGGAGGCCAGTGGGTGAGCGGCCGGATGTGACTCCCGTAGAGCCGCACGCGTGCAGGGCTGTGCTGCCCACGGGCTCGGAGACGCTGGTGAGGAGGAGGAGGGGGCACGTACGCCGGAGCCCTCGCCCCTCCCTGGGGCCCCAGAGCCCGCCACAGCGAGAAAGGAGGTCCTTCCAGCTCCCTGGCCTCCTACCCACCTGCCCCGGAAGTCGTGTTGACGCTGAGACCAGCGGGTCCCCCTACACACCCCAGATGGGGGGCCACCGTGTGATCAATCACACCTGCCGGGGGCTTACACAGCCGGGGTTCATGCTGGGGACCCAGATCAGTAGCTACCCAGTCGCTAGCAGGACGGGCGCTCAAGCTGCCGGGGACGCCGGCGGGAGCTCTCGCTGCCTCCAGAGGGGGACAGGGATCTTATCCCCCACGAGCATCTCCTTTGACTTAGGTGCAGGCGGTCGCTCTCTCGTCCTCCGTGGTGACCAAGGAGGGCCTCGGTCGCTCTGCGGGGGACCCAGATCCGTCCAGCAGCTCGCACACCACGGGCCTCCTTATGTGGCAACAGCGCATCGCCGTGGGCTCGCCTCTCCCAGGCCACCTCCCGCCCGGGGAATGACGCTTTCTCCAGGGAGGGGCGGGGAAGTCACAGGCTAAGAGGAGATATGAAACGGTCAGCCCGGGTTCGGGAAATTAGACGCTGAGGTCACCAACGGCGCAGTTTGGGGCTCTGTTGGACTAAGCTGTCCCTTGGGGGACATCCCTGAACCTCGGGGCTCTCCGTAAAGACAAACATTCGGTGACCCCGGCTCTAAGGATGTTTGAAAGGGTCTCTGGGGAGGGACGTGTGCCTGGCGTGGGACGGTGAGCTCAGACAGGTGCTGGCAAGCTTGTCCCCTCACAGCGTCCGGCCTTGCCCCCGTCGGCCGTGGGGCCGCTGTCCGCAGGACCACGGGCGGGAATCCTGCTCCAGAAGTGACGTGGTAGGACAGGGCCTCGTCGCCGACGGAGAGAAGGCGTCTGTTTTTCTCATCGCGGGATGAGTCCTCTGCTGCTGGGCGAGTGACCCTCTGTCCGGATAAAGCGTGGCTGAAAACACTCCCCTACTGCTTCTTTTTTGATCCATTGGGTGTAAACAGTTTTTCTGCCGCTTGCCAAGTGTGCAACATTTTTATTTAGTCACATCATGTCCCTGCAGACGGTGGGCCTCCGAGCACAGCTTCCAGACGCCCCTGCTGCTGCGCTGCTTCGGTTTGGCTGCCTGTCCCTTCCAGGGGTGATCTTGGATACTTGGAATGCACCGACCCGCGCTCCGCTCCCAGAAATGCTCTGCACGCACCCTGCCCCGAACGCCTCTCCTTCCCCCGCCACCCGGAGATGCGCAGCTACGACGGGTTAGGCCCCGCACATACTTGGAGCTCCTCCACGCATGTCCGTCCTGCTGATCTCCGGCCGCTGCCTCGGCCAACACTCCTCGTGGCGTGTACAGGAGGGGCCCGTAGCTCTGACCGAGGGCAAGCGCACCAGCTTCCTCGCTTCCAAAACGTGTCGCTGCTTCGCTTTCTCTCTTTCATATTTTCTCTCTCATGTGAACTTTGGAAATGATGGGTCCGCATTTCTACCTCCGAAGTCAAACAGCCAAGAACACCAGAGCATTCCTGCTGGCGCGGCGATACGTTTACAGAAGTGACGACACGACGTCTTCCCACTCGGACACACGGACGTCTCTCGTCTGTCCCGTCCTTGCACTAAGTCCGTCAAGAAATCTTTATAGTTTCGAGCGTAGACGTCCAGCTCATTTTCTGTCAAATTCTTCCTCCAAGTGTCCTCTGCGTGGGTTTATAATCCCATCATCATTATGAAGGTCCCCCCCCATTTCTGCCCATAATCGGTTACTGGTGGTAAAAAGAAAACTGGTTCATTTCAGTACAGCGGTCTCGTATCCAGCAACCCGAACCTTACTAAGGGTTCTAGGATCTCCTGTTTTTCTGGATGACGACCGTCCACCAAGAACAGTAACTTTGGCTCCTCCGTTGTAACACGTGTACCAATTTGTGTTCCTTCTCTGGGATGACCCTGCATCTTCTCAAATGTTTGCTTACTTGTTTATTTAAATTCAGTGTAGTTAACGCACAGTGCATTATTGGTGTCAGGGGCGGAGGTCAGGGAGTCCCGCTGCATGCAGCACCCACGGCTCGTCCCGTCACGTGCCCCCTGAATGCCCGTCCCCCCACCCCCCACCCCCCGCCCACCTCCAGCGACCCTGTTTGCTTCCTGGAGTTCAGCATCGCTTATGGTTTGTCTCCTCCTGATTTCGTCTTGTTTTATTTTTCCTTCCCTTCTTCTATGTCCATCTGCTTTGTTTCTTAAACCCCACACACGAGTGAGATCGTAGAATTGTCTTTCTCTGACGGACTGACTTCGCTGAGTGCAGTCCCCTCCGGTTCCATCCACGCCGATGCCAAGGGCGGGACGTCTCCCTTTCTGATGGCCGAGTCACGTTCCGTCGTGTAGACGAACCCCGTCCTCTCTGTCCGTGCATCTGCCGACGGACGTCCGGGCTCTTCCCGCTGTCCGGCTGCCGTGGGCGTCGCTGCTGTGAACTCTGGGGGGCAGGGGTCCCTTCGGGTCACCACGTTTGTTTCCCTGAGATGCTTTTGCACATCAACTGATACGACCTCGTGTGTTCTCTGTCTTGACTTGCCAGTGCTCTTAGTCACAGAGCTCTCGTCCCGAGTGCCGAGCCACCTTACGACCCCGGTGTAGAGCACAGAGATCGCGGTGCGACCCTGCGGGACCCCGACCGGCACCCCGTCTCGACGCTGCTTTCCTGTGACAGTCTCCTCGTGCTCTCCGCAGCTAGCCCTTCAGGCTCCCTCTTCCCCTAAATGCGGAAGGCTTGAGAACGTGTGCCGCAGCCCCGCCGCCGTCCTGAGCACGAGGCTCTCACCTGACGCCCTCCTGGGTGTCACGAAGCCACCCTCCAACGGTCCCTACCCAGGGCTCCAGGCCGGAAACCCAGAACTCATCCTTGACACCTCCCTCGGGGAGGCCCTCTGGGTTTATCCCCGAACACCTCTGCCCTCCCCCACCCTGTCACCTTCTGGTCCGGCCACTTTCACTCCACACTGTCAGTGCCCAGCTGTCTCCTGCACACTCTGGTCCTCCTCCTGTGTGGGCAGTGTCAGCAGAACCCAAACCTGGACAGACTGGTCTCCCTCCCGGCTTCAGTGCTCCCCAGATGGAGACAGTGCTCGGGGCATAGTCTACGAGGCCCTGGGGTTTGAGGCTGCCCGACCCCCCACTGCAGTGTCGCCCCCCCCCATACGGCCCCCTCCCAGCCCCAGACCATTCCAGTGTGCCTCCTCCGAGTGCCGGCTCTGCTAGTTACTAGCTGTGCAGACCCCGAGCAGCTCCCTGGCCCTCTCCGTGCCTCTGGTCACCCAGGAGTCACATGGGGATCGTGGGGCTCTACGTCCACGGGCCGTGGGCTGGGTCAACGTCGCAGTACGCACGGGAAGCTCTTAGTCCTGGACTTGGGAGCACAAGACACAGGAGCGGGTGGTGTCCTTGTCATTCACTCACACTCCAAACACCTAGACCTTCCGAGAGACACACGTACCCTCGTCTTTCTAGGAGCTGCTTCCTGGTTCTTGGAAGCGACTCTCCACGATGGCTGAAGAGGGAGAGGGCTTCCCGTGGCGCTGTAGCAGTTCCTGGACTCGGGATCGGAGAGCGAGCCCCAAGGACCACCGAGCACCTGGCGGCCGACAGGTCTCCCTGGGTCTCTGGTGTCTCCTCTTGCCCTTTGAGCCTGAGCGGTGTCGCGGGCCCTTGCCCTGAACCATCTAGCTGAGGATATCTGTCTGGGGAATGGCCTTGGAAGTCAGACATCCCGTCTCTCTCCAGAGAAGAAGGCCGTCGTGCACACCACGTGCTAGGGACCAAATCGTGTCCCCCAAGCTCACGTGTCGAAGTCCTGAGCACGGACTCAGAATGTGCCCTCAGTGGGTAAGAGACTCGTTGCAGGTGGTGTTGGTTCAGACGAGGTCACACTGAAGCAGGAGAGACCCTGGTCCGAGAGGACGACCCTGGGAGCAAGGGGAAATCCGAGCGTGCACTCACCAAGGGGAGCGGACTCTGGACGACGGTGTGGGCAGAGACTGGGTAGTGCATGCACAAGCCACGGAACCCGGGGAGGCCAGCCACGGAACCCCGGGAAGCTAGCCACGGAACCCGGGGAGGCCAGCGGACACAGCAGGGGAAGAGCCTGGGGCAGAGTCCCTCCCGGGGCCCCAGGGGGAGCAGGGGAAACTTGAGACGGGGCTTGAGGCCCGCAGACTACGAGAGTGGCCTGTGGCTTGTTAGGCTTTGTGACAATGGCCCCCACGAATAAGCTCCTGCCTTTGATCCAAGACCAGGGTTCCCCGTGGACCCTGCCCACGGCCCCTGCTGTGAGGGATGAACAGTCCTCTGCCTCTGGCCTGGGGCGCCATGGGCCAGCACCCACAGAACTGGGGCAGGGGGGCTGTTCGCGGGCTGGGCAGGGGCCCCGCTGCACCGCCCGGGATTCTGGATGCCAGGCTCTTCAAGTCCTGAGTGACGTTCCGGCTGAGGTTGCCGAGGACACACGTCCCGGGGCGGGAACCTGTCTGGCCACCCCTCGTTCCCCACCACAGCCGGGCGGCAGGGGCAGGAGAAGCCCAGGCGGTTCCCCCCTCTACCCCACCGGCTCCTCCGGGGCAGCTCCGGCTCTCCAGGCCGCTCTCGCCATGTGCCCACAGCGCTGGCCTCCGTCTGCTTTCACACACGCGGGCGCCACCACAGGAGGTGTCACAGAGCCCGCAGCCACGCTCTCCCTCTGGGCAGCTGGGGAAAGCGTCAGGACGGAGGAGACGTCCGACCAGTCCCGAAGCAGAAGCACGCGCCAGAACCCCCACCCACGCAGGAGCTCCGCCGGCCCGGGCCTGACGCCGGTCCATCCCCTTCTCTGTCTGTCCACCTCGAAGCCTCTTTACCAGCTAAACGTCCCGTGGGACCCCAGCTGTGTCCACACCACAGGACAGGTGCCCCATGGGACCTGGGCCCTGTCCATACCGCGGGACAGGCGCCCACCAGCTGGGGCTCAGGCCTGCCTGCTCAGGGCCTGCCAGAAACTTCCTCTTCCTTTGGGAGCGGAGTGCTGCTCCGCCGCCTGGCCGCGTGCGGTTAATCTGGGTTGGCCTGGCGGGGCCACGAGGCCAGAGCGTCTGGGCGCCGAGGCCTGCCCTTCCTCAAGGTTCCCGCTTACAGCAGGCGCTCTGGGTGCAGCCGGCTGCCCGCTGCCTAACCCAAGCGAGCTGGGCTGCACCCGGTAAAGGCCTTACGAGAAAGGGCCCTTCAAGGGGGCAGTTCTGCCCGCCGTCTGGCATCAGGCCGCGTCTCTAGCTCCGGCTGTCCCCCAGTCTCCGCCGGCCGCGCTCTGCTAACATCAGGCTGGGGACTCGTTGGTCCCCAGTCACGCCAGGGGTTCCCGAGACTCCCGCAGTCTGTCCCACGGCTCCATCTCCCTGGAGAGCTCAGATCACTGGAGGAGGAGCCAAGCTTCCTGCATGACCTTCCGGGCAGCCCTGGGTCGGGGAAGGTAGAGAGCAGAGGAGGGGCAGGGCTGAGGCTGGGAAAGCGGGGAGCGGATGCCTCTAGCGCTCTGGGAACCCGGAGCCCCGTGTACTGTCACTGGGGGCGGCTCTCCTACAGTTCAAGCGGAAACCGCTGTTCTCCGGACCTCGCTGGCGGCTGTGCGGATCCAGGTGGCGGGATAGGTTTCCAGGCGCCCCTCCGCTCCCTGGGTAGGTTATGACAAGCCTCGGGCCTTTATTTCCTGTCGCCCCAGCCCCCGCGGTTCTGCCCTATAATAACCCGGAGAAGCTTCCGAGAGACTCCAGCCCGACTCCACCCAGACGAGCCCGTCTAAGGGCTCAGGAGGCTGTCGTGTTTGCCCTTCGAGGAGGGCCTGGGAGTTTCCCTCAGAAGGGGCTGGGCTGGGCCAGGTTCGCTACAGGGGGCCTCAGGGTTCCGAGGCCGGTGGGGGGGCGGGGTGGAGAACAAAGGGGTGGCGGCTGAGGGGAGGCTCCGTCCTCGAGCAGGAGCTCGCACACCGGGAGGCACGCTAACCGTGACTTCAGAAGCACCAAATCCTCTGTCGTTACACGCATGGTGATTTCTAGAAGCATGGACAGGGGGAGCAGCCCCCCACGCCCACCCCCACCGTCCCACCCCCGCTTTGTGTCCTCCAGGACGACCAAACACTGCCCCCTCCAACTAAGTGGCTTTGGCTTGTTTCCAATGTCAAAAGCACATTCTCATAGTCAGTCAAGTTAGTTTTTTTTTTAAGGTTTTATTTATTTATTTGCCAGAAAGGGAGCACAAGCAGGGGGCAGGCAGAGGGAGGGGGGAAGCAGGCTCCCCGCTGAGCAGGGACCCCGATGTGGGACTCGATGGCGGAACCCGAGATCATGACCTGAGCCAGAGGCAGAGGCTGCACCGATGGAGCCCCCCAGGCGCCCCTCAAGTTGGTCTCATTAACTAGTTACACAGGGAAAGCGGCGCCGAGGGGCCGAGCAGGAGGGCTGTCTGCCTGGGGGGCTCCGGCAGGGAGGAGGGCGCTGGCGCCTCTGCCACCCGGCCAGCCCTGCTTCCTCGCCTTCCCCAAGGCTGTCATTCGCACCTTGCCGGGCACCCGGCCCGCCCCCCCAAAGCCTGTGGTTAACATTCCTGGCAGATGAGGCCGCACCGCTCCAGCCCGATGAAAGCCCGGGTTCACTCCAGCCGGGAGCTGCTCTGTAATTTCCCCCGCGACCTGCTGAAAAGACCCGGGGAACCTCCGCGGGCCGCGGCCCGGAGCTGCCAGCGGCGGACGAGGGGCGGCGGCGGCTCCCACTTCAAAGGCGCGCGGGGCGGGCGCGGGCAGGGCTGTAATTAGCGCCCGGGAGCAGCCCGAGCCCCGCGCACGCACGGCCGGCGGCAACAAAGGCGCCCGCTGTTTGATGTGAGTCACCCCCAGGCCGCGCCGGGCCTCCGCCCTGCACCGTGCGCGCCAGGCACCCCGCGGGCCGCCCTCCCTCCCCTGCCCCTGCCGCGGCCGCTTGCGGGCGCGAGGCCGGGCGCGCTCCCTGCCCGGCGCCCGAAGCGGGGTGGACAGGCACGTGGCCGAGCGCCCACACCTGCGGCCCCGGGGCTGTGCGCCTCCTCCCGGCGCCCAGGGTGGCCCTTCCCGTGGTCAGGATCTGGTGTCCTCACCGCCCTCTGAGATCGGCTTCAGCTCCGCCCTCCACCCCCACCCCACCCCCGCGAAGCTGGTTGCCTGGGGAGTCAGACTGTCCACCCCCAGCCCCTGCGCCTGTGTCCCCGTCCCCCTGCTGCAGCTCCTGCGTCTCAGCAAGGCCCCGAGCTCCCTCCCGGCTGCCCCCAGCCCCGCCCCCCAGGAGCTGCTGCCTCCGTGACACACCTGCTTGGCGATGCCACAGGGCCTCACCGCCATACTCGGGTCACGGCTGGGAGGGTGACCCAGGCACTCCTGTCACCAGGCCCTGGGCCCCCTCAGGTACCCGGCTGTGGTGCTTTCCAGCAGGGCTGCCTGCCCATGACCCTGAACTGCGTGTCCCTCATGTGCTCAGTCTCCACAGGGGCCCTGCTGGGGGTGTGGGGGCTTCAGGGGGGGCACCCTGCACCAGGGGGTGGCGGGCCAGCCCAACAGTGGGGAGAGCCCGCAGGCACAGCCACTGAGTGTAGCCCAGACAGAGGCAGCGGAGGGGAGAGACTGGGGAGGGAGGCGTGGAAGTCGGTCCAAGGCAGACGGAGAGATGGGGAGGGCGTGGGACCCCGGGAGGAGCAGCGTGGGGGCCAGACCCCTGCGGAACCCGGTGCTTCTCCCTGAGGCTGGGTCCCCCCTCCTGCTCTGTGAGGATGCCAGCCCTGTGGGGCCAGGCCCAGCCTCCCCATCCCGGTGACCCCATTTAACCTGTCACCCCTTCAAGACCCGGACTCCAAAGACCATCCATCCCTCTGAGGTCCTGGGGGTCCGGATTCCAACAGAAGACGTGGGACACAACTCATCCCAGAAGAGACAAGCTGTCATTAATTACAGTCAAGTGCTTTCAGCGGAGTCAGGAACCCAGCCAGGAACACGGTCGCCAGACGTGGGTCCTTCTGGAGCTTTGAGCGGGGGTGGGGGACCGTGGGTGTGCAGACCTGCGTGGGGCTGGCCTGAGGCTTGGCAGGGCTGCGTTTCTCCCCGTGTGGCTCTGGGGTGACGGCAGGTCCCCAGCCAGCCCCCACCCCCGCGCCATCAGCCTGCCCGTCCTCTCGGGGCTTCTCGGGGACAGAAGGGCCACCGAGCACTCCAGCCCGTTCCCCGCCGACAGGCCTGACAGGCCCGGGAGCTCGGGTGGTGCCTGCCGCAGCCCTAGTCCGTTACCCCCAGCAAGTGACATCACTTAGACACACATTTGCTTTTCCAAATAACTTTATTTTTATTACATAAGTAAAAATAGGTTCATTGTTGAAATTTCATCATGTTCTGATGAGAAAAAGGAGGAAATGGAAACTCTCCATCATCTCCCTGACACAATCTCTTGGCACCACGGTCAGAGCAGCCAGAACTGTGTGCACGCACACGCACACGTCTACACACGCACGCACACACACGACACGTGAGCCAGCACACGTGCAGACGCACCCTCTCATCACAGCTGGGGCTCCAGTGGACCGCACGAGCCTCCAAAAGCACAGAGCCAACCCGCCTGCTGCCCGGGGAGGGAGACGCCCCAGCCCTCTCCTGAGATGTGCGGGTGCGGCAGCCTGCCAGCCCCCCACAGGGGTTCCCTTGCTTCACGATGACCCACCCCTTGCTTGCTGACCTAAGGCCCTTGACCTGTAACAGAACTAACTGACTCCCTGAGATTTGCAGACCACGGCTCTGAGGCCAGAAGGACCAGAATGTTCTCGGCCACAGAGGCCAGCAAATCTGCTGGACGCCGCCTCGGCTTTCCGATTAGTCTGGCCATCTTTCAGCAAAATGTTGTTCGGGGCACACAAATGACTTAGGGACTCCCCTCTGTGCATCTGCAGACCCCACCCCCCTTTGCAGAAAGAACAGGGTCCTCTTGCGCATCACGGAACAAGAACCAGACCCCCCGGCCCAGCCCCCCAGCTCTGGGACGACTCTGCAACCGTACCCTCGGTCCGCAAGTGCCCGAGAGCCCTGCAGCCGCCGCGCGCCCTGTGTGGGCCGAGTCTTCTCCCTGGGAGCCGGCCTCCTCAATAACGCTCCAGTTCCTTCCCAATCCAAACTCCTCTCGAGTCCCTTTCAAGCGACGGGCTGCTGACCTTGGCTTTGATACAAGGAGGGAACGGCCCCGTGTGCGCCAACGGCCCCTCCTCCCGTGGCCGTGCCGACCTGACCCTTTCCCAGCCTCTCGCTCCAAGCAAAGCCAGGTCGCTCCCTGCTCCCGGGGCCTCCCTCTCCTGCCGTCAGACCCGGCAGCCGTGCAGCACGGGGAGCAGGTGGAAGAGGCCCCCGCGGCCACCGGTGTGCCGGCCCACGCACCTGCCTGACAAGGGCCCCTTGGTCCTGGACGGGCCAGAGCTGTGTTTCTCCTGTCTTCTCAGTGGGGGAAAGTTAATGTTCCAGGAAGCAGGATGAAAATGGGGGCCCAGGAACTCTGTGTGGGAGGCAGAAGTCCGGCTGGACAGTGTCGCTGACACGATCCAGAAGATGGGGAACACGGGGCAGTAGTCTGGACCGGAGGGCGCATGACGGCCTCGGAGCTGCTCGGCCCAGGCCTGTTCTGGGGATGGGCAGGGGCTCCAGCGCTCCCGTCCAGCTGCCCGAGGCCCTCCCACCAGCCTGCACGGAGCACGCATCCCTCCGGGCGCGCCCAGTGCTCCCCGGGCATGTTTACCCAGAGGGGCCCTGCCTTCTGACAGCAACTGAACATGGAAAGGCAAGAAAAATAGTGTTTTCTGGCTCCAGCCCAAGTCAGACAGTGGGCAGAACCCGCAGAGGACCCTCCCTCCAGAGACTGTCAGCCAAACCCCAAAGCCCTAGAGCTGAAGCAGAGCTCATCCGCAGTGAGGGGACAGGGTGTCCCCACCAGGCGTGTCATGCACTCCTGGAATTCTCGGGGCCTCTAACCCCCGACGGGGTCCAAGGCGGGTACAACCCACAGGCAGGCACCACAGGGGACCACGGCGTGAGTTGTCTCCCCGTGAGGGCCATGTGCGTCCGGACGACTTGAGATAACAGGGGTATTCGCTTTCCGGGGCCGCTGGACGAACGCACGCACACGGGCAGACCAGGACAGCGAGGCCTGTCCTCCCGCATTCCTGAGGCCGGACAGTCCCAGATAAGGCCGCACGTGGCCCTGCCTGTTGTAATGGCTCGGGGGGAAGACCCGTCCTGCCTCGTCCAGCTCCGGGGGATCCAGGGTCCCTGGCTGTGTCACAACAGACCATGCTGTGTCTCCATTGTCGTGTGGCTCCTCTCTGTGTCTCCACTCGGGCTTCCCATAGGGACGCAGCCACTGGGTTAGGACCCGCCCGGCTCCGGCCTGAAATCATCTTAACTCATTACGTCTGCGATAACCCAGTCTCCAAACACGGTCCCATTTGCGGGAACGGGGGGGGGGGGGTCGGGGCTCCAACATATTTGGGGCCACAACTCAAGCAGCGGTAAGTCACCAGCAGGAGCCGTGGGCACTTCTGCTGGTTGACCTCAGAGGTCACAGCGTCCAGCCAGGGCAGCCGAGGCAGAAAGCGTCCGGGGCTTCTCTGGGGGAGTGAGGCCTTGTTCCCGCTGTGGGCTTCACCCCTGAGCCGCCGGGGGTCCCCAGGAAAGCCTCGCTGTGGGGCTGTGGTCACGCCCTGTTGCACATCTCTGGGTCCCCGGGCCCGCCGATGTCCACATCCCAGCTCCGTCCTCCGGAGCCATGCCCTCCCTGCAGGGCATCCCGCCAGGTGCGAGCCCAGAGCCCCCGACCCTCGTGGAGAGCAAACACCTCGTCTCAACACTAGCCAAGGCCCCTGCACAGGAGTGAGCCGGAGGGACGATGCAGGAACCCGCATCTCTGAGCACCTGGGGCGACAGGGGGCGGGGACAGGAGGGAGCTGGCGAGGTCGGGGCCGCTGTGGCCACAGGAAGGCCTGTGCACCGCACACCTAGGTGGCCGGCGGCAACCCACACCTCCACCCCACAAGTCTTCTCTGGGCTGTGCCCCCCCGTGCTTGTGTGGAGCCCCAGCCTGGTCCCAGTGGATGGTGGAAACCAGTGTTCCCCAAAGGGAAGGGGAGCAGAGGGTGGTGGAGGGCCCGGACTGCAGCAAGACACCCACAGAAGTGACTTGAGAGGGAGGCAGGGAAACTAGGGGAGAGCCTGGAGTTGACAGAAAACAGCTGGGAGAGGGTGGGAGGGGGAGAGGCAGGTGGCAGGGAGGGGTCAGGAAGAGGGAGAGGTGAGGAGATGGGTTGGGAGGGGGAGGGGCAGGATGAGAGGGGCCGGGGAGGGGGAGGGGCCGCAGAGGAGGAAGCAGGGAGCGCGTCTGCAGGGCCTTCATCCTCAGGGGCTGGGGAAGGGGCTGAGCTCTACTCCAGCGGACCAGGGAGCCAGGGAGGCTGGGGCACGTGATCGGAGACCCGGGACAGAAGAGGATTTGGGACATCCGGGGCAGGGGCTGCACAGCATGGACACCCTTTGAAGCCCAGGCAGGCCGAGCTGCAGGTGTGCGGGAGGCCGGCAAGAGGGGACCGTCCCCGCACACTGCGCCCCTGCACACTGCCAGGCTGCAGACAGCACACGGCCGCCGCACAGCCTCTGTAGTTTCCTCGCTTTGGTCAAAAACAGTGTCAAGAGTGATTTGGGGGGAAATAAATTGTAAAGGTGTCATGTTCCAGATAAAGCATTTTGAACAATAAGGAATGTTTCCAGAAGGACATGAGAAACAAATGACCCCCCCCCAGCCCAGCACAGGTTCCCCCATGTGGGAAGCAGAGGCAGCCCTCTTCTGCTGGATGGCCCACTGGAACGGAGGGGTCTGGGCACAGAGGAGGAGGGGCGGCCTCACAGTGCACTGGGGAGGCTTTCTGGAAGAGAAGGTGCGCGAGCCAGGCCTTGAAGGATGAGAAAGCGTGTCTGGTGGAGAGAGAAGGGGACAGAAACTCCAGGCAGAGAAGAACATGCAGGACCGTCTCATCCTGACATGCACCTGAAGTCCAGAAGAGGCCTTATGAGCTCATCACCAATGGCGGGGAAGCTGGAGGCACGTCCTGCGGCGGAGGCACCGTGGCTTCGCCGGTGAGGCCCTCGGGATGCAGAACAGAAATCCCTTCTGACCTGGCAGATCCCATTTAGGACATTTTCGCAGATTTACTCCCACGTCTGCACAGAGACACGTGAGCAAGGTATGAGGGCAGCGCTGTGTCTAAGAGCAGAAGAGGGACACAAGGCGACTATCCGTCAGGAAGGGCCTTGACAAAGGCTGGGATGTCCGTGTGAGGGACAAGAGCCCAGACAGGTGATCAAGAGGAACAGGGACGATGGACGTCTCGGCCAGCCGGCTGTGGCATGTGCACAAAGCGGGCAGCTGGCAGACACGCCTGGGAGGAGCTCAGCGTCCCTCTATAGCTTCAAGCCGTGCAAACGCATCGCCTACTCAGAATAATCTAGTTTAAGCTTCAAAGTCCAGCCTCAAGCCTGAGAGCACTGAGTGGGCATTAGGGGTGGCACTCAGGCAGAGACTGCTGAGTGCCACTGCCCAATGCCCCTCCACAAGGGCCACCTGTCACCTGGAAGCCCCTGGCCAGTGTCACCTTCCCACCCAGCCCACACAAAGTAAGGAAGACCCATCCTGCAGCTAGCCTTCTCTTGTCCTGGAGCCAGGAGGCTGGACCTGATTCCCTTGATTGGCACAGGGGCGGCCAGCACACAGCAGTTGGTAGGGCTGAGGCCATACACGGTCCTGCAGATAAAGCAGCAGTGACCTCAGCAAGGGAGCAGCACAGGGAATGGGAATGCCCACAGCCAGACAAGCGACGCAACCTTGGAGTGACGGTCCTCAAGTCCCCTGGAGCTTCAGGGACAGGCACATCCCTGGAGCAGTAAGGGCAGCATGTGGTGTGATAAAGGGGGTGCTGGGGCCTCAGTGGGAGGCTGTACAGGCAGCACACGGGCAATTCTGACCTTTTCTGCCCCGGCACCTCCCTGAGGATGTACCGCTCCAGGGACAGTCCTGTGTGAGTGAGGACAGTGCTGGGCAGGACTCCCAGATGGCCACGGGGGTCCCTCTGTGCCCTGGCCCTCGCCCCTCCAGGTATGTCAGCACTAGGAGATTCACACATCCAAATGGCACTTGGCAGAATGCTTCTCGCGTCCTCCCTGTCCCTCCTCCCCACACCCGCACCTCTCTGCCCCGTGTTTCCACACAGTGTCCCGTCTGCTGCACTTTTGCACAACTTCCAGGAGGAGGAGGTTGGAGGCTCACATTGTACTTCTGATGGACCCGTGACGCACAGGGACAAAGACACAGATCAGAACTCCCTGCCTCCCTCTCTCCCTGCCTCTCCCTCTCAGAGCCCAGCTGCCAGTAAAGGAGCACAGGCTCTCCTGCTGAAGAGGCCAGGTGGCGGAGTGCTGCACATCCGGCTGACAACCAGCACCGCGACAGCCAGCCTGCCAGGAGGCCTTCATGGGCGCGCACCCTGCAGCCCCGGTTGAGCCTTTGGATGAGGCCGCCTGGCCGATGTCCTCACAGCAACCTTGAGATGCCCTGAGCCACGACCACCCAGCTGAGCCGCTCCAGGGTCCCCAGGCCTCAGAGAGGAGAGGACACACGGTGGGTATCTGAGATCACTGAGTGTGGGTACCACACTACAGGGCAGCAAACCACCAGCACGGATGCTGTACTCCTCGGCCCTTCCGCACATGAGCCCTTCTTATCAGCCTTCCACCACCGTGACCTGCCCGTCTGGTCCTACCAGGCACTGACTTGACGAAGATCACATTAACAGCTGACAACGTTAGTTCCACTTCCCACAAGGCGTGTCGCCTGCTGTCACAGCACTCCCATGTCCAAGGCCGTGATTATCAATGTGACTGTAATATCACTCAGTCAAGAACATGCCAACTACAGGAAAATCCAAACCCCCGTCTCAGCAGGAGATGCATTTCTCAGAGAAAAGTGCCTATTGTGTCCCAGCACCAGTGGCCCCCTCCCTGTGCAGGTGGTCCTCCCTGTGCTGGGGGCATCACCTGGGAGCTCAGTAGCAAGGTAAAGTCTCGGGCTCTACCCAGACTCTGGGATGGGGGGGCGGTCTTCTGATGCTGGGGAAGGACTGGTAACAGCTGTGGGTTCAGGGGACCTCTCAGTAGTTCTGGGGGCTAGGAAGGGGAGACCATGGGTGAGGAGGGTCCCAGGAGCCAGAGGGGAAACACTTCAAGAGAGAATCCGAGTCTCCCAGACCTACAGGCACACAGAACCGTGGACGGGACAATGCCACACTCCAGAAGAGGTCAGGGAGCTGGATGCCACAGAAGGTCAAGAACCATGTCCCCAATGCCCAGCCTCTGCCAGGAGGCCACACTGAGCTTCCATTTCCCCTGAGGCAGTCAGTTGTAAACCCGTGCTCAGTGCAAGGATGTGCCTGGAAGCCATGCCAGTGAGAAGCCAGGCCCCAAGAGCAGAGGGCAGGGGACTCCATTTCTGTGAAACATCCAGAACGGGTGAAGCCATGGTGGGAGAGAGCGGATCGGTGGGTGCCAGGGTAGGGGACGGGGTGACTGCTGGCGGGCTCAGGGCTTCCCTGAGTGACGGGAATTCCTGGAACAGAGCACGGCTGCACAGCAGTCTGAATGTCCAAGATGCCACCAAGCTGTTCATGTTAAAGTGGCTGATTTTATATACATTGTATCTCAAAAACAAACTATTGGTACCACAGCATGACTCCATCCCACCGCCCACCCACACCCTTACTAGCGACATAGTGGGCCCTCCAGTCAGCACAGCCATTCAAGGGCCAGTGGCCAGGGTATGGCCATCCGTGGTCAGCAGGCCACCCTTGCTGGGGCTCCAGCTGTGGGGTGCTGGGGCACTGTGGCCACTTGGGGGTCCTGGGATGGAAGACACCGGACGCTGAACGGGGCCTGGCCTGACTGTGATGGGGCACCCCAGCTGCTGCCCCAAGCCACTGAGGTTACTCTGAGGCTAAGGGCCATGCTTGTACTGGCTCTGGGCCCAGGAGGATTCTTTCCAGAACAGCAATATCTTAGGTGCTCTCACCCCCTGGGATCCATCACCCCGTGGCTCCATCCCAGAGCCCTCCCCACAGCTACTGAACAGGAAGGCCAGGAGCAGGAAAGGCAGCGCCATGGTGCTCAGGCTCCCTCGCCCACCAGGCCAGGCGTCTCCAGACAAAGGACACTCGCTGCTGACCCAGACGACCCCAATGCCTCCCAGGCCGGTCCCAGGAGCTCCCACCTGGCCAGGGCAGCCAGCACCACTGCCCCCCAGGTGCCCTCCAGTGAAACACTGCCATCCAACTCCGCCACCCACTGTTTGTCACGCTGTAAGCCACTCTGCAATGGCTGTGCTTCAGCAGCCTTCCCAGCACCCAGAGGCACCATGACCCTTGAGAAAACAGTCCTTAAGCCTGGTGGCTGGGTTTGGGAGCTGGTGTCTAGCGGTGGCACAGGCTTCCCTGTCCGAGAGGTTTGCAGCGTTTTGTCCAATCTTCCCAAAATCTTGTGCTGGTCTGCCAGCTCACTCCCCTGCGCCACCAGGCTGAGCAGAACACGTTTGTGTGGAACAGAGGGATCACGTGTGTCCCTGCCCTATGGACGAGCAGCTGATGCCTGAGCAGCACAGGCTCTGGCTCTGGGCTCCCCAGAAGCTCCCCACCCCGTGCCTCTCCAGTGCCCAGACCCCATTCTGGTGCAGGAGCACTGGCCCTCACTGGTCCTGAGCACCTGAGGGGCTGGGAGCAAGGCTTCTCAAAGGCCTCACTAAGCATCTGTGTGGCTCCAAGGCCAAACCACGGGACACAGCCGTGGCCCATGGTGTCCCATGAATGTCTGTGACCGGAATGCAGCTGTGACTGAGCAGGCTCTCTCCACACTCTGCACAGTCTGTCCGAGGAACATGCATGCGCCGACACCCTGACTGCAGGCAACACAGCCCTGCTGGCTCCCCGTCCTGCTCCCACAGCGGCTTGTCCCTGCAGCAGCGTGAACTCCACCGCAGCTGGAGGGGTCGTGGGAGGGAAGCTTAAATACCAGTCGGGCTGCATTCACAGAGCACAGCTGGGGCGCGGGCACCGAGGGGGGCGGCGGGAGCAGCAGCCGTAAGCGCGCCCAGGAGGAGTCCCAGGGGTGCGCCCGCACGTGTTGGCGCCGCTCTTCCCGCCCGTGCCAGCCCTGACGTCCCCTCTGACCCCTGGACAGAGACATGGGGCACAACGTCCCCGAGAGAGCAGAGCCCGGCAGGCAGAGCTCCCATGGAACCCACCAGAACGTCCGGGGGCCAACGATGGGAGCGGGAGGAAGGAGGTCCAGGTGAAACCCAGGCCCCTCCGGCAGCAACTCAGAACACGCTCCAGGCAGTCTCACTCGACAGGACCTGCGGCTCTGAGTGGCCATCGTCCCTTGAAGCCAGGACGCCTGTTTCCGACCTCGGGGGCGGGCTCTGCAGAGGGCCAGCGGCGGGCTCCCCGGCCGGAAGGGACAAGGCTTCCCTGCCAGGCTGAGGCAGGTGGAGGGCTGCGGGTCACAGAGCTGCCAAGACCGCACCCCGCGGGGTGGTCTGTCCCAAGACCCCAGCTCAGGGCTCACACCCCAGGAGGTACAGCCCTCGCCGCTGAGGCTGGTCACCCACTGCCACATCCTGCCCCCACGTCTCCTTACAGGTCCCAAGGCCCCAGCTCGTCCCCATCCCGCCGACCCCATCTCCGCTCACGCCCCCGGCCTGCCCCGCGGCTCCAGCCGCCATCGCGTCCCCTCGCCTCTGCTCCTCTGACCCCGGCCAATCCCACGGCTTCTGCTCTGCAGATCCCTCCGATGCGCCACACCCGCACACTCCCACCGCAGCTTCCCGCTGACTGCGGCCTCCGCCTCCCGCCCAGCCGCCCACCGTCCCAACACGGGGCTCCTTAAACCTCCCGTGGCTCCACTGCCTGCAGAGCAGAGCTCAGCATGCCGGCCTGTCCCTGCCCAGCTGCACCTGGGGGAGCCGCCGCTCACGGCTGTGTCTGTGTGCACACTCCCGTGTGCAAACATGCTGTGTCCAAGTGTGCACCGACATGTGTGTACATGTGTATATGTGCATGGGGGCTGGGTGCCCACGCCCATGTAAGATGTGTGGGTGTGTATACATGCGTGCGTGTACACGTGTGCATGTATGTGTACATGTGTGTGCACGGAGCCATGCGCCCACACCCGTGGGGGGGTGCGCATGCGTGTGTGCCCGTGTGTGTGGCCATCTGGCCGCACTCGACTCCGCGGTGTGAGTCACCCCGCCCCCCGCTGCAGGGAGTGAAAGCTGGGCCAGGCCAGTGGCTCCGAGCAGGAAGATAGGATCTAGGCAGACGGAGGGAGTGATTACATCTCCAGGTGGCTGAAGGGGAGGAAGCTGGACGCGTTCCGAGTGTGACTCTGGTTCCGACAGTAAAGCACCGGGAGCGACGTCGCCGTGGGCCATTGCTAATGAGGCTGCTCACGACTCGTCCAGACTCGCGTCTCCCCAGCAGGATGAGAGAGGAGCCCCGGGGGCTCACACGTCACCTCAGAGCAGCTCGGAGGCCCAGGCCTGTCCCAGCGTCCCCAACCGGCAGGCTGCTCCAGTGCTGGTCATCGAGGTGGGCGAGGGGCACTCAGGAGACACTGTAGAAAGCATCTCCCCGTCACAGCCCCGGGCCCTCAAGGACTCAGGACGGTCCCGCACTGTGGCCACGGCGGCCACAGTAGGAACGGGTTCTATTTACCACACTTGCATGGGGCGTCCAGAACCAAACCCCAGTCCTCCTGGCTCCCCAGCCAAGTCCCTAACTGGCCCCTCAGCCACTCTGCGAAACCCTTGACGGGATGCTGGGGTCTGACTGCAGGAGGCACCGTGGGTCGGCTTTGGTCATGCTCTGGTCACTCAGCCCCTCCGACAGCCACCCTCCCCCAGTGGCCCGAAGGCTTCCCAGGGGTCCCCAGGGCAGGATGGGAGCGGTGGCCACTGTGGGCATGAACTCTGCACGAGAGCGGCCCTGGGATGAGACGCCTCTCCGCGAGGCAGCCAGGAGGCCTGTTCTCACGCGCAAGATGGGTCAGAGCGTCTGACATCCCTGATGTCCCCAAGGAGATCGCAGGGCATGATGGGGCCAAGACTGGGCACAGCACTGGGAGCCCCTGAGGAGCACCCCTGCAGTCTGGCCGCCACACAGAGGCCAGTACGCCCAGCAGTGGTCAGCGACTCGCGCAACTATGTGCCAGGCAGCATCCGGGCTCAGACTGTGGTTACAGACACACGTTCCAATAAGACGCCTGACGTGCAACAGCGGCACACGGGGGTACATGGGGGCACAGCTGCGTGGACAGAAACTGGCCGAATCGACCCAGTGTGGAGACGGACCCTCAGAGACCCCTGTGGGAGCAGCCAGCACATGTGAGCGTGTGGACCAGAATGAACCGGGGAAAGTGAAATGCGAGTGAACGAAACACCCACGTAGGAACCACACAACCTGAAAGACAGGGACTCTGTTCCCTCCGGAAGCACTGGCGAGCTGCCCCGGGCGGCCCACGGCTGGGCGCACCCCCGGGATCCTCAGATGCCCTGTGGCTCTCCCGGGGCTAAAGCCCAGCAGCTCAGGGGGTCAGCTCGTGGCTGCACCAGCTTCTGGAGGGGCCACATCCCGTGGCTGGGAGCCCCTCGTCACGGCTCCTTCTCAGACATGGAGCCCCCGCCTCCTCCTAGGAGAGCCCCGTGGTGCCATCGGACCATGTGGATAACGCAGGTCACCTCCTGGCCAGAGACCCGGGACCAAGCCGAACCTGCCAGCTGCCCTCCGTGGGTGGCAAGCCCACTAGCAGCCGGCTGGGGCTCGCAGGCGTCCGAGCCACGACTCCACCCCCTCACTGTTATCAAATCAAACCTGTTGGCCAGGTGGGACAGCAAGTTTCAATCACTACTGACAAGGGAAACAGTGAAGCAGCCAATAGGTCAGAACAGAACAAGGGTCCAGAAAGACGCAGGGACAGAGAAGGGATGGGAGACGGCGGGCAGAGGGGGACGCGGCAGGCACAGCGGAAAGCCCAGCGCTCTCTGCAGCGTCCAGGAGCAAAGAGGGAGAGCAGGAGAAAGCAGGCTTGGAGACGTGACCACCGAGGGTTTTCCGGGACCGGCTGAATGCGTCAATCCCAAAGCCCCAGAAATACACAGCTGGACACGTCCACAGGGAACCACGGAAAACCCAAGTGCAGGAGAGCGCGTGAGAGCAGTCCGAGTCCAACGGCAGATTTCCCTGGAAGGAGCTGGGTGCAGGCAGTGGGCCGGCCTTTCCAGGACAGAGCTCCGCCCCTGCCACAGGTGCCCTGGACACGCCTCCCTCTCCCTTGCAGGGGCGGGGGTGGGAACACGGGGACCCCGACGTGCTGCCCCCCCCCCAGGGCACCGCCATCAACATGCACCGAGCAGCACATCGGAGCCGAGCACCTGTCTGGAAGCCGGGTTAGGCACCCTCTGGCCTGAACCTTTGTCCCCCTTGAATTGCACACTGAGGCCTGAACCCCAGCACAGTGGTGTCTGGAGATGTGAATCGGGGAAGCATCCAGGCTCAGAGGCGCTCCTGAAGGAGGGACCTGGGTCCCTCTAGAAGAGGAAGAGACCCCAGAGCTGGTTCTCTGCCATGCGAGACCATCTGCACGCTAGGGAGACGTGCCCCCGAGCCCCACCGTGCGGCCCTGCCGGTGCGATCCCTACAGCAGCCTGAGCGACCACACGTGTCCTCTTCATGTGGTTGAGTCAAACAAGAAACAAGACATATGGGGGTGGGCGCGCTGCGGAGGGTCTGCTTTGGAAGCGGCGAGGTCGGAGAGATAGCAGACACCTGAGGAAAGGCCCCAGGAGGTGAGGGGTGGAGAGCTGATGGCCAGCTGCGCACCAGCAAAGGCCCTGGGGCACGCAGGTCTTGAAGAATGACGGGCAGGCTCCTAAGGACGGCAGGAGTGTAGGGGAATATTTGTCGGTATTTTGCAATGAATTAGACACACCATTTTTCTTCATTTCCTTGAGATTTCTTAATCAAGATTCAAAATTTTTTTTTTTTTTTAAGATTCATTTATTCTTTAAGAGACAGAAAGAGCATAAGCAGAGGGAGGGTCAGAGGGAGAGACACTCGGAATCGCTGCTGAGTGTGGAGCCCGACGGGGGCCTCGATCCCACCACCATGAGATCATGACCTGAGCCAAATCCAAGAGTCAGACGCTCGACCCACCGAGCCACCCAGGTGCCCCGAAACTCAAATTACCATCTTAATTTTTAAAACGCATGTTTAAATGAGCAGGACTGGAGTGACAGAGAAGGGGGGGCACTCCTACGGGAGCCCGGGAGCACAGGAAAGTTCCGCAAGACCAGCGGCTGGAGCCCCCAAGTACCTAGAGAAGCAGGGACATCCCCGATGCCGGGCAAGGCCCATGTACCCCAGATGCCCTCTGCGGGGCCTCCGGAGCCCACTGTGCCATCAGCAGACCAGCACTTCCCACGAGAGTGTGTGGACGTGGCCTGTGCAGGGACCTTGGCCGCCCCGCCGCCTCCAGCAGCTGTCCGCTGGCCGTGAGAGTCAGCCAGAACACACATGAGGGCATCGTTGGCCACGGTTTTGTGGGCACACAGGCCCAAATCCCACGTGGGGGCTGAAGGGGCGGACGGCACTCCAGGATGGGCTCAGCGAGCGCCCCAAGGGCAGTGGGGAGGCCGGCCAGGCAGCCCCCCGTGTGCTGGGGACAGGCCCCCGGGAGAGGCACGGGCCACGTGTCGGCACACGTCGTCTGTGCACGCGGAGCGGGGAGACGGCCAGGAGGTGTGGGTCGGGAGCTGAGCCCAGGCCGCACGACCCTGCGGGGCCCTCATGCCGCTCACCCTCGCCTTTCCTCGGTTTTCAAACAGATTTTCCAGAACGATCAGAAATGGACTTTCCATTTAGAACTTCAAACTCTTCTCACTGTTTAAATTGGAGGCTGTGGCTGTGGTCCTGACGACGGACAGCAGAGCAGGGAGCGTGCGGTGGCTGGAGCATGTGGGGCGCGTGGGGGGCAAGGCGGCCGGGAGCCCACGGGGGCTGCTCCCTCCTCATATTCGGGGGAGGCTGAGCACGAGGGGCGCCACGGCAGAACCCCGAGGAAGCCCACGTGAGGGGAAGCGGGAGGAGGGGCTCCAGCGGGGGACAGAGGAGCCGCGGGCCACCTGGAAGGCGAGGGGTCCCGGGGTCAGCGCCCCAGGAGCCATGCAGGTGGGGGGCTGGGAGAGGCTGACCAGGCCTGACGCCCAGCAGAGCGGCGATGCACGCGGGACTGGAGAAGCCTCCCTATGGCGCCTGAGGCCGGCAGGAGGAGGTGGCAAGAACCCCCTGCCTGCCCCCAAGGGCTCAGGACAGAAGGCAGGTCCCAGAGCCACCATGATGGCATCTCCTGGGTCCTGTGCCCTGGAAGCTGGCAACCACAGCGCAGCCCCGCTCCCCTGCGGGGGGGTGATCCCAGCCCGGGGCTGCGCAGGGCGGCTGAGCCCGTGCCAGGGGTCCGCGAGCATGGCAGGCATGTGGCCCTGTCCTCTGGGTGATGGGTACCGAACGGATCCAAACCCAAACACACTAACAGGGACACAACAGGCTAGCTCAGCGGGAACAGGGCGAGGGGTGTCCCCCCACTCAGGGAAGCAAAGGTAAACACTCACTGGAGGAAAACCTGTGCCCATGGGGAGGGGTTCCGCCTAAGAACCAGCAGAGACAACAGGGCAGAGGCCATGGAGCCCACCCAGACCTCACACAGAACCGTCCCACACCTGGAGAGCCAGCAGCCTTGCTGTGCTTGTGAAGAGGTGGGAGGTCACATGTACCTGCCCCCAGCCACAGCCCCAACCCGTCCCCACGGAGGCCTCGGGGATGCAGGGCACTGGGGTCCCGGCCACAGGGACCCCGCCCCACTGCTTTCAGGAAGAGCTAGTCTGCCTGACGCGTACATCTGACCTCACGGGCAAAGGGGGACCAGGGACAGGAGGGGGGCTCCAAAGAGCTGTATTTGTTACATGCATCTTAAAAATTCGAAAGGAAACTAGTAAAAGTTTAAAAAAAATACAGCTAAGCAGAATCTTGGCTGGTAGATTCCTGCCTGAAGGCACCCCAATTCCCAGGTGTGCCCACAGCTCTGGCGTAGGGGAGGGGCCCGGTGACGAGGGCTCAGGAGGGGAGCCGTGGCCTGAGCCTCAGGTGTGGGCACCGCTGCTCCCCGATCCTTCCAGCCCAGAGAGGGTCCCTAGTGCCAGGCCCCAGGGGACTGCTGCTGCCCCCAGGCTGTGAGTGACGCGACCCCGTCACCGGGATCTGCTCCCACCCGGCGCGGCTCTCTACCGCCTTCTCCCCCGTCATCCAGGTCCTGGGGCGCCGGCCCTTGTCCGAGCCGCCTGGTGGAGGGACGCACACAGGGGACGAGGCAGTGCCGGGTCGCTGTGTTTGGGCCCTGCCCAGCGCTCTAGCTGGAGGGAACTGGTGTGGGACCCGCCGTGGGCCTCTGGTGGTCCGGGGCAGGGGCATCTCACCCCCTGAAACATCGTGCGGATGTGGGCACAGAACAGCTCGCGGCAGCTGGTGGCGTCCGCACATGGGACTGTTCAGATCACAAATGTCCCTTTACGGCACCCGCGATAAGGCTGAGCTGCAAAAGCTTCTAAAAGCTTGATTTTAGGGGTGCCTGGGTTGCTCAGTGGGTTAAAGCCTCAGCCTTCGGCTTAGGTCATGGTCTCAGGGTCCTGGGATCGAGCCCCGCATCGGGCTCTCTGCTCAGCAGGGAGCCTGCTTCCTCCTCTCTCTGCCTGCCTCTCTGCCTACTTGTGATCTCTGTCTGTCAAATAAATAAGTAAAATCTTTAAACAAAAAAAAAAAGCTTGATTTTCGTAATTTTTATTTAGGTTCTATATTCATTTGTATATACACTTAAATACCTTAGCAGGTCATTTTTTGTAAACACCAAAATATATTTCACTTTAATTTCCGTATTTTATGGTAATGCATTCACATTCTATACACTCTGAGCACATGGTTTTTAAAGATGTTTTAGACCAGCACTGTTAACAGACATTAATGAAAGTGTCGCGTGACGGAGCTCATGACCTGGCTGCTAAGGTACGGAAGAGCAATCGCACGCACACAGACAGGAACGAGGCGCGAACCACCGGCGTCCGTCTCACCACGCGCAGCCTCGCCCGCGACGCAGGACCCTCAACCTCAGCTAAACCACGAGCCTTGCGGCTCGGAGCCGTCAGGCACAGGAACACGGAGCCTCACGCTCAAGACGGGGGCAGAAAGTCTGACTGGCTTAGCACGGCTTTTGTGGTTTCTGTGTGGCCCCGGCAGTGGCCTCCCTCGTGGGCTTGCTCCAGCCCGCTGCTGTCTCCTGGGAGAGCCGCACGGAGGGGGGGGGGGGGCTCCACCAGCGGGTCTGTGAGGCCCCACGGGGCAGGGACCCCATGCACCGCCCACATTGGCAAGAAGAGCCCAGGGGTTTGGGGGAGCCTCCGCATGGCCCCAGGCACACCCTGGCTAACCACAGTCACACGCGGTCTGGAGACGTGCACGGCAGCACGTGTGCCTACGAAGGCCAAATTCTGCAAACCCCCCGGGTCTTGCCCCAGAGGATCTCCCTCCCCAGAGTGCAGGCGCCCTTGGGCCCCCCGCAAGCCCACTGGCGGGGGGCAGCTGTCTCCCCCGTGGTGGCGCTCGCCCGGAGCTCAAGCGTGTGCGGGCTGGTGCACTGTACGTGATTCATGGGGCCCATTTATTGGGACAATCAGGCTAAATTCAGGTTAATGGCTTTTTAATCATTCTCCCGATGGCACATGAAACCACTCGAAGGCGGTCCACAAGTGCCAAGCTCAGCGCGGTAAGCAGGTCCTATCTGTGGACTGGAGGCCGGCCCGGGCGCGGGGGCGGCGGGCACGGGGTGGCCGGCGGGCCAGCTGCAGGCAGCCTGCCGCGTCCCTGGTCCAGCACGTGGAGGGGCGGCCCCCGCACAGGTTTCCAGACACGCAGACGTGAAAGTGCACACACGGCAGTGTGCAGGCCTGTCCAGTCCCCCAGCTCCCTCTCCCTGGTCTCCTGACACCCACCCTCACTCTGCAGCACAACTGAGCAACCCAAATAGTGAATCTGAGAACACGGAGACAGGGCACACCCCTGCTGCACTGCCATGGCCCCAGTGGCCCCCTCACTGGCCCTGCCACGGAGACTTGAGCCTTCCCCCAGCGCTCACCGGCGCACCCTCCGTGGGCTCCCTGGCGGAGCACAGAGGTGAGGCCTGCCTGCCCCGCAGAGCAGCTCCGAGGGGCGCACACGGCCACGGCGACGCGTCCGCCACGGACTCTCCGCCTCTTCAGATAGGCCTGACCTCCAGGTCTGGGTGAGACCCCCAAACGGTATGGGCTCATAGAGGATGGTCTAAAGCCAAATGCTACTGGGAAACACCCTTTAAAGGTCACCTGTAAAGGGGGAAGACCGGGCGCGAAATGGGACGGCACTGACTTCCATGTCCCTCCCCGGACCCGACCCACCAGAGGAAGAACAGCAGAAGGCGACGTCCCCTCCCCCCGAGTGCCTGCGAGGGAGCTGCCCAACCGCCCGAGACACGGCCAGAGACCCATGCACCGGCGAGGCCACGACTGGACCAGGGTTTGGGGCTTTGTCCTACATTTGTGGAATTCTGCCAGTAACGGGGGTCTGCTCTAACAGCCAGCGCAGAGCAGGGACGGCGTGCGGGCCCCACCACCGCGCCGACGGCAAGCACAGGGGGCGGAGAGCAGGCACGTGTCTCTGGGCGGGGGACAAGGACCATGAGGCCCAGCGATGGGAACATGAGGCCACAGGTGCCACAGACCCCTTCCCAGGGGCGGTGTCCCTGGCAGCACAGAGCCGGGCCCCGGGGCAGAGCGCGGCAGGCAGAGGGCAGACTGCAGGGTGCAGGGAGGGCGCAGGGAGGGCGCTGCCGGGTGAGTGGCCTGCGCACCGCAGAGGCACAGCCCCTAATCACCCCTCAGCCCTGCCCCCACCACATAGTCAGGAACCCAGCTCCCCAGGCCTTCGGGGGCCGCAGCATCTCCCCTGGCCCGCGGTCTCCATGGGCAGGCTCCCAAGGGATGTGCCAAAAGGACACTGGTGTCAGGGGTTGTGTTCTTGTCACACGTGTCCCAGCTGCCACCGTGGGGTGAGAGCGATGTGCTCTGACAGCAGCCCAGCCGGCTCTGCTGCTCTGGGATCCCCACTGAGTGGGCACCTGGCAGGGGGCCGGCTCCCGCTCTGCCCTCAGCCCCGTGTCTACCATCCCTGCAGACCCGGCGCTTCCCGCAAAGTGTTGGGGGGTCAGGTGCCCGCTGCTCAGGCAGGCCCTGAAGCCACGGGGCCTCACACCCGGCAGGAGCGGCGCATGCACACGCGAGTGCAGATGCACAGGTCCACACACATGGGGAAGCCTGCTGAGTGAGGGCACGCGTGAGCGCCACGGGCAGGTGCGCAGAGGTGCGATCTTAGTGAAGACGGGGGACATGCTGGGCGGGGCAGCGCCCAGGGTGGGGCGGGAGGGACAGGGCTCCCGGCACCCCACGTGGCCGCTGCACCAGGCGGGAGCCGGTCCAGGCGGGGGAACCCCGTGAGAACCCCGTGCTGGCTCTGCCCCGAAGCCACGGCTCTTTCATGTGGTTCCAGCTCCCGGAGCGCATTTCCCAGGATTTCAAAGAGCCGTTAGCACAAGACAGTCCCTCTCTCTCGTTTCCATCTGAACGGGTTCCAACGTCAGGTCCTCTGCCAGAACAGTGGGTCCGCACGCATACGCACACACGCGCGTGCACACACACACACACACACGAAAGGGACCTGTCAGCACTGCTTCCCGGCGGCACCAACAGGGAGGCCGGGGACCCAGGCGGCCCACGAGGTCGGGGCCGTCCACACGCTCCGACGCACAGCTCGCCGAGGGGGCCCGAGGGGCAGCCCGCCCCACTGCCCATGTGGACAAGCCCGTCCCCACACCCCAGTGGCTTCTGGGTCTGTGACCCCCACCCAGTGGAGCACAGCCCCTCTGAGGCCCACGGGCCCTGCTCCCGACCCTGGAGGAGGCAGGCCAGTCCCACAGCCCTGAAGCACAGCCCCCTGCACTGGGGGAGCAGTGACCTCACACCTGGGGCCACTGGGAGCCGCCCCAGGCTGGCTCGATGCAGGGGTTCGGCACCTGCCACAGGGAGCACACAGGCCTGCGGAGCACAGGTCAGCGGTTAGGGCAGCAGCAGCATAGAGACGGACAGTGCAGTCCCACGGCCTCCCCACAGCTATGAGCCCCCCTCAGCAGACACCCAGTGCCCCTCAGGACCCCCCCAGCCCCAAGTGCTGAGCTCCCTTCTGAGCGGGGTCCTGATGCCCTGGCCTGGTGGGGCTCCCGTGGAGATGCTGAGCCCCCTGTCCCCTCCCCCAGAGGACCAGCACCAGGACAGCCTGGGGCTCTGGGGAGGAGAAGCTGAGAGCCACGGAAAGCTCCCACGTCTGCAGCTAGAGCAGGGCTGTGGCCTGTGCGTCCACAGACGGGAGAGTGGGAGGGGCCAGTTGTGAGTCCCTGTGTCCCCAGGTGTGAGTCCCTGTGTCCCCAGGTGTGAGCCCCTGTGTCCCCGGATGTGAGCACCTGTGTCCCCGGGTGTGAGCCCCTGTGTCCCCGGGTGTGAGTCCCTGTGTCCCCGGGTGTTTGCACCTGTGTCCCCGGGTGTGAGTCCCTGTGTCCCCGGGTGTGAGTCCCTGTGTCCCCGGGTGTGAGTCCCTGTGTCCCCAGGTGTGAGCACCTGTGTCCCCGGGTGTGAGTCCCTGTGTCCCCGGGTGTGAGACCTGTCCCCCCGGGTGTGAGCACCTGTGTCCCCGGGTGTGAGCCCCTGTGTCCCCAGGTGTGAGTCCCTGTGTCCCCAGGTGTTTGCACCTGTGTCCCCGGGTGTGAGTCCCTGTGTCCCCGGGTGTGAGTCCCTGTGTCCCCAGGTGTGAGTCCCTGTGTCCCCAGGTGTGAGCACCTGTGTCCCCAGGTGTGAGTCCCTGTGTCCCCAG
This sequence comes from Mustela erminea, assembly GCF_009829155.1. Lineage (NCBI taxonomy): Eukaryota > Metazoa > Chordata > Mammalia > Carnivora > Mustelidae > Mustela > Mustela erminea. The sequence goes on from NC_045614.1 coordinate 218,790,546, forward strand.
GCTGGCAGGCCGGCCTCTGCCAGCAGCGCCACTGCCCCCTGCACACACACACGCACACACACCCCATCTATGGGGAGGCGATGCTGACCGCCCCCACCCCCCAGCAGGAGTACCAGCCTTTCAGGGGAAGGCAGGTGGGGAGGTGGTGGTGACCTGCAGGGCCCCGCCCCCGGAGCAGAGGGAGAGGGGCAGGCCCACCCCGGGGGCAGGGGGTGCAGAGAACTTCCAAGGGGAGGGGAGGGCCAGGGCGGGCCCACAGGTCAGCTCTGCTAGCACCAGAGCAGGGCTCGTGTTGCCACAGGAACTGAGGACGTGGGGTACACGGCTGGTACCCAGGGTCCATGAGACGAGCCTGGCTGCGCTGGGTTGCACTGGGGCGGGGGGGGGTGCGACCCCAACTCCTCAACCTGTGAAGGGCATAGCCCGTCCTCCAACCACCGGTGAGACAGCAGCTCCCAGAAAAGCCCTGGCGCAGAATCAAGCCCATCACATGTCCCCGAGCAGGCACGAGTGCCACCTCGAGCTCACGGGAAAGAACCAGCAGCTGAGGCCGCCCAACGGCACCCGTCGCCTCAGAGTCCCGCCAGAGTCACCCGCCTTCCGACACCTGCAGAACCGTGTGGCCTCCACATTGGCCGGCTGCTCCCCAGAGCCCCGAACGGTGGGGAGGCGCTGCGCTCCGAGGAGAGGCCGGCCACAGCAGGGCCGCTGTGGGGACAGGGCCCCGCAGGGAGAGGGCGTGGCGGGCAGAGCACAGGAGCGAGCAGAGAGCAGCTTGCTGAAGCACACTTGGGCCTGGGGGTAAAGTGACCCCCCCCCCACGGCTCCTGCTGTGCAACCCTCGGCTGGGGGCCTCCACCGCGAGCCCTGGATGCAACCGGCCCTGGGTTTTTGCAGGATCACGTAGAATTCAGCAAGGACAAATACTATGTGGACTGGAGGAAAATAGAGAACTTTATTTTCAACGTAGTAATTAAACTGCGCCACAGAGCAAGGACACGAGACTCTTTGTTTCCACTTAATAAATACAAGGGAGTAAAAATACTTCGTTTGCAAAGAGACCACCCATCTTCCTTCTCTAGACTCCTCGGAGTCCCGCCCGCACAAAGCCCGCCTTCCCTCTGCGGGAGGGGCCTGCAAGTCCCATTTGGGGACAGCACCTGTCCTTTCTGGTGCCCTTCCAGGTCCAAGTGCTCATACTGGACGTCAACGTGACGACGGTTCCCCCGAGAGAGAAAGAACTGGGTTTCCTTACAGAAGCCCCGCGTGGACGGAGCCCTTCCCACCAGCTCCCGGCGACACCAAGAAAGGACGCGTCCGCTCAGCGCCCGAAAGGGGGGGCAGGATAACGGAAAGTGTGACCTACTGTATGTCTTACAGACGGTCCCTTATTTCAAAAATAGAGATTCCTACTTAAATTTAACGTGTCTGAAACCGGCCAGGCATCCAAGTCTGCGACACATCTGTTGCTGCTTGTTCACGGAGCCCCTGGCACTGCACTGCTGGGCCACCCAGGCTGGCGGGCTCCGGAGCTGCAGCGAGATCACAGACCACAGCTAAGTGCCTTGCCCCCACGCTGGGGCCTGGGGAGAGGGACACCCCACCCCCACCCCCCGCACACCATGCTGCCCAACGGGCAGCGCCCAAGGTCGGGGATAAGGCATGCCTCTGCGCCCAGCACTCACGAGGGTGAGCGTTCCCTTCCCACGCCACGCTGCAAAGGACAAGTCCGTCTCCGTGTTAGGCTCCCGCTGCGGCCGCACATGCCGAAGCTCAGAGCTCCGGTGTCTACACGGGGCCGCGTGTTCCTGCCCTAATGACGTGCAAGTCAGCGAGGACACAGATCGAAGCATGACCGGGAGGATAGCGTCTGTCCTCACAACCAGCAGGAAACCTCTTTCACGCATCCCATTTCTCATCAATCTGTGTTTTTAAAAAGTATTTATTTCCTGAAAGTATCTCTAAGTGTGATAGTTTGTAACACACGACAAACAAAAACGATGTAACGAGATTATAAGGAAACAGGCAGGAAGTACTATGAAGCACTGAAACCAAGTGACGTCCCCGGCCGGGCCCGCAGAGCCCTCCTGCCAGCCACCGCTCGAGCTGCGAGGCCTCGTTCCCTCGAAGGAACATTACTGGTTCTAGGCCCCAGCAGTGTGGCACACACGCCCCCACCAATGCGACAGAAGGGAAGCCACAGCCTGTGTGTGTGCACCCCGGCCGGGAGAGGGGGTGGGACAGCTGTCAGCATCTCCCCAAAGCGCCAGGCCAGCAACACGGTAACACTGCCTCTGGCTGTCATCGTCCTACATACAGCATAATTTCAGAAAAGAAGCCTGTCTGGAGCGGGAAAGGTAGGGAAAACAAGAGATGCTGTGGTTCTGCAAGCTTGCCTTTTTTGGTACCAGCACAGAGTGTCACTGTCACTATGCGTTCAGCAGAGAAAGCCGGGCCGCGGCTGGGCGCCGTGTCTGTGCGTGCGTGAGGACGGGCCTCAGAGCCCCAGGGACTTCTGCGCCAGCTGCCTGGCCACCCGGCAGAACTGCTCCCGGTCGTCCCGCCACATCTTAGAAGCGTCCACGTTGGCCCCGCTCTCATCGTTGGGCTCTGCAAGAGAAGAGACACGCGCCGTGGGCAAGGAGCTCCGGAGAGCAAGGGCCGGCCGGGGTCTTCCGCCTCGCTGACACCCTCCACGTGTCCTTCCGGAGCCGCGTCCCAGAAACACGCGCGAGGGGAGAAAGTCAGCTCTCGGACAGACCCACCAAGGGGGGCTGAGAGGCAGCGTGAAGTCAGGGACACGCACGTGTGGCAGGAAGACCCACCCTTGTGACCCCTACGTCCCGAGTGTTTTGAAGACAAACGTTCTATCTTGCTCTGGACGCCCTGGGCCCCACTCCTCCGACTAATGTCCACCCAGCTCCTGCCACAGCCCAAGGCGAGGTCGACACCTGGCCCCGGGGCACACCTGACTCCAAAAGGTGCCCCAGACAGATCAGGACACACACACAGAGGCAGCAAGGCAGGGAGCCAGAGGCCCAGAGCGGGCCAGGAGCAGGGCCCACGGCGCAGGGAGCCAGAACAGTGGGAAGCACGGGATGGGAGCAGAAAAGACAGCCAAGAGGCCAACTGCGAGCAGGACCATGGTCCCTCCCTCCTGCCCAGCCCTGCATCCCTCTGTGGCCACCCCGTCTCTGTCCCTCCAACCACGATGGCTTCTTCCTCCCATTTACTCAAGAAGCCCTTCCTCAGCAGGTCCTGGGTGTGAGGTCCAGTGCAGGGGACTGCACCCCCGCCGCCAGGGCACTACAGACGGGACAGTCCACACACACATTGTTTCAAACTTGGGGCTGCAAAGTGGACGACGGGAGAGCAGGAAGCAGAGGACTTGGGGTCCCGCAGGCCTCGAGGAGGGGTTGTGCTCAGCGGACCCCTGAGTAGGCCCAACGGCAGGGAGCATACGAGCACGGACAGGGCCAGCCCGGCTCCCCACCCAGCCCCGGTGACAGCAGGAACCCAAGGCCCAGACGGCTCACAGAGGACCAAGGGCTGCAGCCTCCTCTCAAAGCAGGCCAGGACGGAGGGCGCCGAGTGGGGCCGCAGCCGAGCTGGGGGGGACCGAGCTGAGAAAGCAGCCCAGAGCACAGGACACGTACTCTGACAGCAACAGGTCGGAAATACATTAAAACATTCTCTTTTTTGCCCAGTGCGGAGCCCAAGCCCAGCTCGAGCTCCCAACCCTGAGACCCAGACCGGAGACGGGATCAGGCGCCGCAACAACCACCGGAGCCAGGGCCGCGCCTGTGCGACGACCTTTAGCGGTCAGCCTGGGCCTCTCCCTCCCTGCCCCCCGCCCCACCGTGCTCTCCAAAATAAACAAATAAATAAGTAAGTAAATAAAACCTTTTAAGAAAAGAATTTATAGGGCGCTTGGGGGGCTCAGTGAGTTAAAGCCTCTGCCTTCAGCTCAGGTCATGATCCCAGGGTCCTGGGATCGAGCCCCGCATCGGGCTCTCTGCTCAGCAGGGAGCCTGCTTCCTTCTCTCTCTGCCTGCCGCTCTGCCTACTTGTGATCTCTCTCCGTCAAATAAATAAATAAAATATTAAAAAAAAAAAAAAAGAATTTATAGCAAAACTGTCCCGGTGCGACTTACAGCTGCCATTCGCAGACCGCCGACCTACCGCCTCTCCTCTGGTGCCCTGGCAGCGTGCGGGGAAGGGAGTGCCTCCGCCCTCACACGCGCACACGCACGGACATTGGACGTCCTCACCTCCGCGCCGCGCGAAGGGCCACTGAGGCCCCACGAGCCTCCCCCGTGCGCCTCCCACTCCTCCACGTCTTTCCTTCCTGGCCGTCTAGGCTATCGCCCCCACGTTCCCTGAGCACCCCCCTTCCTCGTGCCCTTTCTCACGCCCTTTGTCCTGCCCCTCAGCCACCGTCTCATCCAGACGTGAGCTCAGCCTCACCTGCACAGCGGGCCTCGGCCCAGCGGCCACCAGGGAAGGACACCCCCACGCCAGACCCTTCTCCCCACTCTGCGGGCTCCTGTTGCGGAGACGGCAGCCCTCTCCCCCGGTGCTGAGGTCAGAGACACAGGAGCCACCGTGCACACCAGCGAGCCTGTCTCCCATATGCAACCCGTTCTTGTGGCCCCACAGCGGTCCCCGGCCTGCAGAAGTCCTTGTCCCCCAGCCCACTGCAACACTTGCCCGACAGGCTCCCTGCCACACGGACAGTCTTGCCGAGGTGTGGCTGCACAGCCTCATGTCCCTGGCTGAGCTGGAGCCGCAGCCGGTGCTGGTGGTGTCCCCACACGAGCCACAGGCCTCATTCCAAATGCCCCTCCCGCCCCCTTAGCTCAGTACCTCCTCCGCAGGACAGTCCCATCTCGGGGCCGGCCTGACAGCCCCTGTGAGTCCAGCTCAGGATGTGTCAGTGACTGGCCGCCACTGGCGGATCTGGAAAATCCCCTCAGAAAGCAGGCTTACGGCTGGGGTCTAGGACACACTGCGCTGGACACCTCAGGACCCAGTGTCGGCCACACGGCAGGTGCCCCAGGAAACACCGGCTCCACGAGCGCGATCCCCAAGGACCGGAGCGCGGCTCACTCTGGCCAACGTCCAGACTCATAATCATGAAGAGTGTATACGAGTAATTCCGCGAAAAAGCAGAAGCGGCAGATGTGGATGAAGCGCGAACAGACACGGCTGTGACAGAGGAGCAGAGGAGGAGGACACAGGACAGAGACGTCTGCGCGTCCGGCCCCCCTCCCGCCCCCCGGGGCGGCCTTACCTGCCAGCATGCTCACCACCGACAGCAGGATCTTCTCCACGCTCTGCACGGGGCTCCAGCGCTCGGCGCTGCTCTCGTAGCCCATGGGGTCGTCGCCCGGGGCGTGCAGGATGGAAATGCAGACTCTGCCGTCAGGGTAGACTGCGGGGGTGAGGACGCAGCAGGTGAGCCGAGAGAACGGGGACAGCGGGCAGCAAGGCAGGCAGCGGCGCGGACACAGAGAGCCAGCTGCTCGCGCGGCTGCGGCAGAGCCCGAGGCCCCGAGCGCCGCACCCTGGTGCACCCGGCCGGCTGGGCCCGCACTCGCCGACCAGGCTCCAGGCCGTCTGCCTGGCCCCAGACACCCCCACAGCTCCGCCTCCACGGGGATCTGGATTTGTCAGCAGTGCGTCTGAACGCACTAACTAATGATGGGGAACCTGGCAGAGAACTAGTTCACCAAAGTAACTCTTGTAACGAGCATTACAGTAATTGTCAGAGCTGATTTCTAAGATTTTCCAATGCCCCCATGAAACCCTGGAACCAACTGGACGTGGAAATCTACATCCCCGGTGCCAGGATGAAGGCAACCAGGATTACAGAGACTTCTAGAAGGAAAAAGGTACCCTGACTTCTCCCAGGGCCTCCCTCTAACACACAGCCCGTCATCTGTGCCCTGGAGGTCCGCGGTATCCCGTCGAAGTCACGGCCACCAGCAGCATCAGGAACCAGACCCGTGTGCTCTGGGTCGAGACAAACGCGTCTCTGTTCCCAGTGTGTGACTGATGCTACCAAGGACCCAGCAGCGCCCGCCGCTTCTCTCTCTCTCACGGGAGAGCCTCAGGCGGTTCGATGTGTACCCAGGACAGCTCCACTGTAAACTGTGAAGGCTGCAGGTTATAATAACAGAAACGACAGACAATTCAGGATAAATGTATGTAACTCTCCTTCCTCGTGAGCGCAGAAGCCCCAACCACTGAGACACCAGAATGGCTTGAAGGACGCCCACACACATGCGCCACCCCACCTCGACCGTGGCCACCTCACAGCCAGCCTTCTCGAAAGAACGGGGCTTCTGAGCACTTACCGCACACACAGAACTGCATCAGTGTGAGAAAAGAAAAATCCGAAACAGTCTGTCTGAGGAGGGAGCTAACGACCCACACGTAACATCAGCAGGACGCAAGTCGATCCAAATGAGGGTCTGCATGGCCGGTCCCACAGGGGGACACGATCCTGAGCCCCTCTGGCAGGGGTGGGGGTCTGGGCAGGCCTCCCCCGACCCCGTGGAGGTGCCCAGGCTAGGGGAGAACTGCGAGGTGGGTTCGTTTGTTATTAAGCCAAGGGGTGTCAAAGGCTCGGCCAGTTCTATAAACACTCCCGTGGATTAAATGAGACTTGAGCTATTTCATACGCAGAAAAGTACAGGAAAATAAGGAATACTCAAATGAGAAAATACTTCATTTCTACAAAACAGGGCATCTTACTCGCTTTTATTCTCCACAACCATTAAGATCATGATTTTCGTGGCAATAATCATTTATAAAAAACGAACATTATCCTAGGGGCGGCTGGGTGGCTCTGTGGGTGAAGCGTCTGTCTTCAGCCCAGGTCAGGATCTCAGGGGCCTGGGATCGAGCCCTGCGCTGGGCTCCCTGCTTCTCTTTCTCCCTCTCTCTATCAAATAAATAAATAAATCTTTCAAAAAATTTTATGTAAAGGAACATTATCCTAAATGTGATCCTTAAAAATATATTTTCTTACTACACTATACGTACTACAGACACTCTTCTCTACGACCATGTCTTGTAAAGGAAAAAGGAAAAACCAGAGCTATTCAGGAATCCAATTCCTACCACTGGACACTTTCCCAACTTAAATCCATAAATGTAATTAATGACGGAATTCCCCCCCCTTCAAAATACATGTTTATTTTAGAAAAAAGATTTACAAAAACCAAAAAAGATGCCGTTATTGAAAGAGAATCACTTTCAACATTTTTGAGCCATGTTCCCAGTTATGTGCATTTACCCACGAAGCGTTTTCAGGACGAGTGAACTGTAACAAGGATGAGGACCCGGAACCTGCCTTCCTCATTCGACACAGAACTTCCGCTCTAGATCATTAAATTCTACTCAGGTCACTGAAAGTATCTGTATAGTACTCGGAGGTACAGTCTAGCGTGGCTCGGCTGTTGAAAACAGCTGCTCCGGCTGGTCCCCACCGTCAGAGCCCACGGCGGGTGGGGCCGGAGCCACACTGCGCGCACACCCAGCGTGCGTCTCTGACCGGCCCGCCGGGAGAAGGAGCCAGCAGGTCAGAGGGCGCCCAGCATCAGGTCCACATTCACCATCTACGTCACACTGTCTTTCAACTGATGTCACCACCCCCACGAGGAGGTGGCTGTGGTTTAACACACGGGTTACACCTCCCAGGCTCTGCGACCCCGCCCACAGCCCCGAGCCTCCTGTCGGACCCACGCCCCACAGCACTTACTGTTGGGATGAAACATCTCGCAGGTAAATCTCATCTTTGGGGGACTTAATGGGTAATCCAGCGGGAAGCTCAGGATGGCAGGAAAGACCCCGAACTCAAAGCAGGTGTCTTCTGGGCCCCTGGAGGACAGAAAGGACAGAGACGCTCAAGTACGTTTCCCAGAGCCCACCACACTAGTAAGAAGCTGGGAGATTTCTACTGCTTCACAAGCGCACATGGAGAGACTATGTGAACGCTAACGGTGAACCGTTACTTCTCTCTGAGCAGGGAAGCGTCGCCTCCTCGTCCCACGGCAATCTGGTTAGACTTAGGGACAAGCACAAACACCGAATTACAGGCACAGTGTCTGCACTAATGGAGCTAAGCGTGGGCGGCAGAGCCTCCCCAAAATACGGGATCGGGGGAGAGCTGCCAGCAACACTGGAAGGCCTGGGGGCGTCTGTCTGCTGTGTGCATGCTGCCGTCTCGTGCGATAAAGGTACACTGTAGGCGCACACCATCGTATTAACCAACCGAGCCACCCAGGCGTCCCCACACCATCGTATTAAATGAGGGTTAAGAGTTGTTATTTCAAAGGCTATTTTGAAATTTTTAAAAGTGCCCAAGAAACGATTTTGTCACCCTTAAGAAAGAGGTACGGAGCACCCCGTGACCACGGACGCAGCTCCTGCAGGAGCTGGGGGTGCACACGCGCGGCAGAGCCAGGCCAGCGCCCCCCAGAGTGCAGTGTCACGGGGCACCTGCGCGCCTGTCTGCGGGGCTTCCGTCCCCATCACAGGAGAGTGGCAGAGGCGGATGAAACCACTGCTGAGTCCTGTCAAACCCCAACACAATACGTGTGAGTTAACAATATCTGGGACCCCATGTGGGTCACGACAGCAGCAGCTAGTAAGAGCCCTCCCTTATGGGCGTGCATCAGGGTCGCTCGTATGACGGCCTCCGTGAGAGCAGAGCTGCCCCCTAGGAGGGCCGGTCCCGCTGAGCCAGGGTACAAACCAGCAGCTCTGCGAACACACCACCCCAGGAGCCCGAGACCCAGGCCACTGCAGGGGCTGCTGCACACCGGAGACAGGCTCCCTTCCCAGATGAAAACCAGACACGGCACAGGAAAAAAACAACTGAAATAGATTTATTCCGAGACAACCTTCATTGTTTAAAAATCATTTTCTCAGGGCACCTGGGTGGCTCAGTGGGTTAGACCTCTCTGCCTTCTGCTCGGGTCATGATCCCAGGGTTCTCGGATCAAGTCCCACGTCTTGCTCTCTGCTCAGCAGGGAGCCTGCTTCCTCTTCTCTCTCTCTGCCTGCCTCTGTCTACTTGTGATCTCTGTCAAATAAATAAATAAAATCTTAATAAATAAATAAATAAACAAAATCCTTAAAAAAATCATTTTCTCAAAGTATGAGTTTGTTTCAAATCAATGAGACTATTTTGATGCAGCAAAATAATAATATAAACTTGCAAGCAGTATCAATGATGTTCACGTCCACAATTAAAGGAAAAAGAAAAAATTCAAAAGGACACGGGACAGAGGGCTTTCCTGTCCCTTGTGAAGCCGCCCAGGGCTTTCGACAGCACCCGCCGCAGACACCCAGATCACGTCCCGGGAGGAAGGGGCCGCAGCAAACCAGCCACAACGAGACACGGCGAGAAGTGTTTGGGGGAGCCCGTTTGTTTTTCCTCTTTAAGAGACCGACCTTGATTTTGAGCACTGTGCCTCTGCTACTCTGGGGGGAAACCACAGTGAATAACTACTTTGTGTTGCAGGTGTGAGTGTCCCAACGGCGCCCACAGCCTTGGCAGGAAACCAGGACTGGAAAAGCCACATGAAGAGGGACAAGCGGCGGGCAGGGCACCCGTCCTGGAGAAGGGGCCGCCACGGCACAGGAAGCGAGCGCTGCCACCAGCAGCAGCCAGAGGCCGGGCAAGGCGGTCTGAGGCCCGCCCTGAGCTTCCCGTCCTGGACGCCTGTTCCTCTGTGGGCGGAGGGCGACCGCCCCTGCTCCCCGCCTTCCCTCCGCAGGTCCCTAGCGGCGGGGCGTCTGCAAGCTCCGCTTCCCCGCAGGGTCGGCAACGCTGGGGAGGCCGGTGACCACAGAGCACGGCCGCCAAGCCAAAGGCATCCAGGTCGGACCAAGGCGCCCAGCATGACTCCCGGGAGGCCAGCGGCACAGGCGCCCCTCCAGCGTCCGTCAGGAACGCTCCCCGGGGCCCCTGCATCGTGGGCACAGCCGAGTCAGAGGAGAAAAAAATGTCTGGGTGGTGTTTTGGAACAAGCCAAATGGTATTTGCTCAACGCTCTAGTAAGTTCTTTGTTTCCCATAACAGGGCTTTCTTTAACACTTAAAAAAAAAATCCCCTTGGTGCCCCGTAGCCTCAGAAGCAAGAGCAAACATTTCCCTCAGGGCTCCCACATCTTACTTATCAAAGCTGTTTTCAAATGCCCTGGTTCGCTACTGGTTTGAAAGGAGGGTTTCCCTGTCTTCCAGGACGCCCTGAGGCTGGGACAAGCACGCAGGGGCCGTGCCCAGCGGGCCTGCTGACTCTGGAAAATGCTGTCGCGTCAGCTCCTGAACCGCGACCGAGAGACGTAACCAGTGTTATTTTTGGACGCACCTTGGTGCCATACTCCAGAAAGCCTCACTTCTCTCTCACTAAAGGCCTCATCTCAAAAATGCTCAGATAAGATAAAGTTTGAGAAGAAAGGAAACAAACTCATCTAAAACACACAAAGTCTTCAAAGCCAGTAAATTACCATCCCTCTGTCCACTAAAACCATGGTCTGCACTGTTCCAGAGCTCAGAGGCAGGGACTCTCGTGCCTGAGACAAGCATCCGCGGGAGCTGTCCCCCGTGCTCTGCACTGTGAAGGGAACCTCCTTCCCAGCCGCTCCGGCCGGCCGCCAGACAGCGGGAATGACCGGCTGAGCGGACGCCGGGAAGGCCACACTTGCGGCCTGAAGCTGACCCCTGACCAGCCACGGCCACTGATGAGCCACGCTCTCCCTTCTAGAAGATCCACAGCCCAGCCCACCCTGCGCCCTGAGCCGCCGAAAACGCGCGCTCACGCGCCGAGTCCCTGAAACCGGCACAAACGCTCCCTTAGTCCGTCCACCCGGAATCCCAGTGAGCAGCCGCTCTCCCTTCCCCGGCGGAAACCGCACCTCCGGGACACGGGGAGCTTCCAGCTGCGCGCTGGAGGCCGCAGAGACTGTGGCGCTTGCCGTGCGCCCTGGGTGTCTGCATGGGAGTGAGCCGGCGGCCGCCGGGAATGTTCTCGGCCCGCGGCCTGCATATCACTGCGGCTGCAGCGGCGTGGAAGCCCGCGGTCCTTTCCAAGCCCGCACAGCACACGGACGATCGTCTCCGACACACAGACGACAAGGCTGTAGGTCACGGAGACCGTAAAGCACTCGCGAGTGCCTAACTGCAGCTGCGCTGCTGAGGGAGAACGCGCTCTCCCGGGTCAGGACCAGCCGCAGCGGGAGAGGAGGAAGGCCGCTCCGAGACGGCGGTCATCGCCATCGCGGCCCTGGCGCTGCGGAACCCCCAGAGCACCCGGTGGGTGGGCCGGGCCGGGGGCTGCTGTCAGCTGGGGCGTCACCCCTCCAGCCATCACTGCCCCTCAGCGGAGCCCCAGCTCACCCGGGCGGAGGGTGGCCGGCTCTGCCGCGGCTACTGGCCTTCACTCCGTCCGGCCGCTGGGCTCCAGGCCCCACCAGGACGGCAGGGGCGGCAGCTGCACGAGGCCCCCAGGCCACTCTCTGGGCAGCAGGAGCCCACAGTCTGGCAGGAAAGACGGCACGGGCTCCCGGGGACTGGGGCTGAGGGGCGCGCCGGGGCAAGGAGCGGGCAAGCCGGCTGGGCATCGGCTTTGCTCCTTTCTCCTTCACTTGTCGTGCCCTGTGCGCCCTGATCGTCCCAACGTGCGGAACCCGGGCCGAGAACCCTGGCAGGAAGACAGACAGATGTCCTGTGCTTCGGGAGAGCGCGGCACAGCACAGAGTTTTCTCAGCCTGAACCAGTCCATAAGGAGGCTGCAGGCATCCTCTGATTTGGGGTTTTCTGTGATACGGACATCCCTGAAAACGGAATCAAACGTATCTGACCTACACTTGAACTCAATGAGCCTATCATTCCGAGAACTTCCCAGTCGGTTCTAACAAACACCAACCTTCACGACATGAACGGACTCTGACTAGAAAAGTACGTGTTGGAAAATACTCAAATACATGAGGTGTATAACCTAACAAAACGCTCCCCTCCACGCCCCCTCCGGACTCACCTCCCCAAGGCTAACAAGCTCGTCTCTGCTCATCTACTCACACACCTTCATCTGCGAAACCGGATTCTTTCAAATTAAAAATGTATCATGGTGGGGCTCCTGGGTGGCTCAGCGGATTAAGCCTCTGCCTTCGGCTCAGGTCATGATCTCAGGGTCCTGGGATCGAGTCCCGCATCGGGCTCTCTGCTCCACGGGGAGCCTGCTTCTCCTCTCCCTCTGCCTGCCTCTCTGCCCACTTGTGATCTCTGTCTGTCAAATAAAAAATAAAAATCCTTAAATAATAAAAAAATTATTTAAAACTGTATCTCGGCACCACTGACCAGAATGTGAAGAGACCTAATGAAGCGGCCTGGGAGCGAGCCCTGAGGCTGTGCAGGCGGCAGCCGTCCTTGGCCAAGCCCACACCTCCCCGTGGAACCCCCGCTGGCGTCGCTGCGGACACCGACGCGCCGATCCTGACATGCAGAGGGACACGCGCGGGACCCAGGAAGAGGCAAAAGAATCTGGAGGAAGAACAGAGCGACAGGAGTCGCACTTTCCAATTCCAAAACCTCCTCCAAAGCTCCAGGAACCGAGACGGCGACGACGGGAGGAGGACAGGCCCAGATCAACGGAGCGCGACGCGGAGCGCGACTCGGAGTCCGACAGAAACCCGCGCGCGGGTGGTCGGCTGATGTCTGCGGGGCGGCCAAGGCAAGTGTGCAGCCCCGTGCCGGTGACTAAAGCTGGGCCCTCCCGAATCCGTCTCCAGAGAACCCCCAACGGTCCAAGGACATGAAATGTAAACGAACAGAAAACACAGAAGAAAACCTCTGGGACCGTGAGCTGTGCGACACCAAAAGCCTGGTCCATAAAGGAAAGAAACTGCGGAAAGGAAAGAAACACCTGAAAATCACATGTCGGACAAAGGATTTGTTTCCAAAATATATAAAGACTCCACAAGAGGAGTCCAGGTAATGGGCAACAGTTGTGCAGGCCACCAAGACCCAGGGGCGGCGGGCAAGTCCCCAGAGACCCTCCGCACGGTGAGTTCAGAGAAGTCAAACACGGCCCCGGTGAGCGCCCCACACACCCACAAGGCAGCGGGGATGGCGCCAAGCGCGGGCGAGGGTGAGGGCGGAGAAGGGAGCCGGCTCACAGCCGCCGCTCCGAGAGCCCTGGGGAAGCACGGAATACGGCAGTGAGATCCCCAAGGCCTTCCCCCCTCTTCTAGCCCGAGGACACAGAGCCGGCCCACAGCACAGGCCTTTCCCGTCCTCACCGAGGGCTCCCCTGGAGAAGTACACCCACCCTGTGCAGACAGGGTCCCCAGACAGCCCAGCGCGACGAGGCCGCACGGGCCAGACTCTGGAGCCAAAAGAGGCAGAACAGGACACCACCTCCCTATGCGGACGGTGCGCCTGTCTGTTTTGCTCCAATCAAGCGCAGAGCGGCAGGCACGAGGGCATGAGGCTCCGCCGGCCCCCAGGCCGCGGGCCCCGCAGCTCCCCATCTGCTGGGAGGCCTGGTTGTCTTCCGGGCCGCGGCTCAGACTGCACCGTATGCCCAGCCGGGAGCCAGCAGACTTACCTTCCACCAGTTTTCTTAAAGGTTTTATTTAAGTCATCTCTGCACCCATGTGGGGCTCGAACTCAAGACCCCAACATCAAGAGTCGCACGCCCTTCTGCTGGAGCCAGCTGGGCGTCCCAGAGCTGCCTTCTGCTTGTCCTCCGAGAGGAGCTTGTGCAGTTTCGTTCTCCGTGCCCCTCCTGGGCACTGATCTGCTGCGCTCACATCGTACACCCTCCGCCTCCTTCTCTTGGGGGCACACATGGGGTCCCCCCAAATCCTTTGTACCTGTGGCCCAAGCACCCTCACTGCACAGCCGAGGAGAGACGGGGGCCCTGTGGGTGAGACCCCGTGCCCCCCCGGAAACGGGCCACGCATGGTTTCAGAAACACTGGGGCACCACAGAATCTCCGGAGACAATCAAAGAACAAAAGAGAGAAAAGAAAACCCATCACTAAGGAGTGAAACTCAGCCAGGTGTCTGCGAATACGGCAGCGTGAGGCCGATCGACGGGACGACAGCTAATTCCCTAACAGGTGTTTTAAGTGCATTTGTAAACGGCCTCTTGTTTGTAAAAGGGTCTGGAACAGGACCAAGACCCACGGGCGCACCAAATCCTGAAGCAGGGGAATTCCACGCTAACGCAACAGCCTTACTCAGATATAAACGCGCTGAGGAAACCTGAAAAGCTCTCCTTACTTTTTTTGAAGTTGAAGTTGAAGCTGAGGCATAACTGACACACGACGGTCTACGTCCTGGGAGCGGGACAGCAGGGGCCACGCTCTGGAGACGTACCGGACGACCACCGTCAATCGAGTGAACACCCGTCACCGTACGAAGTTACAAACTGTTCCTTCCTGTGATGAGGACTTGCAGATGCACTGTCTTGAGGACTTTCATTTCCCTGCTGCAGTGTCACCAGCCCTGGTCACCATGCTGTCCCTTACAGTGCCAGGACAGAGTTATTCTGCGGCCGCAAGTTTGGGCTTTTGCCCTCCTTTGCCCATCTCACTGTCCCCCCACTCCGGCCCTCCAGCACCCAGCTGTTCTCTGAGTTTCGGGGTTTGGGGGTTTTCAGATCCCACCTGTGAGATCCTATGGTATTTCTCTTCCTCTGACTCATCTCACTTAGTATAATACCCTCAAGGTCCACCCACGTTTTCACCAATGGCACGATTTCCTTCCTTTTTAAGGCTGCTATCCTGTGTGTGTGCGCGCACATGCGTGTGTACACACACTGCCTGTTCTGTCCACTCGTCCATCACTGGAGAGCAACTTTGGGGGCTTCCAGGTCTTGGCTGCTGCAAATAACGCTGCCGGGAACACGGAGATGCTGACGGCTTTCTGAGCCGGGGTATGCGCTGTCTCTGGGTAAAGGCTCAGTACTAAGTCTGTTTCAGTTTTGGGGATGCCCCACACAGTTTTCCGGAGCGGGTGCAGCAACTGGCACTCCCACCAGCAGGATGACGCGGCTCCCCTCTCTCCGCAGCCTCGCCAGCACCTGTCATTTCTGGTCTTTTTGTGTGACGCCCGCGCTGACTGGTGCGAGGTGCCGCCTCCCTGGGGTTCCGATGCGCACTCCCGGGACACCGAGTGATGCCGAGCTCCCTTCCACGCGCCCGTCAGCCATCTGTGTGTCTTCTTCAGAAAAGCGTCTATTCAGGTCCTCGGCCCGTTGTTAAATCAGATGATTCACATTTTTGGAGTTGAGCTCTGCCAGGTCTTCATGTATTTTGGAGAGCGCACAGGCACGGGACCACAAACCTCCTCTCCCATCCTGCAGGCGGCCTTTTCGTCCTGTCGGTGGCTTCCTGCGCTGGGCAGAAGCTTTCCAGATGGACCTTGTCCTGCTTCTTGATTTCTGCTTTTGTTGCCTTTGCATCTCATTATTACTGTGTTTTCAAAATATTGGTTCAATATTATAGTGTTTATCTAAAATTAGTAACAGTTACCCTAACAGGTTTAGTTACCCCAACACTTCAGAAATCACACCGGAAGGCTCCCATGTCCCTTAGAGGGTTTCCACCCAAGCCTGCCGACAGGCACGAGCCACTAGCCTGCGAACTGTCAGACCTGCCAGGGGCCACTCACCTCTGCACTCAAGCCTTCCAAAGCCCCGTGTCCCTCCCACAGGCTCGCAGCCAGGTGGTGCGCACAGCTGCCCGCGTGAACACGGAGAGAACGCACAGCATACAGCAAGTGGAAAAGCAGGGCTATCACTCAAGTTCCAATGATATAATCTGCTGTTTCCTTAAAAAAAAAAAAAGGCTCTGCGGCGGACACAGCAGCCAGTGCCATGCTCCAGTAGACGCGGGACACTGCGGAGCTGGACCCCCGCCATCCCATGGTAATTACTTCAGGGGACAAAAGACACAAGATGAGACAGAAGTACAGACTGCAAAGACCTCCTCATGCCGGGAACATTTCAGCATGGGAAGAACAGCGGGCATCACAGGCCCAAGCCATCAGACGGCACGCATGCTGTATTTTCTCTGGACAGTCGAAAATATTTGCTTTATCAAAAACCCTCATTCTTGTCATCAATTTCCATACGTTACTCTAACCTCCAGGGACACTATCAGTGCTCCTCAAGCACGGAAAGCATGAAGAGCTAATGTGACGCTGGCCCTGGGCAGACCCCCAAGGGGTGGGGACGGTGTCTGAAGGCCCGGCTGCCCCTGCCCCTCACTCCTCAACCCAACAAAATCCAGCCCCAGCCCCAGCACCTGCCAACTGACTGAGGCATCTCGTCTTCCTACAGGGAGAACGGAGAGTCCGGGGACCACCTCACAACTTCACAAACGTTACTGAAGCACGTTCTGCTGAAAATACAGCAGGTCTCAGACAGGACAGGAACGCAGAAACTGCCCACATAAAGTAGGAAGAAGGCAAACAAAGCGTCTGGGTCATATGAATCTAGAACATTCTAGATTCGGGGGTCCGTTTGTGACCCCCTGAAGTAACATCACTAAGTGAAATGGGAAATCCACGCATGAGCTTTCCACGGCAGGGCCAGGCACCACACTGCTGGCCTCAGAACTAAGCCGCGTGCCGGGGTCAGGGACCACGGAAGCCGGACAAGGCGCCCGGAGAGAGCGGCAGCAGCAGACGAGGTGCTCCGTGGGGACGAGAGGAAGAGGGAAGTGTGGGTGCACAGGCGCGTAGGGCCAGAGGCTCACTCTGGCCCCTGAGAGGGCATCAGAACCCCTCAGCCCCTGAGGGGCCCATCTCCACTCAGAGCTGAGGGCTCTTGGGGACTCCCCAAGGTGAGAACTGCCAGCGCAGCCACACAACATTCAAAATGTATTACCGTGCAGCATCTGGGGGGCTCGGTCGGTTAAGTGTCCCCCTCGGACTCAGGATGTGACCCCAGAGTCCTGGGATCGAGCCCCGCATCGGGCTCCCGGCTCAGTAGGGAGCTGGCTTCTCCCTCTGCCGCTCCCCCTGCCTCTGCTCGCTCGCCCTCTGTCAAATAAATACAATCTTTTTAAAAAAATCTTAATTACTATAAAACTCAAGAAATACAACATCGACTAAACCTTTCACTGGCTCTAAGGAAACATTTCCGCTTCTCAGGATGCACACCTGTGCTGTTCTCTGCTCTGAGTCGAGCAGACTAGAAAGAGCTCAACTCAGGAAGCGCACGAAGGAACGGACACTTGGAAGCACTGCATGGCCACTGAAGGGATTCAAAGGTCCCGTGTCCGGGAAAGTCTTGAAAACCAGAAACACATGTAACGAACTTACATGATCAGTGCCTCCCACTCGAAAAAGTTCTCTTCATTCATGGGGCCTGCAGGGGAAAAAACAATTTCCTCAATTAATTGTGAAGGCAACACTGGCGATCAGAAGTAGGTTATAAAGAGGTTAACTGCAGTGCCTTACCTGCCACAATTCCTTCTGGAGGATTCAGCGTTAGTTCTATAAAACGAAAAAGTAAAACCATTATGAAACACAATGTGTATTAGGTTGGCATTTTAACAAAACACTTTTTAAAATTATATAAGAAGGGCGCCTGGGTGGCTCAGTGGGTTAAGCCTCTGCCTTCGGCTCAGGTCATGGTCTCAGGGTCCTGGGATCGAGTCCCGCATCGGGCTCTCTGCTCGGCAGGGAGCCTGCTTCCCCCTCTCTCTCTCTGCCTCTCTGCCTGCTCGTGATCTCTGTTAAATAAATAAATAAAATCTTAAAAAAAAACGTACACAGTTAAAATTCTGGTCACAAGACCATGCAAACACGGATGCTGTTGCTTATCCTTCCACTTGCTTCCCGGTCCCCTCGGAGCTCTGAGGAGCAGCCCAGAGCCACGGGCAGCAGCGGTCTGAGCAGCCCGCGAGGCCACCGCGACGAGACGCGGCTGAGCACTGATGGTCCGTTACACGTCTCTGCCCAGCACTCCTCCAGCCAGTGGACACGCAGGGGCAAAGGACAGGCAAGGGCCCTGCCTTCAGTGAGCTCACGCGCTCGGGAAGGGAGACTGCAGACAAGGACCACTCGTGAAGAAAGTTCCAGGTACCGGAGAGTATGACGTGACAAAGTGAGAGAAAGACATGCCCGCGGGGGCAGGTGACGCCTCGCTGTGAAGGTGACACTGGAGGGGCTCCTTTTTTTTTAACTGAGATAGAGCTGACTTATCCCATGTTAGTTTCAGGTACGACACAGGGAGTCGGTACCGTTTATATTCTGAAATGGGCGCGGTACGTCGTCTGGTTAGTTAACGTCCACCAACACACGCTCACAAATCAGTTTTTCTTCCGGTAAGAACTTTTAAGATCTACTTTCTTGGCAACTTTCAAACGCACCACATGGCATTATCAACTGCAGGCGCCGTGCTGTGCGTGACATCCCCGGGCCTCCGTCCTCTTATCACCAAAGTCTGTACCTTCCGACCACTTCCACGCTTCCTGCCCACGGCCCATCCCCCGCGGCTACCACGAGGCCGTCCTGAGTCCGGGAGCCGCCGCTCTGATTAAGATTCCCTGCGCGAGACAGACCACCTGACACTCGTCTGTGTCTCACTCCGCTTAGTGTGACGCTCTCGAGGTCCCTCCAAGTTGTCGCAAACGGCAAGATTTCATACTTTGCTGTGGCTGAGTAACACCCCCTGGTACAAGCATTATCCATAACAGCCCCCCAAAATGAAAACACCCAAATATCTATCTATAGAAGATGAGATTAAGAGACTGTGGCAGGGTCACACAAGGCAACAAAAGCGACAATAAATGATGCTACACACAACATAAAGTTGTGCGAGGAAGCCAGGTGTCTACCTATCGACACAATACTCCTCACACTACATACATACGCACGACCCAGAACACACAACACAAACTACATGTATCGCTAGATTACACTGACCACGTTCATTAAAAACCCGGCAAGTGAGCGCCAACGTTCAGGAACCCAGGCTTCGGTGGAAAAACACAGCAAGGTGGTGATTCTCCTGCAAAGACAGAGCTGCTCTGGGGCGTGGCAGTCCCACACTGTGGGGTCCTGGGGAGCTCAGACTTCTTGCTCACCCGGGGCGGTGATGCTCGGGGAGCTCACTGAGGGGAACATGTCCTTCCTGCACCTGTCCTCACACCAGCGGATTCCAAATTAACTTTTAAAAAAGACTTATTTATTCGAGAGAGGATAAAGAGCATGAGCAAACAGGGCCGGGGGTGGGCGGAAGCGGACCCCTCGCTGAGTAGGGAGGCTGACACGCACCCACAGGGCTCGATCCCAGAACCCTGATATCATGACCTGAGCCGAAGGCAGACACTTAACTGACTGAAACACCCCGGTGCCCTTCAAATTAATAAAGGGCTTTAAGAGTTGTTACCACGACAGTCTAGATGGGGAAGCTGATGGCTTGAGTCAGAGTAGTAAGTGAGAACTGGGGTAGCGGCGGGGGGTCTGTTCTGCAGGCAGAGAGAAAGAACAAGGCTGTTGCCGGGTTCCTGGCCAAACAACTAAGCGAACGGCGGCACTATTCCTGGGACGGGACAGGAAGGGACAGGCTTGAAGGGAAAGCAGGAATTTTCATGTAAACACATTAAAATGGAGACCAGGAAACAGACAAGTAAAGGGCTTCCAGGCGGCTCAGCTGGTTAGACATCTGACTTGGTTTTGGCCCAGGTCATGATCTCGGGGTCAAGGGATCGAGCCCACGTCCGGCTCTGCATTTAGCCAGGAGTCTGCTTGGGATTCTATCTCCTTCTCCCTCTGCCCCTTTCCGCCACTCACTCTCACTCTCTAAAATACGTAAAATAAACCTTGAAAAAAATAAAAAGGCAGTAGAACAGGCAGGTGGCTGGAGGACAAGTGTGAGGCTCCAGGGAGAGACGACACTAGCCGTAGAAATCTACGCACACACGGAAGGGACAGAGCCGCCGGAGCAGTCCCCCAGGGAACACCTGGAAACTCAGGTGCCACCGGCAGGTCTCCACAATGACTAGGGAGTACCACCGCCACGGAGGGAGAAGGGACCAGGAATGCTCCACACTCTGCCAGGAACGAGTCCTCCACAAGGAATATGAGCTGCCGAGCCGGCCGGATCCACTGAGAGCCACAGAAGTCACAGCCGGCCGCGGGAAGGGAAGGGACAGAGCGGGCGCCCAGAGGAAGCCGGGGAAGCAGGGCAGCAGACGCCTCGGAGCGGGCACCAGGTGCGAATGAGGAGGAGGAGTACCAGGAAGGCTGAGCCCCTCGGGTGGGGCAAGACAGACTCTGTCTCAGCCCCTCGTCACGTCTCTGCGTGACAGCCGACCAGGAGAGCGGCCCCAGGGGATCCCAGAACCCAGCTCCCCAGGCTCCGCAAACCCAGTCATCTGAAATCCAGTCTAGTTTTCACGTCTAAAGTCAAATCACCGTATTACAAGAAAAACCCAACAGATTAAAGCAGGTGAGTTACAAACCGCTGTGCCTGAGAGCACAACAGTAGAGACGGCACTGGTTCCCCGGGAGCCCTGAAGGGGTGCTTCCCCGCAAACGAGCTGGCTGTGCTCTTCACCTGCGGCCCGCTGGAAGCGCTCACCCTCCCCCGAGGGAGGCCGGAGGGTGCTCTCTGAGCGGCTGCATGCACCCGGCACCCTGCGCGGCCCACCCGCCTCCTGACTCGACAGCGGCACCTACTGGTCAGAGGGGAACTGCGCGGCCCAAGCTCCCCCGACGGGAAGGGGTCCTGACTCTCTTTCTCCGCTTTGTTCCAAAACACACACCCGCAGAGCTTTCACGTTTACTGGCAAAAGCAAATTCAAACAGAAAAACTCTTAACAGTATCAGAGAAGTCTGCACAAACCATAGCACTGAACCCTTGAGAATGTTAATTTGTTCAAAACATTTTAATCGTGGCTTAAAAAAGTCACCACACAAAATGCAATAGAAACTCAACTCCGACCCAGCGATCCCAGTCTTGGAGCCTCCCGTAGCAGCAGATACACTGGTAAAAACAGGAAAAGAGGTAGGCATTAGGCTATTCATTTCAGAATTATTTGTAATAGCAAAACACTGGAAATTTGACCCAAATATCAACAGGGGACCAGTCAGTCAAATCATGATTCTTCTACCAACGGAGTGTTTCGCTGCTGGAAGAAAAGATGCACGCTCTCTGTACAGGTGTACAACGAAATGAAAAAAAACACAGAAATGGAGAAAAGCTTGTACCGAGGGTCTGTAAAGAGGTGATTAAATAAAAATGAGGGTGTTAAGGGCCTGAGTCCACCAGGCCTGGTGTTCTCGGACGACCAGCATCCAGCCCCAGGAGGATGGCACCCACACGCCCAGGAGAGAGGCCCCGGAAGAGCCAGGCCTGCCCCCAGCTGGACGTCAAACCCGAAGACAGTATTTCTGTTGTTGGAGGACCTACTCCCAGGTATTGTGTCTCTGCAGCTCTAGAACACGAACACGGTCCTCGAGCAGGTGCGCGGCCATCTGTAAGTAATCTGCAGGGGAACCCTGACCTTTACCTCACGGCGTGCCCAAGCCTTTCCCTGACACGGACCACAGATGTGAGAAACTACACCGTACTGAGAAAGACACGTGATTTCTGTCATAGGAGAAAATCGTAGCAATCTCCCGGTAGGCTGGGGTTTCTTAAACACGGAGAACATGAAATATTTTGGAAGTAAACAGACTGGACGTCAGTGAAATCAAGAAATCCTCTGTTCTTCAAAAGGCTGCGCTATGGAAACTCAAAGACACACCACACAGGCTGCTGCTCCGGCGGTGCCCTCCGGTCACACAAAACCAAGGAGTTCTAAGGCTCTGCTAGACAACAGCATGCATAGGGTTAACACTGTAATGTACACTTAAAAACTGGTAAGAAGAGGAAATTATGGTGTTTTTTTTTTTTTTTACCACAATTTTAAAAAGGGGCAAGCCTCAGTTTAAGGGAAAATATTTACAAAACATCCAACGAAAGACTACAACGAAAGATACATAATATAAAGAACTGTTACAACTTACCAAGAAAACAATATACTTGAAAATCAGCAGAAGACTCAAGACCCAGGATGGCATGAAACACAGAATAATGCTCTATGTCATTGATTAGGAAAGCACCTATCGGGGCGCCTGGGTGGTTCCGTCGGATGAGCATCTGCCTTCGGCTCACGTCATGATCCTGAGGTCTTGGGATCAAGTCCTGCGTTGGGCTCAGCGCTCAGCAGGGAACCTGCTTGAGATTCTCTCCCCCTCTGCCCTTCCCCCAATTCACATGCACGTACACTCTCTCTCTAAAATAAAATAAAATAAAGTCTGGGGGCGCCTGGGTGGCTCAGTGGGTTGAGCCTCTGCCATAGGCTTGGATCGTGATCTCAGGGTCCTGGGATCGAGCCCCGCATCGGGCTCTCTGCTCAGAGGGGAGCCTGCTCCCCTGCCCCGCCTGCCTCTCTGCCTCACAGAGACTTGTGATCTCTCTCTCTCTGTCAAATAAATAAAAATCTATAAAAAAAATAATAAAAGTCTTAAAAACAAAATAAAACCCTAAAGGCTGGCTGGGCCATAAGCACACATCAAGCAAGTGAGGAGGAAACCACGCTGAAGCAGCGGGGAGAGGCTGGGACTCTGTCCTCCTCGAGGTATCTCACAACCAGGAGCAAACGCAAAACCCAGAGCTTCTCCCTGAGCAGCAAAAGGTTCCAACCTCACAGCAGCGCCCCGACTTCTAAGACGTACACTCGAATAGACAAGCCCCCCAAACACCTAACTTTGAAATCCCAGGGGACTTGCATCCCGAGACCGCAAGACAGGAGTAATTCGGGAAGGCTCTCTGGAGCGGCTTGCACGCGGGGACCCAGGCGCCCCGGGGCCCGGCTCAGAGGGAGCCCGTGGCTTGTGCCTAGACCGAAGAGAAGCAGGCTCACCTGCGTCTGTCGGGGCGCCGGCCTGAGGGCAGGCACGTGATCTGACACACACACGTCAAGAGCCTGCTGGGTCACTCTCCACTGGGAACAGGGACTTGGGGGCCACCCTTGCCCCCTCCCTTTGCTGGGCTCTGGGGCACCAGCATCTCCCTGAAGGGAGCTTCTATGCGTACCTAGTGCCCTGATTTCTGGGGCTGTCATCCACCGAACAGCTCTCGGTCACCTGGCTCTGCAGGCCAGGGACACTTGGCACCCGCTCCCAGGAAACTGTAATAATCAGTATCACACAGAAAGGAGCTCACACTTATCTGGTGTCCCAAATTCTATGCTTGCTTCTGGGGACTTCTCTACATCACCTGACTCCGGCAGCCAGTGGGACTTACGCTGTGGGTTCTGGAGGACCCTAACCAGTGAAGGAAGGGTTCTTAAACAGGCAGTACCCCTGGGAAAGCAAGAAGCCACAGATTCAGGAGCCGGTCTCTCTGTGCAGGGGGCCCTGCACTGGGTGTGGAGCGGGGTCTCTCTGGATTCTCTCCCCTTCTGCCCCCTCAACTCCCTCTCTCCCTCTCTAAAAACAAACAAACAAAAAAAGAAGTTGCAGAGAGAGGACTACAAAAGCTGACTGAAACACAGCCTAGATGAAGCAGAAGAAAGGGTCAGCTCAGTCAAGGAGTGGAACTCAGGTGATCAGAGAAGCAAGAAGAAAAAAGAAAAAAATGTGAAGATAGCTTAGGGGCTTATAGGACAATATCGAACAGACTAATATTTGGATCACGGGAAAAGAGAGAGAGAGAAAAGTTCAGAAATCTCCTTGAAGAAGTAACAGCTGGGGGAAAAAAAAAGTAATGGCTGAAAACTTCCCTAATCTGGAGAAGGAAACAGACATCCAGACACAAGAAGCCCAGAGAGTTTCAAATAAGAGGAACCCAATGGGACCCTCACCAAGACATATTACAGTTACACGTCAAAAACTAACGACCAGGAGCGAATCTTAAAAGCCGCAGATGAGGGAGGGGAGGGGAGGTCGCGGCAGGAGGATAAATCAGCAGCAGGAGAAAAACAGCTTATTATGTACAAGGAAACCCTTAAGTCTATCAGTGGATTTTTCAGCAGAAACTCTGCAGGCCAGAGAGAGTGGCACGATGTACTCAGTGCTGAAAGGAAAACCTCTAACCAAGATAACGCTACCCGGCCAAGTGATCATTCGGAAGTGGAGGAGACGTAAAGTGTTTTCCGGAGAAACAAAATCTCAAAGAGTTCATCACCACTAACACGGCCTTCAAGGAATGTTCTTCTTTAAGCTGAAAAGATGGGGTGTCACAAGAGCACGTGTGAAAGAATAAATCTCACTGGAAAGTTGAATATATAGTAAAAGTAGTGGGTTAAGCACTTAAAAAGCTAGGATGAAGGTTAAAAGACATAGGAAGTAAAAAATAACTATGATTATAATAATTAAAGAACACAGATAAAAGAATGTACAGTGGGACATCAAAATATCAAATGTGGGGGTGAGGGAGAGTAAAAATGTTGAGCTTTAGGAACTTAAGTCATTATCAACTTAAGAGACTGTTACAAACATAAGTTGTTATAGGTAAGCCTCATGGTAGCTAGCCACAAAGCAAAAACCTGGGGCAAACCTACAAAAGATAAAGAAATACAAGCATACCACCTGAGAAAGTCATCAAACCACGAAGAAGCAAGCAAGAAGAAGAAAGGAACAGAGAGGAGCTACAGGAAATGTGAGAAGGGACGCCTGGGTGGCTCAGTGGGTTAAGTGTCTGCCTTTGGCTCGGGTCATAATCCCAGGGTCCTGGGATCGAGCCCTGCATCGGGCTCCCCACTCCGTGGGGAGCCTGCTTCTCCCTCTGCCTGCTGCTTCCCTGCTTGTGCTTGCTCTCTGTCAAATAAACAAAATTTAAAAAAAAAAACTTTCAGAAAACAATTATCAAAAATGGCAACAATCACATGCTCTCTAAGTAATTACTTCAAATGTAAGTGGACTAAACTCTCCAATCAAAAGACAGGGAGTGGCTAAATGGGTAATAAAAATCAAGAGCCGGGGCACCTGGGTGGCTCAGTTCTTAAGCATCTGCCTTTGGCTCAGGTCTATGATCCCAGGGTCCAGGGATCAAGCCCCACATTGGGCTCTCTGCTCGACGGGAAGCCTGCTTCTCCCTCTCCCACTCCCCTTGCTTGTGTTCCCTCTCTCGCTGTGTCTCTCTCTGTCACATAAATAAATAAAATCTTTAAAAAAAAAAATTCAAGACCCATCCCTATACTGCTTACAAGAGATGCACTTGAGATGTCAGGACACACACACTACAAGTGAAGGGATAAAAAAGATGTTCCATGCAAATGGAAACCAAAAGAAATCTGGAGCAGCTATACTTCTACCAGACAAAACAGACTTTAAAACAGAGACTGTATTAAGAGATAAAGAAAGGAATTACATAACGATAAAGGAGTCAATCCACAAGAAGATGTAATATTTGTAAATATTTAAGCGCCCAACACAGGAGCCTCTGAATATATAAAGCAAATTTTAAGAGACCTAAAGAGAGACACAGACAGTAATACACTAGTAGCAGGGGATTTTAATACCCCACTTACATACAGAAAATCAGTAAGAAAACACCAGCCTTAAGTAACACATTAGACCAGTTGGGCTCAACAGATATTTGCAGAGCATTCCATTCAAAAGCAGCAGAAGACACGTTCTTCTTAAGTGCAAGGGGAACATTCTCCAGGACAATTTACATATTAGGCCAGAGAATAAGTCTTAACAAATTTAAGAGGAGTAAAATCATATGAAGCATCTTTTCTGATCACAATTATGTGAAACTAGAGATTAGTTACATGAAGAACACTGGAATATTCACAACATGCTACTGAAAAACCAATGAGTCAATAAAGAAATCAAAAAAAAATTTTTTTAAATACCTGGAGACATAAAATTAAAACAAAGAAAATGTGATATACTAAAATTAATGAGATGCAGCAAAAGCAGTTCTAAAAGAGAAGATCACAGTGAAAATTCCTATGTCAAGAAACAGGAAAAATCTCATATAAAGCACCTACTTTACACCTCAAGAAACCAGAAAAACCAATGAAGCCCAAAGTTAGCAGAAGGAAGGAAGGAACAAACATTAGAATGGAAATAAATGAAACAGACTAAGAAGACAACAGAAATGATGAAACTAAGAGCTGGTTCTTCAAAAGATAAAATCGACACACCTGTAGCTAGACTCACCTCATTAAATGGAGAGAAGACTCAAACCACAAAAGTAGAAATGAAAGAGATGTTACAGCTGACACCACAGAAATACAAGGGATCACAAGAGACTACCACGGACGACTGCCGGCCAACAAACTGCACCTAGAAGAAATGGATGAATTCTTAGGAACACACAACCTCCTAAGAGTGAAGCATGATGAAAGAGAAAATCTGAACACATGGATGACTGGTCAGGAGACTGAATCAGTAATTAGAAACCTCCCAACATACCCAAGTCCAGGACCAGATGGTTTCACTGGTGAATTCTACCCAACATTCAAAGAATTAATTAATACCAGCTCTTCTCTCAAACTCTTCCAAAACAAAGACAAAACAAACAAACGAACAAAAAACAGATGCGGAGGGAACATTTTTAACAAAGCCAGTTTCACCGTAATACCAAAACCAGACAAGAATGTCACAAGGAAACTACAGGCCAATATCCCTGGCGAACACAGATGCAAAAATCCCCAAGAATATATTAGCAAACCAAATTCAACATATAGTAAGAGGATCATAGAGCATAATCAAATGACATTTATTCTAAGAATGCAAGAATGGTTCAACATCTGCAAATGAGTCAATAGGACAGACCACATTAACAAAATGAAGGATAAAAATTATACGATTATCTCATCAGGTGCAGAAAAGCATCTGATAAACTTCAACATCCGTGTATAACTCTCAGCAAAGCAGGTGGAGATGGAACACAACTCAACATAACAAAAGCCATATATGAAATCCCACAGCCAACACCAGACTCAATGGTGAAAAGCTGGAAGGTTATCCTCTAAGATCAGGAACAAGATAAGGATACCTCTTACCACTCTTATCCAACAGAGTAGTCAAAATCCTTGCCCTCTAGGCAAGAAAAAGAAATAAAACACATCTGAATTGGAAAGGAAGAATTAAAACTGTCACTATCTACAGCATACATGACATTATACATAAAATAGAGACTCCATCAAAAAACTGTTAGAATAAACAAATTCAGTAAAGTTGCAGGACACAAACAAAATCAATACACAAAAATCTGTTGTGTTTCTATACATTAATAGTGAATTATCAAAAAAAGGAATTAAGAATCCCATTTATAACTGCATAAAAATGAATAAAATACCTAGGAATAAACTTAACCAAGAAGGTGAAAGACCTGTATGTTTAAAACTACAACACACTGGGGCACTTGGGTGGCTCCGCTGGTTACGCATCTGCCTTCAGCTCGGGTCACGATCCTGGGGTCCTGGGGTTGAGTCCCGCCTCAGGCTCCTTGCTCCACGGGGAGCCCACTTCTCCCTTTCCCTCCGCCTCTGCCTGCCATTCCCCCCACTTGTGCACTCTCTCTCTCTGACAAATAAATAAAAATAAAATCTTAAAAAAAAAAAGAAAACTACAAGACATTAATGAAAGACAGAAGTGGAAAGACAGCCTATGCTCATGGATTGGAAGAATGAAATTATTAAAATATCCATACTACACAAAGCAACATACAGATTCAGTGCAATCTCTACCAAAATTACAACGGCACTTCTCAAAAAATAGAGCCTGCCTAAAAATTGTATGGACCCACCAAAGACCCAGAGTAGCCAAAGCAAACTTGAGAAAGAACAAAGCCGGAAGCACGACACTCTTTGATTCCAAACTGTATCGCAAAGCTACAGTAGCTAAAACACCGAGAACTGGCATAAAAGCAGATACTTAGATTAGTGGAACAAAATAACCCAGAAATAAATCCACACATATATGGTCTATTAACTTAGAACAAAGGAGCCAAGAATACACAATGAGGAAAACACAGGTGAGTACACTTTTCAGACAAAATGCTGTTACACAATCACAGAGTGTCAACACAACTTTTACACGTACCAGGAAACCAGAGAATCCACGTGGCCAGCTTGCCTGTAATATTCACTTTCTTGTGTCTGAAACTCAACCCACAAGATCGCCAGGGTAGGCCTGTATGCAATGGAATATTTGGAGGGGAAGAACTGTTGCAATTTTCAGGACAGGGACAGACCTGGAGAACATCAAGCTAAGTGAAGTAAGACAGAACACCCAGCATCTCCCACACGTAGAGGCTACAGTGTGTATAAGAAACAAGGTCATAGATACAAAGTGCAGACGGGTGGGTGCCAGAGGTGGAGGAGGCGGGGAGTGGGGGGGGTGGCGCAGAAATGAGTGAACTGTTCTGGTTTGGGGTTCTTTTTTTTTTTTTTTTTTTAAATAAATTGAATTTAAAACTTAATTTAAAAAACAAGCACAGAAAGTGGTAGAATACATTAAGATGTCTTAAAAATTTAAAAAATGTAAAACTACAATGAGAGACCACTACACACCAAACAGAATGACTAAACATTTAAAACCCCATCACACCAAGTGTGGACAAGGCAGTGGAACCACCAGAACTCTTTGATACACTGACGGCAGAAATGTAAAACTGTACAACCACTCGGGAAAACAGTTTGGCTGTTTCTTTAAAAATCAAACATTAACCTCACAGGTGAGCCATGCATTTGCCCGAGAGATGAACATGTCTGTCCACGGAAAGACTCCAGCGCTGCTGGAGGATTATCTATATTAACCAAGAAGCAGAAACCGCCCAAAGGTCCACCGAATGCAGGAACATGCTCTGGTCCGTGCAGACGGCGGACGGTCACCCTGCAGCGGAAAGGCCGCAACGGAAAGGCCGCAACTCGCAGGACGGACGGCTACAGAGTTGCACTGGATGAAAAAATCCCGAGAAAAGAAAAGACGAGACAATCTACAGTGACTCAGAGCAGATGGGTCGGTCGTCACCCGGAGTCCAGGGCCCAGGGGCCCAGGAAGGCACAGAAGAGCTGGATCCAGAAGCAGAAGGACACTTCTGGGGCAGTGGGCACGCCCCTCATGCTGACTGTGGCCAGGGCTTCAGTGGTGTGTGCATCCCCCAAACTCATCGCACTGTAAACTGACTATATTAACGTGCTGTGTGTAAGTTAAACCTTAACGAAACAGCTTTAAAAAGAAAAAGACGGCTGGGGAGAAAGACACCACAAAGGCTGAACGAAGACGAAGAACATACTTACAACATGCGCGACCAACCATGGACCGGGGTATGCAAAGGCAGAGAGAACACGCGAAAGACACCTACAAATCAGTAAGAAAACGACAAACCACTCTGGGAATTTGGTAAAAGACAAAACGGGCATTTCACAAAGGAAAACACATAAGCCACCTACAAACGTGACAGGACGCTCAACTTCCATCACAGCACACAAATTATAACCACAAGGGACCATGTCCTTAGACACGGCCGTGCCCGATGTAGACCGTGCCCCACACCAAGGCGTCAGGGAACGTTCCAGGCAATGCGCACAGGGACAAGCACACAGAGAACCAGGCTGGCATGAACCAGGAACGTGGATTATGTGGATTACGAGCTCCATGGCTGTCTTACACCCCGGATACAGACTTGCACAAACGCACCAGCCATGGCCACACCAGCATCATATACACATACACACGTGTGTACACACACACACACATACACATATAAATGAAAACTGGAAACAACCCAAGTGTCCGTCCCTAAAGGACGGGATCAATTCTGGCTTCTTCATGAACTCCACCACCACCCAGCAGTGAAAAGGAGCCACAGCTATGGGCTAGGACAGGCCTAACTCTCAGAGTCAGTGCTTAGAACACACACTGCACGATTCCATCTCAATTATTACGACAACAGCAGGCAAAACGAACAGTACGCTGCCTGTAAGCCGGAGAAGCAGTAGAACTCCGAAGAGAAGGAAAGGAGCCCGTTACTGGACTTCAGCGGCAGTAACCTGCGGGGGCGGGGGGCGGCACAAAGATTTCCAGTTGCCGCTAACGCTGCTTCTTAGGGGGGTGTCCTGCGTACAGATGTCATGTACCGTTTCGTTTTCCATCTGAACAGACCCATTTACCTCTACACGTACAGTACGCTTCACAACACAGAGGGTTTTTGAAAACTTCAAAAGGGATACATACTGCCAGGGAGAAAGGACAGTGACCGGAGGGACAGACAGGAGTCTGGGGGTTCGGGGAAGACTTCTGCAGGGGAGCAGGGTATCCAGGGGAAGGAAGTGCTGATGCCCAGGAGAGAGGAGTGCCCAGGATGTGGCCGGCGGGGTGAGGGCACAAGGGTCAGCAGAAGTCAGAGAGGCAGGGCTCACCGCCAGGCCTTTGGTTCTCACAGCAACAGAAGGCGCTGGGCAGAGGGACGTGAGCTGACAAGCCGGAAGGGGCTCTCCCCCCGCAGTGCGGAGAACAAAGCAGGACAAGGGCAGGAGAGAAGACCCTTGAGGACTGTCCTGGCTGTAACCCAGGCCACAGCTGAGCGGCTGGGCCCAGCGTGGGACCCCAGATAAAGTCTGAAGGTCGGACAACAGGTTCCACGGGAACAGAAAACAGAAGGAGTCATCAAGGGTGAATCTAAGGTTTTGGGCCCAAAACCATGGAAGAAGGGGGCTGCCGGCCCGACACAGGGGGACTGCGGGGAGCGCTGGTGCGGGCAGGGCAGGCGCGCAGCTCTCCACGTTCAAGTTTGCGGTTCTTATTCAGTACGTCCTAGGTGGAGCACAGCCCCAGAATCTGTGACTGCGACCTTGTTTGATGGTGATCCTGCTGAGGGGGGCCCACTGGACGAGGGTGGGGTCCTAAGCCGATGCCTGGCAGCTCCCTAAAAGGGAAGACAGCCAAGCGAAGACAGGCGGAGATGGGAGTTACACTGCCACAGCAAGGAGCAGCAAGGGCTTCTGGCCACCAGAACCTGCTGGAGGCCGAGAGGGATCACCCCTAACGCCTACAGAGTGTGGCCCTGCCGACACCTTGGTCTGGGCCTTCGGGCCTCCAGAAGAGCCGCAGAACGAATTCCTGCTTCGTGAAGACACTCAGCCAGCACTACTTTGTTAAGGAGACCCCGAAACCCAATGCCTGAGTCTATTTCTCACGCTCGTCGGGAAGGCTGGATGTGTGACAATAGAACATAAAAAAGATCCACACGGGATCTGGGGCACCTGGTGGCTCAGTCAGCTGAGTGTCTACCCCCTGATCTCAGCTCGAGTCTTCGTCAGGCTGGGTGTGGAGCTTACTTTAAAAATAAAAATAAAATTGGGGCGCCTGGGTGGCTCAGTGGGTTAAGCCGCTGCCTTCAGCTCAGGTCATGATCCCAGAGTTCTGGGATCGAGTCCCACATCGGGCTCTCTGCTCAGCAGGGAGCCTGCTTCCTCCTCTCTCTCTCTGCCTGACTCTCTGCCTACATGTAATCTCTCTCTGTCAAATAAATAAATAAATAATCTTAAAACAAATAAATAAATAAATAAAAATTAAAATAAAAATAAAATAAATTTTAAAAATACAAAAGAGAAAAATCTGGGTTCTTTTTCTGACTCTCCCTTTTCTGGTTCTAAGAACCGAGGCAAAACATTCTGCCTCTGATTCAATTTCCTGCAAGATGGGAAAAACCGGGGGCCGAACAGAACCCCACCCCAGGTTCCAGAGCCCGTAAATTTCTGCAGCTCTGGGACTATTCCCAAATACGAAAACGTACGCCTGAGCCCTCTCCCTATCACCTGCTGAAACCTCACGTCACAGAGAGGCTGTTCTACAAAATCCACCCGCACGACGGACGCGCCACCCTCAAGTGGCGAGACAAACGGGACGCTAATCCACGAAAGATGAGGCTGACTGGAATTGTATGATGTTTCTAGACCCAGCAACAGCAGAACTCCCCTCGGTGACATACTGACATACCTCCGATGTCAGCACAAACTCGTGACTTAGAACAGCACTCGCTTGGGGCTCCTGAGTGGCTGAGTCAGTGAATTCGGCTCAGGTCATGGTCTCAGGGTCCTGGGATCAAGTCCCACCTCGGGCTCCCGACTCTGGGGGGAGTCTGCTCCTCCCTCTCCCTCTGCCCCGCTCCCCTCGCCCCAACCCCACTCTTGCTCTCTCTCTCTCTCTCAAATAAATAAATAAAAACCTAAAAAAAAAAATAAAAAACAGCGAACCACCTAGGATGACATCCCAGTTTCTGTGTGTCCCAAGGGCAGATGGTTCTCTGCTTAGAGTCTCACGGGACAGCGTCAAATTCACTCAGGTTCTTAGGAGAACTCAGGTCCCTGCGGCTGTAGGACAGAGGCTCCCCAGGGATCAGTCCCAGGTCCTAAGGGCCACCCCCGTTCCTCGGTTCCTGGTCTCCAGCGCATCCTCCACGCCAGCCACGGCAGGGGGAGTCCTCTTCCTGCTTTGAATTTCCCGAACCTCCCCTCCCGCCTCACCCCTCCTCCTTCCTCTACGGTTTTGGGGGATTATTGGGTTGTACCCCAATAATCCAGGTTACTCTCCCGACCTGTACGTCGGCTACTCGGTAACCTCCAAGTCACACCTCCAGAGTGCCCCCCAGCAGCGCTAGACTCGGGTCTGGCGGGTGGAGCAGGGGCAAGTGAGCTTACGGAGACGCTGGCGGGGTTCCGCCTTCCACAACTACCCCGAGACGTCACATTAACACAGAAAAACACATATGGTACCACTTTGGAAGTCAAGTGTTACCTGCATTCCATTACTGCAAAGGACAGGAGTGTTGAAATAAGACGAGGTTTTTGTAAATCCAGAAAAAGCAAAAATAATCTTTCCTAATGCAACTATCCTCAGCAAATACAAGGTCAACAATGCAGAGTCGGGGTCCCCTGACCCCTTCCTACAGACCGGAGACAGTGACGCTCGCTGCAGCCCAGAACTGGGACTGAACGGACTGAAGCAAATCGAGAAACACCAACCGGCACGGCGAGAATGACAGGTGTCCCCGCGCGCACCACCCCAGCCCAACTGCCCACGAGGAGGCAGAGGCAGCAGCGTCCCACTCCCACCCAACCCTCTGTTCCCACTCTGCCCCCCAAAAGCACTCCCACAGCAGAGGACACGGGCTGCGAGCGGTAAGGAAACCCATATCCTAATGAGCCCACCTCTGCCCCCCGCGCTGGCCTGCTGCAGGCACACACGGGCTCTCCCTGAGCAGGGCCAGCTGGTTAGGACACTGGGCTCCCTGCACATTTACCAGTTACTCTGGCTCATTTCCAACCTTCTGAAGGCGTCCTCCGGGTCATCACAGCAGTAGCCTGGAGAACCGAGAGCCACCTAACGAATCCTCCCAGAGCAGCCGAGGCAGAGGTGAAGGCCACGCTGGGCCACGAGCTACTAAGCAGCAGCAGGTGCACCCCCTGACGTTGGCCGTGGAGTCGCTGCTCTCCACCCCAGGCGGGCTGCAGCCTGTGTCCAGCAGCAGCTGGGGACACGTTCCACACACCCGCTGGGGCCGTGACTTCTGCCAGCTCTTCCACGGGAGCGCTCCGCTGGAAACAGGCAGGACACGGAATGTTCCAGCTTCTTGGTTCCGCTGTGCTCTCCCAGACATCAGGCACTTCCCCGGCTCAGCAAGTGCCCAGGTCTCCGAGCACCCCCGGAAGAAGGACACACCGGTCCCTTGGAACAAAGCCCAAATCTGACCTGTCGCTGCCAGCACATCACAAGGCGCTTTTCCTCCAGCTGCAGCTTTGGTCTCAACCTATGGGCGGCCCATCGGTTTCCCCACGTCCCCACCGGCTCCTCCGTGGCGCGGGTGCAGGGCTCCGCACGACAGGAGCCAGACGCAGACGCTGACGTGGACGCTGACACTGACAGTAACACGGACACTGACAGAGACACAGACACACGCAGACGCAGACACAGACGCGGACACACGCAGACACGGACACGCGCAGACACAGACACGGACACGGACACAGACACGGACACGTGCAGACACGGACACAGACACGGACACGCGCAGACACGGACATGGACACACACGGACACAGACACAGACACGGACACAGAAATGGACACACGCAGACACGGACACGGACACACGCAGACACGGACACGGACACACAGACACGGACACGGACACAGAAATGGACACACGCAGACACGGACACGCACAGACACGGACACACACAGACACGGACACCGACACCCGCGGACACGCGCAGACACGGACACGGACACACAGACACGGACACGGACACGGACACAGACACGGACACGGACACCCACGGACACGGACACCCGCGGACACGCGCAGACACGGACACGGACACACAGACACGGACACGGACACAGACACGGACACAGACACGCACACCCGCGGACACACAGACACGGACACGCGCAGACACGGACACGGACACACAGACACGGACACGGACACAGACACAGACACAGACACGGACACAGACACGCACACCTGCGGACACGCGCAGACACGGACACGGACACACAGACACGGACACGGACACAGACACAGACACGGACACGGACACAGACACAGACACGGACACCCGCGGACACGCGCAGACACGGACACGGACACACAGACATGGACACGGACACAGACACGGACACGGACACGGACACAGACACACACACCCGCGGACACAGACACAGACACGGACACACAGAGACACGGACACGCGCAGACACGGACACGCGCAGACACGGACACGGACACGGACACGGAAACGCGCAGACACGGACACGCGCAGACACGGACACCCGCGGACACGCACAGATACGGACACGCGCAGACACGGACACACACCGACGCGGACACACACGGACACCCGCGGACACGCACACCCGCGGACGGACGCAGCCCCCCAAAGTCCACTCTTGCAGCGACGCTCACCGAGCGCAGCGGGCGGCGCCGGCCCAGGACCGCGCGGAGACTCGGCCGCCGCCCGCGACTTACGGGACCGGAACCCCCCGCTCCCGGTGGCCAACGGGCGGCATGACTCAGGGGTTCGCAGTCCACTACCTGCCCGTCGCCCCAGCTCCGCCCGCGCCCAGCCCGCCGCGCCACAGCCGCGAACCCGGGCCGGAGGAGGGCGCAGGGCCACGGATGTGGGAGGGGGAGGGGGCGGGGGCGCGGGGCCGGGGCCGCGGGGTCGGGGTGAGGGCGGGAGGCGGGGGTCGGGGCGCGGGGTCGGGGTGAGGGCGGGAGGCGGGGGTCGGGGCCGCGAGGCCGGGGGCGCGGGCGCGGGGTCCACGGACCAGGCCGCGGGGTCGGGGTGAGGGCGGGAGGCGGGGGTCGGGGCGCGGGGTCGGGGTCCGCGGACCAGGCCGCGGGGCCGGGGTGAGGGCGGGAGGAGGCGCGCGGGCCCCGCACTCACGTTTGTACTCGGCCATCAGCCTCTTGAGCGCCGTCCCCGCCATCGTCCCGGCAACAGCCGCGCCGTCCGGCCTCCTCAGCGCGGATCCCTCCCGCCCGCCGCGGGCTGCTTCCGGGTCGCCGCCGGGGCCGGAAGCCCTTCCGGGGCGCGGGGCACGGGGCGCGCCTGCGCAGTGCCGAGGGTGCCGAGGGTGCCGAGGGCGCGGAGGGCGCGGAGGGCGCGGAGGGCGGCGGCGCGGGGGCGGCGTCGGGGGCGTCCGGGCGTCGGGGTCGCGGGTCCCGGCTTCGGTCCGCGCCTCGGCCGCTCTGGGGGTCCGGGTCGCGTGCGGAGCCGCGGCGCCCGGAGACGGTGGGTGTCGGCCGCCTGTTGCATCACACTGGCCGGGCCTCGGGAGGGGCCGCTCGGGGGGCCGCGCACGGAGGACGGCGGCCTGGGGACGGACCGGGCCAGGACCCTGGGTGAAAGGCGGACGCGGAGCCCGGCGGGGGCGGGCGGGGGCGGGCGGGGGCGGGGCGGGCGGCGGGCGGCGGAGATCGCTTCGGGCGGGGGTCCTCGTAAACGTGACCCCGTGGCGGGGGATGGGGACCGAGGGCCGCGCCTGCAGGGCCAAGCACGCGTGGCAAGGGCCGTTTCAGGGCGACGTTCGGGCCCGGATGCCGTCAGCGGAGAGCTTCGGGTCTGCGGGTCCGAGAGGTCGCGGACTGGGTGGTCCTCCGCGGGCGCCAGGGAGCGTGAGGGAGCAGAGCCGCGCGACCCGACCGCTGCCCTCCAGCCACCCCGCCGGCTCCCCCACCGTTGTGTGATGTGCCCCGGGGTGACGGAGTCCTTTCTTAGTGCTGTGGTCTGTCCCAGTGGGCCCACTGTGATGTGCCGACCCTGTCATGCTTCTCGGCCCCATTCTGAACGAGTAAGAAAGTAAGCAAACTTCCTATTTTGTGGCTCTGCCGTGCGAAGATTTACACACCTTAAACCTTAAAAAAGAAAAGTTTCGGGGTCTGGTGGCTCCACTGGTCATGTCTCTGCCTTTGGCTCAGGTCACGATCCCAGGATCCCAGGATCCCCTGCTCCGGGGGAGTCTGCTTCTCCCTCTGACTCTGCTTCTCCCCCTGCCTGTGCTCCCTCCCCCTCTCTCAATAAATAAAATCTTTAAAAAAAAAAAAAAAAAAAGTTGTTGCGTCCACAGCGTGTATGTCCTACCTACATCCTACACTCCTGTGTAGAAGTGACTGTGGAACGTCCTGTACCGTATTCAAGCATCACACGGAACTGCTGGTTACTGTCTGCCTCCTGCACCCGGAAAACACGTTCCACAAGGGCAAGCAGTTTCCGTCTTGTTCACTTGTGGAGCAGCGTTAGTGCCCGAGCGTGGCAGTCCACGTATGCTGAACTGAGTGAATTTTGTCAATGCAAACACCTCCCACGCGTGCGTATTTTAGGGTAGAAGCACACAATGTACACCAACACTAGCTTCTCAGATGGGGAGGCCACGCACCACACGGAGGACGGGTCTTCTCTTCAAACACCAACAACCTTGAGAAGCCCAAACTTCTGTCCCCAGCCATCCAGATGATGCTCTGGAGAGGAAAGGGGTCGCGGTACTAGTTCCCAGCCACAGGCCGGGAGAGCTCGTGAGGAAGGAGGGGGACAGCCAGGACTGGCATGTGTGACCTGCCAGGGTGCAGAGGGTGACTGTCAGGTGAACACTCCCCTTCAACTAGCCTGAAAATGCCAGTGGCCTCCCTGAATGGTCTATACGGATGGGACACTGGGACAGTATGGCCCAAGGCCAAAGGCAGTACTTATTACAAGCCTGGAGACGGAATACCAAACTATATTTACTGTTTACAGTAGCAAAGGACAACAAATAATGTACAAATCGGTGAACGAACAGAACAGAGCCAGCAGACCACCCCCCCCCAACGCCCAAAGAGCAGGACACAAAGGAAATGCAAACACCTTCAGCGAGATTCCAGGCAAGCAAGAGATGACAGTCATGGTCACACGTGGTGACTGGAACAAGGCAGCAGTGGGTCCATACACAAAGACAGGAGGAAAACTATCCGTTTAATTGGTGTAGCTCCCAAAACCTCACAGAACCAAGATCACGTACTAAAGCTTAAGTCCCACACCTATTTGGAAAGCAGCACAGCCCACATCTGTCAGGGTGACATGGAGTCACCTTTCCGCGGGCTTCGTGGATAACACACTCGGGAGCAGGTCTTTCACATGAAAACAAGCGCATACCCAGCAATACTGAAAACTGCTTTTTTCAGAGAGACCATAATTACTCCGAGGAGAGAAAAGTGAGGCCAGGGCCCTATGACCAAGGGAGACCCGTGGGGGTGGCTTTCTTCTCTAGGAAGGGGAAAGGCCTATCTCTGCGGCCCCAGGCGCCAGGCAGTGGGTGCCCACGCCCAGGGCCATGTTGCCAAAGGACCTGCTTATTTTCCTTTTCACCTTTTAAAAAGCATTTCAGTATCTTCCCTTCAACCTCACCGTATCCTGAAACGCAGTACTTCTCAGCATTTAAAAAACCTGTGCCTACACGAAAGGGGGAAAGTTTATCTCCCTTCCCCAAGCTGCCCCCAAACTTGCCCAACAGAAGCGCCCCCGCCGCGGTGCTGTGAGCTCTCCAACAAGCAGTGGGGTGGGGGGGCCGACCCCTGTGGGCAGGTCCTCACCTAGACTACAAGTGGACATTCAGACCACAAGTCGGGGGGCAACATTGAAGGGGGGAAAGGACAAAAATGAAAGCAAAAACAAACCCCAAACCCCTCAGAACACATTTCACCCCAACAAAGACAAGTGCGACCGGCCCAATTCCAGCCGTGGGCTCCCCCTGCAGACAGTTCTGAGTTGCCCTCGCCAAACGTCAAAAGAGAGGGAAGTAGTTTTGGTGACCGTCCTTGGGTTTCCCCAGACTCCTTTGTGATGGGCACGGTCTCTGGTTCACTATTCAACAGCAGACGCAAGGACGATGACACAGTGGGGACAGTCCCTGTAGACGGGGCGCCCTTAGACACAGCCGCTCTCGGGCGAGCCTCCCGTCTGCTGCTGGAACACATCGATGGTGTCTTCGTCCTCCATCTCCAGCTGCCGGGGGTGCAGTGAGAGGGGAGAGCGTTAGTTTCCTCACCGTCCCAGGAATGCCGAGCCCTCCCAAGCAAATACACAGGCTCACCGCACGGTCTTCCTCCCCCGGAGGACACCGTCCAGCCTGGCCACGCCTGTGCGCGTCACACGGGGACAGATGCCCGGCTGTGGACGTCCCGTGAGCCCTACTCATCCCCCAAGCCTCCCCTCACAGAACTCACAAAAGATGTTCAAACCTAAGGACTTAGAAAAACTAAGCCTAACTGAGGGGGCACAGACCTGGCTCAGTCAGTAGGGAATGGGGCGTGTGATCTCGGGGTTGTAAGCTCAAGCCCCACACTGTGTATACAGATCGCTTAAAAATAATGAAGTTTCAGGGGTGCCTGGGTGGCTCAGTGGGTTAAGTGTCTGCCTTCAGCTCAGGTCATGATCCCAGGGTCCTGAAATCGAGTCCCACACATCAGGCTCTCTGCCGAGTGGGGCGCCGGTTTCCCTCTCTCTCTGCCTGCCTCTCTGCCAACTTGTGATCTCTCTCTCCCTCTCTGTGTCAAATAAATAAAATAAATAATTTTTTTTAAAAATGGAGTCTTCAGAAAGAAAAGTAAATCTCATTACAAAATAAACAAGGGTCTCGAGCTTTGACCCCCGTGACCCCCCACCCCATCCCACTCAGGAGCATCTAACGAGCTGTGCAGGTCACGCCCACGGACCCCAAACAAAGCCACATCCCACAAGGAGGGGCTGCTAGAGCAAGAGAGCTGCTGGAGCAGACGCGTCCTGCCGCCGGCTCTTCTCTCCTGGCACGGGGTGCTCACACGCTTACCCCGACCTCCCCCATTCAGAGTCTGCGGAGGCTGGAAGCACCGATGCTCCCCCGGGATGCTCTCCCAAGGACAGAGGTGCGGGGCTAGGACAGCAGGGCCTCTCCCCGGCTCAGGCCCCAGCAGCAGCCAGAATGACAGGCAAGCAGGACAAGGTGCCCCCCAGCCCACAGGAGCCCCCCGCAGCCCAGCACCCCAGGTGAGCGGAGCGAGAGCTCCTGGAGTAGCACCCGCGGCCCGTCGCTCGGCGGTCCTGTCCCGTGGCCCCATCTGCCTGTTCTCACACCCCAGGACCGAACGGGTATCCTCTCGCCTCACAGAGAAGAGGGAGGCTCCGAGACGGTCGGGGCTCTGGATCACAGGGTCACCCAGCTGGCGGCGGCAGCAGCAGCCCAACCTCAGCGCCCCCCTCCAGGCCCAAAGCCCTCCCACTGCAGTGTGCTGTGCGGCCAGGCGAGGGGCGCGGTGGGCCCCGGGGAGCGAGCCCACACGATGGGTGACGCCGTCTGCGCCGGTCGCGCCGCCTCAGCCCACACCCCGGGCACAGCACTGGAAGGGCACAAGGATCGGGCCGGCCATGGAGTTGCCAGTCCGGCGCCCTGGACAAGGCGTGGGCGCTGGGAGAGGGGGCAGGGGCGCGGGCGCCGGTACCCCGTTCTCCGCCC
This sequence comes from Mustela erminea, assembly GCF_009829155.1. Lineage (NCBI taxonomy): Eukaryota > Metazoa > Chordata > Mammalia > Carnivora > Mustelidae > Mustela > Mustela erminea. Next base: position 218,830,565 of record NC_045614.1, read on the forward strand.
CATCCACCAGCACGGGGGACGACATCCAACTTGTCTCCTCTGGAAAGTGAACCCCAAATTTAAAACTTAAATAACTGATTAAAATCATTAAGAAATGTCACGTATCGTGCGTGAGGCCGCCCAGTAGCACTCCGACCAGCGCCCCCCCCCCCCCGTGGCACGGCGGAGACGGGAGCCCCCCACCCCCACAGCCCACTGCTCCCGCCGGCTTTCCTACCTGCGCGGGGGTGTCTGTCTCGTTGATCGGCTGCCCGTCAAACCTGAACCTGATCTGCCTCATTGACAAGCCCTGAAAAGAAACACCAGTTACCGTTCGTGCTTCCAGGGGACACGTTAATTCCAGAAAAGAAAACATTTATCTCAAAACATCAGAATTGATGTTTTGAACATACAGCCTTGTGACCCGCGTGATTATAAAACAGGCCAGCGGGCCTACCACACACCGTGGGATGCGCAGCACGGAGACCCGGCTCTCACACCTTCCAGCCCCCGGGGTCGCGCCCTGTGGGGGCTGGCCCCCACGTCCCCCCAAAAGCGACCAGAAGTTCACACTGCTGGCGCCACCACCTTTAAGAAGGTCCCAGAGAGAAAGTGAGGCACTGTGACCCGAGGCAGTGAGACCCGGGTCGCAGGGCTGTGTGTAGGCCGGAAGCAGGCCGACCGCAGGGCCCAGCCGGGGAGGAGCCCACGCAGACCGCTGCGCCCGAGGCCAGGGCCAGTGCGGCGGGGGAGACCGAGACCCCTCCTAAGAAGCGACTCTGATTCCTCCCCACCGAACAGGCAGGACTGAAAGCTGCATCTCTGCTCCCTCCTGAAAAGATCTGACCCAAAACCCAAGGCGTGAAGCACAGGGACACAGAGAACAGCAGAGGAGAGGGACCAGCAGAAGCAGACGCGGCCACTGCCAGGCACTGCACGGCCACGGACACTAGACCCCAAGGTCAGGTGTGGGGGGGAAACAGGACTGGAGCCCCCAGAGACTCGGGCTGCTCACAGCTGACGCTCCAGCAGTGCCTGAAAACTGGTGCAAGAAAGGTCCCTCCAGACCCCCAGCTTGGGGGCCCCCTGCCCCAAGCGGCCAGGCACTGCCATTCCCCAGGCAAAAGATCTACCTTCCGGAGAGATAGGCTCTGAGCCCTGGGCTCAAGACACCAGGGACAAGTGACAGCAGCCAGCGTGGAGGCCAGCCACCAGCCAAGCCCCAGCTGCCCGTCCAGCTGCACGCCCAGGACGCAGACCGGAGGCTGGGAGGTCCGCTTCCGGGAAATTTAATGACTCACAGGTTATGACACCTGCAAGGCACACTCCCCCCCCCGCGCCCTCCCCAGTGCTGGCAGGCCACCCCACCCGGGCTTGTGGCCTCTGTGCAGGTGGCTTTTCGTCAGCCTTTGGGCCTCACTCACAGATATGAGCAGCTAACCACGGACTTGGAGACGGAAAGCCTCAGATGTGCAGGCCTCCAACCAGCGAGGAAGGAACGGGTCCGCAGGCACAGGCAGGGAGGGCCCGGAGGACACAGACTCTGGAAATTCTAGAGACAGTCACTGCTGGGAAAAAGCAACCCTCAGAGATCAAGGGAGAATGAAGCGCGTTTGGAAATTAGAAATCACGGCAGAGGCTGGCCAGCCCAAGTCAGATGGGAGCACGAAGTTAGAAGAACTTCCCAGGAAGAAAACCAACGGCATCAAGCACCAAGCCCGAAGCCAGTGGGCAGAAACGCTCCTGAGTGACCGGTCCAGAGCAGGGAGCTCCAAGACGCAGGGGCGTCCCGAACACAGGGGACAGGACGGGAGAGGGCACTGTCCTCAAAGAACCAACGTCAGCCACGTTTCCTGAACTAAAAACACGTTTCCACACGGAGGGGCACCTGGCCGGCTCCACAGTGAAGCCCGCGACTCCTGATCTCAGGGTGACGAGCTCAAGCCCCACGACTGGTGTACTGATTACTCTCAAAATAAAAGGAAAAGGAAAAAGAAGGGAAAAAAGCATAGGGTAGCCTGGGTGGCTCAGTGGGTTGAGCCTCTGCCTTGGGCTCAGGTCATGATCTCCGGGTCCTGGGATCGAGTCCCATGTCGGGCTCTCTGCTCAGCGGGGAGCCTGCTTCCGCCTCTCTCTCCCTCTCTCTGCCTGCTTGTGATCTCTGTCTGTCCGATAAAGAAAGAAAGAGAAAAAATGCACCAGGAAAGGGAACGGCACAATCATGCCCTTCAAAGCCGTGACAGTGATGTTTCAGGACACAGAATTAGGTCTTAAAATCTCTCAGAAAAGAGCAAAGTTACATCAAAGGACCGAGAACCGGAATGTCGCTGCACTTGCTACGCCAACACTGGGAGAAGACAACATGGTGAGAACGTGCAGCCAATGGTGACGCGCTGAGGTTTAGGAAAAGCCGGTCACCTTCAGACACACGCTGTCTCAAAGACGCTGCGTTTTGTAAACCTCCCACAGCAAGATGCCGGAAGACATGCTCTGCCCAGAGGAAGATTAATCCAGAAAATACAGAGGATGGGGGCCAAAACCATCTCCAGAAGGGTTCTGAGGGGGCTCTGCGAGGACGGCCCAGCCACCAGGGCAGCGGGGCAGGAAGGGAGGGACAGGAGGCGGCGGGGACTGCAGGACGGGCCCCCGGGCAGCGGGTGGACAATGCAGGTGACGCGTTCACCATGATCACCCAGAAAACCCCCCGCAGGGACGGCCTCTGAAACCAGCTCTGGAAGGTGGGGAGGGACACGCGGAAGGCACACCGTGTGCCTATAGTGTTTTGTGTAATGACAGGTCCCAAGGCCACCACCGGCAGAGCCAAGAACGGGAACAGGCCAGCAGGACTTCCAGAGCGTGCAGACAGAGGCTGCCTCCCGCTAAGAGGACCAGGGCGTCGTGGAGAGAAGGCCGGGCAGGACCTGGCCCAGGAGCCCGCACCCCGCACCGCAGAGCGATGTGGACACAGCCCCCGCAGGGAGGGACGTGGAGGGTCTCAGGTCCGTGTGTGATGAGGACCGAAGACTGTGAGGTTCAAAACAGCGACATGTGTGGGCCAGTGGCTGCAACACCAACCGTAGAGGGCCAGGCGGTCACTGCGGGAGGGCGCTGGAGACCCGGCCCATGGCTGCAGCGCCGCTAAGCCAAGGGAGGAATGAAGGGTTCTCCGCAAACCCGACTGTGAGCAGGGCCGTGTCTGCACGCACACGCTCCAGCCGCGGCCAGAAGTAACAACGGAAGCACGCGCGTCCACGACTCTGCCAGGACACGGCCACACACGCCTGACTGTGGGGGGAAGCCGGCAGTGGGACCTGGCTGCGGACAGGGCTGACCCGCCACCTGATGAGACACCAACAGGAGCAGAAGGACACAGCCAGCGAGGGGTGAGCGTGCGTGTGCACAGACACATGCACCACATGCACTCGCACACATGTGCACACACACTTGTGCACACACTTGTGCGCACAGACTTGTGCACACGCTTCCAGGACTGTGCTCGCACACCCCCATGTACACACGCACACACTCACACACGCACGCTCGCACACGTATATGCCGTGCTCATGCGCGCTCACACACACGTGCACACGCATTTATGCATTCCGCTCGTGTGCACACGCTTCCAGGAATACCCTCATGCCCACACATGCACTCGAGCACACACCCGTGCACACACATGCACTCGAGCACACGCTTGTGCACACACATGCACTCGAGCACGCACGCACACGTGCATCCAGGACAGCGAAGCCCGGGGCAGCGTCGCGGAGCCCCGGCTCAGGACGGGAGCCCCGGGCCGCAGCGCGGAGGACGCACCTGCCGCTCGCAGTACGCCTTCATCAGCTTGCTCAGCGGGGTGTGTCTCTTGATTTTGAACTGCACCACGGAGCCGTCCTGCCCGGCCACCTTGAGGTTGATGTGGTCGTTCTCGGTCTTCACGCCCTCCTGCAAGCACACACGAGACCGCGTCTCAGCACCGGCCCCCGCACGGCCACCCTGCTCACGGGCCGCGGGCGGGACCTGCTGGGTGGAAGGCCTTAGGAGCAGCTCATCCGTCTCCGCAGCCCCGAGTCCCTCGCACAACGGCTTCGTCTCGACACAGGACGCTCCCAACGCTACAAAAGTCGATAGAATTCACGGGTTATGAGCTCAAAGGACAGAATCTGCTTAATGACGCTGGGAAAAACCCACAACCCATCTTCGCTGTAGCAGGACTTCCAACATCCCAGCGCGCGCTTCCAGGGAACTCAGGGACAAATAAGACAAGCACCGCCCACGACATGAGCTCGAGGGCAGCGGCCCTGTTGGGGGGGCGGGGTCACCCCACTGCCGCACCTCTCTCCAGCGTGCCTACGGGGATCCTGCAGGCACAGGGCCCACCCGGGGAGGAGCCCACGCAGACCGCTGCGCCCGAGGCCAGGGCCTGTGCGGCGGGTGAGACCGAGATCCCTCCTAAGAAGCGACTCTGATTCCTCCCCACCGAACAGGCAGGACTGAAAGCTGCATCTCTGCTCCCCCCTGAAAGATCTCACTACTCACTACTCACATCTCACTACTCCGGCACGATCTGGGAAGACAGGAGTCCTTTATTTTGAACAAAATGAGAAAGCTGGCCCGGGGCCCTTTGAAAATCAAGTGTGCTGTGAACTGTGTTCCCGCCCCCTGCCCTCACACAAGCCCGTCTTGCTCCTGCACATCCTGCAGGACGGGGACCCATCTGTCCCGCCCCCGCGGCTGCCTCCCCTCCCTCCTGCAGGGCCCTGCGCCTGGGCTCCCAGGGACTGTAGGGCTGGGCAAGCAGCAGCCCCCGAGGCAGGACTCCAGCAGCGCCACAGAAGGCGGGCCAGCTGGGGCGCGCTGTGGCCTGGGCCGGGGCAGGCATGAGGACACCCCGATACCCTCCCTCTCCGGAACAGAGGCGCCGCAGTGGCCAACCGGGCCCTGCACGTGGAGTGCTCACTGGCCCGTGGCCAGGGCGGAGCTGCGCACGGATCCCCCAGACATGAAGGATGCATTTGTCGGGCTTTTTTTTTTTTTCAAATAAAGGTTTAATTTTGGAATGATTGTACATTTACAGAAAAGGAGCAGCCAGACCAGAGCTGGAACTGCGCGCGCCCCTCGCCAGGCTTCCCTCGCGTGAACGCCCCCGGCGCCACTCTCCGTCTGTGCCCCTGGGAGCCCAGAGCTCGGGGCCGCACTGGCAAGGGAACGCACACTTCTCTGACACCTCCGCAGGTTTCCCGCCAACGGCCTTTCTCTCTTCCAGGACCCAACCCAGGCCACCACACCTACATCCATTTAGAGATAGAACTTTTTTTTTTTTTTTTCCCAATTTTTTTGTGTCACCACCTGCATGGCTCAGGTGGTGAAGTGCCTGCCTTCGGCTCAGGTCATGACCCTGGGGTCCAGGGATCGAGCACCGCATTAGGTTCCCTGCTCAGCGGAGGGCCTGCTTCTCCCTCTCCCTCTGCCCGCCGCTCCCCCTGCTGTGTTCTCTCTCCCTCTGCCACATAAATCAAAAACAAACAAACCAACCAACCAACCTGTGACATAAGATCTGCCATCTAGCGGCTTCCGGCTGGTACTACGCGCAGACCTGCCGTCCTCCAACCTTCACCACACCCACCTCGAGACCCTATTCTCGCGGCAGAACTGGGACTCTGTGCCACTGAACCCTAACTCCCCTCCACCCAGTGCCCCCATTCTCTGTCTCTGTGATTCCACCCCCCCTGGGCATCTCACGAGAGTGGATCACACAGTGTTTGTCCTTTGGGACGGCTTCTTTCACTCGGCATGACGTCCTCGAGGTTCAAACCCAGTGCAGCAGGGGCCCGTGTTGATGTCCTTCCGCCACACGGGGGGCCACGCTTCCCGTGCCCGTTCCTCTGTGCACATCCGTCCGCGGGCCCCTGGGTTACTTCCATGTCGTAGCTGCTATGAATAATGCTGCCATGAACTTGGGGGGGGGGACAAGTAACCTTTGGAGACCCCGCTTTCCGTTCTTTGGGGCAAATACCCAGGAGGATCGTGGCTCCGTATGGTGATTCTATTGTTAAATCTTGTAGGAACACCCACACTCACTCTGCTGTGACTGCACACTGGACGTGCCGGCCGTGCGCAGGCTCACCGGGGGCTGGGTCTGACTTCGGAGAGCAGCCGCCCCCGTCACTGGAGTTCTGATTCGCACTTCTCCATTCGTGACTCTGAGCGTAGCCGACGGGCTCAGTGGCCATTCGTGTACCTTCGTCTGGAGAGCTGTTGGCTGGAGAGCTTTGTCCATGTCTGAATAAAGTTCTTTTTTGCTCTTGAGTTTGAGGAGTGCCCTCCGTATTCTGGATATTAATCTGTGATCAGACCGGTGATTTGCAAACATCTCCTCCTCTGCGGGCGGCTGCTGATTCCGGGGACGGTGTCTCTCGATGCACAAAATGTCTCATTCTCGAGGAGTCGGGTTGCTCTTTCCCCTTGTGGCTGGTGCTCTGGTTTCCTACCCAGGAAATCACTGTGAAGCCCACTGTCCTACATTCTCTCCTAAGAGTTTCACTGCCTTGGGTCTTACGTTTCGGTCCCTGATCCATCTGAACTGCTTTTTGTATACGGTGTGAGGTAGGGGTCCAACTCCGTTCTTTCGCATGAGCACGGAGGATGCATGTGCTTTTTTAACGGAAAGAGATGAAAGTGTCAAGACAGACATGGGGACTAGAACACAGAGCAAACAGACACACAGGGCAGCGGCTGCAGGCCAGTGCAGGAAGGCAGCAAAATTAAGGAGGACATTTCAGGCTGGTGCCGGCAGAGAACATCACAAACCGCTCTCCCTGAGGGAAGGACACCAAGAACCAACGGCCTGTCCCCGACCCCTGGTGAATTCCTAGTAAACCAGCAGTAAAAGAAAAAAAGAAACAATGACCACAAATCACCAAGGTCACCCCCTGCGTCAGCTATCCAAAGGAGGCAGACACTGTTTTCCCAGCTGACCCCCCTGGTCTTCTTCCCAGCACCACGATGGCCCGCAAGTGCACCCCCACCCTCTCTCCGGGCCTGGAAAGCACAGGTCTTCCTCGGTTCAGAAGTAGCGCAAACGAGGTTATCCTGACCCCGCACAGGGAAGCTGGCCACATAGCTGCGAAGTCTGAGGGCTGGAGCTGTCCCACGGTATTGAAACTTTAGTGAGAGGAAGCCAGGGAAAAAGCTCTAAAGGCGTTTCTATTTGCCCCCAGCAAGCCATGGACCCAAGATGGGAAATTAGAGTAAAAGGCCAGGCTGGCAAAAAGCAAACACAGCTTCACCTGCCTATGCCACAAGGCAGCGGCTCTGGAGCGTGGCCTTCTCTGAAATCCCAGTGGGCAGGCGGCCAGCTTGCACAAGGCCTGGAGAGGGGCAGGGCCCTGGGCTCCAGAAGGATCCGCTGCACCCCAGCCCTGCCTGCTGTGTCCACGGAGGCCCAGAGGGGCAGGGACTCCGGGATCAGAAGAAGCCTAGGCAGGAAGCACCCACCTCAACGGATGCTCCGCTTGGGCAAAAACGATGGACACCAGCAGTGCAGACCAACAGCCTCAAACGCTTGTTTTTGACGAAAGCAGTTACTCTAACTCACACTTCGCTAAGAACCGCCACAGCACCTACACTGTCCACTATGTAGGAACCCAGACCAGGGAGCCAGAAAGGATGGAGGAGCACAAACCCGGAGGACACGATGGGGAAGGGGCCGGGGAGGGGGGGGGGGCGGCGCTGACCTGGACACCAGGAGCGCAGCGAGGGGCAGGTGATGTGGGGCGAGGGGCGCACACTGGAGAACGGGATGGGTAAAGGGGGGCGCGCACTGGAGGATGCCACGGGAGGGGATGGGGAGGGGCGCGCACCGGAGCACACAGACGCGGGGGCGACGGGGAGGCACGAGCGCGCACGGAAGATGTCCCGGGGCGGTGGCGCACACCCGCAGGACCGCGGTGGGACGCGATGACTGGCGGACGCGGCGCCCACCGGATGACGCGGGCGGGGAGCCGCGCGGACACCGGGGGCGCCGCAGGCCCGGCTGTGGGGGGGCTCCCGCGGGGACCCAGCGTGCACCCTGTCGGCGCCCTGCGAGGGCAGAGCGGGGCGCGCGGACGCCGCCGGGGGAAACGCGGCCCGCAGGGGCGGGATGGTCCCCGCGAGGAGGTCTGGGGAGGCGCGGCCCGCGGGGAACCGGACGGAGCGGGCAAGGGCGAGGCCGGGGCCAGGTCCCAGCGCAGGGCTGGTGCGGGTAGAGGGTGGGTGACTCCGGAGGTGGCCAGGGGGTCCCGGAGACGGCGGGTTCCGGCAGGAAGCGCCCCGACGGGGAGGGTCCGGGCAGGGGCTGCCCCGCCCGCGCCCTCCAAGGGCCGCGTCCCCACAGCGCGGCGTTCCACGTCCGCCCCAGCGGGGCTCCCGGGAGCGGCGGGGCGGGGCTTGGCCGAGGGGCGGGACCCGGGCCGTCGGGCGGAGCCTGGGTGGGGCGAGGCGCACCGCGAGGGGCGGGGCCTGGATGGGGCGGGGCCGGGGCCGGGGCGGAGCCGGGGCGGGGCGGGGCGCGCCGCGGGGCGGAGCCGGGCCGGAGGGGGAGGGGAGCGGGGTGCGGGGGAGGGGCGGGAGGCCCAGGGCGCGGGGAAGCCCCGCGGACGCCGCCTAGCCCCCGCACCCCGAGGTCGCGGAGGGCGCCCGGGGCGGGCCGGCCCGGGTCGGACCGGGGTGGGGGGGCGGCAGCGACGGCGCGGGCGCGGGCCGACCCCGGGGCTCCGGCTCGCACCCGCCGGCCCTTACCTTGGGCTTCTCCTCGGACATGGCTGCGCGCGGCGGCGGGAGGCGGCGGCGGGGAAGCAGGCAGCGCCGGAGCGGGCGAGTCACGCTCTCCGCCCGCCGCTCTCCCGCCGCAACTGCTCGCGGGGCCGCGCTTTGCCCCCCAAATCCCTGCGCGCCGGTTGGCTGCCGTGAGGTCACGTGGCGGCGCGCGTGCACGATGCGCGCGCCCCCGAGGTGTCGGGCGCGCGCTCCTGTGGGCAGAGGTTCCTGGTGGTTGGAAATGCGTCACGGGGCGGGACGGCGCCATCCGGTGGGCCTGACAGCGGGGGCGCTCGGGGCACCGAGGGGCCCGGGGGCGCACACGGAAGGGGGGTGTGCTTAGGGCGTCAAGCGACCCCGGGGGCGCTCAGGACACCGAACGGCCTGGGGCGGGGGGTGGGCAAATATACAAGGGCGTGTTCAAGGCACGGAGGGCCCCGGGTGCAGGGTGGGGAGGCCAAATGCTGTGCCAGGGGGCGCTCAGGACACCAAAGGGCCCCGGGGGCGGGGGGAGGCCAAATATTCAGGGGGTGCACAGGGCACCGAGGGGCCCAGGAGTGCGCACGGGAAGTGGGGTGGTGATGGCACCAAGGGACCCCACGGCAGTGGGGGGCTGCTCCGGACACCAAAGGGGTGGGGTGGGGGGGAAACAGGGTCAGAGGCTCTCAGGTGACCAAGGGGCCTGGGGCTGTGAGTAGGACCAGGGGCTGCTCAGGGACCCAGAGGCACACAGGGAAGGGGAAGCAGGGGACGGCAGGGGCTATTCAGGACACCAAGGGGCCCCGGGGCACATAGGGAAGAGGGGTGCTCAGGACATCCGGGGGGTTGCTCATAGGTGGGGGGCAGGGACAAAGATGGCACGTTATCTTAGGGACTGAGAAGGACCTGTCCACTTTCTCCGCGCCCTAGCCCACACACCTGGTGTCCCATCCCCCTCCCCCCTTCCGCTCCTCCAGCCAAGCCCGGGCACACCCACTGGTCTCTGGGGGCAGGGGGGGGTGGGGGGGTGCGTTTTTCAGAGCAAAAGGAGCAAAGGCTGTGTGGTCAGCCATCTGTGGTGGGCACAGGGGACCTGGTGCATGAGTTGCCTCAGAAGGCAGCCCCACTCCTGGAAAAGGCTCCACTGGCCCTCACGAGGAGCCTCACGTCCTGTCGGGAGCAACCGCAGGTGGAGAAAGGTGGTCCGAGGCGGGCGCACCTGTCCTCCAGCGACAGCTTGCACGCGTTCACTTAGCGCACCCACGGGAACGCCAAAGCCTGCACCCCCCACCAGGGCGCCAGGGGGACGGAGCCCTGTGCTAGGCCTGCCCGGCCGGGCCACGTGTCTCTGGCTGGAGCCAGGCTTCCGTCTCAGCTGCCTCCACTTCCCTCTTACCCGTCTCTCCCGAGCCTGGTGACTGGGAGCCAAGCACCTGGCAGGGGTGCTGGGGGGATGGGTGCGGGAGGCTGTGCTGTGCCCGCCTTCCTGATGTTTCTGGAACGCACGCGACACGGCAGAAACTCAGCACACACAGAATCTGCATAACACCATTAATTACATATTAGGTCTCTCGGAGAGCGTCATTGAGTCTAAGAAATCATACAGGGGAGGGTTGTGTCCAGGAAGCAGAAGGCTGCAACAGTCATCATCTTGGTCTGAAAACGAGAAGCTGGGAAACCTCCAGAAACACTGCTTTTCTTAAACCATCCGAGAGCTGGGATTGCAGCTTTGCCATCCTTAAGTCCAGGCCCCTCTGATCGGTTCGGGAAGATATTTTCCCGGGTCTCGGGATCTCACCTTAAAGTCTTTGAAGGTGTCCGTCCCGTCATTGTCCTCACTCAGCATACATCCCGGGCCAGGCCCTCTGGAGGTCTGTGCCTGGAGAGGAAACGGGGTCCCTGTAAAAGTCCACCCAGATCCAAGGACAGGAGGCCTGCTGAAGGGTAGGGCTGGACCAGGGCAACAGAATGTCCACCTGCCCCCACCACACACACACACACGCGCGCACACACAAACGCACGCCCACACCAAGACAGCCAACACCAAGAAGTAAGCTGGGGGCCTGTGCTCCGTCTCAGGAGAGAGACCCTCGCCCTCCCCGCGTTGGGGGCGCACGAGGAGGCCTGGACCCGAAGGTGGAGCAGAGAAACTGCCGCCAGCAAACCAGCCTCCCCCTCAGCGCTGGGCGACGCCGGTGGAATTTGGGTCCGTGGACACACTGAACAAACCAGTACCACAAAACCCAGACCCAGTCGCCTCCCAGCCCCCAGACTCGACCCCCTGGGAGAGGAGCACCCATTTCCGGGTCAGCCGGTCTCTGGGATCCTGCAGACAGCATCTGCTCAGTCGATGATTCCAAGACACACACACGCAGGAAGAAACCCACAATCCAGACAGGAAAATCCAGATCCAGAGAGGACGCAGAAGCTGGGGTGGTCTGGCCGGCTTTGTGTCCCGGCTCCGGGGGAAAAGGTCAGCGACATGAAGGAAAAGGTGGGGCTTCCCAGCCCCGAGACGGAGACCAGGAATGTGGCCGCTGGAGACAAGAGCGCCACACCGATGAAGAATGCCTTCCTCGGGCTGGCGAGCGCAGAAGACACGGACAGGAGAGAATCCAGGAGCTTCTCAAAAAGCCGAGAAATCCAGACTAAAAGAGGGGAAACAGGTGGGAACCAAGAGAACCGAGCAGAGAAAGTGCTGGAATGAATCATTTCGAACAGCCTGAATTGCGTGGCTGGAAACACAGAAGAGAGAAGGGGCAAGAGAAAGGTTTGCAAAAATAACGGCTACGGGTTTTCTAACCCTAAAGATACCACGGCTCGGATCCGAATTCAGGAGACCCAGCCGGGATTTATGCCTGCAGGAGGCACACCTGTCCCCACTGGCCGACCGCAAACAGAAAACACATCCCAAAGGCAGGCGGGGACCCACACACGGGAGCCGGAAGGGCAGTGCACCTGTCGTGGAAACCGCGCCAGCCAGAGGACAGTGAGGACAGGCTGCCAAAACATGGCCACAGCCCGAGGAGCAAGCCTCCAGCCCGTGGTCCTCCACTCCAGCCACGTGTCAGAATCATGGGGAGCATTTAGGGACAAGTGCTCGTGGCCCCATGAAATCTGGAGATAGGCTCCGGCATCGGTGGGCTTAAAAATTCCTCAGGCCGCGCGGAGAACCGCCAGTGTGTGTGCAGGGCGAGCCCGAGGCTCCGAGTGGGGAGCTGGAGCGGGTCTGCCACGGGCAGCCCACCAGGTGCCCTCAGCCACAGTGAGGACACTCCAGGCACCAAGGGACTCAGAAGTCGCAGGGAGCCCTGCAGGCCAGAGCCGTCAGGAGGGAACTGGGCCACTGCTCTCAGTGCGGACAACGTGGTCCTGGGGCGGTGGGTGCCAGATGCCACAGTAAGTCACCCAGGCGGAGAGGGAACCGGAATTGTGTGAGCCGTGGGGGTCGTGAAGGCTCGTTGATCACAGGGACCCTCGGACGGGAACCAACACACAGTGAAGCCACCAGAGGCCAGTTCTAGGTCTGTTGGGTGGAGTCCCAACGTGACTGCCAAAACGGGGACTCCTGGCCCCCTCCCAGATGCTAGGGCTGGTAAGGACGGATCCTGTCATTCAGGCACATGCAGAGACCGTGAATTGGCCCCCAAGCCTTTCCCAGACGGGCCCGTGGCCATTTTCAAGGGTCGCAGGGTCCCGGAGGAAAGGGAGCTCCCTGAACTTCTGGGGTCTTCTATCCCGGCTCTGTGGAGACCCCAGCCAGCCTCGGAGGCCCACGGGGCAGAGGAGAAGGGCCTTGCCCTGAATCCAGCCCACGGGGCCTAGTGGGAACCAGGAGCCTCAGACGTCCCCTCACGGGCTGTGGTTGGAGAAAGGGCCGATAGGGGCCGCCGGGGGCTCTTAATTTTGGCTCCAGCCTGGCTCTCGGGCCTGGAATCGAGCCCCCACGTCAGGCTCCACATCCCGCAGAGTCTGTTCCCATCTCTTTCTCTCTCTCACTAATAAATAAATAAAATAAAATAAAATAAAATAAAATAAAAAAGGCTGGATGGGCGCGCTGACCCAGGGTGACTGGGGTCGCGCGGAAGAGAGGTGGGCACTGAGGGGAGGCGGGTGAGGACACGGAGGAGGCGGCCCGGGACAAACGGCCTGCCTGCGCCTCCACCGGCCGTGAGACACTGACGTTTAAATCCTCCCGGCGGTGGGATGTCCGTTGCGGCAGCCGAGCACACCCACGCACCCCACTGCTCTGGCTGCCCCGGAGCCGGGTGCAACCGGAGAACCGCTGTGGGCCGTGGACGCTCACGGGGCGGTGATGCCCACAGCAGCGACCCAGCTGTGCCCGTGTCCCCGAAGGCTTTCCCTCCCGCCGTGGGGACTCAGAATGTCTCCACTCTGGCCTCAGGGTTTCCATGGTTACGGGGCAGAGGGGACGGTGACATCAACCTGAGCTCATTAGGCCGGATGGGGACAGGAGCCGGCTGGAGGCTTCCCCGGCACCTGTGCTCCCCGAGGCAGCGGCTGAACCCTTCCCCACTCAGGGGCGGCCACAGGGGTGCCTTCCTGGGGATCCGGCTGCCCGGGACGGGTGGGAGTGTCCCGGTAGGGAGGACAGTCACCATGCACTAAGCACCGTGAAGGTGGGTGCTGCATTCGGGGGGCCTCTTGGGACTTCGGAGGTGACCTGGTCCACACCTGCTGTGCTGCTCTCACCCACATGCGGGAACCTCCTTCAGGCTGCCACTCCGGAGAGGCACCTGGAGCTGCCCGCCCTGGGCCGGTCACCAGCAGACCCTGCCGCACGGACGCTTTGTGCGCCTTCGGGCAGGTCCCAGGAGAAGAATCCCACAGAGATCATCTCTCGCCCTTGGGAGGAACACCTCGCCCTCTGCTGACAGCCGTCCTCCCCTTGAAAAGCAGGTCCTTGCTCGTGGGCACTGGGGGGCGGGGGTGGGGCTCCCTGCCCAGACTGCCCCGCACTAGCACCTGACCCACCAGTCAGCAAGTACACGTGCACCTCGGGGCCACGGGGAATGGGGCGGCAGGTCCTGAACACGCCCAGACCCGGCACCACAGAGGCTCAAAGGTCCTGCCGGCCGACATCCCGCCTCCAGGCCCGGGGGCAGCAGCATCCCCACCCCCGCCCCCAGGCAGGGGTCATGTCTTTCCAGCTTTTAGATGCTGGGGCAGTGCGGTCGACACAATGAAATGGAGCCCCAGCCTTGGGGCTCCCCGAGTCCCTCCGCAGCCCACCCACGGGACCACAGACCCTGAGAGGAGCCCCACAAGCACACCGCTCTGGGATTTCAAGGGGGAGCCTTTTCCTTTCCCAGCCAGCCTCACCACAGCAAATTCAGGAACCGTCTCTTTGGTGTGATGCTAGCAGGCTGTCATAGAGCCCGGCCAGCCATGCGGTGTGGCCCGAAGGACAGCTAAGGGCAGGCCTGCTGGGGCTCGGGTATGGCCCATGCCCCCTACCGGTCGGCCCCTGGGGCTCATCGTCACTGGGACTCCTGCACGGATGCTGGGGAGAAGTGCAGACCTCACGCTCAGTCACGGACCTCCCCAGAGAGACGGGACCAGAGGCCACAGGCAGGTGACACGGACATGGGCGTCCAGGGCCTCCAGCTGGTGCTGGCATCATTCTAGAGAGCTGAGAATCAACAGCCCAACGGCCAGGTCATGTACCCATAGCCCAGCAGTTCTCACCACAGTGCCTGGTCCTCAGACCGTCAGCTGGGCCACGGGCCCCCAAGGGTCCACCCTCGGGCACGGCCCGCTGTCCCTCACAGTCCCGTTGGCCATAACATGCCAGTGCCAGAAGCGCCTTAGGACGGCCCCCGGCCCAGATGCCCACACCCAGGTCACCTGCTCGTGGCCTCTGACCCAGCCCCACTCCAGAGCCCCTTTTCTCTGGTGCGTCATCCTTGAAATGGGCTGGGAGAGAGAGCCCAGTGGTGCTCCGGGAGACTTCGCATGTGAACCTGGTCATGCCTAGAGGAGACACAAGCTGGCCATCCTGACGGGGCTCTTCTGATCTGGGAACCAGCCTCGTCCTCTCCCCGCTACCCGCTCCTTCCCAGCAGGTCCCTGCTTACCTGGACGCCTGCAGTTCCGCAGCCGGACTCTGTCTCTCTTCCTGCCCAGGCTGGAAGGTCCTGGATACCCTCTACTGGCATGAGGTGCCCAAGGCGAGCACTGTCCTGCTGGCCCCAGCTGCACTGGGGCCTCGGGACCCGCCCGAGCAGATTCCATGGGGGCAAGTGGAGGAGAGGGCCTCAGGCAGAGCCGTTTCCCCCAGGCTCCTGCGGACAGACCGTGGCAGGCTCCACCACCGAGGGATGCTCGGGTCCAGGCCTGGGCCCCCCACCAGGCCGTGGCACACACGTCCCTCTCCCCTCTCCTAGGGTTCTTGGGACACGTCTGAAGGAGGAATGCACATCTCCAGAGGACGCAAGTCCAAGAGAGGCTTCTTTCAGGCCCTTCACTCAGGCCGAGAGACTGGGGAGCCCCTAGGAAACATGCAATTGGATTCATCTTCTACACCTGCACCAATGAACAGTCCAGAAAGATGGAAAACTCTGATGTAAAATCAAAATTTAAAAGGCACCAGGGGCGCCTGGGTGGCTCCATCGGTTAAGCGTCTGACTCTCAAGTCTCAGCTCAGGTCTTGATCTCAGGTCTTGATCAAGAGATCAAGCCCCACCATGGGTTCCATGCTGGGAATGGAGCCTACTTAAAAAAATTTTTTCTTTTTAAGGCACTAGAAAAAAACATAGACAATGTATGCTCATAATTTTGGAATGAAGAAAGGCCAAATACGACCACTGAAAAAGCCATAAAGGAAGACTGATGTTTATCCACATAAAAATACAAAATTTCTTCATGATAAAAACATGTGTGGGATGATGGGTGGATGGGGCGGTGGGGAGACGAGCCGACGAGGGAGGAGTGGAGGGGCGGGGAGGCTGGGTGGGTGGGCGGGTGGGTGGATGAGTAGAGGAACGAGTGGATGGGAGGGGGTGGGGGGACATGGGGAGATGGTAGTGGATGGGTGGGTGGGTGGGTGCATGGGTGGTTGGCTGGGTGGGCGGTGGGTGGTTGGTGGGTGCATGGGTGGTTGGGTTGGTGGGTGGTTGGGTGGTTGGGTGCATGGGTGGTTGGGTGGGTGGTTGGGTAGATGGACGGTTGGAAGATGATGGGAGGAGGGTGAATGTATGGGCAGATAGGTGGGTAGACACAGACATATCCTACTGACCCCACTTCTCTAGTCAAACTCTGCTACATTTGGTGGCCAAAACAGGACAGTAGATCTGAGTCAGGGAACAGATTACAGCACAGGACATTTCTTCAGGTAACTGGCCAGGGGAAGTGTAGACACCCGAATGGGGGGAGGGAATGGGGGTGAGAGCTGCCAGAATGCCTGAGGATGTGCTTCTGGAGCTCCCGGTAGCAAGCAGGGGAGGGCTGAGGCCGAGCAGAGCTGGCGTGTTATGGTCACCAAGGGGGCCCGAGTACTGACGAGGAGCGGGAGATGCAGGTGGAGGAGGCCACGGAGTCTTTCCAGGCCGTCCAAGAGCGCGAGCCTTGTTCTCAGTGTGGCGGGAGCTGTGGAAGGTTTGAGTGGTCCCTCCACGAAGCTTGCAGTTTCAAGGTGTCCATCGGGCCAGGCTGGGTAAGAGGCTGCAGGCAGAGCAGAGACGAGCACGCGGCGGTCTGCACCCGAAGTCTGGGCTCCTGAGAAGCCACGGTCATGGGGCAAGGAGCCCTACCCAGCCGGGGTCCTGCCCACCCGCTCCCCACCTGTCAGGCACCGAGTTAGCAGCCCTACGGTGAGCAGATGAAATGCGCCTTATGCCTGGTTAACGATTCTCTACACCAAGTTAATATTCTTTCTGCCTGGTTAACCCTTCTTTCTGCCTCCTCAACAGTTCTCCATACTGGCTTAACTATTCTTTTTTATGCTTTTTTAAAATTTTTAAAAAGATTTTATTTATTGAAGAGATCGAGAGAGAATGAGCATGGGGTTGGGGGTGGGGAAAGGCAGACGAAGAGGGAGAAGCAGAGAGCCCGATGTGGGACTCGATCCCAGGACCCCAGGATCATGAGCTGAGCCGAAGGCAGACGCTTGACCGACAGAGCCCCCAAAGGCACCCCAAGGTTTAACTTTTCTTCATACCGAGTTAGCTGTACCTTATGCCCGGTTAACAATTCTTTATGCCGAGTTACTCCCTCTTCCAGTTCCCTGGGTCCCCATTGTTGGCCCGGCCCGGCCCCCAGCTGGCAGCGCCCCTTCCCCACCCCCTGCCGTCTAAACATGAGAGTCGAAGATCATCTTGAGTAGCCTGAGGTGGCCCCCATGACTTCGTCAAAATGCTGAAAACAAGGAAACAGGCAATGCTGTTATCAGGGGTATGAGGTCCGGCATCAGGAGGCCTACGGAAAATCCCGAACCTCGGTCCCCAGCCTGAGAGACGCCGGGACTTCGTTTCAACAAATGTGGGTCACTCAGAAGTAGAACAAGAAGTGGCTCCTAATGAAACCGAAGGAAAACACGGTTCCGGGGGGAGGGGGCAGAGACTGGAGACCCTGCCGAGGACTTCCATGCGAGGACTTGGGGTGCAGGTGGTTGGGCCAACCAGGGGGGGGCCTGGGGGGCCCTGTTGGTCAAGTGCCTGCCTTCGGCTCAAGTCTCCGTCCCTGATCCTGGGTGTTGGGTCCCCTGCTCTGCGGGGAGCCTGCGTCTCCCTCTGCCCCTCCCCCCACCAGGTGCACACACGCTCTCCCTCTCTCAAGTAAATAAATAGAATCTTAAAAAAAAAAAAAGTGATTTATCTGTGGTGAGCAGCTGTTCTTAGCATCCAGGGTTCAAACAATGAGACCACTGCTGCAGGACCGGGGTAAACAGGATCCTTCAGCTCTGGAGAGCAGAAACGCCACCAGATCACGTACGTTGTGGCCGAGCTGCTCCCCTGGTGTTTCTCCGCAGGGTCGGTGTCTGCTCTGTGCGTGGGGTGGGACCTCCAGACCAGCGTCCTCCAGCGCTTTCCGGGGGACGTGGCGGAGCTGTTGGGATGGCCTCAGCGGCCTACCCTGGCCGGGCCAGAGAGGGCCCCAGTGAGGGTGGGGTGCACTCCCAGGCCCAGTTCCCAGCTCCTGCTGGTGGCATTGCGGAGAGGCCAGGCTGCCTGCCGGCAGGGGTGCAGGACCCCAAGGGCCCCAGGGATCCCTGGCTACAAGGCCCCGGGGAAGAAAGCCCTGCCAGCCAGTGAACATCTCCAGGCTTGGGGCCTCCAGACGCGCGGCCATCTGTCCACAGTTGCAGCTGGGGTGACAGATATCCGTGCACCTCAAGCCATTTCTATCCTTGGGCAGATCCTCTGGACTCACAGGCCGTCCTGGGTGGCCATGTCCTCAGCAGAATGCATGGGACCGGGGATGGGGGCGCAGCAACACTGTGCCTTCACCCCTCCCAGCATCCCGCAGGGGGAGTCCATGCCTCCTGCCCCACCTCCCGCCAGGCTTGGCCGGACACCTCTGTACCAGGGCACCCCACAAAGACGTGGCTGCCGCCAGAGCCACGGGCTCCTCCACCTCAGTGTGGGGCCAGAAGCGGCTCTCCGGCGGCGGCGACAACGAGACAGCAGGCGTCTGCAAAGCACTGGGCATCGGGAGCCTGCAGCTCTGGGGCCTCATGGGGCACCTGCCGCCCCTCCTGGAGGGGTCGGCACCCAGAACTGCCGCTGAAGCAGCCGGGCCCGAGACCGGCCCCGCACAGCCCCGAAGAGACCAGCAGGAGCAGCAGGCATGTCTGAAGGGGTGAGGGGGTGGGAGGAGGGGGGCGGGGAGCCGCAGACCCTGCAGCAGCCAGAGGGGCCTGGTCCCGCCGCTGGAATCGGCTCTGGCCTCCCCTGCCTCACGCCTCCCGTCCTGCCTCTGCTGCACCCCCGCGGCCTCACCCAGCAGCTCGTCTGTGCCCACCGCACAGCAGCGCCTCCCAGTGAGATGGGGGGGCGGCGGAAGGGCCCCCGGGGACGGGCTGATGGCGGGGAGCCCGGGGGGGCGAGGCCCCCCAGGGAGGTGGCGGCCACGTGCTCAGTGGCATCTGCAGAGCCGCACATGACACAGCCGGGCTCTGGGAGGACAGCAAGAACGCGCTGGTGGGAACGGCCACGGACCCCCCCCCCCCCGCCAACAGCTTCTTAGACCCCAGCAAGGGGACTGTTTCTCAAAAGCGGACATCGTGATGGAAGGACTTCATTCACCCGTCCTTGCCAAGCACTGGTCTTGCCATAATTAGACTTTGAACTTTCTCAACAAATCCGAGGTGACTGTTTCCTGAGTGGCCCAGATACCCTAAGGACATGAGGGGCACAGAGATACCCCATGACTGCACCTGGACCTTGATGTCCCAGGACAAGCCTGCACTGCCTGGTTCCCGCCCTGTGACCCAGAAGTGCCCCAGTGCGGCTCCTGCACAGCCCTGGGGGACACCAGGTGGGCTCACATGGGATCGCGGTGCCGACAGTCTCGGCCTTCGGAGTTTGCAGCACAGAGGAAGTCCCAGAGATCCCACGACTTCGGCGGCCGCCCCAGGTGCTCCGCAGCAGCTCAGAAGAGGGACAGGCGCTCCCCACCGGCCGGACACTGAAGACCCCCACCCCGGGGGGAAGTCTGCCGGCAGTTACAGCAAGGACACCAAGCTCCAGGCAGAACCACTTTCTCCCTGTTCTCTGTGTCTGATTACAGCTAAGCCGAAGGAAAGCAGTGCTGGGCGGGAGAAGGGGCAAGGGTGTGCAGAACACCAGCCCGAGTCTCTGCACTTGTTGGATGCACAGCAAACAGCTGGGGGAGAGGGTAACAGGTAACAGACAACTTGAGGATGTGGCAGTCATCCCCTTGGCCATGGTACCGAAGCCAGAATTGCTCTCACATGTGGGATAGGTCAGAGGTCTCCATGCGGCAGGGCACCCCTGCGGCGCAGTCGGTTCGGTGTCTGACCGCTGTCTTGGTTTCAGCTCAGGTCACGATCTCAGGGCCATGGCATCGAGCCCCATGCCAGGCTCCGCACTGGGCGTGGAGCCTGGGTTGAATTCTCTCCCTCTGTGCCCACCCTGCCCACCCACAGGCTCGCTCTCTTCAGAATAAATCAACCTTAAAAAAAAAAAAAGTCTCTATGTAGAATGTCTACCTGCCGCTCTTCAAGCAGTCACCTAACATGATGGAGAAATGAGACACGAGGACACGAAGTGTATTGAACAAAGTGTGTATTAAACTGTTTTTTGGAAACTGGTTAAAATTAAGGCACTCTGAGCTTTGTGGTTTCCTTGAGGTTACAATATACGGCTGCTCCTAGGCCTGTTCCAGAAAAAGCACAGGGACTGAGACAGCCCCCGAGATGCCCTGCTGTGGGCTCCGCACCCCGGGCCGGGATTCCATACACGGTAGGAGAGCGGGGGCTCAGCGACCCGGACGCGAGACCGGGCTGGGCCCACGAGTCCGACGCGAGACCCGGCCGGGCCCAGAGTCCACTGTGCTAAGGCAGGGTTGCCGGAGTCGGTTACAAAGTTTCTTTTATGAATACACAGTGAAAGACAAAG
This sequence comes from Mustela erminea, assembly GCF_009829155.1. NCBI lineage: Eukaryota > Metazoa > Chordata > Mammalia > Carnivora > Mustelidae > Mustela > Mustela erminea. The sequence goes on from NC_045614.1 coordinate 218,850,922, forward strand.
TCTGCAAGCAGCTATAAAAGACTTAGGAATGTATCATAGTACTTTAAACTGCAATTAAATGCCCAAGAAGTCGGAGAGGCAACAGAGTTTGCGGAGGTCAGCTTCCCCGCTCGTGGGAATTCTGGGACGGCGCCACACTTTACAGGACGCCTGAGGGACAGGGCTCTGACGGCGGGGTCGCAAGTGTGAAAGCGGAATGTGTCCTTCTATGTTCCCGTCCACCCACTTTCTCAAAGCCAAATGTCTTCCCAATCCGAAGCCATGTGGCCCCTGGGCCTGTTTTCAGAGCTCAGAAAGGCTGTTGACGGTCCCATCATCGTCGGCTACCGCCCTGGACGCCAAATGCTTGGTCTGTTTCCTGAAGTCCTAGACCTTGATCTGACAGGAATGGAATCGCACAGAGGCGAGCCTAGAGGCCACGGCCAGCCTCCCGAGACGCGGCCTCCACAGGAGTCCTCCCCACACACCCGCAGGAGCAGGGCTCCGGGATGGGGCTCGTTTGACGAACACGTGGAAACCCTTCTCGCCGGGAGACACCCTGCCTCCCCGGTGGGCAGAGCCCCAAAGAGGGGCCTGCGGGTGCTTGGCCCCTCCCTCTTTTGGGACAACCCAGGGTCCCCAAGTGACACAGTGCGGCCAGCCTGACAGGCAGGAGCCTCGCGCACACAGAGCCTGCCACCAGCTGTCGCAGGCAGGAAGGCGATCGGGGCGGCGGCCTGTCCAGGCCCCACGGCTCTGCGTTCTGGTGGCCGTTGGCCGGAGAGGCAGCTTTCGGGCTTCCACTGGGAAAAAAATCTGGATGTTCTGGTAAAGACACGAGTTAAAAACTATCCAATAAGTGGTCTGAACTCTGACAGTGAAGTTTTAGGTGGAAGAATGAAATCCAAGAATTATTTAAAAAAGAAAGAAAACGCAACACAGACCCAAGGTGAGCAGAACCCTGGTGCTGTTTGTGCGCCACCTGGGGACGCCGCTGGGCTCAAGGGGAGCGGCCGAGGGACAGGTGCCGCCCCCCCACCCCCCGCCGAGGGACAGGTGCCACCCCCCCCACCCGCCCCCATCAGCACGGAAGGCAGGGGCGGGTGGCTTAGTGACGGAAGTGAGTGACGGAATGTCCTTTCCTCCTCACATTAGCAACCAAACCAAACCCCCCACCCCCGACAGGCTTAGTGTCTCAAGTGACTGAGGACAGATACAGAGAAGAGGACAGAAGCTCTCGGGCGCGGGCGGCCATGTGCTGTGTCCTCGGCAGGGGTGGGGCGGGCGGTGCTCTCAGTTGTTCTCGAACCGGGCATACGGGTTTTCTTCTTTAAACAAACCTGGAACGACAGAGCCCCGGTTACAAAGGCACTCACGGGACGCAGCGAGACGCGGAGAGCAGGACCGCGGAGTTGTACGGCCGCACCCACGGAGGCCGCACGAGAGACAGGCGTCCGGACGTGCAGCACGGCGCCGCGCCGTTCCCAACGCCGAGCCACGGTGACCTACAAAACCACCTTCCCTTACTCGTCCTCGTGGTGGGACGAACTTAGAACAAGGTGACCTTCAATGCCCCTGTCGCGCGTCCCGACGTAACCACAACGTACTTGGTCACCAGCCTTAGGTGCCAAATGCACAAAGACGAGTTCCCTCCCCACACCCCACAAACGCACACCTCTCCCCACTTCGGAAACCTGCACCTCATGCCGCCGTCCCCGGGGGCGCTAGGACACAGCCCTCTGCTGTGGGAGACACTGGGGACGTGGAGCTGCCGGTCCAGCTCTGTCCGAGGGGGAGGACTGCGCGCCTCAGGCCTGGGGAGGAGGCCCACGGGGTCCGGTCAAGGGCGTTCAGATGCCAAACGCCACACGCGCCGTCATGCTGGGGAAGGACAAAGCCCAAGGGCTCCTAGCTGTCTTTTCTAGTGTTGAGGGGGAGAAACGGTTCTGCGATCAGGAAGTCGAACGGCTTCTAGAGCCCAGAGAAGGGCTTCATCCATGCCGGGGCTGTGTGTCCGCCGCAGCGCGTGCCGATCCGCGGCTCCCGTGGGCCCCTGGGAACCCTCCCGCCAGCTCCTTCCGAAGTCCAGTTTGCTCTATGGGCTTCGCGTCAGCGGGTAAAAGCGGGCTTCATCAGTCAAGTACGGGCCCCCCGGACCAATGAAACGGTTGGCAGGAGCCGCCCCGGGGCGCTGTTACAGGGACGGCGTCTGCCCCTGAGCCCGGCCTGAGACGCCGCCAGGCCCAGCATGCACAGGGCCAAGGGGAAGGCCTGGAAGCTACGTGCGCCGGCAACGAAGGCACTTCGGCGTGAATCCGTGTGAGTGCCCGGGCACACGCTGTCTGGTCTTGTATTTACACTGGCGTTAATCAGACGCCAACAAGCTCCCTTCCACGCTTTTCACCGTCATGGAAAACCAAGGGGCCCAGCTGAGGGGAGCAGATGCTCAGTGGGCACCGGGGGCAGAGGGCACCGTGCCGAGACCGCTAGACAGGTCATCTCGCCCACACGGAGTCTGTCACCACCTACACGGGGAGGAAGCCCCCGACCCCAGGGCCAGCGCCAGGGGCAGCGAGAGGGACACGCAAGGCTGGCCGAGACAGGGGCACACGGAGCGGAGGCCGGGAGGGCGCTAACCAGAGAAGGCTCTCGGCGGCCGGACATCTCACCTTCAACGGACGAGACCCAGTGGCGGGAGGAGGGGCAGTCGGGGCAGCCTCGTGCCTGGGAACCAACACCGGCAGGCTGGTGAGGTCCCCTCAGCCCCGGGCGACCCAGCCCAAGGACGTGTCAGTCAGAGGAGGCCCATGTGGACGGAAGTGGAGGCGTGTGGCCGTCGGCCCGGGCCGGCGGGACTGGAGCCCTGGGGACGCACTGTTTAGTGCCCAGGACCTTAAAACACCATGAAACAGTTCTTCCATACGGAGAACTCCACAATGAGTGCACCAGCTGCACAGGATTTTGAAATTTTCCTCGTATTTAGCCTTTGGCCTAGCTGCCTGGTCCACCTACCACAGAGCATCTCATCCTCTGGTCACGAGGTCAAGGGAAGCTCCATGGCCCAGGGCTGCAGGCCCCGTGGCGGTCGCCAGGGAGGCCCCGTGAGTCCCCTTCTCCCAATCCCAACCGCTAACCCCATGCAAGAGCAGGCTTAGTAAGGAATGAGTCACCCCCCCCGCCTCGGCCCCCGAACTCTCTCCAAACGAAACCAGACAGAAGGCCTGGACGCGGACAGCTGTGGCCAAGTCCCTAAGGGGAGCACAGCCCACGAGGTCAGCTGTGGGAGCAGCGTGCACCCAAGGCGGCGAGGCGGGGGAGGCCTGCGGCCACCACGGACACCCCATGTCTCCCACACGTGGGGACAGGCCAGGAGCCACACAGAGCCTGGTCACATCCCCTGCCTGGGAGTGAGCAGTACTAGGAAGTCTGGAGAGAGAAAAACACGCCCGGGCTTCATCTTCCAAGACACTCGTGCGCTCGCTCGTCCCAGCCCACACGGAGCACGCCCAGCTGCCCAGCGTGGGGGGCGGACGAGGGAAGCGGCCGCAGCCCCCAGTGCGGCATCCGCTCCCGACCAAACCCAACGGATGCGGACGTTCCATCCGCCCTTACCGTATTTTTTTCTGATTTCATCGTGTCTTGATTTCATCTCCGCTCTCCTAAAACACAAAAGAATCTCATTTGGCATCAGAACATGTCACGACGCTGAAAGACGTTGTCTTCTCTTCCTTCTGGAGAGGCCGGGGACAGGCGCGGGTGGCCGCTGGGCCGGGCAGGGTGACGACCGGCACCGTCTTCTGAGGCCACTCCCGCGTCCTGTCATTCGGTTGCTTTAACAAAGGCGATTCAAATGCCCAATACTAAGATTTCTTAAAATATTTTTCATGTAAAGAAGCCACGCCGATAAGTGAAAATCTAACACCACGCTCGGCACGAGGCTGGGAGTGTACGCGTGCTCATCCTTCTCCAGGGCTGATGGCCCTGCGGGGACAGCACCCACTGGCAGCTAGCCTGACGGGGCAGCACGTCTCCAAGCCACACTCCCGCTCCCGTCAGGCAAGGCCCGGGGACCCGCCACACCTGCCACAGCGGCCCGGCCCGTGGCCGCCTCCCACGCGCTCCCCAAAGCGCTCCACGAGGGGAGAATGGGGTCTCGGCGTGCTGGCTGCAAGAGGCCCGCCCCAAGCACAGGCAGACGGGCGTGTGCTGGGCCTCTGTCCCACCCGTGGCCGCCCAGGAGGACAAGAGCCCACGCGCTGTCCCACGACCCCAGCGTGTGGCCCACGGGCCCCCCAAAGCTGGAGAGAGCTCGGGCCCACAAGCGACACCTGCCGCGGCCTCGCAGGCCGGCCGCCCCAGCCCGCACCTCTCCTCCTGCCGGATCCGGCGCTCCTCGCGCTCCCGCGCCGCCCTCTCCTCGCTCTTATCCGGCTTGCGGCTCCTCTTCCCGCGGCAGCAGCAGCAGGCGCAGCACACGGCCACGGCCAGGAGCACAGCTCCCCCCACCACCGACAACGTGATGATCAGCGCCTCGAAGTTCACTGCAAGGTCAGCCGGAGTCAGGGGGTCAGGACAGGGCCCCGAAGGAGCCCCCCACCCCAGGGGCCAGACGGCAGTCCTAGAACTGGGCCGGCCCCCAGATCGCCTCTCAGGGCGGGTGTGTGACTCGAGAACTTCTCAATGAACCGCCACAGCCCCAGGCCACAGGGCCACAGGCCACAAGGCAGCATTTCTCAGCGCGGTAAGCCTGAGGCGACTTAGCAACAGGAGCCGGGGAGGAGAGAGCCCCGCAGGGCGAGCAGACCGTCCTGACACACTTCTAGACTCCATGGAACTCTGCAAACCAAAGTGAAGCCTGGGGCAGCTACTCCCGTCACCTGAACCCAAGTCCACAGCCCGACACCACCGGCCCTTGAACACGGTCTGCACCGCACGGGTCCATGATCTGTGGGTATCGGCTCCCCAGATCCAGGCCGGTACTGTATGGACACCGTCTCTTCCTGATGACCTTCTCCTGCACGTTTCCTTCTCTGTGGCCTACTTCCCCGCGGGAGCACAGCACGGGGTGCACGTAACACACGCGCACACACATGTGCACACGCACACACGGACACATGCACACACATGCACAGGTGACTGCTCTGCCGTTAGCAAGCCTCTGTCCCCGGCAGGGAGCAGCAGTTCAGCTTCTGGGAAACCAGCAGTCAGGCGCGGATTTTCAAGTGCGGGGCGTCAGCGCCTCTAACCCCTGGGCTGTTCAAGGTCGCCTGCATTTACTTCCCTAGGGACAGCTTCTGACCCTGGCAGTCAGAGGGACGACCGTGGAGCCACAGAGTCTGCAGATGGCTGCCTCCTCGGCTGCCAATGATGTGATGATTTCCCGTCAAAACCCAACTCCTCAGACAAACACATAGTTAAAACAAGCTTCATGATTCTAACTTCTCTGAAAGGCTGATAATAAACCCAAACCCGGGGCGCCGGGATGGCTCAGTCGCTTAGGCGTCTGCCTTCGGCTGTGGTCGTGGTCCCAGGGACCTGAGACCAAGTCCCACGTGGGGCTCTCTGCTCGGTGGGAGCCTGCTTCCCCTCCACTTTCCCTCTACGCGCTCTCTTTCTCTCTCAAATAAATAAATCTTAAAAAAATAAGGGGCGCCTGGGTGGCTCAGTGGGTTAAACCTCTGCCTTCGGCTCAGGTCATGGTCTCAGGGTCCTGGGATCGAGCCCTGCATCGGACTCTCTGCTCGGCGGGGAGCCTGCTTCCCCCCCAACCTCTGCCTGCCTCTCTGCCTGCTTGTGATCTCTGTCAAATAAATAAATAAAATCTTAAAAAAAAAATTAAAAAATAAACCGAAACCCGCCAATACTTTTCTATTTAATTCAAACCAGAGCCATCAAGAGCTCTGGTATTTGGCCAATGTGTGCACTCGTCCCATTCAGACGGCCACCGAGGCAGCTGCGGGAGGGAGCTCCACCCCAGACGGCAGGGTCCCCCGAGTCTGCTCTGTCTCCTGGGACTGCAGGGTCACGCGTGCTGTGCTGCGCCAGGGGAGGGCCCGGCATCGGGATGCACAGGGACACCACCGCCGGGAGCCTGACACACCACACAGGTCAGCCGTGAGCCTCACAGGCTGGCCTCGAGTCCGTGCACGTCCTCCGACCAGCAGAATCAGGGTCCCGTCTGATGCAGTGTCCTCCAAGCCGAAATCACTTGGCTTCTACTCCTGCCGCCTGTTCTGGAAGAGCCGCACAGTGCACCGTCATGGCGGGCATGTGATCAGGAAAGACCTCCGCGGGCAGGTGGCAGCAGGTGTGGACAACAGAACTTTCCAACACTGCACTTAAACACCCAGCAGGTCAGCAAGATACCTGGCTCGGAGACACGTCTGCCCCCAAACAGCTTTTCTGACTAACAGCTAAAATGAGTTACAGCCACAGAAATCCCACGGGGCGCCCAGGGGGCTGGGTCAGTGAAGGTCAGTTAATCGTCTGCCTTCAGCTCAGGTCACGATCCCGGGGTCCTGGGATCGAGCCCCACATCGGGCTCCCTGCTCAGCAGGAGCCTACTTCTCCCTCTCCCACTCCCCCTGCTTGTGTTCCCTCTCTCACTGTGTCTGTCAAATAAATAAATAAAATCTTTAAAAAAATACAGAAATCCCAATCGTAGTGGGAAAAAACACTGTGGGTCCCCATTCCCAGGAGCCTGAGCCGCCTGGATAAGATGATTCTGAAGTTTTCTATCAGAACAAAGAGCTCCTGTGGCGTGAGGTCTGCAATTACAGCTCCGCGCTGCCCGGACATGTAGGAGGCCTCGGGGCCCTCCCGGGACCCCCAGATAGCCCGGCACGAGCCCCCGGCCCTTCCGCATCACCTCAGCCCTCCTCTCTGCACGCAAGGACCGGGGACAACCCCGCTGACCCAAGTCCCAGGAGGCACCTGAAGGTCCACGCAGCCCCGGCACAAATGACATCACGTGCACCTTCTCTCGGGAAGCAGGGGCACCTGTCCCACCCACGGAGCCCGCCTCCCGCAGCCCCTGGCTCGTTCCCTGCTCCCCACCCCCCAGATGAGAGCTCATCTGACCCGTGCCAGGCACTCAGCCTGCCCCACGGCCCTGAGGCAGGAGCCTCACTGCACAGGAGACTGATCAAAAGTGCCTCCACTTAAAAGGTGGAGTCATCAGAGAAATGTAACAGTCATCAACAACCGTCATCAGAGAAATGCAAATTAAAACCACAAGGAGATACCACTTCACACCCACCAGACAGACTAAAAAGCAGACGCCTGACTACCCCAAGTGTTGGCAGGGCCGGGGGTCGACAGGAACTCCCGCAGCTGCTCCGGGACACCGTCCGTAGACCTACTGCAGTGACCCCGTGACTGTGCCCGTGGAAGTGAGTGTGGGCTGCTGCCCCACGAGCCCACTGATGGCAGCACGGGGACGCCACCGTGCCCCCAGCAGCACCAGGCGTGGACACCTGCAGGGCACCACGCAGTCGCCGCACAGACTGGCAGGACACAGGCGTCCAGCCCCCGGGGACTGCCAGCAGCCCTCCCGGGAAGGGCGCACTCTCCCCGGCTTCAGGCTCCCCGTGGAGAGCACGTGCTCCAGCAGCCACACTCACTGAGCACAACCAGACTGTCCGAGACAGCACGGATTTGGCCAGAACGCCGCGAGAACGAAGACTTACCCCAGCACACGCCCCAGCGTGCGGAGCTCAGCTTACAGAGGGAGCTGGGCGGCAGGATCCTGCTCACGGGGTAGTCCAAGCACGCCTTGCTGGTGTGGCACCACAGACACTGGGGGAGAAGGACATTCGACACGGGTCAGAAGTGCACCACGCGCACCCAAGAACCAGACCGTCCGGGCCTCGGCCCCCCCACCTCCTGCTCCCCCTCGGGTGTGGGGCTGGAAGGCCTCGGCCCCCACCCCACCCCCCCATCAGCTCCACCCACGTGGCCCACCAGGGCTGAGGTTCCGCAAACCCTCTCCTACCAGGCACCCTGCCCGGCCTCTTGGCCTCCGTGCACGTCCTCAAAGCTGCCAGGTGGCTCCCTGCCCAGAGTCTTAGCACGGCTACTCCTTCTGCCCGGAACATTCTTCCCCAAACACGTGTGCCCTCCCCTGAGCGCCCCCTCACCACCACCCCGCCTCCCCATCGCCTTCCCGTCAGTAGCACCCCCCCCAGCGGGGTGCCTATCTCCGTTCCTCTGCAGGAGGGCAGGCGGGACCCGGCGGGCCCACAGGCGGAGCGCAGTAAGTCGGTGTCACTGGGCTTTCGTGGCCCTGGAAAACACTGGCCTCTCCAACAGCATGGGGGGCCCGGCCATCTTACAGACAGTGCATCCGGGGGCGCCTGTGTCCCTTCGGCTCAGGATGTGACCTCACGGTCCTGACATGGAGTCCACATCCGGCTCCCTGCGCAGCGGGGAGTTCACTTCTCCCTCTGCTGCTCCCCTGCCCGTCCTCTCTGTCTCTGTCTCTCTCAGATGAATAAATACATTAAACAACAAATAGCGCATCTTAGCTCAAAGGCCCGGGCCCAGAACCTCAGAGCCGGGGGGCACCCCCTGGACACTCCTGCCTGAGTCCCTGAAAACACCAGGGACGCCGCCGGTGCAGAGACGGCAGCACGGGCCGCGGCCCTCTCGGGCGCTCACGGCACCAGGCGCACGCGCGCGGCCTGGACGGGTGCTCAGGTAGCCCTCTCGGACCCTCCTCGGGTCAGGCCTTGCACTTGGTACTTTGAGTCCGAAGGGTAAGCATTTCACAGACCTGTCTTCTCTGAGATTTTCAAAAGCAGAAAAAACCAGGTATTTGAGCCCCCGGCCAGGGGACAAGTCCACTGCGGACGTGAGGAAGACGGAGCCCGGGCTCTCCCAGGGCTACACAGCGTGCGTACACCGCGCAGAGCAGCGGTCGGGTCCCTCCGCTCTGGCCATCGGAGACCACCCTCCCTGCAGCAGCCTGGTCCTGGAGAACAACTTTGGGTAAGTCCTCCATTTTCAAATAATGCAAGTTTCCAGTGTCTAGAGCTTCCCAGCTTTCTAACCGTGTAACTGAAAGCCACAGGTGCTCAGGAGGATGGCTGTCCTTGGTGGGGAGCAGCTCGGGCGGCCCCAGCAGGTCACTGTCTGGCCAGAGGGGCCCAGGGCCGAGGAGGGGGCTGTGCTACTTACAGAGACATTTTTCAGGCACTCCTCACAAGTTCTGTTTGTGTTCTGGGAGCAAGCTGTGGGGAAGAAAACACATCACTGAGTCAGGCCAGGCTCAAACGTGCACTCAGGAGGGCTGGGGGGAGGGGGGAAGGTTCCACTCCCAAACCCGGAGCCACACACCGTCTCCTGGCACCCAGCCTTCCAGGGGCACCCACAGGGCCTCAGGGAGGACGCAGACCCAGCACCTAGGCTCCCATCTGCAAGGGGTTGTGGGGCAAACAGGCCTCGGCACACAGAGGCTGTGTCCACAAACCCCAGGCCCGCTGGCTCCTCAGCACACACTCTCCTTGGAGCGCCAGGCCGCAGCAATGCCAGGCCCACGAGACCAGAGCCAGGCCTCAGCCCCCCAGGTCCACCAGACCTGCAGGAGAAGGCTCCACAATCAGCGGATGCCGGTCCTGAGGCACCGCATGGCCCTGGCCAAAGCGCAGGCAGCCAGCAGGTCTGAACTCCAGCGCATGGCAAGGAAGGAACCAGGATATGAATGAAACGCGCCCGTCCCTCCTCCGGCGTGTAGCACCACACCCGTGACTCAAAACACACACGGGGACCTGGAACCTGCGTGCGAGCTCACCCGGCAGCAGGAACCGCGGCGAACGTCAGAAGCAGACCCCACCCCACACCCACCAGAGGGACCAAAACGAGAAAGACCCTCAATGTTCAGTGTCGGCGCGGACACAGAGCCACTGGGAACTCCGGGAGGCGGGAGGGCAGAGGGTTCCACCGCCGAAGAGAAGAGAGGGCGTCTGCTCGTGAACCAAACCTACGCCTCCCCGGGGGCTCAGCACCCCCACCCAGGTAGCGCACCAAGAAAGTCAGGGTGTAAGGCCCCAGGAAGACCTGCACGGAAATCCTCAAGACTTCATCTGAGAGCCAGAGGGAGCACGCGAGAGAGCACGCATCGGGGGGCAGAGGGAGAGGGACAAGCTGGCTTCCCGCTGAGCAGGGAGCCCCCTGGGGGGACGGCTCCACCCCAGGAAGGGGGATCATGACCCGAGCCACAGAAAGACGCTTAGCCAGCTGAGCCGCCAAGACGCCCCAGCACCCTCCTAGCAACAGCAAAAAGCTGCGAACAGCCCAGAAGCCCCAGCACTGGAGGCTGGCCGCGCATCGTGCAACAGGACACTGCGGAGCCACTAGAAGCGCGCTGAGCGCCTCCCACACGGACAAACTTAGCTGTAGTCCGGGGACCCGTGGAAACCCGACAAGAAGACCATCCCGCTGGATTCCCGGGACACGCAGCCCTGAAGCAACTCCCCTAAACCAGGAACGGGACCACGGTGGCCTGAACCTCCAGAGAGAGAGGCGCGTCCAGAGCTGGACAGGGGGCCAGGGTGACACAGTGTCCTTCATCCCACGGTACATGAGACCCTGCATTTCACAGTGAAGGCTTCACAGAGCCTCACAGAGGGTTCGGGAGGGCACAGGACAGCTCGGGCACAGAGAGACACAGCAGATCGCCCAAGGGGAGGCTGTGCGCAGCCCACAACCCCGTGTGAGATGCGGGCCGGGCACTCCAGCCCCCGGCTATGCATGCGCCCATCGTGCCCGCTGAGCAGGACGCGCACAGAGCGGCCTGGCACCGGTCAGGCCGGACTCGCCCATGGTCCGCCAGCCCAACACGAGCCTGCTTCACCTACAGCGCGGAAGCCCACTGAGCACCTGCTGGCCCGCATTCCTGCTGGACGGCGCTCCTCGCAGAGCCCCTGGCGGTGTGCGGAAGCCCCTGCCAAGTACTTCTCTTACCACACACCTGACCTGGCTCCAGGAAGGAAAGAAAACGGACAACCCACGGAGCACCTGGATTCCTGCAAGCACCCCAGTGCTGCGGCAGCCGTCGACAGCAGCAGGTACAGGTGCCGGGCAGCGGGACTGGCCGTGCCCAGAGCAGGCCCGGACCCCTGGGCCAGGCCAGGGACTCCACCGCCACACCCACCCCTTCACCCTGGCTGCTGAGGGTCTGGAGAGCGACACCCGGCAGCATAGGGGCCTTAGTTTCTAGACACTGTCCCCCTACCGACTGGAGCCAGGACTCCTGGGAGAAACAGCAGATCCCAGCACCAGGACAGAAAAGGACAAGCCGGGCCTCGGACAGACTGCCGCATCTGAGGGCCGCCGACTTCGGGGTCAATGCAAAAGGACCCAGAAGCCCACTTGAATGGGGGGGGTCATCCTTGTCCAACAGGACAATGACAGAGTGACTGACAACAATAGACTCTAGCCTCTGGAATGGTCCAGGATCTCACACGGACATGGAACCAACAGAGGGAGGGCCAATCGGCCAGGGCAGAGCGGAGACAGAGGGTTCAAGGCCTGCCGTTCTGCAGCCTCAGTAAAGCTGGATGCCAAGGCCACCGTGGCCGTCTGTGAGGTGACCAGACGCTTCTGGTCTGCAGCCTCAGTAAAGCTGGATGCCAAGGCCACCGTGGCCGTCTGTGAGGTGACCAGACGCTTCTGGTCTCAAAGCGTCTCCTCAGAAGGAGATGAGGACAGGAAGCGGGACGGATGCCGCCAGGGTCCGAGGGGTGCAGGGAAGAGCGGCCGTGCACGGCTGAGTCGGTCCAACGCCCTGGAATCCACGCCAGAGGACAGCAGACAAGACCGACCGCGGCGGTGTCCGGGGGAACGGAGTCGAGTGCGCCGGCGGGGTCCTGGACGTTACGGGACCACCAGCGAACGCGTACAGAAACTGCAGACCACGTCGCAGCGTTCGCGGAGCACACCAACGCTGACCGGCCAGACTGGGCGCGGGGCGCTCCCCCGCGGCCCCGAATGTCCTGGTCCTCGGGAGGCCCACCCTGCGGGACGTCGGGGTGAAGGGCCGCAGAGAGCCAAGTTCTGACGGTTTGGCCATGACGGCAACGCGCTGCCCGGCCGCGCAGACGGGGAAGCGCCGAGCACAGAGAGCGTGGCAGGTCCGCCGTACGGCTCCTTCCTCCCACTTTTCTGCAGCTCTGACGTTTTTCTAAACAGGCAGGCAGGGAGCCGCCGTGAAAGTCTACACAGCTGTTGACACGCCCCCTCGCAAGTCCTTCTGGAAAACTCTACAAGAAAGGGTGTACTTCTCATCAGTCTTAACAGAGCGGCCACGTTGGGGGGGCATAGAACTCTCTCATGGGATTTTTTTCCTTTCTGAAGTCTTTCTGACAGCTGGACTCGTGTGGACTACGCTCCCAGACACACGCCATCGGCCTGGTGCACCCCGGGCCTCTGGACCAGAGAGCCAGAGTCCAGAGACACCAGTGCCCTCCTGCCCCTGACCCAGCACCTGGCAGCTATCCATGCCCGCAGAAACCGCCCACGGCACTCCTGAGAACCAGCAGCCCTGGGGAAAGCTCCATTCTCTCTCTCCAGATCACCTTAGCATCTGGGCGACATACACTAACTCCCGGCTCCTGCTTCAAGGACCGGGGCGCAGAAAACCATGCGCTGACCATCAGAGAAGTCCACGCCGCCCTCCCGTCTCTACGTCTGACGCTAGGAGTCAACATCCCGGCTCTGGAAGTCCTGGGATCTTTGGCTGAGGGTCCACTGACCAATGGTTAGAAAACCTGACATGCTGGTCTCTTTGAAAACTAAATGAAAAGACAAATGAAGAAAAAGAAAGGTCCTTGTGTTCAGATATGTCAGCCTGAGGCCCCTGGTCACACTGTGGCCTCGAGATTCCGGGGAGCCCGTTCAGGACAGAGGACACGTGCTGGTGTGTGTAGAGAGATCTGTTTTGAAAAGGTGAAGGAACAAGTAAGATCACATTCCCTGTGCATGTGTCACATGCACAGGCCAGAGGGCGGCACCAGCGGGTCCCTGGGAGGCCACCGTGCTCACTCCGTCCAGGGACAGAGCACCGACCTCACCGGTGTCACATGAGGAACAAGGGTGCAAAGTTCATTCACACAAACGTGCTGCTCATCTCCGTATCTCAGAAGAAACAAAAGAGCCACGAGTGCCAGACAGCCCTTGGCTTAGGACAGGTTACACCCCAAGAACCTCACTGTACGTGGAAAAGATCCCATGACGAACCCGGTTCCTACACCCAGCCAATCTTAACCATGCTGAGAACGCTTCCGGTGGCCAACAGCTGGCCAGAACCACCTCGCACACTGCCTGTCTGCCGAGGGAGCGTGGACTAGCTCCCGTGGCTGACCGGACACCCCCCAAGTGACCCACAGAACAGCGGTGTGACCGCAGGGCTGCCCTGGCTCCAGACAGGACTGCACATTGCTGACCTGGGCAAAGACCCACATGCCCAGTTCCAAGCACCGGCTGTCCTGAATGCCTCTCGCTTTCACACCACCGCAAAGTCACAAAGTCCTCCGGCGGACGCGTGTAAATCGGGGGCGGTGTGCGTGTACAGTAATAGGCTGCACGTGGAGACACGCTGTAGGGCCCTCACACAGGTCTGGAAAGCCCTGGTTCTCAGCAGGAGACCGGCTGGAGAGGAACAGCAAGCCCCTCCAAGTCCAGTGCCCTCGGTAAGGACAGTAAGGGTAGGGGTGGGACAGGCCACCACAGAGCTCTTCTGCGTCCTTCAGGCAGCTGGCTCGTGGGGTCATCCCCCCCGATATACAGATGAGACCCTGGCACGGAGTCTCACCCACACAGCGTGGGCTCCTCGGGCCCGTGGGGGCCTCTGTGATTCCAGGAGCCTCCCTCCGCAGACCCTCAGCGCGCCCTGGGTCGTCGCGTCTCGAGGCCACCAAACGCAGTGATGAGGCACGGAAACTGCCGGGCCGGGATCGCGGCAGCGGCTAACTGACGTGTCAGCCGGACTGGGCTACCGCAGGCGCAAGGAGCTGGTCAAACATCTCTGCATGTTTCAGGGGATCAGTGTTCAAACCGGTAGACCGAGTGCAGACTGCCCTTGCCAGGGGAGGTGGCCATGGCCCAATCCACAGAGGGGCCCCAGCGAACAAAACATCCAGAGGAGCCAGGATTAACCCCTTCTGCTGAAGCTGGAACACCTGTTTTCTCCTGCCCTCGCACACGGGGGCTCCTGGCCCTGGGCGCTCCCAACACAGACTGAATTCCGGCAGCTGTCCTGGGGCTCGAACCTGCAGATGTAGGTCCCGGGACTTCCCCGCCTCCACAGGCACGCACGCCGACCCTTCACAGTACTGCCTTTCCCCAGAGCTACACACGCCCTGCCGGTTCTGCTTCTCTGGAGAACCCTAACACCCTTGCAGGAACACCAAGGTCGTGGCCAGTGAGTGCAGTCACATTCCTACGTCCGACGAGCGGAAACCCCACACTGAGCACGCCCTCTGCAAGGGGGCCCTCACCGCTCCCACAGCACCCGGAGGAAAGGCAAGTGCAGACCCCAGGACACCAGGGGCAGCGCCCTGACAGCGCATCCCTCCTCCCCTCTGAAGGTGCTGCGGACGAGAGGAACAACCCGCCACCGCCCGCCCAGAACTGGGGCGCCTCCACCCGACAGAGGGAACCACTGGGAGCCACGGCAAAGGACAGGCTTCCGCTCCGTTAGGGCGGGTGGGATGCCGCAGCCGGACCAGCGCGGCAACAGCCCTGGTCTAACTCCCCAAGAAGGAAACGACGGAAGTCACCAAAGGACCCCCTCCTTCACCGAAGAGGGCCAGGTCAGGGCAGGACAAAACGCAGAGCGGTCCAACAGTCACGGGGTTCCTGACACGCCCGCTGCAATCAGGCACCCCCCGCCCCGCCAGCCCCTGAGAAAGAAATCACTAGCAGTCGGTCAGTGTCCTACAGTGAGAGGTCTCCGTCCCACACCCGCGCTGACTACGGCGTCCCACCCGCCCTGCTCCCAGCACCGGGCGGTCCCACCGCGTTCCTCTCCACCGGCCAGACAGCCGCCAGGAAAGGTCGCGAACACGCACGTGTGCGCGTGCACACACACGGAAGCAGATTTGAGATCGGTCCATGGGCAAATAAACATTCAACAGGGTCACACAAGAAGGGTGCCCTGCCGTGCCACGCAGAACCCACCAACGCCTGGGCTAGCCGGGAGCGGAGAAAAACACGGGCCCCAGGGCAGCGCGACCTGTAGGCCCTGGAGCCGAGGTCAGCTGGATGCCAGAACAGGGATCACATGGCACCTCCCTGCAGCCGACAGAGTCCTCAAACAGGCCCAGCCCTGACACTGCCCGGCTTCCTGGCCTTTTCCCCAGGCCCAGAGGCTGATTTGAGCGCCTTCCGGCCCCCTCCACGGCCCCACAGCAGGCCACCCTCCCGCAATACTGCACTTCTGGAACCTTCTAAAACGTCAGTCCGGCCCTGGGTCGTACACTCCCTTCGAGAGCACTGTTTCTCAGCGAGTCCCCCCAGGAACTGTCTGTTGACCACCACGGTCCGAGCACCTGGCAGCACAGTAAGGACGCACACCCGCCCCAGGTCCACCGTCTGCACACAGCGCAGGTCCCCTGGCACCCTGCTTTCCCGCCTCCACCGAGGCACGCAGGGACGCCTTCCCCAAGGGAGTGGTGCCCCCTGCGCCACACCCCCACCTGCCCTCCCCCCAGTCCTCAAGGGTCTGGCACCCGGACACCCCGACCCGGCGCTCCTCCAGACTTGGAATCTCAACCGCCCGCCTCCTTCAGAGAGGACCGCGGGGCGGCAAGCCGTACTGCGCCAGGACCACCCTGCAGCCCGGCCCCGCAGCGCCGGACGCTGAACCCACACAAAGGGTGGCCCCTCCACCGGCCCAGGACCCCGCGTCCCCCCCCACCGCCCCTCCCCGCCCCGGACCCCACCGCCCACTCCACCGCCCCGCCCGGACCCGGACCCCGCGTCCCTAAGCACCTCCCTGCCCCGACCCCGACTCGGACGCCGCCGTCCCCCCCACCGCCCCGCCCCGCCCCGGACCCCCCGCGTCCCCCCTCACCTCCCCGCCCCGCCCCGCCCCGGACCCCACCGCCCACTCCACCGCCCCGCCCGGACCCGGACCCCGCGTCCCTCGGCACCTCCCTGCCCCGACCCCGACTCGGACGCCGCCGTCCCCCCCACCGCCCCGCCCCGCCCCGGACCCCCCGCGTCCCCCCACCGCCCCGCCCCGCCCCGGACCCCCCGCGTCCCCCCTCACCTCCCCGCCCCGCCCCGCCCCGGACCCCGCGTCCCTAAGCACCTCCCTGCCCCGACCCCGACTCGGACGCCGCCGTCCCCCCGACATCCCCGCCCCGCCCCGGAACCCCCGTCCCCCCACCGCCCCGCCCCGGACCCCGCGTCCCTAAGCACCTCCCTGCCCCGACCCCGACTCGGACGCCGCCGTCCCCCCGACATCCCCGCCCCGCCCCGGACCCCCCGCGTCCCCCCACCGCCCCGCCCCGCCCCGGACCCCCCGCGTCCCCCCTCACCGCCCCGCCCCGCCCCGCCCCGCCCCGGACCCCGCGTCCCTCACCCGCCCCGGACGACTCCTGCGCCGCGGCCGCCGAAAGCAGCAGCAGGAAGAGCGCGGCGCCGCTGAGGAGCAGCCGCCAGCGCCGCGTCAGCCCGGGAGCGCCGCCGGACGCCATGCTGGCCGCAGCCCCTCGGCCGGGTGGGTCGGACGTCAGGCGGACACTGTCCACCTCCGCGGCGGGGCTCGGCAGGCTGCACCCCACCCCCGGAAGAGCCTCACGCCGGAAGTGGGCGGGGCGAGGGGTACGGCCGAGTGCGCAGCCGCGGGTCCCTGCTCGCCCCGCCCCAGCCGACCCGCCCTCCCTCCGCGGCCGGTGTTCCCCCGCCTCCCGAGGCGCCTCCCGGGGCTCAGTGCGCGTGCGCGGCTGAAGGCCGGGCTGCGGGGGCGGAGGCGGGGCCGCGGGAGGCGGGGCTTGCTGCGGCTCGGTGCGCCTGCGCGGCTGCGGGCGGGGGGCGGTGGGGCGCGGCGGTTGTCGCCGGCCGCAGGGCTGCGGTGACCTGGTCCCTGAGGCCTTGCGGCGGTTGCAGGGTGGCCCGGGGACCTGGTGGTGGTGTCCTCGCCCGCAGCCGGACGGGCCCCGTGCGCACGGAAGGGAGCTCGCAGGGCCGCGGGCGCCCGTGTCGGGGAAGCCGCGCGGAGACGCCCCGGGCCCCGGTCCGCCTCCCCGCCGGCGGCCGCTGCGTCCGGACCGTGTGCGTGACCGCGGGGGCCGGGGCGTGCAGTCGTCCGCGGGGGCGGGCCGGGCACCTCCCGCTGCCGCAGGTCGGGGCAGCCCCGGGGGGCGGGGGGCGCGGCTGGGGCGGCTCTCGCGGGGTCCGCCTGCCAGCCCGGCGTGCGGGGGTCCCCATGCGGTTCGCGGGCCGGTGGCTCTGCCGTCCCACCCCGGCCTCGGCGTCGAGGGAGGCGGGACTGCCGTGGGCCCTGCAGTCTGATCCGGGGGTCTAGGCTGCCCCGTCGGGCAGCGGTTCGGTCCGTGGCCTCTAAAGCTTCGTTCCCTCCCCTCCCTGGGAAGGTCCCACCGCCCCTAGAACTGAGCTTGCCCGTGTGCCAGGGCCCGTGTGCCAGGATTGTCGGTCATTGTGTATGTGTGCCTCCTTGTCCGGACGACGCTGGAGGCAGCTTGACCTCACCTTTGCCCCGTCCTGCGGTGTGGGAAACCACCCCCAGGGCTGGACTACATGAGGGCCAGATCTGAGGGCCAGAAGGAGGGT
Organism: Mustela erminea; assembly: GCF_009829155.1. Classification (NCBI taxonomy): domain Eukaryota; kingdom Metazoa; phylum Chordata; class Mammalia; order Carnivora; family Mustelidae; genus Mustela; species Mustela erminea. The sequence continues at coordinate 218,868,697 of NC_045614.1, forward strand.
GCCTTGGGGCCAGCATGGTGGCTTGGCCAGTTTCTGCCCTTAGAAATGAATACTCTCCTGCCTGGGTTTGGACGTGTGCCCCCAGGGGCGTCTGGGCAACTTAGTGAGTTAAAGCCTCTGCCTTCGGCTCAGGTCATGATCTTGGGGTGCTGGGATTGAGCCCTGCATGGGGCTCCCAGCTCAGCAGGCTGGGTCTATAGCCAGGCCAGTACTGCATCTCTGACACAGTCGCTGTGGAGGTTGGGCCTGTGGGCCGCGCGGGGCTGGGTCCGTGAGTCTCAACCCAGCAGCATGCTGACCTGAGCAGGCAACACGTGTAGACAGTGACAGTGCCCGCCCCTGGGCAGTGAGGTCCACCTCGGTGGGACGCTGTCGTTTCCAGCTCCCCAGGTGCCGGCTGGGCTGCGAGGGAGCTGGAATGGGCCACCGGCCTGGGCCATGATGGGGCGTCCTCCCTTCTGGCTGCCCCACCTGCCGGAGCAGAGCCCCTTACAGAGAATTTACGATCAAAGTCTGGAACCCGACGCCAGGTACCCCATGCATAGGCCCAGCTGCCGGTTTGTGCAGGATAGGGGCGCCAGGGTGGCATTAACGTGGGGGACAGAGGCAGAAGGGGACGCAGGTAAAGCTGAATGTCCTTGTAACCGTTGACCTGTGCTTGACGGGGGCAGAGGGTCACCTTCTTCTGGGAAGCTCCCTGCTGTCTGCATCCCTCTCTAGAGGGAAGAACCTGACAAGGATTTGACCTCCAGGATCCCGAGAGTCGTGAACACAGGAAAATCCTCTTGGGAGCTTCCCTTTTCTTTAGTTCCCCCGCTCCAAAGTGCGGAAGTTGCTCAGCAGGTCCCTTGGAAGCCTCGTGGTCCCGGGCCCACGCTTTCATAAGACCCCCTCTTGCACCAAAGGGGTCTCAAGAATTCTTTCCTGGTCGTCACCTCTGGACCCCGACCGTCCAAACCGCATCATGGGGACAGCGGCCCCCCGGGTATGGAAGCTCCCCACCCCCCCCCACCTCGCCCTACACCTATCTTCATGGGGCCGTTCATCCACATCTTTTGTAATAAATCCATAACCCAGCAAGTGAGCCGCTCCGCAAATTCACGGAATCCACTCGTGGCCCGTCATCAGAAGCACAGTCAGCGGGGATTTGCACTGGCCCCGGAAGGAGGGGAAGCAGCTGCTTAGGATGTGGGGCAGGGGTGGGGCGGAGAGGGCCGTGGACACCCGGCCGACAGGCGAGGAAGGAGAGAGACGCGCGCCATGGCCCGCGGGCCACACAGACCCTCGCAGGGTGCACAGAGCCCAGCTTTCACGCACAGCCTCACCTGAAGTTTTCTTTATTTCTTCCATACACACGATTGGGAAACACGTCACCAACGGAATGTGATTTTATACCACAATAAGTTCAAACATAAATAAATCTGTGCCACAGTGAGATTGCCACTCTTAAGTTTTATAGGAAAACGCACCGAACCTCATAAGACCCAAGCGATTCCTTCTTCAAGTCTCTACTACAAGGTTGGCCGCGTCAGAAGGGGGAGGCTGTCCCTTCGGACCCGTCCATATTGTCACCGACCATACCTATTATCTCAAGAGCAGAAAACGACAGTGGGATTTCAGGTTAATGGGTGAACTTGTCGGGGACTGTGACCCCGTCCCTGGAGGAGATGCGAGCTGGGCTGTTTCCGCCTGGTTCACCGAGCGCCCTAGCTCTCGGCAAACTTCGGGTTCATGACTGTTGTAGTGGCACTCTTGAAAAGGGGGTTGTCCTGGAGGGAAAGGCGACTCATCAGTGGAGGGGAAGAAAGCCAGGAGCGGGGGTGACCATCCCGGGGTCCCAGCTCCGCAGATGAACTACAGGGGCATGTGGACTGGGGAGCGTGGGGGGGGGGGGGCTTGTGGGACAGCCTCAACCCCAGGGACAGCCACTCACGTTGTTCCACTGGGACTTGAGCTTCTCCTTCTCGAACCGCTTGTACTCGCGGAGGTCACTCACGTGGGTCAGAATCTTCCAGACGGCCAGCAGAAGGATGCCGATGGCCACAACGCCAGACACAGTGCCACCCACAATGGGGGCGACTTGGGGGCCCCCCACACACTCTGAGGCAAGGAAGAAGTACACACGCGAGTGTCAGGCCCACCCCGGCTCACCGGGCCCCATGGGTGCCCTGCCCCAGGTCACTGCCCAGTGCTGAGGCGGACAGAGCTCTCCCACCTCCGTGCTCGCCATCACGGCAACAGGTGGGGAAGGGAGCCCCCAGCCCTCAGCCAGGGACCCCCTCCTGTGGTTTTAGAGGAAGCTTAAACAACCCTTGTTACCCAGAAAGAAAGTGGGGCCCAGGATGCCCCTAGCCAGGGCAGAGCCTGGACAAGATACCCACCTCCCGACTCGGTTGCCCCCAGCTGGGACAGCCGAGGGCCCCGCCCTGAAACTCACAGAGACAGAGTAGAAAAGGGCGCCCAGGGCCCCCAGAATCTCTTCCCTGAGTCTACGGACGAGCGCTCAGCGGGCGAAAGCCTCCCGAGGGAACCTGGGTGGGGTCCAAACGACCTGACCCCTCCCTGAGGGCTAGGCTGGGCTGTGTCACACCTTAGCCCCTGGCCAAGGGATGGAGCCCTTATCTGCCTGCCCCTGGACACCCATGTTCCCCTGTGCTCCCTCCATCATATTGGCCTTTCTAGGGGGCCTTAGTGTCCTATGGAGGTTGAACAACTTGGCCACGGCAGCACAAACCCAGACAGGACCCAATCTGGGGTCAGAGAAAGCCAGCGGCAGCGCTCCAGGCTGGCAGGCTGCACTGTGCGGGCCCCGGGCACAGGCCATGAGCTCCTGGCCACACAGAAGCCCTGAGTCCCATCCACCTCCCCGGGGTTCCCTCCGTGGGGAGGGGAGCTGGAAGCAGGTCTCCGTCCTGCAAGGGCCCCGGGGGACGGCTTGCCCAGGCCTGCGGCATCCACCCTGGGGGCTGGGCCCCTGGCCCCAAGCTCCCCTGCCCTCAGCCTCTCTGAGCAGAAAGCAGGGGGAGCTGAACATCTGGGTGCCCCGCACACACCTGGCGGCTGCTTGTCCAGAGTCCTGGGGCCCATCCCAATGTGTGTCCGTGTTCCCGACGTCTCGGCACCCACACGTGTCCGTCGATATCACCCACCCAGTGTGCCTCCTAAAAAGTAGCCTGACCCCCACACCACCTGTTGGGGCCTATGGGTCTGCCTCTTGCTCCCCCTGGTCCCGTGCCTGTGTTCCATCCAAGGGCAGGCTCTGTCCACGCTGCCCCATGCCCCACCGCCCCCACACATGTCCCTCTGCACGCCACTGTGCCCGTGTCCGGCAGGGGCCCCTCGTGGGTCCGTATTCGGCTTCCGAACACACTACTCCAATGTGTCCCTCGCTCTTCCCCAAACTGCTCATGGCTTTTTGGTATGTTTGGAGGGAGACCCAAATCATCGCAGGCCTCACAGGGGCTCCATCAAAACCCAGAGCCAAGGGCCCCTGACCCCATGCCCTCCAGTTCCCCTGCGCGGTCTCGGCAGCAGTGGTCCCCCTCCGAGAGACTGTCTGACCTTGACGTCAGGGGCCCACACAGCACCCCCATCATCTTTGCACCTCATGACCCTGGCCACAGTCCCACGCTGTCTCTGGTACGGGCCAAGTGTGCCCCACCCCTTTGGAATGTGAGCCCCACGAGGACAGGCTTGGTGTCCTCATGTCTCCAACCATTACCAGGCCAGGCATGGCCCCGGAGCCCCGTGACGGATAGGCAAGCAGCATTTTAGAAGGCGTGCCGCCTGGGCTCCTGGCCCCAGGCCCCCTTCCAGGGCTGAGATCGGAGCCCACGGTGGCCTTCACACAGCTCTCTGTGGACCCACTCTCGGGAGCCCCAGGCAGTGGTCCGGGGGTGGGGACTCAGTCCCCATGTGTCCCCTTGGCCGGAACAGTGCTGTCTTGCAGGGACAAGCCATGCACCGCCTCTCACAGGTAACGACATGGGGAAGGAAGAGGGGGCAGGCCGGGACCATGGCTGTGGACGCTTGCCTAACCCCCAGGCCAGCCATCTGAGTGAGGAGAGACACCCTCGCGGCCTCACCTCGGCTGTCGTCCACGTGGATGTCATAGCTGTCCCTGCCCGCCCGCTGCCGCAGGGTGAAGGTGATCCAGCAGCCGTCCAGGTCCCGTTCCTTGCACCGGCGGCCCTTCTCCGGGGGCGCGCTCAGCAGACCCACGTTCCCGCACTCCGCGCTGCAGTTCTTCCCCGACGGGCCCTGCTCGAACTTCAGGCACTGCGCGCAGGTGCTGCGGAGGGGCGTGAGCGCCGAGCACGAGCGTGAGTGTGAGCGCGAGCACAAATGTGAGTGTGAGTGTGAGCATGAGTGTGAGCATGACCGTGAATGTGAGCGTGAGCGCGAGTGTGAGTGTGAGCGCCAGTGTGGTGTGAGCGCGAGCACAAATGTGAGCGTGAGCGTGAGTGTGAACACAGGTGTGAGCATGACCGTGAATGTGAGCGTGAGCACAGGCGTGAGCACGAGTGTGAGTGTGAGCGCCGGTGTGGTGTGAGCACAAATGTGAGCGTGAGTGTGAGCACAGGTGTGAGCACGGGTGTGAGCATGACCGTGAATGTGAGCGTGAGCACGAGTGTGAGTGTGAGCGCCAGTGTGGTGTGAGCGCGAGCACAAATGCGAGCGTGAGCGTGAGTGTGAGAACACACGCCCCAGAGCTCGGTGCCCAGTGGCGGGGGCGGTGGGAGGGGGGGTGTGTGCTGGGGGGTGGGTGTGAGGGGCCCCCTGCGGTGACGTGGGCTGCGAGGCCGGGGTGGGGGGGCGGTGTTTGCTGGTGGAGGAGCCGCAGGGGCTGGCGAGCGGCGCGGGGGCGGGGGGCGGGGCCACTCACATGTACCGGCCGCAGGGCGATGGGCAGCCCAGGCATTCCAGGCAGAGTGGCGGCTGGTAGCCCGCGTCGCACTCGCACACGTTACAGCGACACCGGCCGCGCCCGTTGCACTCGTAGCCCTCGGCGCTCAGGCAGCCCCGGGTGGACCTCTCGCACTGGCACGCGGAGCCCTCGAAGCCCTCCTGGCAGTGGCATTTGCCGCAGTCGCACGTGCCCCGCTCTGCAGGAGGTGGTGGGACTCAGCCCCTCCCTCCCGTCCCTCTGCCCACGGCCCCGCTCGCCCCGTCCGCCTGTCTGTCCACTGCGCCCCCGCCCCGTCCCTCCGCCCACGCCGCACTCACCCTCGCCCCCGCAGACCCGCCCGTCGTAGCGCTCGCAGTTGACGTTGTCACACTCGCAGTAGCGCCCGAAGATCTTCTTGTTGGGCACGTCGCTCTGGTGGCACACGCACTGTCCGCACAGGCAGTCCCCCAGCCCCGAGCAGAGGATGGAGTTGTTGTCCCGCCGGCAGCTGCCCTCCAGCTCCTGGCTGCTCCGGCCGTGCGTCTGGCACTCACAGCTCTTCCCGATGTAGCCAGCCTCACACCTGCGGCGGGAGCGGCGGGGCTCAGGTCCCGAGGGGGGCGCCGTGCCCCCGCCCTCTCTCCGAGGCAGGCCTCACCCCCTCCGCACCTGCAGACGCCGCACTCCAGGAAGCCCTTGCCGCCGCAGAGCCGGCGGTCCTGGCTCATGTCCCGGCAGTGGCACTCGCACTGGGGGACGACGCGCACGGTCACCGTGTCCGTGAAGCCCAGCGCGCGGATGAGGAAGGACTGCTCCTGAACGCACTCCGTGGCGGTGACCTTCACCTGGAACGTGATCTGTGCGGGGAAGGCAGGGCTCAGGCCAGGCTGGGGCGGCGGGACCAGACCTGCCCCGTCTGCTCGCCCTGCGGCCTGGACTCGGCGTCTGTCCAGGAGCCCGGCTGGAGCAGGGGGAGGACCCAGCCCTTGCCGGACCCCAGGAGGGGATGCAGGGAAGCGTGGGGAGGGGACGGAGGGAAGAACACAGAACACCCCGCGCTAATCCAGGACTTGGCACCCAACACGAGAGAGAGAGAAGGGCGTCTGGAGCAGCAGAGCTGGACCCGCAGGAACGTGGGGGCGGCAGCTCCCGCCCCGCCCGAGCTGCCCCCACACCCGTCATCTTCTGGGTTGGCCTTACACCGGGCGGGGTGGGTGTTGCTGGAACGTTTTTAACATTCACGCGCTGGAAAGCAGCCTCAGTGGCTTGGGAAAGGACACAGATTTTCCCCGTGACTGGAATACTGCGATGCCAGAATCCCTCAGGGGGCTCTAAATTCTGGATATGGAGGGGTGCTCTGACCCCGGATAAAGGGTAGGGGACCGTGCCCCGGGGGGAACCAGGTGGGACAGAGCGGAGTCCCCGCCCCCCGCACCGGGAAGTCAGCAGCTCGGGCTTCAGGGAGCGCCGCCGTGTCAAAAGCCCCCACACCCCAGATCAGTTTCAGTGACCTGCTGTAGGGCTGTGGGGGACACTCACGCAGAGCAGAAACACAGCGAAGCGTGAAAGAAGCCATCAGCCCACCGAAGGACTGAATAAAGTCCCGAGTGGGTCGCCCCATGGGAGGGAGAGAGAGTTCTGTGAGAGTCTAGGTGCGACCCTGAGCGAGTGACATACTTGAAGGCATTCCAATGTCCTATTTAACATCGCAAGAACAGCAAGTGTTTTTGCTGAATATTGGTTCCCAGCCAGAAAAAGGAAAAACTTAATTTTTATGATCATAATAATATCACAATGTTATGGAAATAACTCCTAGAAATAACCCTATTTCTAATCATCCGTGTGGCCCATGCTTTAATAGCTTTGTCAAAGAAAGAAAGAAAGAAAGAAAGAAAGAAAGAAAGAAAGAGTGAGTGTCTGGCTGGCTCCGTAGAGCCCCGAGTTCTGATCTCGCGGCCACGAGTTCAAGCCCCACATTGGGTGCGGAGCCTACTTAAAAATAAGTAAATCAAATAACGCCTTTGAAGAGAACCCCCCAAACCCAAAACCCTGGAAGCAGGAAACCAGACCAAACAAACCAGGGGCGCGGTGGGCACAAAGGAGCCCCTTCTTTGTCGGTGTGCGCTGGCCAGCATCCGCCCCCAGGGGCCGCTGCCGTGCCCCACCCTCCGTCCACACTGGGGAGCCCACACCTGCTTCTCTTGCACAAGAAGCGTCTGGTTGCCTGGGGACAGAGCTGAATTGGCCGTGACTCTGGCCCTTGTCCTTGCTTGTCCCTGTGCTAGCCGTGGGCCTGGGTGCGCTCCTAGCTCTCACCCGAGGGAGAACCTTCTGGAAGGGTTGGGGAGGGGAGTCTCACCGGGACGTTGATCTGGACGCCGTCGCAGTCCCCTCTGGGCTGGTCCACCTGTGACACCCCATTACTGCAGAAGGAGTCATAGGTGACTTTCAGGGTGCTGGGGATCATGTTGTGGTCCAGAAAGACCCTGGAGGAGAGTTTCTGGGGGGAAAGAGCAGCTGTGGGTTAGGGGGCTTCCTCCCGCTGTCCCTGGGGCTTCCGGGCGAGGCGCTGACGCCCCTGCATTGCTCATCCTTCCCTCTGTCCACATGCCCATGGGGAGCTGGGGAGGCCCCCCAGGACAGGCTGGGGAGGGGCCAACAGGGACAGACCAAAGCCACGAGGATGGGGCCTGGCAGTCACCCACCACCACATGTCCTGTGCCTGGCATGGGCTAGGAGATGGGGAAACTGTGTAAATGAATGAGAGACAGAGAGACAGAGACAGAGAGACAGAGACAGAGGAAGATGCAGAGAGACAGAGGGAGAGGGAGACAGAGACAGAGAAAGGAGAGACAGTGATAGAGAGGGAGAGACAGGGAGAGACTGACAAAGACAGAGAGAGAGACAGAGAGAGACAGAGAGCTAGAGAGAGACAGAGACTAGACAGACAGAGCCAGAGGGAGAGACAGAGAGATAGTCATTGGTGGGTGAGCAGGGCCAGTGTGGTGGGTGTGATGACGCAGGAGGGCCTGCCTGGGGGGTTTCGGGCCCCACAAGGGCACGAGGAGCAGCCCTCAGCAGTGCCCTAGCTCAGTCCGAGGGCACTTCCCAGGAGCTCTCAGCCTGCGGAGCCGGGAAGCCCACTGGACGGCAGGCAAGGAGGAGGCCGGAGGCCGCGTTTCCAGGAGGGCGGAGGCGAGGGTCGGGCAGGACGCACACATGCCATCCCTGGGGCAGGACCTGATGGGCCGTGGGAAGAGCCAGGCTCTGCTTGTCCAGAATGCACTCGGAGACCACCCTTCCACAGGCCTGCGGTGGGGGCGGGGTGGGGGGGTGGGGTTGGCCGCCCGCCCCGGGAACCCCGCGAGCACCCGGACTCTCACGTTGTAGGCGTTTTTGATGAGCTGCACCACGTTGCTGGAATCGTCCGACAGCTCCCCGACCGCCGACTTGGGGATGACCTCGGTGAGTTTCTGTTGGGCCAGGAGACCAGACCCGTCTCAGCCGGGGCCCTGGGGCCACAGAAGCCACGGCGTCCCTGGAGCTCATAACACCCAGAGGGTTTCCTTCTCGCCTATAAAATGGCTCAGACCGTCTCCCCCAGATAGCTTATCGCTCGGCTAAGACAGCGCATGGTCAGTGGCCCGGGACAAGCCCATTTCCTGGCCGGGAGCACTCCTCCTTGGCCGATCTCCAGCTTGTGACCTGCTGGGACGAGCTGGGCCTCGCCGCCCCGACCGGGTGTCCCTGCCCCGTGGACTCGTCGGGTACAGCCAGGGCAGAAAATCACAAAATGTGCCGACACCATCAGGAAGGGGTGGGTGGTGAGCACTTCCGTAGTGATGTGATGTGATCGCAGTAACGCCCGTGGGGAGCAGGCCGGGGTCCGCGCGGGCAGGCTGCCGCGTGCGGAGGCCAACGACTCTTTGCCCCCGTGTCTCTCTCTGTTGTCCATAGAAGACCGAATCCTTGCTTTATCTTACAGAACCGATGTTTGGGTCACTTCTCTGCCCCAAAGCCACCCATGACTCCCCAGATAGAATCCAGGTACCTCCAAGGAGCCCACAAGGCCCGCCACAGCCCGCGCACCAAGCCCCTCTCCCCTCCACCCCGGGTGCAGGACCCCCACCCCTATGGCTCTGGGAAACTGGGCTCTTCCCCGTCCCGTCCCTCCAGCCTGCTGTCCCTCAGTGTGCGGCACCAAGGACAGTCCAGCAGATGCTCTCCTGACAGGCTCTGGGTGGCCTCGATGCCCCTCACCCAGGAGCCCCGCAAATCAGGAAACAGGCTCAGAAAGGCCTGGGACTCTCCAGGGCACTGTCCATGCTGGCGCTTTGTGTTCAGATCTCCTGCCTCGGCTCCCATCACCACACTGTCCTGCCCCGACAGCAAGTTACCCGAGTGGCCCCTCGGGTGGCCTGCCAGGTCCTGCACCCGGTCACCAGCCCCGCACGGAACCCCTGTCCCTGGGGTTTGGCAAGCTTCGGGGCCCACCCCAGGGGCTCTCCTGGACCCCTGCCCTCCCCCTCCTCTGAGTTGCCTGCAGGGTCCTGTCCTCTTTCAGAGCCTGGAAAACCCACAGCACGAGCTGCTGATGTCTCGGGGCTGGGCCCCCTGCCGGCATCTCACCCCCCACGGAAGTGGCAGCAGGCCCCACCACGGTGACAACCAGGACCAAGGGTGGGGGGAAAAGCAGGTGCCCTCACAGCCCCCCCAGAGCCCAGAGGAGGCCAGACCGGGTGTGCTGGGAAGGCGGGACGCAAACCCAGTGCCAGACAGCGGGTGGGAAGGGCAGAGGAAGAACAGAAAGGTCCCCGCACTCTGCGGGACTCGAGCAGGGCGGTCACCCCGAGAAGTCCCGAGAGACCAGGGTTCCCAAAGCAGAGACGCAAGGGCGGTGGCGTGCAGAGCTGGTTCCCGTGGGGACTGGCTTGGGCGCCGGGCGTGTGGGGGCGCGTCCCCGTGGAACACACCCGACCTGGGGCGGAAGGGCTGCGCAGCGTGCACGCGTGTGAACCGTGTGACCCGTGTGAACCGAGCCCTGGGTCAGCAGAGACACTCGCGCGCCGCAGCGGACATGGACACACGGCGCCTCCTTGCCGTCCACCCGCAGAACAGGCCTCCTCCCCCGCAGGCCCGCGCGTCCTCACCGCCGCAGCGCCCGGGCGCCCACCCACTGCCCCCCTGCGCCCCGCCCCTATGCCCCTCCCCCTGTCACCCCCGCCCTCCTGCGCCCCCCTGCGCCCCGCCCCCTGCCCTCCGCCCTCCGCCCAGCTGTGCGGAGGCATCTGCAGTGCCTGCGGGTTCCTCCGGCCCCCGCTGCTCAGGACCCCACGCCACAGACCTCGTAGGTTTTCACCATTCTCTTGGTCACTGCAAAGATGGGCTGGATGTTGTTTTCAGCCAGTTTGTGTGCGAGCTGGCCCACTGACGGGTAGTCCTGGAGGGGAGGTCTGGTCAGACAGCCCAGGGTCAGGGTCAGAGCCCCGGGCCCTCTGTCCGCCCCACCCGGGGCCCAGAGCCCGGCCCCCCACCCCCGAACAATTCCAGGCTGCCGCGTCAGGTCGCAGCGGGTGAAGGTAAGCTCCTGCGACGGGTCGGGGACCAGACCAGGGGACGCTGACCTGCCCCCACCCCCTGGGCACCCTGTGCCGCCAGCAGAGCCCCCCCAAGGCTGCAGCCCGGCCCTGGCATTCCCTCCCGAGCACCCCCTGCTGTCCGCTCCTCTGGGGGCACGGGGACACGGGACAAGGGAGGGCCACGCACAAATTCATTGCTGCGCTTGTACGTGTTGTCCTCCAGGTGGCAGCGGCCGTCATTGGGGGTCAGGATGGCGCCCAGCTTCCCGTCACCCGCAAAGTGGAAACCGTCGTCCGTGGCAAACACCAGCAGCCGAGTGACGTTGCGCCAGCCGATTTCCTCCTGGGGAGACGGCGGGATGACGGCCTCAGTTTCCCCCGTGGGCACAGCGTGGTGGGGCAGCCTCGAGGCCCGGGCCGTGCCTGTGCCCCACACCTGCTCTTCCTGGGAACAGGAGGACCCCTCCCGGGACCAGCTGCGGGACTCGGGGTCCGCAGTCCAGTCCGGATTCCAGCACCGGGGCTGCTGGAGAAATGCCCTCGCACAGCAGGGGTGGGGGGGTACTGTCGGCTGAAATACAGCCCATGGCCTCCCTGGCCACTCCGGCCAGGGACCAATCCTAGGGAAATACTCCCAAAACAGAAAATGCTCACAGAAATGCGTATTACAACATGAAACACGGTAGAACAAAGGATGACAGAAACTGGGGGACGTGCAAGGGGACACGGGTGACACGGGGACACTAGCGACACTCGCGTGGTCACAGAGCAGGCAGGGCACAAAAACAGAAACACGGTCGCTGTGCCTGGGCCCACAGAGAGGCTAGGAGCCTGGAGTCTGGTTTGGGAAGGGTTAAAACAGCATGTCATACAAAATAATAATAAAACAAAAATAAAAATAAATAATAATAATATTAAAAACAAAACCAAAAAAGGGGCGTTTGGGGGGCACAGACAGTTCATCGTCTGACTTGTTCCAGCTCAGGTCATGGTGTCAGGGTCCTGAGATCAAGCCCCGCATCAGGCTCCTTGCCCAGCAGGGAGCTGCTCCCCCTGCTTGTGCTCTCTCGCTCTGACAAATAAATTAATAAAATCTTTACAAATCAAACAGAAAAGCCAGGGAGCGGTCCGACCGTAGCACCTACAGCACCAACGCAGCAGGTGTGACGGAATGGGGCGACCACCGGGGTCGGTGATGAGGCTAGGGGAGGGCTGCTGGGGGCGGGGCCGGCGGCCCACCACTGAAACCACACAGGGGGACGCCTGGGGGGGATGCCGCCTTCCCTGGGGGGGAGCCATGGCAGGGGTGATGCCATTCAGGAGCTGCGAGCGCCACACTGCTCCGTGGCCTCGCCCTGCAAGATCGTGCACCGGACGGAGGTGTGGACGGTGGCCCAGTGTCACAGGCCCACGGTGACATGTGTGGGCGAGCGGCAGGCCCCACGGCCGCCCGGAAACCCCGGGGCCGATGGGGGCCTCTGAGTCCGACGGGGCCACCCTCAGCCGCCGGCCCTGTGGCGGCAGGGCGGAGGTCTGCGGAAGGCCGGGGGCCGGGCCGGGGACAGGACCTCACCAGGCACGCGGCGACCTGCATCATGGCGTCCAGCCCGCCCTCGGGGGCGTCCAGGTTTCCGGAAATGAGCTGCTTCCCGACCTCCCTCTGGAACTGGTTCGAGTTGTTGGTGAGCTTCAGCACGTGCCTGAAGGCGAAGGGGGGCTGGCACTCCTTCTCCTTGTTGGGGCACGGGTTCCTCAGCTTCTCGGGGTGCGTGTTGACGAAGGGGAGCACCGTCTTGTCCACGAAGGACCCGAAGCCTGGGGGGCGGGCGGGGTGAGGTCGGGAGGCAGGGGCGGCCCCGGCGGGGGGTCTGCCCGCGAGCCTCGGTTTCCCTGCCGCGCACCAGGGCCGGCGAGAGAACGGGATGGCGCACACCCACATGCACGAGCGTGGGGGCAGACGAGTGTGTGAGCACAAGCGTGTGCGTGTCCTGCACGCAGGGACAACGGCCGGGGAGGGGGCCGAGATGAGAGGCGGGTGTCCCCTTGGCCCCTGACTTGCACCGGGTCCGTGGGCGGGCACGTGTGTTCGATGGTGTGACCGCCGTGCAGGTCAGAGACTTCGCGTGGCATGACGGTGTCAGGGGAGCCAGCGTCCAGGCGGGGCCTCCCCAGAGGGCCTCCCCTGGAACCCTCCCCATGAGGGTCCCTGGCAGAGCTCCCCCCGCCAGTGCCCTGCCCTGCGTGGCCGTGGGGAGACGTGTGAGCGGCACGGCCGGCTGGGACTGGGGGGTCGCCTCACCGATGCGGCCGGACTCGGTGATCTCGTTGAGGGCCCGGAGCAGGTCGCCCCCCAGCTTCTTGACGTTGATGAGGTCGTCCAGCATGGAGTAGGAGAGGTCCATCAGGTAGTACAGGTCGATGGGGTAGCCCTTGGCCCGCCGGAAGGTCACGTTGAAGGCAGCCGCCTGACCTGCCGACAGAGACGGGAGAGTCAGGGCGTCTGGGGGCACTGACATACCTCCTACGGGTCCCCAAATGCTCACGACTGCTCCCTGAGGCCTGCGGACAAGTCACAGGGCACCTCAGGAAGGAACCACATCCCCCCACAGAACGTTCCAGACATAAATCTACCACTGAGAGCTCGCAGTTCACCCAGCACTGCTGAGATGCCGGTGGGCCTGGCGGCCTGGGCAGCCTGCTCCGTCCCCGCCCAGCACCCCAGCAGTCCGGGTGCGGGCCTGGTTCCCAGCCCAGGGGCAGTGGTACAGGGCAGCCCTGCCTTGGCCTGTCCCCGTGGTCCTGCTCTTCACCACGTCCCCTTCCTGAAGGGCGCCTCCTGGAGCACAGGCAAGGTTCTGGGATCAAATCAGTTTGAGCAACACTGACTTAAACAGTCGCTCAGGTTGCTTGGCTGCAGGACTTATCAGAACCTTGACTCTGCCAAGCACACCTGGCGTTCCGAGAGTGGGACAGAATAGTGTTTCCCAGATGGTTCCCTTTCCCATTTGGAAAGGACACAGAGCAAAAGCAGCAGACACCAGGTGTGGGGGCATCCTCCTGCCGGCAGAGGGGAGAGGCCCACAGGGGAATGTTCTCGAGGTTTCCAACAGTCCTCGGGGCTCTCCTACCTGCCTCCTGGCCTGGCCACGTGACACTTGGGCCACTGGTGGGCCCTGGCACCCAGAGGGACTGACACACACACGCTGACTCACCCCCAGCCAAGCCCGAGCCTACCTGGTCTCAGGTAGAGTGTCACTTTCTGTGGGGACAGCTGCTGCTGGCTGCCCTTCCTGTCCCCCTGGGTCTCAGCCAGGCTCCTGGGGTCCATGATGTCGTCAGCCACACAGCCCTTCAACAGGAGCTGCTCCCGGGTGTCGCAGCGAACAGAGTCCGGCTCCCCGAGCCCGGTGAAGTTCTGGGGGGGCATTCAGGGGTCAGGAGGAGGGCAGAGGACACGTGGGGGCCACACTGTGGGGGCTGCACAAGTCCAACCCTCGGGTCCTTCGAAGAGGCTGTCCCTCCTTATTTGCACCTGGGGTTCCAGACAGGTGTCCTCACGGGGGTGAGTGGGGGTGGGGGCTGGGCGGCTAGGAAGCTAGCCACGTGCTGATGACCTCCCCGTGAGGCTCCAAGATCACCCCGGTGGGGGGACGGGGTGCTTGCCGCCACTGCCTCCCACAGCAGTGACTGAAGGACCCATGTGTCCAGCCCCAGGCTGGCCGATGCGGTCGCTCAGCAGTCCCAGGGCCGGGAGCAGCCGGCTGGGGCACCTGGCCTGAGGTTGCCAGAGGTGGCCAGGGAGGACAGCAGTGGCCAGGGTGGCCGGGGTGGCTGTCCCCTCCAGCAGCAGATGCTTTGGTAGAGGTGCCCTCCTGAGAGAAGACACGTGGGACCCAAGAACCCTGGCACACGGGCCCGGACTCCGGGCCAAGCCCCTCGCTATTTGGAGAGGAGTGTGGGGGTCCTGGATTCAGGGCAGTGTCCTCATGCCCACTTCGCCCCCATAAATAGGGCAGGAGCAGGGCCCCCATTCCATGGGCACGGACACCTGTCTCTGCTTCCTTGTGGGGAAGGAGACTAGGGAAGGGCAAGGTGCCGTGCGGGGCTGGCTAGGGGGGCCGCGGGGCAGGGAGGGCCGCGCTCCCCCGCAGGACTCTGTCAAGGCTCAGAGAACTCGAGAAATCAAGTGAACTTCCCGGGGACCGACAAAGCCTCCCGTGGAATCCACTGGGAAGCTCACGGAGGTTCCGCGGAATCGAATATGCTCACGGAGGGGCAGGGGAGCTGCGACCTGCTGGAGGACACGTCCCCCCACCCCCCGCTGTGGCCGGACCGCATCCAAGGGGGGAGACCACACCCTGAGCGTCTCTGTGGGCTGCTTGCGGCCGCTCAGAAGGTCCCAACGGAGCGTGGAGCGTCGTGGGAGGGAGAAAATGAGGAAGTGTGCGGCGGGTGTCAGGAGCCGCTTCTCCTGAAAGGGAACCGGGAACCTCCAGAGAAACAGGCTTGGGGCGGGACGTAGGGCTGGGCCTGGGGCGACTGACTCTGGAGTCAGAAAGCGCTCAAAAGAGCGACGAGGAGCGTGCTGGGGGGACACAGAGCCAGCTGGGGCAGGGGCTCCCCGCGGACCAAGCTGGAAGTATTTGAGCCTCAGATGACAGTGACGGAATAAAACAGAACTCTAACCCTCTGTGGGGCCGCTCAGATGAGAGAGACGGCGGAGAAGGACAAACTCCTCCTCACGTCGGAAGCCGTTACGGGAGTTTATGGACCCCACGGCACCCCTCGCGGTACTGAGCGACGCCGGCGCCGATCACCCCGGGGTGCGGACGTGAGGGGTGTGAGCCCGACGGGAAGGGGGGGTCTCCTGGCCCCGGCACAGCTCCCCACAAAGTACGGAATCACTGTAGAGGAACAGTGACATCAGCTGAGTGGGCCGAGCTAGCGTCACCCGCGTTGGGACAACGGTGACGGTGTGAGCCCGTGCGGGGCTCTGGCCAAGACACAGGAGCTTCTGGGCAGGAGTAGAGGAGATGCCGGGCTGTGGACACGGTGGCCGCTCCGCCCTAGTCAGAAATGTCGAGGGTGCGTGATGTGGGCGGGGGCTCCTCTGTCCTGGTTCTGGGAAACTAAAGGGACAGGACCGCCGCCGGCAGAGCGGGAGCCTGGCTCCTCGCAAACGCTGCCGAAGGCACTGCTGGAACAGCTGGAAATGTTTGCGGAGGGCGGGCAGATGGGCTTGAGCGTCGGGGCAGCTGTCCCGTCCTGGAAAAGCGTACTGTGGGTCTCCGGCGGGCCTCTTGTGCGTGAGAAGGACACGGGACGTTTTCAACAAACGGGCTTCGGGTCCGCAGTCTGCTTGCGAGTGCTCGCGAGAAAATCATAGTGTGTGCACACCTGTGCGGGGCTCCCGCCACGCCTGCAGCGCCGGAACCTCAGGGACCCCCCCAGGGCAGGGGGCGGGGTCGGCATCTGGGGGGCTCTGGGGGAGGAGCCGTGGTCGGGATCTGGGGGTTCCGTCCAGGAGGAGGGTGGGTCTGGCATTCGCGGGCCGTGCCCTGGCCGTCCCTCCGGAGGAGACGGGGAGGGAGGTCTCTGCTCTCCGTCCCGGAAGGCCCCACAGCCGGGGAGGACAGGAGACCACGGCACAGTTAGGCTCCTCATGTGGAGCCTCCCACACCTTCCACACTGAGAGCTGTTCCTCTCGCTTCCCTGGATGCCTCCTCGCGACCCGCGGCCTCTGGGCAGGGCTCCTGCCTGGTCAGGGGGTACGCGGCCACCCTGGGGTGAGGTTGGGTCTGTCTGTCTGTCTCTCAAACAGGCCATGCCCCAGGCTGCTCCCGCCCTCCCAGGGAACAGAGTGGTGGCGCCCCGGGTGCCAGCAGCTCCAGAGGCAGAGAGAGGGCGCCCAGCTCGGGGACGGGCCCGCAGGACGGGCGTGAGGCCGGTCAGGGTCCCGGCGGTGCCTGGCGGCTCTTACCAGCTTCTGACACCAGGCGCAGCCCGGGCCCGACTCCACGCACTCCCGGCACGTGCTGACTTTGTACTTGGTGCACTCCTGGCAGAGGGCTGCGGGGAGACGGCGCAGCTCCGTGAGCGCCGGGCCACCAGCACAGAGCCGCGGGTGCTTGGGCAGTGGTAATGGGGTGCGGGGGAGGAGGGGGGTCCGCAGGAGGACCAGGAAGGGTGGTGGCCTGGGGCCAGGCCTCCAGGAGCTGCAGAGCGTGGGGACCCGGGGGCCGGGGTCTGGGACGCGCTCCCTGGGGCACAGTCCTTCCGCAGCGGCTGGAACCCAGCCCAGGAGCACGGGGGCGGCCCCCTTCTTCCCGACCCAGGATGCGGAGAACTCACCCGACCAGAGGCAGAGCAGAGCCCCCAGCGTGAGCAGCAGGGCGTGCCGGCACAGCATGTCCTGTGGAGGGAAGGGGTCTTGTTGACACGGCCCTGCACCCCGGATGCTGGGCTGCGGCCTCCAGACGCAGCAATGGGCGGCCCCATGTCCCTCCACCCTGGCTGGGGAGAATTGGGGTGAGCCCCAGCCACCGCCTTTCCCCGACAGCCCGAGTGGTGTGGCGGGTGCCCACGGGGCTTCAGAGGACGAGCAGGACGCACACGTGTGGGTGCCCACCTCACACACACATCACAATCACACACCACACGCACACCACACGCACACGTGTGGGGCTGCACGTGCCGGGTCACGCCTGAGCCCCGGGAACTGAGCGCTGGGCTCAGAGCAGAGCCACACCCAGCCCAGGCCTCCTGGTGGCCCCAGAACCAGGACAAGGACGAGAAGTCGCCCGAGCACATCCCAGGTGCGAGGCCTGAGCCAGCCACCGGCTTGGACCCCTGCCGGAGGGCGAGCACAGAGTCCAGGCCTGCCTGGCCCAAGGCCATGGCTCTAGGTGACGGTGATTTTCTCTGGGCACACCTACTGTCCTCAGAAACCCGGCACCTGCGGTAAGGCGAGGACGGGCTGGGCTCGGACGGATCCCGACGCCCCCAGAGCCACGGCCGGTGGGGGAGGCCCGGCGTTCAGGCTCTTCTTTTGGGTCCTCAAGGCAGACAGGGGCGCCTTCCGACCCACGGCCTGCTGGGCTGCGGTCAGCGTGGGCAACATCGCCCTCCCCCTACAGGGCCCCCGGTCAGGGGCTGGGCCCAGAGCTGGAACGCCCGTGCAGGTAGGTGCCCCCGTCTCAGAGCTCTGTAGCTGGCTGTGGTCTTTTCATTCAACCCAGAGAGCAGCCCGGTGCGGAGAAGCCAGGAATCAGGGGTGGCAGGAGGAAGGGGCCTGCTCGACCGGAGAAGGTGATGTGAATGCCAGCTCCTGCCCCTGCAGCAGGCCTGTGAGGCTCCCGGGGCCACCCAGCCCGTCACACGGCCTGGGGAGGGCCGAGGAGGGGATCCTCAGGGCCAGCAGAGGCCACAACCCAGACCGACTGCATGCATGGTCCCCACCTCGGCCTGTGGGGCTCTGGGCGTGGCCTGTAGGTGAGCCTCGCTTTACTCTCCTGTAACACCTGCCTCTGTGCCGAGCCCGGGGCAGGGGGCTCGCAGGGAGGGCCTCCTGCGCTTCGAAGCCCTGCCCAGCCTCAGGCTCCCATCTTTTTGGAGGTGACCCTCCTGCTCCCTGGTCCCCACCAAGATTATAATCAGGACCCAAAAATGTCAGAATGCTCCATCCTTCCCCTTTGGGGTCAAAAGCAGAACCACACAGCGCAGTGGCTTCCTGGGTCAGAGCAGCGGCCGATGGGCCCAGGGGGCGTGGGGCGGACAGCTCTGGTTCACGCCAGGCCCCATCTGTGCCTCCCAGCCTGGCGCGTGGGGCTCAGGCTGAGGCCAGCTGTGGCCAGTCCCAGCTTCGATCTGGGTCCCTCCAAAGTTCACAGCTGACTGCCCGTGCTGACTCGAGTGTTCCCCCCATAGCCCTGGGCCTGCGTGGCCACTGTCCAGGGCACGTCGGCCTCTGGGGAACCCCGCCACCCTCCCCCAAGGCTGCCCCCAGTAGAGGTGGGAGGCTCCTTCCCAAGCACCCCAGCCACACCCGTGCTCAGGCTGGGTGAGCTGGTACCAAGGTCCTGGGGCAGCGGCTGCCCTACTCGCTCTCCTGGGGCCACAGACCGAGCCCCAAACATTCCCAACAACCAGCGTGTATGCTCTGTGGGCCCTGAGCACCAGCAGGATGTGGACCCGGGTGCCGGTTCGGCAGGTACACCCCTCCCACTGAGAGGGAGGGACCTCACTTCCTAACCCACAGACTGCGAGGTCCTGACCCTGACCTTGGGAAGCTGGGCAGGGGTGGGGAGCTGCCCTGTCCCAAAGCACTCCTTGCCCATGGGAGCACTGGGGCGGCCACGGGGACGGCACGGCCATGGGGACAGCTGCACCCCAGTCTGCGTGTCCCCCAGCCTTTGGGGGCAGGATGCCCGGACACACGGTGGCTCTGGGAGTTCAGAGGGAGGACAGAGAGGCAGAACCCGCAGCCTGTCCTCCTCCGCCCCAGGCAAGTGGGCAGGCCAGCTCCCTCCTTGCCCTCAGGCAGTGGCAGGCGTGCCCAGTGGCCGGGACTGGGCCTTGCCGGAGACTGACGTCGTGGAGCTGCGCAGACCGAGGGCCCTCGGAGCCTGTCCTGCCGGCCGCCCTGCAGCGGCACAGGGTACCCGACCTGGATGGCGGCCCGCCTCGCTAGCACGTGCTGCCTTGACTTCCTCCGGGACCAGAGGGGTGTGTGGAGCCCCGGCTCCGGGTGGGGGACCGGCCTCCGGCTCCCAGTGGGGGACCGGCCGGGAGCATGTGCGTCTGCAGCACCACAGGACTGGCCGCCGGGGGCCCTTGACTTGTAGGGACAGGGACCTGGGAGCAGGAGGCCTAGGCTGAGCCCGGGGAGGAGGAGGGGCAGGGGGAGGGACGCAGGCTCCAGGGTGGGCCGGGCCTCTGGCCCAGCTCAGGCGCTCCCCACCACCCTACCACCGAGGGAGGGTGCCCCGCTCCGCCTGCCCTTTGGCCTTTGTCTCCCCAGAGAGCAGGGTGGGACCCACAGTGCCTGAATGCCCTCGGCTGTGAGGACTTGGGGACACAGCCACCCTTGCACGCCCCATCCGCGGTGGGGACGCTGGCACAGCCTGGGGGCAACTGCCGGAAGTCGTGGGTCTGTCCCCCGCGGGTGGCTTCCTGCAGACCCAGCGACCCCGGGCCAAGCGTGCTCCCGGCCCGGCCCCACCGCCCCCAAACGAATGCAGTGAAGCAGGGTCGCCTGCAGAAGGTCTGGACAGCGAGGGTCTGAGAGCCGAGGGAGCGTTACAGGAGCGGCGAGGCACCTTCCTTCTGGGTCGCACACGCGCACACGCACACACATGCACACGTACACGCGCGCACACGCAGCCATATTTGGTAAAAGACAAGGAAAAGCGGAAACTTTAGAAAGAGAACACCGTGGGCAGCAGGCAGAGTCAGAGACAGCAAGTTGGTGTCAGACCAGGCTTCCTGTCCGACCGAGGAGGAAGGGAGCGAAGACAAAACAAACGCAGAAACAATGAAAGCCCCTTTCCACCGAACGGGCACAGACGGGGACGAACCAGAGACGGGGGTCCTCCAGGAGCTCACAGCAGCAGGATCGTTCAGGCTTTGCTGGAGGCTAGAAGCAACCTTAGCTTCCAATAGCCTGACCTCCAGGACCCTTTTAAGTCTTACAGAAAATCCCTTTAGAAATTTCCTTTCTCTCTGCGCCCCCAACGTAGAAGAGCATAACCGTCTCCTCCTCACACCCCCCAGGGCAGCTCTTTCTGTCACGAGCCCGTCCTCGTGCTTCATAAAACCATCTTTCTGCACAGAAAACATGTCAAGAATCCTTTCCTGACTGCAGGCTCGCATCGAATCAAAAGAAGAAGGTTTTGGGCGCCTGGGTGGGGGCTCAGCTGGTTAAGCCACTGTCTTCTGCTCAGGCCAAGATCCCAGAGTCTGGGGATGGAGCCCCACTTCGGGCTCCTGGCTCAGCGAGTCTGCTTCTCCCTCTGACCTTCTCCCCCCCTCATGCTCTCTCTCTCTCTCAAATAAATAAATAAGGTCTTTAAAAAAAATAAAAAAGAAGAAGGTTTTGTAAAAGTGCAAACCCTCAGACCAGGCCACTGTCAGCTCCAAGGGTTCACTGCACCTGCAGGCCTGTGGGGCCAGAGGGCCAATCCCCAGGGGCTTACAAGGGACATGCCCAATCAGGAGACAGGGGCAGGGTGGGGGGAGGTGCTGGCGGGAAAGTTCGAAGATCAGAGGCAGAGAAGGGAGGTGGTGGGGAGCTGGGGCACTGGGGGACGGCATGAAGGGGGCGCCTGGCCTGATGGGCACCAGGTGTTACATGCAACTGATGAAACAATGAACTTCAGAGCCGCTGAAACGATAAAGAAAAAAGATGGGACGCAGGGGACCCAGGCTGTGCTCCATCCATACTCACCCCGGGAGCTGGGCGACTCAGGGCTGTTTCACGGAGGAAAAAAGCAAACGCGCACAACGGAGCTGATCGAGGCATCAGCCTGTTTATGCCACAGACAGAGTGTGGAGATGGGGTCGTTTCGGCTTTTCACAAGAAAACACCGGGGCGCCTGGGTGGCTCAGTGGGTTAAGCCTCTGCCTTCGGCTCAGGTCGTGATCTCAGGGTCCTGGGATCGAGCCCCGCATCGGGCTCTCTGCTCAGCGGGGAGCCTGCTTCCCCCTATCTCTATGCCTGCCTCTCTGTCTACTTGTGATCTCTGTCAAATAAATAAATAAAATCTTTAAAAAAAAAAAAAAGAAAACACAGAATTGGACAGAAGCCACACGGTACGGGTGGGGGTGTGTTGGACCCCCGGTGCTCAGAGCTCGAGGCTCTGGACAGAAGGACAGATGGACAGACGCAGGGACAGAAGGAGCAGGGGCCGGAGCAGGCGTGACCTGCGTGTCCTCTGCGCAGCCCCACAGGCATCTGCGAAAGGTGTCCCGGACGAGAGGCCCCAGAGCAGACCACGGTTCGTGACCGTGGGAACCCGGTGAGCGCTCTCCCGTTCTGATCGGACAAAGAGCATCTCGCCCGTCGAAGAGGAATCGAAATCGCGTTTGCAGAGAACAGCCTCGGCCCCGGCGGTGGAAAGCCTGTGTCCGCGGCCGATGCCCGAGCGTCTGGCCGCGGACGAGGACGGAGGGGACCGGACGGGACGCCGATTCAGAAGTGGTGGAAAGACCGGGAAAGCTCTGGACAGGGAGGCGGAAACGCGCGGATATGGGCGCGCGTCTGAGTCGGAAAACAAACCAAAAAGCTAAAATCAACAAACCCGTCAGAACCTGTTTCCTTGAAAAAGGCAACAAAATTGGGAGAAGGATGGCCACGCGGCTTCGGTTAGAGCGGTCAGAGGGTGGCCCGCGACGGCGTGGCTGCGTCAGAGACTGTGAGTGGGCTGTGCCCCAGCCTTCAAAGGCGGAGAGCATAGGTGGGGGTTCCCCAGGAAGAGGCCCTTCACAGCAGAGGCCCACGTAGGCTCCGCGTGGGGACACAGGATGATGCAAGGACCAGGAGAACGTGTACATTTGAATTGGGAAGCTTCTGCGCCTCAAGACTACAGAGGAAAATGTCAAGACAGATGGACCCTAAAAGAACGGATCTGTACCTAAAACAGAGGACGTGTAATGAATCCAGGGTCAAAGGGCAGGGCTGTGTCGTGACAAGGAGGTGTTAGAAGTCAGGAACAAACAGGCAGATGTCCCTGGGGGCCGTGGGCGGGAGCGGTGGTCCCAGCGGCTGCCCTCTGGCTGCTGCCCACTCCGGCCCCAGACGCCGGCGCTGCCTGCCCAGCTGTCCGGCTGGAAAGTATTTCTCCCATCCGGGAGGCCCTCCCAGGGGGCCCCCGACAGCAGAGAAAGTGTGGGAGCACAACTCAACTTTCATGAGAATAAGGAAAAGCGACTGTCCCCCAGGAACCACATTTCTGTCTGGGCAGTGACACGGGGATGTCTGCACCAAGCGGGGGAGCCACGCCAGGGGTTCACGCAGAAGCCGGGGTCTGCTTGGTCCCCGACCCCACAGGGAAGGGGGTTCTGAATCATACATGTGATTACAGCGTCCAAGGGAGTTTGAGCTACGGGTCTCCCCCTGCTGCGGGAAGGCCTTCTCCCGGGGTGCAGCCAGTCCCTCCCGCCCCAGAGAGCGGGCAGCGTCCTCCACACAGTGGTCTGCAAGGCCCTTGCCAGTCTCGGCGCTCCGTCCCTCATGAAATCTCTAGGCAATGCCCACGTTGGCCTGGGGCCTGCGGCCTCTGCCCAGGGCCAGGAGTTCCACCCAGATTTCCTGGAGGCCCAAGGCCGGGGCAAAGCCCAGGGGCCATGCTGAGCCCCTTCCCGTTTCTCCTCCCTCCTGGATTTGCTTACCAGCTCCGCAGAGAAACAGGTGTGCGCCCCGGTGCAGGGACCCCGGCAGAGCTGGTCCCCTCCCTGTCACAGAAGCCTAGCTCGGGCCACTCGGAGCAGCCCAGCCTGCGGTTACCTGGACAGCTGGCGTCCCCGGAGTAAAGCCTCGTGCCTGCACCGATGCGGGACGGAGCGAGGGCTCCGCGGCTGGCACTGGAACCTTCTGCGAGGACCGTAGGCTGAGGGGGGCCCCGCCGCCAGCTGCCCCTCCTCCTTGTCCAGCAGGGTCCCAGGAGTCCCCCACCTCCAGGTGTGGCAGGCCCAGCTGGGCAAGCCGGCAGGATCCCAGCCCGGGTCAGGGGAAGAGGACGGGCCCCCGGGAGGAGGTGAGATGGGGGTGGTGCGGAGTGCGGCTGTGTCAGGTCCCGGCTGATCCCAGGACTCTGCCCCCCACTCCCAGGAGACATGGGGACAGGCTTCCAGGAGACTGGCAGTGAGCTGTGCAGTCACACACCTGACATCTGTCCCCTAAACCCAGCTGGCCCGTGACACCTTCACAGCAGCGAGCCGGAGCTTGAGACCCTCTGAGAGTCGAAGAGGAGAGGTGGGCCCAGCAGCAGGAGAGCTCACACGCACACACAACACACGCACACACAACACACGCACACACAACACACGCACACACAACACACGCACACACAACACACGCACACACAACACACGCACACACACCCACTCACACCTGCACAGCTCACATCCTCTAACGCTTACGTAAACACACGCTTGCACATTTGTGCACACGTGCTCACAGACAATCTCACACTCACAGGCCTTCACATAGCACGTCCACTCTCTCACACCTCCATACACACTCACACACACAGACTCTGGGGGGACAGACCACCACGGCCGACCTTAGGGGCATGGTGGGGAGGGGGTCCCAAGCAGGAAGAGGAAGGCGGGCTGGGGCCCCCAGACTCCCCGCACGGCCCTGGTTCCACCCGCTCTGGCCCCTCTGGCGGGTTCTTGCCTGCCCCCCCAAGCCTCCTCCTGGCCCTGCAGGGCCTCAGAGCCCCCACGTCGGGGGCTCGGTAAGTGTCTGGGACTTGTCAAGAGACCCTAGACCCAGTGGCGAAGGACTGAGCCTAGGGTCCGTCCTCCGGCCATGCTCGGTCCTGTCCCCGGGTACAGACGCTCCCGTTGCTCTGTGGGGCTCTGGCCACGGTGGGCACAGCAGTCCCCTTGCTGGATCTCCTGGAAAGGGAGCCCGGAGCAGACAAGCCCAGGGCGGGTAACGGGGACCAGGTCTGCAGGGCCCTCTCCAGGGCTGGGCCACTCCCCGGGGAAGAGCCGCAGGGCCCAACTGCTCCCCTCTAGAAAAAGAGCCTGGACACAGAGGAGCCCCGTCCACTCACCCCGCTAATGCCCTGGTGACTTCGGTGAGGCATTCTGGCTGGGCAGGGAGGGGCGTCAGCCTCGTCGGTACCGGCTGCTGCACGGTCGAGCGGTAGAGCCGGCGAGCCCCGATGGGGAGGGCACGGTGCTTCCTGTTCCAAGCTGCTCTGGAGGAAGTGCTTACATGGGGCGATTGCACCACAGGTGGCCGTCAGACCCCGGCCCCCGCACGCCCCGCCCACGGGTGTCTGAGGAGGACCCCAGGAGCCCGCGAGGGACTTGCCCTTCCTTATGCACGTTCCCGTGAGGAGCGGAGCGGCGTGAAGGGAGGGATGAGTACTGCGGGCATGGTCCTAGGGTGGCACCCGCACTCGCCCCTGCGGGCGGAGGGGGCCCTGCCCTGCAGGGACAGAGGACGGCAGACTGGCTGGGGTGGGGGCCCAGCCTGCAGACTGCAGCCATCGGAGAACAAGGTGCTGGGACTGAGGGCTGTGGTCAGGGAACAACAAGTGTGACAGGGACTCAGGAGCACAGTGACCCTGGGAGTGAGCCGGTGAGCAGGACAGAATCGGCCCCAACACAGGCTGGAGGACGCAAGATGGATGCAGGTGCACAAAGCCCATGCCCATCCGACGGGCAGCGCCCAAGAGCAGAGACCCGGGGACAGAGAGGACCAGACACCCCGTGACGGGAGAGGCCCCGGACCCTAACGAGGGGCCCAAGCGACAGGCCACTGCTGCCCTCGGAGGGCTTCTAGTGCCCTCGCAGGACAGAACAGAGAGCAAGAAAATGCCACGAGGTGGGGGGGATTCGAGTGGGGACGGGGGCAAGGAGAGGAGACACGGATCGATCAGGTAAGCCAGACGTCTCCAGCCGGAGCAGGACCAGGCACCCGGCTCCCTGCACTGTGCACAGACACTCCCCAGCAACAGGCAGACGGACAGATGGACAGATCCGACAGGGACGGGAGGCTGGGGGACACAAAGGCGAGCAGGGGAGCAAGCAGAAATGAGGAAGCCTAATAACTACAGGTTTTAAAACAGACGTAAAAATAGTAAGAATCTGAAACAAAAATCCCGCAGGATCAGGGGAGCACGCTGCCGTCTCTGGTGCGCATCAACGGACGTTTTGTTAGGAAGTATTTAATATTATACGTAAGAACGATCAAAAAGCCTTCTTAAGGATATAAATAGGATGTATACATCTGTAAAAAAAGAAAATATGACAATTTTTGTTTTAGAAAAGACAAGAGAAATAGAAAAAATAAGATTATAAATTAAAAACATACAATAAGATATCGGAAATGAGGTTTTTTTTCCTTAAGATTTTATTTATTTATGAGAGAGAGGGAAAGACAGAGAGAATCCCAAGCAGACTCCCCGCTGAGTGCAGAGCCCGCCCGACACGGGGCTCGATCCCACGACCCTGAGATCATGACATGAGCCAAAATCAAGAGTCAGATGCCTAACCGACTGAACTACCCAGGCAACCCAGGAATGGCTTCACATGTTCTATAATATTCTAGAATTTCAGGAATCATAGCACCCAGGAGCTTACCGTCTCCCACTTCGAATAAACAAATTATTGCATTGGGTTTTAAAAATAAAGAGACAGATGAGTTCCAACTACATGCTCTCTATCAAGGGAATCCGGACCCTTCCGAACGATCAGAGAATAACAAAGAAGCACAGACTGAGCATGTCCCCACGCCACACCCGGTGCGGCCTCACTGGATAGAGCAGTGACTGTCACTGGCCACCACACCACAGAGACGGATGCCACGCACTGCGCACGCGCCTTTGTGGCGCAACCTGGGTGAAGGGCAGTACAAATTTAGACGCTGATAAAGTAGACATCGCGACTGTCACTTCCGCACCGAACTCGGACCAAGACTTTAGATCTACTACGGGGTTACAGGAAGAACAGGGGACGGAGGCATGTGTTAAATGACACCACAGGGATTCAACCCGCAAAACCCCGCACGACAAACCACAAAGGGCGAGGGAGAAGAGTGGGGGAAGGAGACCCGGCTCAGGAACCCACGGGTTAAGAGATTTAGGAGAAAATCAGCCAATCGCAATGTACGGAGGGGGTGATATTAAGAAACTATGGTTGGGGCCCCCGACGGGCTCCATCAGTTAAGGATGTGGCGCTTGATTTCAGCTCAGGTCGTGAGCTCGGGGTCCTGGCGTGGGGCCCCGCCCTGGGCTCTGCACTCAGCACGGAGTCTGCCTGAGATTCTCTCTCCCTCTGCCTCTCCTCCCCTGGGCCCGCTCACTCTCTCTCAAATAAGTACATAAATCTTCAAAGAAAAGTGCTGTTGATTTTCTTAGGTGTGATAGATTTTCTGATTATACTCAAGAGTCGTTGCCTTTAAGAGTTACACACTGAAGTATCTGCGGAGGACGCGGTGCCGCGTTCCGGATTTGCTGCCAGATAATGAGTGGGGGGAGGGGTGACGGAGGGAGGGTGGGAAAATTAAGGAGATGTCGCCTTTCCAGACACGTAGGCCCTGCTCCGGGGCCCCCAGGGAAGCTGGACTCCCTAGAATCCCAAGCAGACTCCCTGCTGAGTGCAGAGATTCAAAATGAATCTCTTTTGGGATTCAAAATGACTCAGCAAAACCTCGAAGCATGGGCTGTGCTTTTGCTCCAATTCTGCCCCAAGCACATACCATATATCTGCTTCGTTGAAAAAATAACCAAAAAGGAGCATTCTAAGCATAAAAAGAAGAAAAACCAAAAAACCCCTCCCTGACTCCTATAAGATTAAAGTCACATAGCATCACATACACTAAGAATGTTCTAGAATATTCCTGAGTTTCAGGAATCATGGCACCTAGGAGTGGGTTAAAGATAAGACAGTCTATTGTTTTCTGGAATGCACTTCATCGTGGTCATGGGGAGCTCCGTGTAAAAACACACATAACTCCGCACCAACGCGGGTCCCTGAGCACGGTCGTCCCATGAGCGCTGTCGACCTGTGCGGCTGTCCTCACACGCGCTCCAGTAAACCTCTTCTCCTTTCTCTTTAAAATGTTTAAAAAGTTTTTTTCATTTTGCACCAGCAGTGGGTAAAGCTATAAAGAAAACGAGACTGGCCAAGTTGACGATCGTGGAACCAAATGTTGAGGGCATCTGGATTCATGAACCTGTTCTGTCAACTGTCGCGACTGTACATTTTCTGGAGTAAAATTTTTTTTAACTTTAAAAAGAAGTGTAAATTTGCTGAAGGAGGATGCTTTCAGTTTTGCAAGATGAGAAAGTTCTGGAGATTGTTTGCTCACAATGTGGACAGAACATCTGGACTGCACACTCAAAACTGGGAAAAGATGGTGGGATATATGGTTAAATTTATGTTTTGTGTTTTTTTCTTAAGATTTTAAAATTGTTTATTTGTTTATTTTAGAGAGAGAGAGCATGAGCAAGGAGGAGAGGTAGAGAGAAGCAGATCCCCGCTGCGCAGAGAGCCCGATGCGGGACTCCATCCCAAGACCCTGGGATCGTGACCTGAGCCGAAGGCAGATGCTTCACTGACTGAGCCACCCAAGCATCCCTATGTTATGTTTTTGTTTTAGTTTTTTACCGCAGTTAAAAAGGAAAAAGTGCCCAAAATTCTGTCTCTCAGATAAACTTGAAGCAGACACTAAAGGTCAAAAATAAAGGACTGGATGACAGGCGCGTCACACGCCAGGGACACTAACAATTCAGTAGACGTGGTATCAAGAGGTATGACTCAAGGGGCACCTTGGGGGGCTCCGTTGGTGAAGCCTCTGACTCTTGATTTCAGTTCATGTCATGATCTCAGGGTCCTGGGACTGAGCTCTGCGCTGGGCGTGGAGCCTCAGATTTTCTCCTCTGCTCCTCCCCTCTCCTCTCTCTCTCTCTCAAAAAAAAAAAAGGTATAATTCAAGGCAAAAAGTACTAAATGCTTAAGGAATGATGGAGGTCATGGAATTTATCATCCACAAATTAAAAATAGTTGCAAGGGTGCCTGGGGGGCTCAGTGGGTTGAGCCTCTGCCCTCTGCTCGGGTCATGATCTCAGGATCCTGGGATCCAGCCCTGCATCGGGCTCTCTGCTCGCCAGGGAGCCTGCTTCCTCCTCTCTCTCTGCCTGCCTCTCTGCCTGCTTGTGATCTCTGTCTGTCAAATAAATAAATAAAATCTTAAAAAAAGAAAAGAAAAGAAAAAAATAGCTGCAAAACACATAGAACAGAAACTGACAAACACATAAGCCAAGGGACCCAGATGCAAACGCAGCAAACGTCTTTAATGTCCTTCTCTCAGAAACGAACAGATGAAACAGATGCAGAGGAGGCTTGTGAACACTTTGAGGGTTACGGCCTCTGTAACCGACAAGCAGATCATGTATTAAGCCACAAAGGACATCTCGACATGCCCTAAAGCACAAAGGTCACAAGGAGGCAAATTCATGGGCACAGTATAAGAAAATCAGATGTAAACCAAAGGGTGACATTGAAGAAAAAACCCAGCATCCTGAGACACTGGCAGCAAACCTAATGTAGGATCGGTAGACACACTATGGTATGTTCGTATGGCGGGATAATGCGTGGGAATTTAAGTATTTTTCTGGAGCTGTGTGTATCCGCAGGACACATCTCAAAACCTTGACCTATGCACGAGTTACAGTAGGTTGTGTGCTGTGACCACGTAGCCTGCGTGATGCTGGAGACACCCACGTGCCCATGAATCCTAAGTTCAGGACAGTGGTCACCTCTGAAGGTGCAGGGGACAGCGGTCCTGGAAGAGAAGTACAGAGACCTTCAATTTTATCATTTTAAGAAGAAAAAATGCTGGGCAAAGTAAGGTAAAATGTTAAGATCCGACAGACTAGGACGGTGGGTATGTGTGTTTGATGATGTTGGTCTTCACACTTTGCTGTAGTGTTGAGTTATTTTTTTTTAAAGGAACTAACAGGGAGTGACTAAAAATGAGCAAGAGGAGTATGGGGTCACGGAAATGTGCTAAAATTGGGCTGTGGTGATGATTTCACAGCTCTGTAAACTTGCTAAAATCATTAAGTGGTATACCTAAAGTTAGTGAATGTAGGCATGTAAATTCTACCTTAATGAAGCTGTAACAAATGAAACAAAATGAAGAATATTTAGGAGTAAAAAGAAGTCACCAGGAGCTTCCAGTCCCTCCTGAGACCAAACAAGCACACTGCCCTCCGTCTCTGATCACAATTAAAAATATCACACAGAATGAAACAGAACAATTTTCTGAAAGATAGGGATAAGAAATCAAAACTTGATGAAAGACTGATATGGGGGTGTCCTGCCCCCCAAACCACTGGCTTAATTCAAGGTATCCTGCACCCCAGAACAGCATGGTGCATATGGCCAAGAGAAGCCCTCCTTTCTGGACTCTGGGCTGGGAAGAGATGCCCTGATGGATAGAGAGAGAGGGAGAAATGCCTGCTTTTCTTTGTCCTAGTCTTACCCTAGAGGCAATTCCTGCCCTAAACCTGTGCTCCCAAGAGGGTGGGAGCAGCAGAAGATTTTATTTTATTATTTTATTTATTTTGTTTTATTTCAGCAGAAGCTACTGCAATCTTCACTGAGGCCCAGGGTAATGTAGCCACTGGAGATACTCAGCAGTGTGCGGGGACTACAACCCCCACTTCATAACCAGAGGAGCAGGGAGGGAGGCCTCTGGAGGCAAAGAGTGTAGGGGATAAGAAGGAGGTCTAGAAAAAGATCCCATGAAGTTTAGTATGATGTTCCAGACTCACCCTTGACCTGGACATGTGTGGAAAGGCTTTGAGCATTGAAACATGGTACAGACCATTGCCAAGGTCAAAGACTGGACCCAGGGGCATGCAAGTGTGAGATGTATCCAAATAACACTGTGAAGACTGTGAAAACTGATCTCATGTGGGAACCACCGCCTACAGGAAGCAGATCTGAACTTGTGATCTGCTTCTAATCAGGCTGATCTGACAGCAAAAACAAAATGAGCAAGGTTGGAGATTTGGATAGGATCCAGAGACTTATTAGGTAATACTCAAAATGTTCAAAATACAGTCCAAAAGTACTCACATGACAATAACACCAAAGAAAATCTCAGGAATTTGTAAGAGAAAAAATTATGAATGATACTAACTCTGAGATGATCTGGTGTTGAAACTATCACAGAAAGCATTTAAATCAGCTCTCATGAATATGCTCCAGTAAGTAAGGAAAACACTCTTGAAATAAATACAAAGGTAAAAATTTTCAGCAGAGATAAAAAAACTATGAAAAAGAGTAAGATGGGATTTAAATTAAAAATACAGTAACAGAGATTAAAAAAATCATCGAATGGGCTTAATGGGAGAATGGTGAGATGGAAGAAAGTGAGTGAACTTGAAGACCATTATGAATGACCAAGAGATTGGCAAAGACAGAGGCTGGATAACATTTGCATTACTGAAGTCCCAGAAGGACAGAAGTGAACGGTTGATAGAAAAAGCATTTGAGGGGCGCCTGTGTGGCTCAGTGGGTTAAAGCCTCTGCCTTCAGCTCAGGTCATGGTCTCAGGGTCCTGGAATTGAGTCCCACATCGGGCTCTCTGCTCAGCGAGGAGCCTGCTTCCCCCCGCCTGCCTGCCTCTCTGCGTACTTGTGATCTCTCTCTCTCTCGGTGTCAAATAAATAATTAAAATCTTAAAAAAAAAGAACAAAAATTCTTAAAACCAAGCAGAGAAAAATGACACATTCCATGCAGAGGAGCAAGCATTGAGTAACTGCAAACTGTAGAGGTTTGCAGCATCAGAAACTATAGGCGCAGGGCCACTTGCGTGGCTCAGTGGTTAAGCATCTGACTCTTGGTTTCAGCTCAGGTCATAACCTCAAGGGTCGTGAGATTGAGCCTCGTATCAGGCTCCCCGCTCAGTGGGGAGTCTGCTGGAAGATTCTCTCCCTCTGCCTCTCACTCCACTCACTCGCTCTCTCTCAAAAATAAATAAGTAAATCTTTAAAAAATATCATAGATCCTGGATACAGTGGCACCGTGCTCCAAGAAAAGGGCTGCCAGCCTTGGATTCTCCTGCAGTTCTCTTATTCCCCACAAATGAAGAAGTAAATACAGTCTCAGATGGAGGCAAAGTGAGAAGATTAGTCTCCAGCAGATAAGCTCTAAAAGCAGTCTTAAGATTTCCGAGGGAAATGATGCCGGAAATATGGATACTGAGGGATAAAGACAGAGCAACAGATAGGGATAGAGGAAGAAGAAGGAGATGTACCACAGCAATGTTAGTCGGTGGAAAGCAGGGAAGTTCTCTGCTGATTTCAATCACCGTAGCTGTCGCAGCCGTGAAAACCATCGACAGTCTGGTGGGGCTTTACTTAACCGCAGTGGGCCAATTCCATGAGATGTAGGGTTTGTAAGTGGGCGCACACCTAACAACAGGCTCATGGTGCACAAACACACCCAGAGCCGCGAGGAGAATGGGCGAATGCACACTCGCAGCTGCAGGTGTCGGTGCCCCTCCGCAGTCCGTTAGAACGGAGACACGCGCAGCAAGTACACGGGCGACCGGCCGCGCCAGCCGGCGGCCACAGGGTGTGCGTGGCACCTTCAGCAAGGAGGGCAGACTCCCGCACGCGTCCAAGAGAACCGAAACCACTCCCAGCATGTTCTGTAGCCAGAGTGGAATTTAACTAGAAAATAAGCAACCAGAAAGATGTAGAGAAACCGCCAAAGAGACAACACACTTTTTTTTTTTATAAAGATCTTATTTGTTTATTTGATAGAGAGAGCGATCACAAGGAGGAAGAGGGGCAGGCAGAGAGAGAGAGAGGAGGAAGCAGGCGCCCTGCTGAGCAGAGAGCCCGATGCAGGGCTCGATCCCAGGACCCTGAGACCATGACCTGAGCTGGAGGCAGAGGCCCAACCTACTGAGCCACCCAGGTGCCGCCACACTTCTTAATAATCTGTGGGTCAAACAAAAGCCTCAAGGTAAATTAGAAAATATTTTGAGGGGTACCTGGGTGGCTCAGTCATTAAGCATCTGCCTTTGGCTTAGGTCATGATCCACGGTCCTGGGATTGGGCCCTGTATTGGGCTCCTGCTCGGCGGGGAGCCTGCTTCCCCTCTCCCACTCCCCCTGCTTGTGTTCCTGCTCTTGCTGTCTCTCTGTGTGTCAAAAAAATAAATAAAATCTTTAAAAAAAAGAAAGAAAATATTTTGAATGGAATGAAATGATATGCTGCCGGTCGTACTATGGGATGAAGATAAAGCAGCGCCTAGAGGGAAATTGATGGCATTACGTGAACGTATGAGAAATTCAACAACATGAGTGAATCCCAAGCATTCTTCAGGTAAAGGAAGTCAACAGAACAGAGACTCAGTGGACACTGGGAAGACAGACCCCAAAACCACACGAGATACCGTTTCCCATGGGGGCAAACTCAGAAAGATGGTGCGGTAATGGGGGTAGTTGGCGTCACTTATGTAAACAGTTAGTATTAGTATGCACACCGTGTGTTCTTCCTGGTGGCCACAACCAGGACCACAAAGTGTCTGTGTCTTTACTGGGTCATTAGCATCTATAACGTAATTAACTTACATCTAGTAATGGGGAAACGTCTAGGTAGACCATGGCGCATCCAGTCCCCAACACCATGGAGCAGGCGAGACCCGGGTGTGGTGCCAGTGACTAGGGCAGCGAGGTGGGAGACAGGGAGTAGTGGGGTGCGTGCCAAGGGGTTTCTCCATCCAGGAATAATGGTGTGAAACAGAGGAAGTGATGGTCCAACCAGCGGAAGCCTTTGTGGGGCGTGAGCATGAGAGGCGAGGCTTGGTATTTTGAAAAAGCTGAAGCCAGGGGTGGAAGAAAAGAATTCTGGGAAAAATCTTTTCCCCAAAGTCCCAATAAATTCCATCTGTGGCCACTTCCCTCTAGCCTTCTAGTAAATCAACTCCATTTCATCCAGTGTTCGTTGAGGACGTGTTGCCTGGCCCAGTGCTGTGTTAGAAGCCCAGAGGGCACGCAGCCTGCGCCCTCCAGGACACCATGGCCCAGTTCAGGGACGAGCATGTCACAGTGCTATAAGGCAGAAAGAGCGGCGGTCCCTCAGATTATTCTGGGCATGGGGTGGGGGGAAGCGGGCAGCTTAAGTGATGTAAAACAGAGGAAGAGGCGCAAGAGGAGGCTGTTCCCATTCTCTGGCTGTCCCGAATGCTGGCCGGGGCACCCGCAGCCCCACTCCCCACCCCCAGCCACATTCCCACAATACACAGCACTAAGGGGTCTCAAAGATTAAGACATAGTTTAATGATGGCCAAAGCGAGGCTCCCTTTATAAAGATGCCCAGGCACGCTGTGGTGTCTTAGCCGAAGCCGGGAGAAGTCTGGAGATCAAGGCAGCGCAGCCCATGGTGCTGTGCGGGTGTGACGCGCCAGCCCGAGAATGGGGGACCCACTCATCAGAGGAGGCACCGGGGAAACACAACCCAGCGCTCAGAAGGCAGAAAGCAGGGGCGCCCGGGTGGCTCCGTCTGCTAAACGTCTGACTCTACATTTCGGCTCAGGCCATGATCTCAGGGTCCTGAGATCCAGCCCCAAGCCAGGCTCTGTGCTCAGCCAGGAGTCTGCTGGGGATTCTCTCTCCTCTGCCCCTCCCTCTGCTTGAGCAGTCCCCTGCCTGCTCCCTCTCTCTCTCAAATAAATAAATCTTTAAAAAAAAATAAAAGGGCACAGAACAAGCTTCGCCCTTGAGAGGGTGCCGTGGCGTGGTGGCATTCAGGCCAGCAGCAGGGCCGTGACACCATTTCCCAGCTGACACCCTCCTATCCTGCGTCCCTTTGCGACTTCCGTCTGCCCCAGCGCTTGTCCTTTCGTGACCGCTCCCCGATCTTCACTTTTATTTTCTTTTTCATTTCTTTCGCAGTAACTTCCTTCTGCAATGTTGATTCAGCCGCTGCTCCCTTTGTGGGGCAGGAAGGGGGTGGAGGAGCCGGCAGAGGCAGCTGCAGAAGAGGCCCGAGCATGCTCCCAGGGGGGTGGGCAGAGCAGAGCGGAAAACACTGTGGGCCCTGCCAGGGGCTCTGAACAGTTCTCTCCCTGGGGCCCCCACAAATCCTTACCAACAAGCAGAAAGTCACCCTGCCAGGGCCACAGAGATCCTTACTGTAGTCCAGGCCACACGGGTGCTAGGGCAGCCAGGCGAGCGTAGAAGGTAGGGAAGATGTTTGAGGGGCTGGGCCCTTTCCAGCCACCTACTGTCCTGGATGCTGGCCTACGTGTCCTCATCCCCACTTACTGCCCAACTACGCCTTCAGGTCAAGCAGAAGGTCTTTTGTCCTTAGTCTTCCTCTTTCTGGCTTCCTCCTTCCAACTCGGCTAAAGGAAAGACACCCTGAGGAGGCCGGGGCAGAGGCTGGCCTATGGCCTGAGCAGGGACTGCCCAACCCTCACCAGAACAGAAAGATTAACCAACAGACTTGACTTTGTGGAAGGTCACACTGAGGACCTGCTGGAGGGCAGAAGACTTGGCTCCAGCAAAGGAGATTGAGCCAGAAAAAGTTAAGCAATTATCCACGCTGGGGAAAGCCAGAAGTTGTATAAGGAAGAAAATGTAATTCTAGAATGTTCCCTTGGCTCAGTAGTGCACAGTTACACTGTCAGAATAACCAAAGCACTGAGCCCAGGTGAGAAATGGAATTGTTGGGACGCCTGGGTGGCTCAGTTGGTTAAGCAGCTGCCTTCGGCTCAGGTCATGATCCCAGCGTCCTGGGATCGAGTCCCACATCGGGCTCCTTGCTCCGCAGGGAGCCTGCTTCTCCCTCTGCCTCTGCCTTCCACTCTGTCTGCCTGTGCTCACTCTCACTCGCTCTCTCTCTGACAAATAAAATCTTTAAAAAAAAAAAAAAAAGAAATGGAATTGTTGGAGGGCACCTGGGTGGCTCAGTCAGTTGAGTATCTGCCTCTTGACCTCAGCTCAGGTCTTGATCTCAGGGTCATGAGTTCAAGGCCCATTTTGGGCTCCATGCTGGACATGGTGCCTATTTTAAAAACAATAATTTAAAAATGAAACTGTTCATCGTTCTACAGAGATGTGATGGGCTGGGGTGTGAGAAGCTAACATCCTCATTACCACAACAGGAAGGTCATAATGCCTTCCCGGTCCCCTGGAATCTAATTTCTCCTTTCAGTATGAAGACCGGGCTGACGGGTGGGGGTGCCAGGAGGTCAGGCGAGCCGTCTAACCCTAACCCAGGTGCCAGGGTCATTTCTCTCTTTACGGTACCTACGGAATTGCCATTTCCTGTTCAATCTGTCATTTCTTCCAATGCCAAATAAAGCCCCTTTCGGACATCTTTAGGGACGTGTGCCCACTGGACGTCTCGGCTGCCCCTGTCAAATCAACTTTGTACCTTCCAACCCTGGATTAAGGAGCTCAGTTTCCATGTTTGCCTTCTAAGCTCCTCCGGCCGTAGGGGCCTGGTTTGGGGGCAGGGATGCCAGGCTGAGAGAGGAGCATGGACTTGGGGTCCGGCAGACGGGCCACTGGTAGCGGTAGTCATCTCCAGACAGCCAATCCCTTTTCTTCCCTGGGGCCCCGTTTCCCTCACCCTCCCTTCCACTGTGAGGACAAATGAAGACATATGAAAGGGTTCCTCAAAAGGGCCTGGCACACACAGCAAGTGCCCAATAAGTGTGAAGTTGCAAATCATCAGAAAGATGGCAGCCACAAGGTCCCAGGAAGCATGGAGCTCTCAATCAAATTACAGCAGATTTTTTTGTTGTTGTTGAGGGGAGTGTCTATACCTGAAGTTATAGAAAAATTTCTTTTGGGGATACCTGGATAGCTCAGTTGGTTAAGCATCAACTCTTGATTTCGGCCCAAGTCATGATCTCAGGGTTGTGAGATCGAGCCCCGAATCGGGCTCTGTGCTCAGGGCAGGGTCTGTTTGAGCTTCTCTCTCCCTCTCCTGCTGTCCAGCCTCCTGGCTGCGGTGACAAGCAGTCGCTTCTGGCCTTGGGCTCCCCCCGTCCATGAGGTCAGTGATCACTGGCCTCCCCTCCGTGGGTGTGAGGTTATGGGCCGACGGGGACAGATAACAGGCCTGGCCCAGAGAAAGTGCGGGAATAGCAGGCGGCGTGTGTCACGTGTGCCGCGGAAACTGCTCTGCGACACCAGGGAAGCCTCGGACCCGCTGCACGTAAGCAAGCTTAGCTGGGCTCAGAGCAGGCAGAACCCTGCTCCACACCAGGGGCTCTCTGGGGAGGCTGCTGGGTGGGAGAGGAGGAAGTACACGCAGGAACCTGGAAATCCCAGCCTAAGCACTGGGCAGGGCCCGTGTGAGGAACGCAGACCCGGGGCCCACGCCCAGTCCGAGGATCTCTATCCCGATGGGGGCAGGGCCCGAGTGTCTGGTTCACGCGCTCCGGGGGTCTGATGGGACGCTGGGTCCGGAGCGCCGAGCAGACTCTGAGCCCCGGGCTGCTGGGCCTGCACTAGGAAGGCACTCGGTGCTGGGGCAGAAGGACTGGAGGGCCTCAGGGCCGGGACAGAACCCGGATCCCAGGAAGCTGAAGTCAACCCTAGGGGCCTTTTTTCTCTCTCCAAAAGCTTCTCCCTTGGCCTCCCACACCAGTTTCAAGACTCCTCCTCCTCCACAGAGGAGACCCAGGCATTTCATTCCGCTCCCCAGCTCCCCACCAGCACCCCCCAAGCCCCAGAGGTTGGTGTTCCTGTGCCTGTCCCCCCTGGGTCCACATCACCCTCCTGGGCAGCCAGCTGGGGCCAGGGGCCTCCTTTCCCGGTCTCCCGTGAAGTGCTCCAGCTCTGCCCACCTGCTTCCCGTGCCCGCCTTGGTTTGGGGTCCCCACCGAGAGCGCTCCCACAGGGAGCTATCCAGGAAGATCTCACCCTCCGTCACCTGGGAAGCCCTTGCAGGCTGGGGGCAGCCTTCTCCGTCGGCTTCTTCCTGTTTTCCCTCTCAAGAGAACAGGAGCACCTTTCCAGCGTGGGGCCCCGTGGTCAGTCTTGCTTGTGGCCCGCAGAGGAGCAGGCAGGTGAGCAGTGCTGGGCCACTGGGTTCTGGGAAGCCCCAAAGGCAGT
Source organism: Mustela erminea (assembly GCF_009829155.1). Lineage (NCBI taxonomy): Eukaryota > Metazoa > Chordata > Mammalia > Carnivora > Mustelidae > Mustela > Mustela erminea. The sequence goes on from NC_045614.1 coordinate 218,905,997, forward strand.
GCCAGGCCCCTGCTGGGCAGGTGGCTGTGAGGCCTTAGCCCAGTTCCTGAAAGGTGGGGTTGAGATGAAGAGCCTGGAAAGGGGGAGGTGGGGCAGGGGTCAGGGCCCAGCGCCCAGGGCCAGCCCACTAGGGCTGGTGAATAAGATCCAGCAGAGGGTAGGAGAGGAAAATCCCATTCCCGTGGGGAAGCACCCAGGAGCCGCCTAAGCTGGGGTGAGGCTCAGGTTGAGGGGGGGGGGGTTGGATCATTTGCCCTAATCTGGGTGTGACCCTGGCCACCCTCGGAATTGTGCACTTAAGCTTGCATGGGTGGGACGGAGGGGCGGACTGAGACCCAGGGCTGTGTGCTGGGTGGGCTCCAGGGAGACCTACCCCTTCTCACGCCTGAGCAACATGAAAATTTCACATTTTTAAAAAGGCGGCAAGACCCAAACAGGTGGGGGAAAGGTGCTGGGAGGAACTGACGTCATGGCCAAGCACCTCTGGGCAAGGGGGTCAGAGGGATTTTAGCTGTTTACAGTAGGTTTCTGTGTTTTCCAAAGCGTTTCCGACATTCACGTGTTCACTCTGTAATCGGAAAAGGACGTTAACTATAAACAGTTGGTCCGACCGTCCAACGTGGAAGCGGCTCTCGGCCTAGCTCCGGGGAGGGCTGGGAGGAGGGGCCAGAAACCGAGCTGGACGTTTGGGGCCCGGGGCTCTGGGGCCGCCCGGGGCGGGCGAGGGCGGGCGAGGGCGGGCGAGGGCGGGCGAGGGCGGGCGAGGGCGGGCCCCACCCCGCAGCCCCTGGGGGCAGAGCGCGCTGGCGAAATCGCGACTTCCCCGGTCCTCTTCCTCCCGCCCCTGGCTCACCACTTCCTCCGGTCAACCCCGGCATCACGCAGTGAGTCGGACGCGTTATTTTTACCCAGAAAGTTTCCAAATTCGGGAACTGCACAGCCCCAGAGCGTTTGCATCTGAACTTCCTGTCGCATTCCCGGGCGCGGGCAGGCGCGGACCGTCCAGCCCGCAGACGCGCGCACGGCCTGGGGCCCCGCCGCACTGTCCAGGAGCCACGCGTGCGGCCCGACTCCCGGAAATTCCCCTGGTTACGGAGACGTTCAGACCACAGCGGTCCCGCAGAGATTCAAACCGATCGTTTTAACCCCTGAAGTGCCCGAAGCCAAGCCAAAGAGCACGGGCGTGTGCCCTCTGGGTCGCGGAGAAGGCTCTGGGCGTGGCCTCGGCGCTCCTCGCCCAGAGACCAGGCCGGGCGGAGGACCCCGGGACCCGGCGCCTGCCTTAGTCTCCCAGTTTGCGGCCAGGCGACCGAGCGCACTGCGCGCCCAGTGGGGCGGGTGTCAGCCACACGCCCTGCGGCGCGGCCGCTCCTTCCCGGAGTCGCTGGTGCAGGACGCTGGGGAGGGTCCGGGAGATGGAGGCGGGGGAGGGAAAACGCCCTCCCGTCCCTTCGCCCTCGAGCACCCGCGCGGGGCAGGACGGGCTGGGGTCGCACTCGGGATTTCGGCCCTGCCAACCCCACGCCGACCCTGAGCCGCGAGCCAGGCCACAGTTGCTGCCTACATTCGCAGGGCCCTGGATCCCACTGAGCCGGCTGCTGCGGGCGCCTGGGGCTCTGTCTCCCCAAGACCCCCCGCACTGGCATCCCCACTGCGGAGATGGGGAAACAGCCCCAGAAGTTCCTCCGTTGCCAAGTCAACCCCAAGCCTGGACAGCTCCCCAGGGGCGCGCGCAAGGACCTTCCAGCCGGGAGTGGGGCCTGGGGGCACCCTGAGACCGGGACTCAGGCCGGGAAGGGGTTGAAGGGAGCAGAGTGTGCGGGGAGAGGGGCAGAAACGGGCCGAGAGGACACATTCCCAGGGCTGAGTGCGCAGCGGTGGGCGAATTTATCTGGACCCAGGTTGGCCCTGGCTGGTGGCAAGGGGGTGGCCATGATACCCCGGGAAGGAAGACCTGACCCTGGGCACTTGGCGAGGGCAGGGTTAGGGCAGCGGCCGAGGGCCAGGTAGGGCTGGGAGTCCCAACTCCGGGGCTGTGACCGGGCGCGGGCGGCGTCCGAGCTGCGAGGGGCTGCCCTACGGGGAGCGGTCGCTGGCCGCCCTCACGCGCAGCCTGGTGGGGTCTGCGGAACGGGTTCTTCACTAGGAAGTCCCTCACTGAGGGCCCGGGGGGACAGGGAAGGGCCGCGGGGGAGTCTGCACCTCCTGGGGTGCATCCTTCCGCGGCTGCGTGGGACCCCAGGCCTCGGCGCGCGGCGGTCTGGAGACGGCCCGTCCGCAGTCCGAGGGCGGAGGCCGAAGGGGCTCCAGGCCCTGGGGAAGCGGATTCTCCCGCAGCCCCACGGCCCCCCAGCTCCGCCCGGAAACCCAGAAGCCCAGAGTGCGCGCAGAGCGGGCCGCGAGCGCCCTCGGGCGACCCAAGAATGAGTCAGGAAAAGCGAAGAATCGCGGTCCCCGCCGAGCGCCGCGAAGGGCCGGGCGGATGGGGCGGGGTCTCCCGGACCGAGAGCTGAGCCGGGCGGGGCGGGGGCTGGAGGAGGGGGAGGATTCTGTTTTAAGATTTTTACTACATTTTCGGGTGGAGATGGGGAGATCCGGCTGCACAGGGAAATGTGGGGACAGCAGGGTCGGGCGTGGGAAGTGTGGACAGGAGGAGGTCAGCCAGGGGGACATTGGGACAGATGGAGAGAGAAGAGGCCCCGGGCCTGTGGAAAACTCCTAGCTGATCCGTTTTGTCGGACACGATTGTCTCTGTGTGGAGAAAACTTGCACTGCACAGAGGAGGCAAAACGCAGGCCCTAAAATTGAAGGTGTCCCCGCCCGGGGCTGACCCAGTGCTGAGTGCCCACCGCGCCGCTGACCGCCTCGCAGGAGGTCCTCTCCAGAGGAAGCCGGTCTCTCCTCTCCACCGACCTGGGCCGGCAGATGCTGAGCAGAGACCCACGCTGGCAGCTCTTACCGCGGGGATGTCACGCCTGAGAGGGTCTTCTGGGGTTTCTTCCCGGGACATTTCTCTGTGGCTTCAGCCCAGGTCCATGCTGTGAAGTCACCCCTGTATGTTCAGGCCTGGTGTCTCCTTCTGCACCTATGAACCGCCTGGTTCCCTGTTGGGCCATTCTGGAACGGGACCGATCGGCTCCTGCACAGCCTGGCCAAAGACACCCTGAAGGGACCTGCTCTCCCCACAAGTACGACGTGCCCACTTGCCATAGTCCTGCCTCTTCTAGCACACTGTGTGCTCAGTAAAGCCTTGAATATATAAACGGACACAGATTCCAGCCCCTTACGTGGCCTTGAGTCAATCACAGACCCCATCACCTTGGCCTTAAGCAGCTGATGTGGTTATCTGTCCAGTGTCCTGCTGGGGAGCCCCTCTGTGTCCCTCCTGAGCAGCGGCACCCGGCCCTGCCTGCAGTTGGCTCTTCCTTTCCCAGACTCATCGGTGCGCGTGGGCTTCCACCGGGCTCCGGCCATGGTTGAGCCGTGGTGCTGACTCCCACTGTGGGGGGACACGGTGTGGCTAGTGTCCTGGCTGAGTCTGGGCTCCCGTGTGGCCCCCACCGCAGCCTTGCGTCCCCAGCAGCACAACGGGGTCCCTGGGGATGGGAGTCCCCCCCAGGCTGCTCTCCTGAAGGCGGCTGTCTGGGCCGCAGGCCCTGGGGCCCCGAGCACGGAGCACCAGGGCTGTCCGGAGAGCGGGGCTCCCCAGCCTGCGACCCTGCCGCGCCTTACCGGGGCTGGGGGAGGTGGGGTGGGAAGGGGCGGGTTGTGCCAGTTTCCAGGAGCCGTTCGGAGGAGTGAGTGAGCGGTGTAACTGATGAAGTCCCAGAACCTAAGTCAGGTTCGGTGGGGTGAGGAGGTTCGGAGCCGACGACTAAAGAAAGAATTCTTAAGACGTCGTTGGTGCAAAATGGTGGTTTATTAAAGCACGGGGACAGGACCCGTGGGCAGGAAGAGCTGCTGCCCCGGGTTGTGAGGGTCGGCATGTTATATACCCCACGATTGGGGGGAGGTGGTGAAGGAATGGGAGATTTCGACAGAGTTCTCACATGCTAGGGAGGGCCTACAAGGTGCCGGGGGGAGTCTTTGCCCTTATGGCTTGATCAATGTCGTCTTTAGGTCAGGCATTAACATCAAGATAATTGGGAGATTCTTGGTGGGGTGTTAGGATCCTGCTGTCATTTACATTCCCTTCTACCTCAGTCTCCTCCAGTTTATGGTGGGAGGGGGACATTAGGGCTTCAGTTATTTGCCTCTGGAAATTTGTGCTATTGATAAGGTAACCTCCCTGTTTAGGTCTCTAGGACATCTGTAGAGCAAGGGAGATTCCTGCTCTGCAGGATTGCGATCCCGGCACGTCAACTATTTATCGTTTTATGGCGATCAGGGGTGCCTGAGGAATGCCACACATATGGAGGGGAGCGGGTGAAGAGGGGGTGCACGGCGCCAGCTTCTGCTTTGTCCTCAGCCAGCCTCCTGCTCCCGCATCATAACTGTCCGGTCAGGGCGGATGAAAGCAGACGCGCCGGGTGGACCACGGGTTGTTGGGGTTCCCCTTGGTGTCCGGGGGACCCCCGGACACCGGACTCCGCTTGTCAGCACACACAGGCCCGCACGGCCCGGCCTCTGAGTCCTGCTCTCCCCCGGCGCGTTTCTGAAAGGCACGAGGCCGTGGAGCCGACACACTGCTGTGCTTCCAGCAGGCTCGGTCCGCGGCGCACCTCCTCCGTGGCGGCCACAGATCGGGGGACCGCAGAGGCGGTGGGGCGGGGCCGGAGGCTGCGGGGCGGGGCGCGCGTGCTAGCCCCGCCCCCGTCCGCGCGCCTGCGCGGGAGGAGCGCGGATCCCGGCCGCCCGGCTCCTGTTTCCGGCCGGGCCGCCGGCGCGGAGGACCAGCTTCCGGCCGCAGGGCGGCGCGCTGCACCGGCTTCCGGCGGCCGGCGGGCGGGCGCATGGGGAAGGTGAGGGGGCTGCGGGCCCGCGTGCACCAGGCGGCGGTGAGGCCCGCGGGGCAGGGCTCGTGCGGCCCCGCGCCCCCGGCCCGGGAGGCGGCCCCTGCGCAGGCGGCGGCCGGCGGGGGCGGCGCGAAGGTGAGCGGCGGCGCGGTGGGCGCCCGTGGCGTGGGGCCGCGCGGGGGCGGGGGCGGGGGCGGGGTCGGGGCGGGGCCGGGGTCGGGGTCGGGGCCGGGGCCGGGCCGGGGCGGGGTCGCGCGGGGGCGGGGCGGGGCCAGGTGTGCGCGGGGTCGGGGTCGGGGTCGGGGTCGGGGTCGGGGTTCGCGCGGGGGCGGGGTTGGGGCAGGGTCGGGTGCGCGCGGGGTCGGGGGTCGGGGTCGCGCGGGGGCGGGGCCGGGGTCGGGGTCGGGGTCGCGCGGGGGCGGGGTTGGGGCGGGGTCGGGTGCGCGCGGGGTCGGGGTCGGGGTCGCGCGGGGGCGGGGCCGGGGTCGGGGTCGGGGTCGCGCGGGGGCGGGGTTGGGGCGGGGTCGGGTGCGCGCGGGGTCGGGGTCGGGGTCGCGCGGGGGCGGGGCCGGGGTCGGGGTCGGGGTCGCGCGGGGCCGGGGTTGGGGCGGGGTCGGATCTGCGCGGACGCGCTCCGCCTGCGCTTTCGGGGCTGGGGGCTCGGGGTCGGCGCCTCTCGCCGGGGCGGACGCCGGCCGCGGCCCCGCACGGCCCCGCACGGCCCCGCAGCGCGGTCCGAGCCCAGGACGTGGGAGGCGCGGGCGGCGGGCGCTGGGACGCCTGCGAGCCGCGCGGTCTCCGGGGGGAACACGGGTCGCGCCGGTCAACGAGCGTCCAGGGCCCGGCCGCCCGCGACCGCCGGCCCCGCCCCACGCGGCAGCGTCCGGCCAGCGGGGCCAGCAGGGTCCCGCGGCCCGGCCCTCGGGGCGCTCGCGGTTCGGGCCGGAGGTCGCGCGCCGGGGCGTCGGGGTCCGCGCGCGGCGGCCGCAGCGGCGATGACGGGCGGGGGCGGCTCAGCGTCCCCTGCCGCAGGTGGGGGCGGGCGGGGTCCCGGGCTCGGGCTCGGCTCGGACGGAGCCGGCGCCCGTGGGGGGGTCGTTGGCCGCCGCGGCCCTTCCCGAGGGGCTTCTGGGGGGGGTGGGGGCCAGCGCGCGGCCGGGCCCAAGCCGCGGGTCCGGGGCTCTGACGCGGCCGTGGGCTCCCCGGCCGACGGTGTGCGGGGAGGCGGTGGTCGCGCTCTCTGCCCCGTCGCTTACCTCCCTGACGGGGACACGGCGAGGGGGGACAAGCAGGGGGCGGGAGAGGGACGAGCAGGGGAGCCGGTGACCTGGGCCGGAGGGCGGCGCCCCTGCAGCCCCGGCTCCATCCCCGCCCCCACCCCCGCGATGGCCAGGCCGGAGGGGCCCCCCGCAGGCAGAGTCGTGCTGATCCGGACCGGCTCGGAAGGCAGCCGCAGGGCCCGCGGGAGCCGCTGTCCCCTCGGAGCCGGACCCCCCGGCGGAGCGTGGAGCTGTCACGTGCAGACTGTGGGTGCGGGCGCCTGGAGTGTGCAGGGGGCCGGACCAGACCTGGAGGACGGTGGGCAGACCCGGGGCGGCCTGTGGAGACGCAGCTGCAGGGGCTGCTCCGGCCGGGAGCGCGCGGTTTCCGGTCACTGGGCGGCCCCGCAGGTCCCGAAGGACAGCCGGCCGCGCAGCCCGTGCCTGCTACGGGGCGTTCCGGACGTCCGAGGCCGTGAGCGGCGGCGCTGCGCTGTGACGGTGCCCGGGTGGCCGCGTGGGAAAACGGGAGTCTTGGCTGTGTGTGCCCCGGCCACGCGGGTCCGCAGGCGGCCCTCACCGGCTGCGCGGCTCCCTGGCCGGAGGGCTCCCTGGCCGCCTTCCCGTGCCCCCCTCCCAGCTGCCTCCAGGCCCCAGCGCTGTCCCTGTGAGTTTTCTGACGTCTCCTGTGGACGGACTCCCTCCCGCCCGGGAGCTCGGAGGCGCCGGCTCTGGGCCGCAGGCCGGCCTGCACCTTGGCGCTCAGGCTGGTCAGTGTTCACCACAGGCCTGTCTTGGTCTGTGACTCCCCCCCCAGGCTCTCCATGGAGGAGCTGACCCGGCCTGGCCCACTGGGAGACCCCACTGGGGGCTCTCCCTGCGGCGTGACCAGCCGCGCGTGTACTCCGGAGCCTTGGAGAAATCTTAGGGCTTGTTTCCTCCTTAGGAATGGGCTTTCGCGAGCACCGATATTTTCGCCGGGACAAAGATAGACCCCAGTGCCTTGGTGCAGAAGCTGGACCCGGACGCGAGGAGTGTTGCCTCCATCAGGAGAGGTGAGAACAGAACGCGGGGCTGCGGCCTGGCTGTTCGGAGCTCTGGCCCCAGGCCCCGTCCGAGACACTCACGCGTGGGCCAGGGGGAGGTCAGCGAACCCGCGCGTGTTTTCGGAACGGAAGCGTTTTAAGCTGCACTGTAGGAGGAAGAACGGCGTAAAGACCCCGGTACGCACCACTCTTCGCCGCACGCTGACGCTCGGTGCTGCTCCTACGTTCTTTCCGCGTGCGTTTGCAGGGCTGTCGAAATACACACACGTCCCTGAGCGGGTACGCGTCCATCATCAGATAAGCTCGCGGTGCTCACGCCCTCGTGATGTCCTCAGAATGTCCATGTAGACGTGGGTGCGCCCGGGGACCCCCGTCCCGTCCCAGCTCCTGCCCGACTGTATCGTGCCATGTCTCCGGCGTGGGGCAGGTCACTTTCCCCAGCGTGCTGCCCCGTGCGGGACTTTGCTGGGTGTCCTCTGACGGGCTGCTGCGGGTCACAGCCCTTGGGCGCGGTGGGCTCCGGCCTGGACAGGGCACGCTGCCGCCGCCTGCAGGGAGGCCTCCCCACTGCCCCGGGGGCTGCACACGCACAGCGGGGCGGTTGGGCGATGGCGGCGTGTGAACCCGTGCAGGGCAGGGCTGCCTGCGCAGACCGGATCCTGCTCTGCTGGGGTCCGCCCATCGGTTTACCTTGCCGGAGTCCTGCTCTGCCTCGGTCGTGAGAGTTGCCAGTCTTTGTGTCGTGCCGCGGTCAGCGCGGGTCCCTGCGGCCTCACGGTGCTCTGTCCGTTGGACGTGCGCGTTTCTGAACTCTTCTCGTGTCGGGTGATCGCGTGGCTTCGGGTCTTAGCAGCGGTCGGGTTCCATCTCCTGCTTGCCCGCCTTTCCCAGGGCTTGTCGGGCCCTTAGCCTGGGGCTGCGCACGCCGTGCCGTGTGGGCGTTACTGTTCCACGGGGAGACGGGCCGTCCCCATCTCCTTGGCTTCTCGGTACACGGACGCCTGTAGGGGACTGGCCCTGCGTTCTCGGCCAGGAGCTGAGTAAACCAACAGAGGACAGACGAGAGGAAGAGGGTATCGCCCGGGGGAGGCTCCGTGAGAGGTGACCCCACGGGGCCGTCGGAACTGCGGCTTCTCTGCCGTCTTAGCGTGGAGGCTGATCCTTAGGCTTCCAAGGGCACAGAAGAAGGGTAAATCCAGGAGAACTTAGCGGGGGAAGGGTCGTTGGTGCAGGTGCAGCCAGAAGACGTCCCAGGACAGGGACCCCTGCAGTCGTTTTCAGGATTTTCTGCGTTGAGTCGGGGAAGGGGCGCTCTGGGAGGGAGGGCTCCCTTCCGCGTCTGCTGCGGGACGCCTGATGGCGGCCCACGGGGCGGGTTCGTCCCTCACAGGCCCTCGGCTGTCTTGGAGGACGCCTGCCACACGGTGGGTTGCAGCCCGGGCTGCGTCCTGCCCCGGTGTGAGCCCCTGGGGTTCCGCAGGGACGCGGGGGCCACGGGCACTCAGGCCTCGTCGCTGACCAGCGCGCGCGCCGTTCTCTTCTCGTCTGACCGCGTGGACGGCTTCTCCCCCTTCGCTCGGCCCTGGGGGAGAGCTCTGTGTTCAGGGTCGCTCTTCGGGGTTTCTGAGTCACCGCGTGGACTGTGCCTCCAGAGAGCGGACAGACGCGGTCTTCCCACGTCCCCCCACCCCCACCCTGTGCCACCCTGTGGCCTCTCCCCTGCTCTGCCTGCCTCCGTGGTGGCTGTGCGGCTCTTTGCCTCCTGCCCGTGGGGCGGGCTCAGGCGTCCTGGTCCGGCCCCAGTCCGGTCCACATGGGCTGAGCCCTCCGCGGGGTGGGCGGGCAGCAGGCGGGAGATGGGCACCACTCGGCGCGCGCTGTGACCTCCTCGTGTGCTCGTCACGGCCCCGTCGGTGGCTGACAGCTGGAGCGGAGCGGCCCAAGGTAGCAAGGGGCACTCAGCCTGCAGCGAAGCGGCTGGACCCAGCCAGACCTGTTGCCGCGGCGACGCGCCCTGGGCCCTTGTCCGCTCCGTCCCGGGGTACGGTGGAGGCTCTTGTTCCCGCGGCCGCTGGGGAACCGCTGTCAGCAGCAGCCGCGTCCACGCACGCACCTGGGCTCCCCCTGACCTGAGACGGGGGGGTCGGCGGGGCTCCCCGGGGCCCCCAGTCCTGCGCCCGCCTCCAGCCTGCCTGTACTGGGGACTCTGTGGGGGCTCTGTGAGGGGCTGGCTTCAGGTGAGGACCCGGGGCAAAGGGCGGGAGGAGGGTCCGTGCTGCGGAGTCCCCGAGCAGCGGTGGGAGCTGTGGGACAGAGCCTGGTCCTGCCTCGGCCACTGCCGGTCCACGGTGGCGGCTGCCGGCGATCGGGGCACCCGTTGAACTTAGGGGTCGGCTGAGCGTGGCACCTGCCGGGCAGGCGTGCCACGTGGCCTGCCTGGGAGGGTCTGGGGCGCGTCTCACCGTGCTGGCCAGGCGGCGCTGCCGTGCCTGCGAGGGGCTCGCGTACCGTGTTCCCTCGCGGGTGATACGGGAGGAGGTGAGGTGCTGGTCTGGGCGCCGGACCCTCCCTTTGCGGAGCTCGGAGGGCCGAGCCCCGTCCGGGAGCGAGAGTGACAGCAGCGCCTCCCTCTGGGGTTCCCCGCGGGGCACGGCGGCCTCTCATCCCATGTTTCTCCTCCCCTGAGCAGCGGGAGCCGCTGAGGCCGCATGCCCACCAGCATCACGGGGACCCCAGCCGGACCTGCCGGACCTTGCTGCCGCCGCCGTCCACTGTTCTCCACATCAAGGAATTGGCCAGGAGCCTCTGGGTCCTGTTTGGCAGCTGCAGGGCACAGGAGCCTGTCCCGTCTTCTCCTGGGCCGCTTGCAGACCGTAGAGCCCAGCCCGTCTTCTCGGTTCTTCGCTCTGCATGAGCACGTCCTTCCTGACCTGACGGGGTCCTGGCAGCTGCTGGGGTCCCGCGGGAGCCCCCAGAGTGGCGGCCCCTTAGCACGTCAGCAGGTCCGCCCGCAGAGCTGGGGCCTTGCGCTCGTGTCTGTGCTCACGGGGAAGAACTCCGTTACCTCTTGCCTCGAGCTGAGTCCGAGGGCTCGGTAGAAAATGCCGGACCACGTGGAAAGTGTGGCCACCCAGAAAGGGCACCACATTCCTTCCCAGCGAAGAGCACAGTGCACGTCCGGGTGGTGTGAGCCGGAACACCACGGGGAAGGTGCTGCCGTGTCTTTATGGGGCGGGCAGTCAGATGGGGTCCCAGGAAGAGGCAGGAGTTGCTCGGGAGAAACGTGAGCTCTGCTCTCGGGTCCTCGAGCCGGGGGCACGGCACAGTGGGCCTCGGGGGCAGAAGTGCTGGGGAGGGTGGTGGTTAGGAGACGGAAGACGGGCATTGGCTAGTCCGTGGCCTCTCCCCGGCCAGGAGGGTGACATTTTAGGATGTCACACGTCATCATACACAGAAAACTAAGCAACACGAGCAGAATGAGAGGGCCTGGGCTCTGGGGTGTGGAGCTCAGTGCTCGGGCTGTGTCGGGAGCTCTGCGGTGTTTGCAGTCAGCAGAGCCGAGAGGGCCTCAGAAAGAGCCCGGGTCCTCGGACCCTGAAGTGGACATCGCCTGAGGCCGAGCTGCTGCCGGTCAGGGGTGTGTGCTCAGGGCCTCGTGAGCTGGTGGCCTCCAGCAGGGTGCCGGGTCTGCAGGTCTGTAGGCCGGAGGCGGCCGTGCTGTCTGCTCTCCGAGTCCTGCCTGGTTCGGTGCAGGTGGGCAGGTGGGAAGTGCTGGCCAGGGCGCTTGATTCTTGTCGCCGCCCGGCTGGGGCTGCCGAAGCCGCGGCCCCTTCCCTGCCGGCCTGGCACGTCCAGGCGGCTCAGGTGGCGGCTTTCGGCCTCCCCCCGACGCGGGGCTCCCTCCCTGCCGGCAGCTCTTCCGTCTTGGCCTGAATCCCCTTGTCTCCTGACTGACCGGCGCCCTGGGTCCTGACGCGCTCTGTGGCTCCCCAGGTTTGCACCGGGGCTGGTGACCTGAGGCAGGCGCGGGTTCTGTGGAAGGTGGCATTCGAGGACTCGGCTGCCGCTCAGTCACGTGCTGGGCCGCGAGGGCGCGGGTGCCTGCCGGCCCGGATCAGCACAGACGCGGTCCTTCCAGAGTCCTTGCCCTGGGCTGAGTCACCAGCAGAAGTGCTGCCTGTCTGGCTGCCGCGGGAGCCCTGCGGCGGGTGTGGTCCCCGTGCGGGGGGCGCTGGGGGCGGGGGGCTGGCCCACTGTGTCCCCGCGTTCGTCCCCACTGCGTGTGCGCGTGCAGCTCCCTGCCCTGGTGCGCACTTGTGCTCACAGCCAAGCGGCCTCGACCGTGTGGGGGCTTTGCGGCTGGCGCCTCCCCGGAGCCTGTACGTAGCGTCGTTGCGAAGCCTGCTGGCCGCGAGCCGGGTCCTGCCTCCGTGGGCCGCCCTGTGATTCCGGCAGGGATGCTGAGCTCCCCCCGGACTCTGTGCCGTGGGCTGTGGGGCTCCTGTGCTGCTGTGGCTTCGTCTCCCATCCCCGGGGCAGGAGGCTGTGGTGCAGAGCCAGAGGTCACCCCAGTTCCTGCTGCAGATGGCACCCCACGTCTGCCAGTAGCAGAACCCGGCGTAGCCTGGGGGTCCAGCTCTGTGGGCTCCTGGACCTGTGTGTGACGTGGTTTCGAAGCTCCTCCATGTCTGTCTGAGGGTCCACGGCTGGTCCGGGGGGCGGGGCGTCTGGCTCCTGCGTCCCTCCCCCGCATAGGACACCGCTCTGCCGGTTCTCTGTCCTGTGTAGTTCTCTGTGCTCGACGGGTGCAGGTTACAGGCCCCGTCTGCTGTCACGTAAGCGCGCAGAGTGTTGGGTCAGTACTCGGGCGTGTGGCCTGGGGTGGGTGGTGCTGGCCCCCAGACCCAAGCCAGGGGAGCAGGCGCCCGAGGGCAGGCCTGGTCGGGGATGGGAGTGGATGGGGGGAGGGTGTCCGCGTCGCCGGAGAGCGTGGTCAGCCCACTGGAAGGCCAGGGCGCTGGGCGGTTGGAGGCTGCCGGGACGTGCTCTCGGGGCCCACTTGCCTGTGGCGGAGAGAGGGAGGTGGCTGTGGTGAGCGGACCAGGCCACCTGCGGGCTGGTGGGTCTGAGGCCCGCGACCTTGGCTTTAGGCTGGAGCAGGTGCCGGCGCGCGGTCTGCTCAGCAGAGGGCGGCAGAGCCACGTGTGCCGGGGCCGAGCCTGGCTCCGGGCGGCTGGCCCTGCCTTAGGGAGACGGGGACCCTGTCTGTGCACGGACGCCCCGGCTTCCTGGCGTTTTCTTCCGGGATTCTGTCACGCTCTCCCCTTCGAAGACTTTCACAGCTTTTTGTCCAGCTGTGAGGTAGGGGCGAGACTACCCCCCGGGAAGGTTTTCATTACTCGCCTCACGCCGCCCGCGTGGGATGCACGGGAAGCGGGGACGGCTCTGGGCCAGGCTGGGGCCTTGCTGGTGGCCGCGCAGGGACTGCTTTGGCCGAGGGGGTGTCCGACTCCCCCGTGACCTTGTGGCCCTCCTGAAGACCGTTGCAGGGGGTCTCGGAGGTCTGCAGGGGCTGGCGGTGTTTGCCAGGTCCGGGAGCCAGAGGGCCGTTCTGCTTCCTTGCTGTGCGTGGCACCTGCCTGTGGGCGGTCTGGAGTGCGGCCACGTCTCCCGTGACCTGTGGGGCGGGAGCGCCTTTGCCCAGCCCCAGGGAGGGGCACCCACTGCCTCCAGAGGCACCGTGACTCTCGGGGCCCAGAAGTCTGTGTGCCTGTCCGTGCGGAGGACGGGGAGGCAGGCTCTCTGGCCCTGGGCCCCCTGGTCTCCACGGGGCCACGGAGCTGGAGTGCTGACGGCACCCGACCTGCGGTCACGGTTGTGCACTGCTGGCGCAGGGAGGGGCCCGCCGTCGGGCTGCCCGCGGCTTGGTCTGCCTCCAGCCCGTTCTTTGCAACAACAGGAAGCAGGGAAGGGCAGGGTCAAGGAGGCAGCCCGGAAGGCCCTGCTCCGAGGGCTTGGGGCCTGGGGCCTGCGTCCCGCTTCCTCTGCCCTCTGTCCTCAGTGCTTGGAGGAGGAAGTGGGAGGCCTCGGTCCTGTGCTTGAATCCCCTTTTTCCCAGTTTGGGACAAGCCACGGCCGCTTCACTTCCAGGACCTTCTAGCCTGTAGACAGGCTGCTCGTGGGGGGTGAAGCGTGGGGGGCCTGGCTGATGCCCACGGCCTGCAGCCCGGCCGTGCGGGGACTTGGTGCGCCGTCTGTGCGGAGAGGGTTGAGGTGTGGGGCTGGGGGCACGGCAGCGTCCCAGCAGCCTGGAGTGGCCGCTGGCCCTGCACCCGTTGAGTTCCTGTGCTTTGATGGGGGGTGGGCTGTGCCTGTGTTGGGCTGAGCGGCCGGAACCTCTGTGCCCACCCCGTCAGCCCTGAGCGTGGGTTGGGGGCTGAGGTCCGCGCTGGAGGAGGCCTGGTGGCCTTAGGAGGTGTTTTTCCTGGGCCAGAGCAGGGTAGGTGTGGGACGGTGAGTGTCTGCAGGACACCCACGCCTGTCAGCCTGGGCTCAGGGCGTGCGGCGGGCAGGGCCTGGCCAGCTCCAGTTTTTACCCCGCAGGTGGCTGGGGTAGCCCTCCAGCCGGCACCTCCCTGCCCGGTTCCAGGCCATCTCGCGGGCGCCCCTCTCGGAGAGCCCCAGCCCAAGCCCTGTCCCACACTGTTGCCCAGCCGTGATGACCCAAGTGCCAGCGGCGCTGCACAGCCCACAGAGCGGGTGGGGGAGGGATGCTGGGCTCACCCGGGCTCCCAGAGTCAGTGGGAGCCACAGCAGGGTGTAGGCCCCACGTGTCACAGGGGTCCCTGGCTTGGTCCAGTGTAGCTCCGGAGTCCGTGTCTCCCTGTGTCTACCTTCGGGGAAGCAGAGGGCACCGTCGGGGTGAGCCCGGCAGCCCCCCCGCAGGACTAGGGTCCAAGGTCCCGCCTGGCAGTGGGAAAGAGGACCAGGATTGGGACTGGGGGGACCGTACCCCCACTCTACAGTCGGGCCACGGGGGTGCCTCGCTGCGGGGCCTTGCTGTGCCTGTTGGCTGAGGCCCCAGGTCCAGGTCCGGATCAGGCTCCAGCCCTGGCGGTGCTCGTGTTTGTGCTCCTCGGAGGCTCTGGGCGTCCGTCCCACCCCGACATGCGCCCGAGCCGCCTCCTATGCCAGTGGGCAGTGGCTGGTATGAGGACGCGCCCGGAGTCTGCTGTTGTGGTCGCGTCGTCGCGGACCTGCGAGGCCGAGCTCTCCTCGGGCAGCCATGAGAGGCTGTCCCTTCAGGGTGGGGACGCGGGAGTGGGCTGCGCGCCGCCGCTTCTGGGCCGGCCTGTGCTGGGGCTGGGGCTGTGTTCCTCTGGGCAGCCGCCTTTGTCCGGGCCCCCGCGTGCTCCGGTGACCCTCTGCCGGGCTGGCGGGCAGTCGGGGGAGCCAGCCTGCTCTGTCACGTCCTACCCACTGGTTTCTTCGTGCGGTGGGCTCCCTCACTGGCAGGAGGGCCGCCGGGGGGCCCTGTGAGGTCATCCTTGCAGAGCTCGGCTTGCAGGGTGTGGCCCAAGCAGTGACAGGGAGCGCTCAGGACGACCCCTGCTCTGTCCCCGAGCGCGTCAAGACGGCCCCTCCCGGCAGCGCGGCGGGCTGAGCGTTCGTCGGACCGGAGGAGGCTGTTGGATTTGTCCGTCGTCGGAATGGCTGACGCGTGTCTGGGGGAGAAGGCAGCCCTTCGGGGGCCAGTGTCTCGCTGCCGGGACTTTCCACGCCTGGGGGTGCAGAGCGTGGAGAGTCGGGCGGGAAGGCAGATCGGGGCTCACTCTGGCATCGGGGGGAGCGGGAGGGGCCAGGCTGCAGAGGAGGCCCCTTCGCTTGGTGCCACTTGAGGTCCCCGCTCTGTGAAGCTGAGCTGATGTGTGAGCAAATGCCCCGATCCCCAGCCTGGAGCCACCAGGGGAGCCACCCGGGGAGCCACCAGGGGTGCCCAGGCGGAGGCGCGCAAGTCAGGGCCTGGCCTCCCTCTGAAACCGCTTTTGTGAACGGTAACGCTATCTAAGGGGAGAAGCTCGTGTGCGTTCTGGAAAAGTCAACGCCTCCTTCTCTACCCAGAGAGCGCGCTCCCTGGATCTCTGTGTCCCTGTGTGGGGTTTTGTGTTTGTGACCCAGCTGTGCCCACGCACTGACCTGGTCAGAGCAGGTGCCACCTGCCCCGTTTCCGGACGCGGCCAGTGGCTGCTTGGCCGAGCTGGTCTCCCGCTCTCCGAGCACACGGGCCCCTCCGCCCGTCGTCGGCTGGGGGGGCCGCCGGCCCCGTCTGTGGGAGCGGCCCTCGGAATCGCCCTGCTCGCCCCCTGCACGGCTCGCGCACCGCTGCCTCCACGCACGGCATGGGAGGCTGGCCTGCGCCCGCGGAGCAGTGGCGGCCCAGTGTCGGGATGGTGCGCCACCTCGGCTCCTGGAGCTCCTCCGTCAGCGGAAGTTGGCTGTGGTTGCCGGCGGGTCCCTTGGAGCTCCTCTGTCACCGGATACCGCCTGAGAGCCTTGTCTCTGCTCCCGCCACTCCCGAACCTTCCCACTGAGAGGGGACGCGGTCTTTATGGTGCTGTCCTCCGGCCACGGTCTTTGGACCCGTTGGGGCATGTGGGGCTCTCTGGCCGTTGAGGGTTCATCGTGTCCTGAGGGGTGTCGCGTACTGGCAAAGACAGGCTGGAGAGGTGCCGTCGAGCACGCGGCTCACGCTTTCTAAAAACCCGGCGCTCTGCGCTTGGTGGGAAGGGGGCCGTGTCTGCTGCTCGTGGGGCCGTCTGCTGTCACTCACGTCCCCGTGGCTGAGTGGGGACCGTCCGGCCCTGTCAGTGCTTGGAGCTGTGGGTCCGGCGGCCGTCCCCCTGTGAGCACCTGCGCGCTGCTGGGTTTTTCAAAGCCCACTCAAGATGCTCAGGTAGGACGCTGAGGTCGGGGCCCTCCCGCTCTCCTGGGGACGAAGGGTCCTCACGTCCCTACCACTCAGAGAGAGATACTGTCCAGTGAATGTGCCGTGACCGCTGAGCCTGAGTGTCCCCCGCGCTTGCCTGTGTCTGTGACATCCCTGTCCGCTCCACGGGCTCGGTGCTCGCCACGTTCAGGGAGGGGCTGCGGGGCCTGTCTGGCAAGGGGCCTGGAGCCGGGCCTGGCCTGTCCCCGCTGTGGGACGGTCGTAGATTGTGGAGAGGAGGCGAGGAGGACGCCCCGGAGCATGTCGGGCGGGTGCTGCGTGGGGTGTCCTTGGGGCACCTCTCCCACTGGCCCCTTTCTCCCTGCCAGACGTTGAGGCCTCCCGCCCCTGCCAGAGGGAGGCCGAGCTGGGCTCCAACATCTCGGGGTGGCGGCCTCCCTGCAGGCTTCCTTCCCTCAGAGAAAGGAGCCCGTGAGGAGGAGCCGTTTGCCTCCGTCCTTGGAGCGCAGCTGTGCTGCCTGCTGGCCCTCTAGCGCCTGGTCATGTGGAGGGTTCCCCCTGGGTCTCCCCTGACAGCGGCCTGCAGAAGGCGATGGCGACATGGGCCGGGTTGGCAGAGGTGGGACAAGGGGTCGTGGGAGGAGCAGACGGAGGAGCAGACTCGCGTCCTGCTGGGGATGGGGCCCAGGCGCTGGCAGGACAGTCTGCCCTGAGGGGACACCGAGGTTGGCCCGAGTCCCCCCAGGAGCCCCCTCCCCTCTGGCCCGTGGGTGCTGCCTGGTTCCCTCCTGTCAGACTTCTGGGCTGGCAGGGTCACCCCTGAAGGAGGACAGCTCTGCGGCTGCAGAACCGACGCCACCGACGGCCACGCGTCACCATGTGTCTTTATGGTAGAAGTTGGTCCTAAGGGTTTTTGAGTCCTCTCTTTGACATTTGCAACAGTTTGGGGCATCTGGGAGTTCGTTGGTGGGAGACGGCTTTCCCCAACAAAAAGGGTGTTTTAGCAGTAAACCTTGGCGGGGGTTGTTTTTGAGAATACGTTGATGTGGCCTGTTTGGGGAACAGTCTTGTCACTTTTCTTCCCAGACATTGTTTCTGATTAGGGAAATTTGTCCCCGGTTCTTCCGTATCTTTGTTTTTTAAAAAGAATTCTACAGGGCCGGCTGCTCGCAGAGTGCAGTGTCAATAATTAATTAGACGGAAAATGAAGAAAACAGAATCTATCTGCACCGTCGGTGGTAGGTGACCTGTCTCAGACTGGGGTGGGGAGCGCGGGTCCACGTCTGGCTGCATCTCCCGCCGCCGGCCCGTCCTCTCCCTCCTGCAGAGCCCCCAGTGCCCACCCGCCCGTGCCCCCGAGAGCTCACTGCCTTTCCTCGCGCTGGTGTCCCGCCACTGCCCTCTGGTTGGCGTGACACACACGAGCGTGGACACTCTGTGCAGGGACTCTAGCGTGGCTGTCCCCTGCAGGCTTCTCTGTTCTGTCGTCTGCATGTGTGGCTGGCCCCGGCCCCCACGTGTCCTTGAGCGTGGGCATGTGGCCCTGTAGCACGCGGCATGCCCGCTCCTGTGCTAGGCTGTCGGGGTTTGTCGTATGGTGGGCCCCGGGCTGCGGGGCGTGTCGTGTCTGCCGGCCACAGTGCGCGCTCGTTAACCCCCTCTGCAGATGTAGCCAGGCAATTGCTGGGACCACGTGCAGCATTTAGAAAACCCGCCAGTGGCTTTGGGAGCTGGATGGCCCCTTTGGCCCCGGGTTTGCATTGCAAGTCCCCGCCGGCGGCCCAGGGTGTGAGTGCGCCTGCGCGTGAGGAGCCCGTAGAGCAGCGGAGGTCACTAGGCGCTGCCTCGTCCCCCTCTGAAGGCGCTGCCCGTGGGAGCCCCTGCTCTGCGTGTGGGCGTCTGCCTCTGGTCTGAGCTGGCGGGCGCACGCGTAGGTCTCTGCTAATGTCAAGGGCGAACAGCGGGGGCCAGTCTGTAAAACGTGCGCTTCCTTTGAAGTTCCGTGAGCCGTGGTTCTCTGCAGGCACCCGCTTTGCACCTTTTCCGTTCCTTTATTTGTCTTTCCTATTTTCGGAAGAGCTTTTTTACATAGCAAGGACGCAGCCTGTTCTGTTTTCGGCAGGTGGCCCCGGCAGGTCACAGAGCTTTTTCACCACAGGTCTCGTATGTGGCCCGATGGACGTTTTCTTTGTGTTTCGTGGCTCGTTTGCGCTCTTTATGGCTCCTTCATGGTGCTGTGGTTTCTGTATTTCATGCCCTGGGACCTTCTTTCGATGCACAGCGGGACCGGCGGGAGCACAGCTCCCTCCCCCCCATGTGTCGGCAGCCCGCGCCGAGGTGGGGGGGTGTGCGCGTCACCGCGGGTGCCTTCGTGCGAGGCCTCGGCCACGCCGGTCGCTGCTGCAGCCGCTGCGGACCCCGTGCCCGGATCTCGCACATCCTTGTCCGTGGAGAGAGAGCGGGTTCTTGATGTCGTTTGTGGAGAAGCAAATTATGTATCGATTCAGCTTCCGGTTCCGTTGGGACG
Source organism: Mustela erminea (assembly GCF_009829155.1). Lineage (NCBI taxonomy): Eukaryota > Metazoa > Chordata > Mammalia > Carnivora > Mustelidae > Mustela > Mustela erminea. The sequence continues at coordinate 218,924,731 of NC_045614.1, forward strand.
TCCATCCTGGGATGACGCGCCACCATGTCATGTCCCCTCAGCTCACCGCCGGTGGCGTGGGCCACGGGCACCAGCGCAGTGCTGGGCCGGCCGATGTGGGCTCCCCACTGGGCATTACTGCCTCTGGCCCGGGGCTTCGCCAGCACGTGGTGCCCGAGCGGCTCACACGGACGAGCAGACCATCGTGTCTCTGCCGCCAGGGACCCAGGGCTCCAGCCGCATCTTACCGTCGGCTTTTCTCTGTGGAGCAGCCTCTGCCCCAGTTTGTGCCTGCCCTTTGTCCCTGGGGGTGCCCAGAGCCCTTTCTGTGTGTCGCTGAGGCCACGACCCTGGGGCTGCGAGGCCCGGAGGGCGGCTGGGGGCACAGCAGGGCGGGAGGCCGCCCTTCCTCCTGCTCAGCACGGTCAGCGCGTTGATTGTTTCGAGTGTTGACTTTCGGTCTGGAGAGAGGTTCTGACCTTGGAGGTGAGAACTCGCTGCTCGCTGGGTCACGCGCCCAGAACCAGGCGCAGGGGTGCAACGGGCACCTCCCGTCTGTGGGCCCCGGGGCGGGAGGTGCCTGTTGCACTCCCTTCGCCTGGTTCTGGGCAGTTCCTGGGCCTCCATGTCTCCCTTTGTGACATGACCCAGCAGCCTACTGGGCGTCAGGTGGGACAGGGCCTGTGGATCGGCACCCTCTAAGCCGTGCGACCGCAGGAGGGCAGGAGCAACTGAGCCAGAGCAGAACGGGGGTGCTCTGGTAGGATGTGAGCTAGTGTCCCCGAGAGCCGGCCCCTGTGGCAGAGGCCCTGCCGCTGTGCAGAAGCCACAGTCAGGCAGCTCTGTGGGGATTCCCGTCTGCCCGGGGAGGTGTCCTTGCTTGGAGTCGTGAGGGTGGCGTGTCCAGGGCTGAGCCCAGGGGGGCCCCGATGTGGGGCCGTGGCAGGGGTTTGGTGCTAGGCCTGCACAGGCCGCCGTGTCCTCCTGAGCGTCTACTGATCCGTCTCAGCCCCTGGTGCCCGTGCCGAGCGCGGGTCCCCTTGAGCTGTTGGCTCTGGCCCCGGGGGCGCTCTGGTGAGCAGACACCGGCGGGGCCTGGGGGCGGAGGGCACGGGAGGGGGACGGAGGTGTGCTGTAAGCCACTAGGTTGGGGTGGACGCAGCTGGAGGCGCTCAAGGGTTCTCCACGGCCTCCCTCTCCGGCACGTGTGTGACGGTCTCCCGTACGAAGGCTGCCTCTCCCCAGGATCGGTGTTTCTCTTTCTTCCGGGGCTGCCTCCGCTCCAGGTCTGACACCGTTTAGGGGCAGCGAGGTGTGCCCGGGCAGCTGTCTGGCCTCCCTCAGCCTCGGGCTCTGGCTGCCCAGACCATCCCGATGCCCCCAGATGCCACCTTCTCTGAGGCCTGTGCTGCCATGGCTTGTCCGTAGGGTCTGTCCCCCCGGCCTACCGGCCACCACTCCCCTCCTGCGCTCTGGTCTGTGTCATTCCAGGGCTGTAGCCTGCGCGCAGAGCAAGGGCGTTGCCTAGTCCTTGGGGGCTTGGGCTTTGGAACCCTCTAGATGCCCTGGGGGGTCTAGTCCTTGGGGGCCTCCCTCTGCAGGTGCTCCGCTGTCTTACAGTGAGGGCATGTTTGGTTCCTGTTTCCGTGGTGCCATGGGGACAGGCTGCTGGGCTGAGGCCCCTGGGGTGGGGTCGAGGCACAGGCGCCCGGGACCGTGTGCGTGGCCTGTGTGTCAGCCAGAGGCCGTGCGGCTGGGAGGCCCAGTATTCCGTGGTCGTGTGAGAGTGAGCTGTCTGCACGTTCTGCGGTCAGAGGCTTCCCTGGGAGGCCACTTGCCTGCGTTTGCCCACTGGATGTGTGCGTCAGCTCTTCCCAACACTGGCCTCCATTGCCCAGGATTACACCCCAATCAGGTGCCCTCTGACCCCACAGTGGGTACTGTCATCACCCGTCTGTGGCTCAACATGGTACTGGGACATGTGGACGTATCCCCCCACTCCCAGGGGCCTCTGACGCCTGCATGGGGCTGCAGAGATGCCCTCTGTGGCCCGCAGCAGGCCCGCACGTGGGGCTGGACAGCACAGCAGGTTTGGGGCATCTCAGGAGCAGTGGTACCTGGGGTCTGCGCCCTGCAGCCCCTTCTGTCCACCCTGTCGCACCCGCCCTGTTCTGAGCAGCTGAGGGTGACCGGAAAGTCACACAATGCCTCCGCTCTCGGCAGGGGCTTGGGGGTGTCAGGGCCGCGAGGAGGAAAGTAGGTCAGCTCCCGTGAGTCTGGAAGTTCCGGCGCAAGGCCAGAGCGTGCAGGGTCTTACTCTTGGAGAAGGGATTAAATCCTCCTGGGGGCCCCGGGTTCTGAGACGAAGAGTCTCGTTTAGCAGACGCACCCCTTTCTTTGACGTTCCTGGTCTGCGCTCTCGTCAGACGCCACAGATCTGCCGAGTGAGCCAGAAGAGCGGCGGAAGTCGAGCTGCATCGGTGACGCACGTGACTCAGTCTGTGCCCTGGGTGGCGTGTGCCCTGGGCTCAGGCCACGTGAAAGCCAAGGAAGCGGAGCCGGGCTGGGACCGCACTGTGTTGAGAGCGCACGGGAGGCAGACGCGCTCTGCAGCGTCCGGTGGCTCCTGGCCCCGTGCCTTCCCAGCCTGTGTTCCACGTGCCACGGCCCTGCTGTGGGGCACACAGCAGTCAGACCGCTCCGTCTCTGTGCACCGGAGCCTGGCAGCCACGCTGTGCCCCCCTGCCCCACCCAGGTCGGGCCAGGTTCCGGTGCACAGAGCCCGGGGACGCCTGCGTGTCTTGCCTGTGGCAGCTCTGGCGATGTGAGCAGCCTCTCTTCCCGCGGCTGGAAGAATCCCAGAGGCTTACCGCCGGGCTCTCGGGGTTTGCGTCGCAACTGTCCCGATCGCGCCCGAAGCAGCCCTGCTGTCTGTGCCACCAGCTCACCCTCGAACACAGAGGCTCGAGGCGCTCGGTACCTGATGAGAGGTCCCTCCTTCTGTGGGGGTCCCGCTGCCCGGCGTGTGGTTCCAGGCCCATCCTGACGTCCTGCCCTTGGAGAAGGAGGGGCCTGGAGAAGGGGAGGCGCAGTGCCGTCTGAGGCACCCCCAGGCCCTGCCCGAGCACCCTCGGGGCTCTCCCGACCGGCTTTGTCCAGCTGGGGGTCCGCTTTGGGTCAGGGACGTCAGGTGCTGCCCTCCTGCTCTCTGTGCCTGCTGGGGGCAGGGGCTCCTCTGTCTCAACCCCGTCCTGGCCGGCTGCTGAGGGGGAGAGCCCCGTGTCCTGCAGCCAGGGCTGAGGGGGTTTCTGAGCCCTCTGAGAGGCTCCACCTGTACCCGCGTGGCTCAGGCTTTGCTCCGCGTCCTGTGTCTCCGTGACCCTCCAGCAGTGTCGTCCCAGGGCAGCTGGTGCAGTTTCCGAGGGTCCAGCCCGGGGCTGCCGAGCTGCGGAGGCCCGCTAGGCTCACTCGCACGCTCCTTTCCCGTCCCCGTCCCCGGCTGTTCCGGGACCCCGGGATTTCGGCCCCCTCTGACATGGGGCCAGTTCGTAGGGTCGCTGACAGGTGCCCAGTGCTCCTAAAGGTCAGCAGGCTTTTTCAGGTAGTTCGTGAATAAGCGTTACGGGCGCCCCTTTCCTTGGGGGCGATGGGTGGCGCCGTGCCTGCCCCCAGTAACTCCGTAGTCCATGTGGGGACTGGGCGGGCAGGGCCACGCGGGTCGGCTGCCTGGCTGATATGGTGGAAGCAGGGCTTTGCCTTATTCCTGAGCAGATGGATGTGGGGGTCCGTCCAGGTGGCTGGAGCAGACTCCACACCAGTAGCCCTCACGGTCTGGGGACTGGGCATCTGAGGTCAGCATGCTGGCTGGCGCGGGTCTTCTTGAGGCCTCTCGTGGGTGCACACATGGCCGTCATCCCCACATCCTCGTGTCGTCGTCCCTGTGCGTGTCTGTGACCTCATCTCTTCCTACAAGGAGCCCAGTCACTTGGATCGGCCACCCTGGTGCCCTCAGGAAAGACTGTGACTTGACACAGTTGCGTTCCGAGGGCCTGGGGATCAGGACATGAGCGTGTGCATTTGGGGGCACAGTTTAGTCCATAAAATGGGGGTGTGCGGGCATACATGGGGGTGAGGGCGGGCTGATGGGGTGGGGAGGCCACCCGCCCCCTGAGCTGGGGGGAGCGGGTGGTGGGAGGGTCCGCCCTTGGCCTGTGTTCTGGTGACAGAGGGGTTCTGGGGCAGAGGAGAGGGCGTGCGGGGCAGTCTTCACCCTGTGACCCTGGACTGGCCAGGCCAGGGACATGTTGGGGACACGTTCCCATGCTGGCAGGCAAGAGTGGACAGCCGACCCCCTGCAGAAGGCACTGTGTGAGGAGAAGTGGGTTTTTCTTTCTTTCTTTTAAAGATTTTATTTATTTATTTGACAGAGAAATCAGAAGGAGGCAGAGAGGCAGGCAGAGAGAGAGGAGGAAGCAGGCTCCCTGCTGAGCAGAGAGCCCGATGCGGGGCTTGATCCCAGGACCCTGGGATCATGGCATGAGCCCAAGGCAGAGGCTTTAACCCACTGAGCCCCCCAGGCGCCCCGGAAGTGGGTTTTTCTTACTGTCTTGGTAGAATCAGTGACAAGATCTGGGACCATCTCTTGCTTCGACAGGACTCACCCGAGACCCTTGGCTTTGGGCAGCGCCCGTGCAAACGGGTGGGGGTGAAATTGCAAGTGGGGGGTGGAACCGTGAGCCTCCACTCCAGGGTGCCAGGGCTCAGGGCCGTCGGCTTCCTCCTCCGTGCCACTAGGCTTCTCCCGAGCGGAGAGTGCATGCCTCCTCCTGGTGAGTTGTGTGGGGTCTCTGGGCTGCCTGCCGGAGGTCCTCCTGGGGTCAGGGGCCCTGCCTGACACTGGGCCGCCATGCACAGCACCAGCTCCCCGCTGTGGGCACGGAGCACTCCGCTCACCCCTGTGTGTTCTCTGTCCGCAGGTGCAGAGCCCAGGGCGGTTTTACCCAAGAAGGAGAAGCTGAAGCTGCGGCGTGAGAGGTGGCTGCAGAGTAAGTCCGTGTCCAGCCCCTGTGCCCCTGTCCCCATGGCCCCCATCCCTGCACAGGTAGCTGACGGCCCGGAGCCATGCCCTGACCCCTCCTCCCCAAGCACTGTGGCTCTGGGCTCCACGTGTGCAGGGCTACCTCGTCAGTGCGCAGGGGACGGTGCTGTCGTGAGGGTCTCGCGGCAGAACCATCCTGGGGCCCCTGCTCCTCCCTTCCCCCGGCCTGTCTACGGGGGCTTGGTCCTGGGCCTCCGGCAGATGCCGCACCGCGCCGGGTGTCCCGTCTGGAGCGTTTTCCTGCTGCTGAATGTGTGCTGGTGGTTGGCTAAGGGCTTTCCTATGAGGCTTTGCAATTGTTTCTTGTTATTCTCATTTTAGTGTGGTTCTGCTCACTTTTATTTTTATTTGCTTATAATATTTTTTTGTTTTCTTGACTTTTTAGAATTGTTACATCCAGTATGTTCTCTCATGGTTAGAATTAATTTTTTCCCTGAAGGTTTTTTTTATAAAAAGATTTTATTTATTTGACTGATGGAGATCACAAGTAGACAGAGAGGGGGATGCAGGCTCCCTGCTGAGCAGAGAGCCCGATGTGGGGCTCGATCCCAGGACCCTGAGATCATGACCTGAGCCGAAGGCAGAGGCTTCACCCACTGAGCACCCCAGGCGCCCCTGGACACTGTTCTTTACCGCATCTGTTCCTCTGTCCGTTCCTGCCCATCTGTCCACCACCTAGGTCCCTCCCACACGTTGCTCCGTGGACTCCTGCAGACGTCAGGATGCTTTGTCCCGAATGACTCTGCTGCAGCTCCGTTTCTGCTGGTGGTTCTCTTCACCTTGGGGAGAAGCCAGCCTCCGACAGACGGCTGGGCCGTGGGCCGCCGCACACGCAGGTGCCAGCAGTCCCCGAGAGAGGCGGAGCAGCAGCCCCGCTAAGCCCCCTGCGTCCCCCACTAGTCCCCACTGTCCCTGGCCCCGGCGGTGACCGCTGCCGCCTCTCTGAGTCCGCGGTTGGGACGTGACGGCGGCAAACGGCCAGCAAGCGGGCCTCGTGGGTGTGCTCGGTGCGTGCGCGCGTTTCTTGCCTCTGCGGGACGGTTGGAGGTTCCGCGCCGCCGCGTGGGGCCATGGCCCGGGCCCCTCTCTCGCCGGGAGGGTTTATCTGGGTGCGCCGTGTGCGGCCGCTTTCCTGTTGCCGGACGCCTGCTCCTCGCTCCTCCTCGCCGCTGGCAGGACGGCGGCCGCGAGCGTCGGTTCCGGTCTCCTGTGGAACGTGTTGCCGTTTCTCCGTGAGGACTAGTTGGGAACGGGGCGCCAGGCCGCAGGCAGGTGCGTGTTCGGTTTTACAAGCCGCGACCGGACGTCTGTCTGGAGGGGTCGGACGTTCCTGCTGCCCCGGCCACAGCACCTGTGCGCGGCGTGGGCGCCCCGGCCGGGTGTGGGTTCGTGGGGTCCCTCGCCTCCGTCGCCGCGTCCAGCGCTCTTGCCGACGTTCTCCCGCACGCGACGGGCGCGCTCTCACCCGCACTGTGTTCGGGGCGGACAGAAGTGGCGCTGGGTTTACCTTTTTTAACGCGGTTGTTTCGTGTGTGTCTCGTGTAGGAAAACCGCCCGATCTCCAGTCCTCAAGATGCCGTCCTGCGTCTCCGACCGCCCCCTCGCTCGGTTGGCTCGGCTTCTGGGCCATCTTGGGGAGCTCGTGTGGACGCGTGCAGGACTGGCCACAGCTCGTTGTCCCTGTGGGGGTGCCCCGTCCCTGGACGCAGTTTGTCGAGGAGACTCCACTCCACTCCTTCTTCTGCTCGTTTCCGTGTCCTCGTGCACCTTGCTTGGCCTCCGGGGCCTGGTTCGGCTTGGGGGCGCCGCTGTTGGCTGATGCCGCTGTGGGGAAGGCCGTGGGGTCACGTGGCCACGTCCTCCTCCCCGGTTCTTCAGTGCGGGGCCGCGTCCGTGGTGGCTCCGTGTGGAATTCGCCGTGGGTGCCCCGGCTGCGTGACTCCCGCCCCACCGACAGCCCTGCCGGCTACGGCTGCGGCGCCTTGAGTGTATAGGTTAGTTTGGGGAGCGTTGCCGTGTTGACAACCGCATCTTCACATTCACAAATACGGTCTGTTTCTCCACTTAACGTGGACTTTCTTTAATTTCCATTGCCGACGTCACGCAGTCTTCTCAGTAGAGGTCTTACCTGGGTCTTTGTCCTGTTTTGTTAAGCTTGTTACTGACAGTTTTATAGTTACAGTTACGGGATTCTTGAAAGATTCATTTTCTAGTTTTCTATTAGTAAATAACCTGGCTTTTTTGTTACTGTTTTTATTAACATATAGCGTATTATCAGCCCCAGGGGTGCAGGTCTGTGAACCGCCAGGCTTCCACACTTCACAGCACTCACCGTAGCTCACGCCCTCCCCAGTGTCTGTCCCCCAACTGCCCTCTCCACACCCCCTCCCGCAGCAGCCCTCTTAGGGAGTAAGATGGCTTTTTAAGAATATTGTATCCTTTTGACGGCGCTAAAGTCGTGTGTCCTGATAGTTATTCTGTAGCTTCCTTAGAACTTTCTGCATGAAAATCACGGCACCAAACAGGGAGAGGACGTTTCATCTTCCTCACCTCACGTTTCGTGTCTTCTCGTTGTCGGGCAGGGGCTCCAGCCTCTGGGGAGCGGTGATGGAAGGGGTGTGAGTGGTTCCCAGGCCGGGGGCAGGGACCGGGACCCAGCTGCGCTGTGCATGATGCAAGGGGCCATCGGTCACGTGCTGTCCGCCGCACACCTGGTTTCTGGGGACCTTCCCCTGGGCTTCTCGTCGGCCGGCAGGTGTGGACACGGGAGTCGGGGGAGTGACTGGGGCGCAGCCTTGCCTGGGAGTTGGCCTCCAGCCACACTGGTTGGAGCACGTATTTTATTAGCAGTTGTAAAATATATTTCTAAATGAAAATCAAATCCCCAGGCTTTGGGGAGCTGGGGGGCTCCGTCAGTTAAGTGTCCACCTTTCAGTTTCGGTTCACATCCTGGTCTCAGGATCCCGGGACGTGGCCCTGTGTCGGGCTCCACGCTCAGCAGGGAGTCTGCGCCTTCCCCTCCCCCTCCCTCTGCCCTGCCCCACTCGTGCCCCCACACAGGCCCTGCCCCCGTTCCTCCTCCAGCGGGGAGGCCCTGCCCTGCCTGCCGGTGCGGGCTCCTCCTCCAGCTCCCTGTTCTCCACTCAGCCATGCTGGCCCCCGGCCTACCCCAGGGCCCCCTTCCCAGAGGCTGCGCTGCCCCCTCAGAGGCCCAGACCGCTGTGCAGTGCCTTCTGGGAGTCCCGTGATGCCTGCTCCCATATGTGGGGACCCACTTTCTCCTTGCTGGTGCGTCCCCAGAGGAGCGTGCGGAGTACAGGCGTGCGTGACCCTCCGTGACCCACTGTTCCTGTGGGTCCCCTCGACCCCTTTGATGCAGCAGCCACGCACAGGCCGCCGAGCCAGCGTCCCTTTCAGAAGGAGCACCCGTGTGTGCAGCTCGGTGTTGGCCTTCGCCGTTAGGCTGCCGGCCTGCTTCCGGCCTCCCCGGCCGAATGGAGGTGCTGCCTCCCGGCCCTGCTCAGGGAAGAAGCCGGTCGCTCGTGTGCTCGTCCGTTGCTCTCTGCTCCTCTCGTTAACCCACTGTCCTCTGTCCCCCCAGAAATCGAAGCCATAAAGCTGGCGGAGCGGCAGCGCAAGGCGGAGCGGAAACGGAGGGCCGCGGTGGTGGTGGGGGACCTGCAGCCCCTGAGAGACGCCCTCCCTGAGCTGCTGGAGCTGGAGGCGGGTGCGCGGCAGCCCCGAGCCCGGGGGTGAGTGTCCATCTGCGGCCTGGGGATTGCGGCGCCAGGATGGGGCCGGCCCTTCCGGGGTGGCAGCCGCTGACCTGTGTCCAGAGCCCCGAGAAGAACCGGCAGGGGGCCAGGGGGAGGCAGAGGCCGCTGAAGCGCCTGACCTTGCTGGTGCAGAAGCCCTCGCTCCCGTGGCCTGAGCCTTAAGGCAGGCATGTGGTGTGGTGACTCCCCCACGTGGGGCTAGGAGCCCTGGGGCCTCTGGAGGCGAGCGGCCCGGCCGGCGTGTGGACGAGGGGCGCCTGTCGGCCTTCTCCGCTGCGGGCCTCGGAGTGGCTTAGCCGGGAGGGCCGCGGTCCTTCCAGCTGCGGGGCTCACCCGCAGGGACCCCGCCTGCCACCACACCCGCGGCCTTCAGCTGCCCGTCCCGGAAGCACGCGCTCCTGTAGTGCTTCCTGCCTCCCGGGGACTCGTGTGCTCTAGGGAAGCCAGTCCTTCTGCGGTCCCTCCCTGGGCCCCGCTGCATTGGCTTGGCAGGGGGGTGTCTGACAAGCTCGGGGCCACTAGGCCGCAGAGTCGGAAGATCCCAGGCCGGCCCCCGGGATGGAAGCACCCAGAACCTTTGGTCGGGACAGGGAGTCAGGGAGTGGCCTTCACGGTTGAGACTAGGGATGGAGCCAGAGCCCGAGAGAGAAATCCCCCGGGTTCTTCATAAAACGTGAGACCCCGGTCAAGTGTTCTTTCCCTGCTTTCAGCTTTCTCCTCTGAAAAGTGTGCTCGGGGCTCCCGGCGGGGAAGAAGAGCCGCGTCAGCACCCGGCCGGCCGCCGAGGGGAGAGCGCGTGGCCTCGCGCGGCCTGGGTGCCGAGCTGGGCCGTAGCTGAGGTGGCTTCCGGCACTCCGGGTGCGGGAAGGTCCCCAGCTGGTCTCCCGCTGCGCCTCCTATTGGACAGGGTCACTGTCCCTCCTCGAGTGTGTCTTGGCACCGGGAGGCTGTTTGTTGGAATAACGTTACTGTGGAAGAGTTTCAGGTTTACAGAGAAACACTGAGAGGCCCCACGGCCCCGACACCAGCCCCTCGTCAGCGGCAGCTTCCGTGTGCGCCGGGCGCCGTTAAGGAGCCAGCGTGGATAAGAGCGATGGAATTACGCTCGCGGTTTATTCAGATTTCCTCAGTCTGCCCTAACATCTGTCCCAGGATCCCTTCAGGACACCACGCGACATCAGTCACGTCCCTTTCCGTCTCCTCTTGGCTGTGACCATCCCTCCGAGGACCCTGACCGTTGGGCGGAGGCCCAGTCAGGCACCTGGGGAGACGCCCCTCGCTGGGGTCCGCATGGCGGTTCCTCGTGGGTGGACCGGGGCCAGGGGCTGTGGCGGGGAGGACCGCAGAGGGCAAGTGTCCGTCTCCTCCCATCCGCACTGCGCGGAGGGGGACCGGGCGCTGGGGCACCTGTCCCTGCTCACGTGGGCCGTGGTCACCTGGTGGGGGTGGGTCTGCTGGGTGTCCCCCCCACGTGGCTCCTTCCCTTCCCTGCACCGTCCCCTGGGGCCCAGCCCACCCCTGAGGAGGGGGAGGCACACTCCACTCCCGAGAACAGAGCGGCTGTGCGGACACTGGGGGGTCTCCTTCGGAGGAGGAATTGCCGTTTCGGTAGCAGCGCGCGTGAGCCGCAGACGATGTCAGTGCGGACTCGTGGGTAGTTACGCACCGTGCGGGCTGCGATCCAGCACGACTTCACTCTGCGGCTGGCACGGGTCCGGCTCTGGCCACCGGGAGCCCCTTCAGGTGGCTCCTCTGTCCCTCTGACACGCCCCTCAGGGTGGGGGCTCCTTCCCTTCTGGCTCTGCCTGGTGCTCTAGGGCCCCCCCGGGGCAGGTCCTGCCTGATCCTGGAATCAGCGTTTTCTGCGAGCGCCCCGGTCTGTCTTGTGGCGGGAGTGAGGAGCTTTGTGTGCGCCCCCAGCACATTCCTGCAAAAGTACCACAGCGGTTTACAAGACCAACCTTTTTGTTTGTTTTTTTCCCAAGATTTTATTTTTAAGCAATGTGCACACCCACTGTGGGGCTCAAACCCACGATGCTGACACCAGGTCGCATGTTCCACTGACTGAGCCGGCCGGGCACCGCAGGACTAGCTTCCCTGTAACACTGGCCTGGAGTCTGAGGGTCCCCAGGATCACCCTTAGTTTTAGTCGCTCCCTAGGACTCAGAACTCAGCAGGCTGAAGGGAACGGGCCAGAGTCAGCCACGGGAGAGGCCCTTGGGTGGGGACCAGGACGGTCCAAATGCAGAGCTTCCCGCCATCCTGTCCCCACGGGGTGGGGTGAGGGTACAGCCCGTGTCTGCGTCTGCAGTATACAGGGACTGCCCTGGGACAGCACCAGCCGTGCTCCCCGAGCTCGGTGCCCCCTTCCCCAGGCGGCTGGTGAGCTTGGCCTCCGTTTCCGTTTTCTCCCTTGTGCTTCCGAGCCGGCTGAGGCCCAGCTGAGAGCCCCCAGCCCCATCTTACGGGGTAGAGTCCCCGGCGCTCACCCCTCAGCCCTGCGGTCCTGAGCCCAGGCCAAGCCCTCAGTGTGGTCACAGGAGCGTTTGGTCCCCTTCCTGCCTCACCGGGGCAGGGTCCTGGAGCCAGGGGGAGGTTCCGCGCTGGGCGGGCTACAGCAGAGGCTGAGTCTAGGAGGCAGGCAGACGGCACAGGTGACTGCTGATTAGTGTGTGTTGTCCCCCCTCCTCTGGGTGTGTCCTAGCATTGGGATGGGACAGGAGGGGGCTGGCCTTGTGGCCCTGGACCCCCAGATCCAAGCACAAGGGTCACCAGTCACCTACTGGGCCACCCTGACCAAGGCCCTGGGCCGCTCTAAGCTCATCCCACACCCGTGATGTGGCCTCGTGGGGTGGGGGCCACAGGGAGCCTGGGGTCCGAGCCGTCTGAGCACAGCTTCCCAGGCGGTGTCCCTGCCATCTGGGGGACACCACAGTGCACAGTTGCACCAACACAGTGACACTGTTCCTCGGTGGGAGGTTAGTTCTCTAGGAAACCCGTTCTCTGCGAAGAGCGTCAGGCCAAGGTCACCTTGTCTTTTCTGAAACTGGACCGGGGAGCTTTGGGTGGCTGAGCCACCAGGCCAGCCACCTGTTGGACCCCATGTGGGCCTGGTGGCCTTGGCCACGTCTTGAGGCTGCTGCCATGGATTCTCAGAGTGCCCCTGGTCAGCCACCAGGGTCGGGGGTGCTTCCTGCCGGCTCAGCCACCCCGGATCTTACAGACCAGCAGCGGCTAAGGAGAGCGGGCTAGGAATAGTACCGCGGGACCCACTGGGCCGTCCCCAGCTGGACTTCACGGCCTCACCTGAAGCTGTGGATTTGGATGAGTCTGCATCGTTTGGGGTTTCTACCTGCTTGGTTTGCTAGGCCCCGGGGGGTGGGACATGCCACGTGGGCTCCCGCACATTGGCGGGCGAGTGCTGGGGCTGGGTCCGCTGCCTGCGGGAGAGCCGCAAAGCTGGGAGTTTCCTGGGTGCTCCCACAGGAGAGCATTTGCTGGTGTGACACGGACGCTGAGGTTTCAGGGGTACAAAGGTTGTCCCAAGGGTCATCCCTCGTCAGCTGGTGTCCGGAGCCGCTGCCTCCGGTGCTGGTGGGGCAGACTTCCTGCCTAGTGCGGAGCCCGATGCAGGGCTCAGTCGCATGACCCTGAGGTCACGACCTGGGCCAGAATCCGGAGTCGGATGCTTAACTGACTGAGCCACCCAGACAGTCCGATTATACGTTTTTGTGGATGGGGTGCAGGGGTGTTGGGTGGGGGCTCGGATCCAGGGCCTGGAGATGCCGGCCACTGCCGAGAGGGGCCTGCTCGGGGTGAGCACGGGAGGGACGGCGGTGAGCGGAGCGGAGCCCCGGTGCCTGGGGCTGCGGGTGGCGCGTGACCGGCTGGCCGCGGGCAGGGCGTCCACGGTGGCCCAGGGAAGTGTGTGGCTCTGAGCCACTGTCTCCGCAGGCCTGCGGTGAGCATGGACACGGGAGACGAGTCTCTCATTCATATTTTAACGGAAACCATGAATAAAGGACGAGGTCTGCCGGGCAGGAGGCTAAATTTCGGTGCGGGCCCGGGGCTCTGGTGTTCTCACCCCTCCTGCCACCTCGTGTGCCTGCTGGTGCCCGCTCCGCAGGGGCCGACTGTGCTGGCGACGGGGGCGTCGCACCGGGAGAAGGTCGGGGGGAGCCTGTGCTGACTGGCTTCTCTGTGCCCCCCGCAGGGTGAGCCGCAGGCCCCGGCCCGCCGAGCTGAGCCGCATGAGCGCCGCGGAGAGGCTGCAGCTCCTGTGAGTACGGCCGCCGCCGCGGTGGGCCTGCGCGCGCCCGCTCCTGTCCTCCCTCCGCTCCCGGGGCTGGCTGGCCTCTGGCCAGTGGCTCCTCGTTGGCACGAAGCAGCCTGTTGTAGCTGGGCCGGGGAGCCCGAGGCGGGGCTTGATCCTGGGACTCTGGGATCTTGACCTGGGCGGATGGCCGTGGCTTCACTGACTGAGCTGCCCAGGCGCCCCGCCCCTGTGCTTCTGGGAGGCGGCGTGACCCCAGGCTCCACCTGGGGGCTGGCTGGGCATAGAGACCCACATGGCGATAGTGGCGGCCACCTCTGTGGACCGCTAGGGCTCGGACCGCTGCCGGAGGAAGCCCTCCAGCTCCCGCCAGGCGCCTGTTGATGGGCACGGCCCGTCTCGGGCCCAGGGGCGGCAGCGCGGGAGAGAGGGCGCCTCTTATGTAAGGCTGCGTCTGCCTCCCCACGTGTGTCCACTTCTTCCTGCCTTGAATAGCAGCTCCGCATCGGAGTTGGGGGTGGGGGGCCCGGAGCCCACGTCCTGGGGGGTGGGCAGGGGTGCCAGTCCCTCAAAGCTGCGGTTAGGTACAGTGGTTCCAGAGCCTGTGTGATCCCGAGGGGCCCCAGGGCAGCCACTCCCTCCCCCACTGCCGGGGCCAGTCCCCCTGGGGCCTGACCCAGCCAGGCTGCTCCTGAGCCCCCTCCCTGCCCTGCTGCCTTCCCCACCCACCCCCATGGCACCACTGCCCCCACCCACCTTCCTGAAGCCACCCTCGGGCCCCAGGGACTCTGCCCTGTGTAACCTCTGGCGCCTGGCCTACCCACTCCAGTGTCTAGCTTGCCCCGAGGTGCCCAGAGACAGCGCAGCCGGGCTGGGGTACTGCTGATACACTCCCTCTCCCCGCTCCCCATGCAGAAGGCACGGGGTTTGCTGACCTGCTCTAATCTCGCTTCTTTCAGGGATGAAGAAAGGGCTCGGTTTCGGGAGCTGCTGGCCAGTCCAGCTTACAGGGCCAGCCCCCTCCTGGCCATCGGGCAACAGCTGGCCCGGCAGGTGCAGCTGGACGGCGGCGGCCAGCTCTGACGCAGCCTGGAGGCGTCCCAGGAGCTCCAGGGACCCGCCCCTTGCCGTCCGTGCCCCGAACCCGGCCAGAGAGCCCACCGCGGAAGGGAGGGCATGGTCCCAGGTGTTGGGGTGAGGGCACTCCCCTCTGCTCCCCACAGTCCCTGGGCTTCCTTCCAGACTGCTCTTGGGCTGCTTGGGGTCCCTCGGCACAACCCCCCACCCGGCTGGCTCTGCGCCTCCCCAGCTCCTCTGCAGCCCGAGATGCTGTCCAGGCGGGTTCTGTGGGCGGCTGCTGCCCTCCCAGGTCCCAGGGGCTCCTGTCTGCTCCTCTTGGGTCGTGGCCCCCATGCCCCGCCCCCCAGCCCTTTCCCCCTGTGTCTCCCTTGGGCTCCAAGCCCGCGTCACTCCCGACCTGCGCCTGGCATCGAGGTGAGCTGGGCCGCTGCCGTCTTGCGGTCGGAGACAGCAGACCTGGTCCCACCTGGGAGCAAGATGGGCATTTCCCTTCCGAAGCCCGGGGTTTGGAGGCCAGGCTACAAGAGCAGACTTCACCCCTAAGGGCCTGGGCTTGTCCGGGGTGTGTGCGGTGTGGGGGCCTGGGCACCCAGGGCAGCAGCTTCAGACCCAGGGAAGCCCCATCACCCGCGGGGCCAGGGCCGGGATACCCAGTACCCGTTGCCTAGCTGTGGTGTGCGGGCGGGGCGTCCAGGAGCCAGGCACTCTGGGCTTTGTGGCTGACCTGGCGTGAGCTCTGGAAATGTCATCGACCTCTGGTGCCACGGCTAGTGTGCCCGCGGCTCTCAGACACGGAGCAGCGTCTCCCAGGACTCTCCGGGCACGGGTGGCTGAAGGGAATCCGAGCCTGTGCCCTGCCGCCGTTGGGCATCCTGGACCCCTTCTCGCCACCAGAGCACACAGCGTCACGCCCCCCAGGAACAGGACACAGAAAGGGACAGGTGTGGCCTCTGAGGCTGCGCGTGGGAGCCTGAGTCCCCTTGGCCGGAGGTCCACACGGCCGTCTGGACAGGCCCGCCAGCCTCGGAGCGACGGTGCTCTCCTGTCTTCAGCATGGACACTGGTTCCCCTTAAGTGAGACGAGCTGTTTACAATGTGGTGTTTGTGATCGACTCACGTTTGCAATAAACACGTGCGGGAGAACCCGAGTGGGGCCCGGCCGCCGTCTTGTTTCTCCATCACGCTTGTCCGAGCGTCCGAGTTTGGTGGCAGTGACTGCGAGCGCGTTACGTGTTACCTGAAGGGAGAAAGTTCCGGGCCTCCCGCGGCCCCGGGGTGTGCCTGGGGAGCCTGTGCCGAGCAGGGGAGGGTGCGTGGAGGGTAGGCTGCCCCGACCACTGACCTCTGAAGAACCCCCCCACCCCGGGAGGCCTCGAATGTGTGGGGACCTCAGCCCCAGAGCAGAGTGCCGGACACCGGTGACCGCTGTGGCGGGAGAGGCCGTTCCGGGTGTCCCCTGGGTGTGGCCGGACGCCTGCCGCCGGGCAGGAAGGGAAGCCTGTGTGCGCGTGCGTGGTTTCTGGTGTGCACGGCGTGGGCGTGACGGCATGGCAGGGTACGCGGTGAGCGGAACAGTTGTGTTCGTGCAGGGCTGCGTGGGTCTGGTCTCTGGCCCAGGTGGGGCCCGCAGGCTCCCCTCTGCAGGTCCCCTGGCCCCAGCCTGACGTCGTCAGGACCCCCTTCTGAAGGACTCCAGCGACCCACGGGCATCCTCCCTCCCCAGGACCCTCTCCTCTTCCCCCTGGGGTCCCGGTTGCCGCGTCTGCTGTCCCCGTTCTGCTGTGTGTGTGTGTGTGTGTGTGTGTGCATGTGCGCGTGCACGGTACCGGCGCCGTGGGACCCGTGTAACAGACGTCCCCCCGGACGTGCCGCCGCCTGTTCTCCCCACAAGTGTGGGCCGGGCCGGACGCTTGCCTGCGGCACCCACCAAAGTTGTGTCTTGGGCAATACGTCAGCAGTTGAGGTGACTTCAGACACCGGGAATGCGTTCTCCCATGGAGTCTGGTCCCTGCTGGCAAGCCCACGCCGCCTCCGGAGGCCTCCAGACAGGGCGGTCCCGTCTGCCAGCAGCGCTGGCGTCCCCGGCTGGTGGCTGCATCACCCCCGTCGCTCTTCTGCCTCCCGGGAGTCACTGGGTCAGGCCGCCGTCCTGTAGGATGGCCTCCCATCAGTTAATGCCGCCGCGGGTTCCATTTCCAAATACAGTCGTGCTCTGAGGTTCCAGGTAGACGGGAGTCATCAGAGACACACTGGGTCTGGGGAGGGTCAGGGCAGCGGCGTTCTCGGAAGCTCCCGGGTGAACCGCAGGTCCACATCCAGAGTCCACAGCCACTCGCCAAGTGGGGCAGGGAGGAGGTGACCTTGCCTGTGGGGTAGACGCTGGGCGACCGAGGCTTCGTGCGGTGGGCCGGCCATGCGGGAGGAGGAGGGGGAGGCGTGGGGCAGCCGTGGGCGGCGGAGCACGCGCTGGGGCCTTGGGCGGTGGGCTGCGGGTCCCTCATGGTGATGAGGGCCTCCTGGTGCCCCCGGACCTCAGCACCCAGCCCTTGTCCTGCCTGGTGTTGACCTTATGTCCTCAGAGCTGCCTGGCTTTCCTGAGGACAGAAACGCTTGAGGGCAGGGGGTGATTTGCCCTGTTGGGTGTGGCAGTGAGTCTGTGAATGAACCAGAGACAGGAAACGGTGGCCTGCATTGACCCAGGTGACCAAGCCTCGTGTCGGGTTTGGGTGGGGTGGCCTCGTGTCTGCACAGAGTGTGCAGCGGGAAGAGGGTTCCTGGGGCCCTGACTCCGAAGCACCTGCAGGGAAGGAAGGCGCTGGTGTGAACGCACGGCCCTCGGGCTCGCTCCGCTCCAGGCAGGCCGGCAGGACTGGCGCACGTTGGCTTATTGTCTCTGCTGTCTGGGTTGCGGGGCTGCACCAAGAGGGGCCTGGGTCTGGCACCAGGCGGATGGTGACCGGTGGCCCTGAGGCAGCCCCGCAGCCTCCGTGTGCGGGCTTTCACGTGGGCTCAGGCTCCCTGGCTGCTTCAGAGCCTTTTCCTTGGGCAGAGACCAGTGTGCGTGCGGGGCCGTCTCCGCTGGATGGTGAGTCAGGCACAGGCAGCGCTGCCTGTGAAGGCCCCGTGTTGCGTGGAAGTCCGGTGTCGCGCAGGCTGCTTCTGGAATACCGTTCAGGCGGCGGTAATGCTCGGGACGGCTGCTTAGGCTGGTCACGTTGTGCTGAGATGTTGGGGTCTGGCCCCCGCCTGGCCCTAGTGGGTTCTTGGCCGCCACCCCATGACCCGGGTTCCAGGGTGCCGCTATCAGTGCACGTTTCCAGGACACCGGGAGAGCCAGTCGGCTCCCAGAGATAGCAAGACGCCAGCCTTCCGGTCTCTCTGATGTCGCGTTCCCAGGCCAGCTGGTCCCCTGCTTCTGGACCTGAGACCCTTGGCTTGCGTGGACAGCTTCCTTATTTAGAAGTCAAACAGACTCAATAAACTGCACTTTCTTCTAAAATTATTGAAATAACATGGTTACTGTGATAATCACAGACGTGTTTGTGATGTTGGCTTGTGTTGAGGCTTTGTTAAGATTGGGAAATGTGATTTTTCAGATTCTGGGGTGAAAATAGTGCTTACTTGTATCTGAATTCAGATGTCTTCTGGTGCCACAGAGGCTGCTGGGCCGTGGAGTCTGCGGGGCCTCCTGCCAGGCTGAAGCCTTTTCCGTTCCTGTTGCTGTTCTCCTGGTCTCTGCCGGCAGAAGAGGGGGCCCTGAGGGTTCGGACTTGGTCTGCCGAGGAGGGAGCCCAAGAGCCCGGAGAGGGGAGTGCCCCCGGGTTGGGGCTGGAGCTGGGGTAGCAGGTGCTTTCCCTGCTGAGGTTGAGGTCCTGGGGAATGCAGAGCTTCCAGCCCCCACCCCCACCGCCCCTGGACCCCCACTGAGGCCCTCGACCTCCACTCTGGGTTCTGGTCAGTGCCCGACAAGGACAGCACGGGGGTCGGGCGCCCGTCTCCCTGCTTGGGTGCCCAGGGCTTGTGCACAGCAGTAATTATTCCCGCCTCCGGGCTCCTAAGTTGGGAACAGATTCTAATTACATCACCATGTGTAATTAGAGAATCTGTCCTGGTCAGCCCCCAGGCTCTGGGTGCCTGTGTGAGCGGCCCTCCCTCTGCCTCCTGCAGACACATGCCCCTGGGTCTGATGGGCCTGGCCATCGTGCCCCCCACCCAGCAGGCTAAAGTGCCCCATCCTCTAGCCTGCCACCTGGTAGGGTGGCTGCCCCCCACCCCGTTCATTCCCAGCCAGCCTTTCTGTTGCCATCTGTGGTGGGTCCTTGGGCCCCACCCAGCACGTGCCATGGAAGCGCAGTCTGGTGGGGGCAGCTGTCCGCCGTAGCTCAGTGGGGGGCCCTGGGCCGCACTAGGAGGTCTCTAGGGGAGGGGACAGTGGCAAGTGTGAGTGAGGAAGATGTCCGCTCCTGCCTCCTGCCGGCTGAGCTCCTGTCCCAAACACAAACCGGTGGTGGAGGTCCCGGGCGGGTGGGTGAGGGGTACACAGAGGCCGGCCTGGGGCTGACCCAGCATTACTACGGAGCAGGCTGGGGATGCCGTCTAGTGGGGGGCCTGAGGGAGTGCGATGGTCATCTGCTAGTTCCTGCTGTGCTGCTTGTGACTGAGAATGCAAGTCACAGCAGTTCATCATGTGGAAGAGGGTGGGTTGTCCCTCCCAGAAGGAAGCTGGATGCAAGGTGCTGGGTCAGCAGCCCGGTCTCTTACTCCTCCTGGTGCTAAGCAGCTGCTAGCACCCCAGCCATCACGTCCACATTCCAGTCAGGAAAAGGGGGGAGGCCGAGGGCAGATGGTGGTTTCCTTTGCAGAGGGCCGGGCAAGGCCTGGGCTTCCTGCGCAGAGCCGTCCACAGCGCCGTCCACCACGTCCCCCAGTGAGCTCACGTGTTGCCGGTCCTGCTGCCTGGGGGTCTGAGCTGCCCCCTGACCTGGGGCCACGGTGAGCTCTTTCGTTGCTGACCGGACGCGCAGCAGCGCAGGGGAGGGGTCGGTGGCTGCTGGTGGCCGGGTGGTCAGGACGGCTCCTCTGCAGGTCTGATGCCACAGGCCCTGGGCCCAGGCCAGACATCCAAGGGCAGGACCAACAGGTGCCCCTAAGAAGGCAGCTGGTGGTCCTGCTGTGGCTCGGCCCTGCCCACGTCGCTCCGACCCTTCAGGTGGGGGTGGGGTGGGTGTGGGTAGAGGGAGAGGCACCCGGAGGCGGCGGGAGGGCAGAGGCGCTGCAGGAAGGGAGGGGCCGGAGCTTCAGCCAAGTCAGTTGAGGGGCCCCCGCGCTGGGGTTGGGGGCAGCTGGAGCTGGGCCATTGAACGTGTCGTGTCTGATGAGGAGCCCTGTCCTGGCAGCCGTGTCGCCTCCCGGCCGCCCTGGTCCCGGGCTTCCGCTGGAGCTTCCCCTGGAGGAGGGGAGCGTCCGGGCAGGGCCGGGCTCAGCCACGGAGGCAACCTTGGCGGACAGCGCCTGGGTTCCGGGCAGGGATCGTCCTGATGGGTGCAGGGTCGGGGCCCCTCGTCTTTTAACACTCGTGTGTATTGTGCACGTCTGTCCGGAGTAGCACAGAGCCCCACGCGTGTGTGGGTAGGTGCACACACGGTGCTTGCACGCGGGCACATGCTTGTGGACAACGCGGGTTTGTGCGTGCGGATAGGCGCGCATTCTGGGGACGGCCTCCTGGAACCCCTGGTGAGCGGCCTGCTGTTTTGGCGGCCCTCTCGTGTGCTCAGAGGGCGTTCGAAAGGAAGAGTCTTCCTCCTGTGTGAAGGGCTTGGGGAGGGCTGGGGAGGGAGGTGTTTGGGAGGGTTTGGGTGTCTCGAGGTTCCTCTAGAATTGGCCGCCGTCTGCCCTCTGTCCTGCCAGTGCCCCTAGACCCTGAGGCCACCGCAGGGCAGCCCAGCTGGAGGACCTGGGCTGGGCACCGTGCCTGGCTCCTGCACAGCTGGGCCCCCCAGCTGCTGGGGTGGGACCGGCGTGGGACGGCGCGAGGACTTGCAGTGAAAGGGGGAGCGGAGGGCTGGGCAGTCAGGCGGTCGGGCGGCCGGCCGCAGCCCCACATCGTTGTCAGGGCCGCAGGCGGTGGCCAGTCCGCAGTCCCCCTCTCGGTGCTCCTGTCTCTTCTCTCGGAGCTGCCTAGACCCTGGAGGGGGTTGTCCTTCCTGACAGCACAGCCCTGGGGTGGGGACCTTCTCTGGGGACCAGAGGCTGGGCTCGGGCCCCACATTGTGGACAGGCCCGACCCTGGGAGCAGATGAGGGTCCCCCTCTTCCAGAAGAGTGCGGGCTGAGCTGCACAGCTCCGGTTTTAGAAGTCAGGCACAGCTCACTTCCCCGGGCTTGGCCAGGAGCCCTCAGAGGACCCTGTGACCCTGGTCCTGCTTGATCGAGGTTACTGACGAGTCCATGGCATTGGCTGAGGGTGAGGGGCAGTAACAGCCCTGACCCTCAGCCATTCCTGTTCTAGGACCAAGTGCTCCTTGAGTCAGTTTTGACTCAGCAAATTCAGCAAAAAACAGACTTTGCTGCCCTTGAGTCAGCAAAACTCCTTGGTCAGTTTTGCCCAGGAGAGGGGCACTGGTGAGTCCAGATTTGGACGGGAGGCAGCACGGGAACACATGTTCTGACCCAGGAGATGCTGCTGCTGCTGGGGTCACAACCTGGTGGTGGTGGGGGATAGGGCCGTCCTCTGGAACACCTGGTCCCACTTTTAAGGACATACCTGCTGTGGGGCACACGTGTGGGACTGTGAGCGTGCATGCGCACATGTGTACACACATAGCATGTTATGTGCATTTGTGCGGGCACACGTGTATACGCAGCATGTGTTACACTGCACGTGTGCACACATAACGTGCATGGGTGGACGTGTGTGTAGTGTGGTGCGTGCGTGCGTGTGTGCAGCATACAAGCTTCCGTGTGCAAACTCAGATGTTCCCGGTAGGCGTGTGCTTTCCCGCGCATAACTTCCTGTCACTCCTGCTTCGGGAGCCCTTGTAGCGAGTCGGGATGAATGTTACTGAATTCCTTTTTGGCTCCTGTTGCGAAAGTCATGTGTTTTGTTATTTTGTTATTATTTTTCCTGCTGGGGGGCGAACGGTGTGATTAGGTGTGATTACTTTTCCCCAGCCTGCTCAGCTTTGCATTCCTGGGGTCATGTGCTTGGCTCGGGTCATGTTTCTGTTGCTGGGGTCCCTGAGCAAGAGGTGCAGCCCGGGCTTCTGGAGAACCCGCGGGTCTCCAGGCAGCGTTCCGCTCAGTGTCTCTGAGCTTCCGCTCTCTGGGGGGGTGGGGGGTGGCGGGAGGAGGCAGGTGTTCCCTGCCATGGGTCCCCGAGGTTGGGGCCCACCGCACAGGCCTGGTGCTGCAGCTCTGGGTGTGTGGGGGTGGGGGTGGGGTGGCTCAGCGCAGCCTCCAGCCCCGATCTCCTGGGGAGGGAGCCCTGAGGTTCTGCAGAGGCCACCATGGGCCCCGCAGGGCCCTGCCTGGCCCGCCCTGCACATGTATTGCTCCTCACATTCCAGAAGGAGCAGGTCACTGCTGTGGCCACCACCCCTCTCTGGGGTCCTGCCATGGGCCTTCTGCTCGGTCCCTAAACGGCCAGGCCTGCCCTCCTTGCTGGCGCTGTAGTCTGCTGGTGTCTCCTTGCCGTCTGTGACAAGTCCTGCTGCATAAGGAACATTTCCTGAGTCGCACTGTCCTTCCTGGCAAGCTCTGTGGGGCCTCCGAGCCCGTCTGAGCAGGACACCCGGGAGACAAGGCCAGAACAGTGGTGGGCATGGCCTGCCCCCATGCCGCCCTCGACCCTCCCCTTGGGCTCGACTGTAACTGTGCTTGAAAGGGGCCTGATCTCTGGGGATGTGGAAGGGGAGAGTCGTGGGGCATGGGCAGCCCCAGGAGGGAAGGCTTGAAGGACCCACAGAGGACCGTGTGCCCATGGCCACCTCCAGCGGAGGCCCAGGGGCCTGACGACCGATTCTCAGAAGCCTGGGGCACTGGGGCATATTGGCTCTGTTGGCTCCGCCGGGGTTGCTTGGGGCCGAGTGGCCTCATCCCCAGTGTCAAGGCCGCCAGGGCAGGGACACCCTGCTCTAACCCTCCCCACCATCCCCAGCTTGTGGTAGGCCTGCACCCCTGCCCTTGGATTTGGGCACAGCCATGCTCCCAGTCTGGCCTCAGGCGTGAGGGACATGTGCCACTTTTGGGGATGCTTCCAGAGTCCATGTGTGGTGCACCGTGCTGGTGTGGTGACCGGCGGCGCCACAGATGGTGGCCTCTCGGCAGCCTGGGCTCCCACTGTGCACACCACAGGGAGCCCCAGGCCACCGCAGCGGAAACCACTGGCTCTTCATGGATGTTCCTTCCTGTGACGGCCGCACCAGCCAGAAGACAAGGGAACAGACAGCAGTACTTTGGCTGCCGAGGTCAGGAGCTGCCGCCATCCCTCGGCCAGGCCAGAAACACCCGGAGACCGAGACGACAGGTGTCCGCCACAGCGAGCCGCGCACCGTCCCACGCGCACGCAGGGTTCTCTCTGGCGCGGTGGGGCTGGCGGGACAGCGGGAAATGGCTCTAATGCTCTGCGTCCAGCTTGAGTCAGAGTCGGCAATAGCATGTGACGGCTGAGTGCAGAAGACAGGGCCCACGGAAGCTTCTAGAAGGCGGCCAGAAATGCACTCTGAGGAAAGCTGGTCATCTTAAAGGGCCTCGAAATAATCCAGAGAGTATCAAAATCGGGGCACCGGGGCACTTGGTCGGTTGAGCGTCCGACCGCTGATCTCGGCTCAGGTCTCCGCCTCAGGCCCGGTGTTGGGCTCCATGCTGGGCGTGAGTCTACGTAAAGATAGGGAGACGGGGCCCCTGGGGGGCAAAGCCTCTGCTTTCAGCTCAAGTCATGGTCTCAGGGGATCGAGCCCTGCATCGGGCTCTCTGCTCGCCAGGGAGCCTGCTTCCTCCTCTCTCTCTGCCTGTCTCTCTGCCTACTTGTGATCTCTGTCTGTCAAATAAATAAATAAAATCTTAAAAAACAAAAAAACTAAAATAATACATGAATTCCAGCCCTGCCTAGCGTGTTCCGAACCCGTGCAGGCTGTGCCCTCCTCCCCTGCTGCCTTCCCGTGCCTCGCACGCATCACCCCCCCCCCCCGCCCGGCCCATCCCCCACACCTGTCCCATTTCCCACACTTATCATCTCTGACACTGTTGCACCCCCCAAACCTAGTCCCACACACCTGTCCTAGCCCCGGTGAACGTGTCGGGTGTCTACCCTCGGTAGCTACCATTCAGGTGACACAACCCTAGTTGTTCGTGTCCCTGAGCCAGGTGGCTGGCAGTGGGGCGGCAGGTGCAGTGAGTGAAACTGCAGCCCCAAGAGCCACCAGGGAACGAGCTGGCCCTGTCCTGAGAAGGTCCGGGGTCCTGAGCCGGCAAAGAGGTTGTGCCCTGGACACCCCCCCCCCCCCCCCCCGCCCCACAGCGCTTCGGAGAACCCTGGGGCTGGAACAGGGACCTCGTGTGTGATGACCCGAGTTTGGGAGACGCCCAGGCACTGCACGCAGGAGCCTTGGCCGGCTGGACGGCGCTGGCCCCGGGGAGCCCTGGGCCCTCCCTCGGAGCCTGGGCTGCCCCAGCCTGGTGGTCGGTCCTCCATCTTGGGCTGTGTCCCCAAAACCGGGCCGCGAGCTGGGAGGGCTCAGGGCGCCTGGAGGGGAAGAGGGGTTGGTGATGGGTCTGTTAGAGCGGCTGCGCTCCTGCGTGCAGGAAGCTGAGTTCCAGGGACTTCTGTTACAGGACGTTCTAACGATTTCCGTGTTAGTTCCGTTCCTTGTTTACTAGGTGTTCAGCCGGTGTTTCTGAGCTGCACCACGTGCTGCAACTAGGGCCTGTGTGTGCGCCTGTGCCTGTGTGTGCAGACCGGCCCATCGTGCGTGCACATGTGTCCCATGTATGTGCACATGCGCGTGCTGTGTGTGCACGTGTCTTCCCAGTGTTGCATCTTACTGTGCTGGGGCGCGTGCACGAGTGCGTGTGTGCTCGTGTGCACGCATGTGTGTGGAAGGGGCTCCCTGGGTCTTGGACTCCCGCATCCAAGGTGTCCGTTGGCGTTGGGCGGAGTGCAGCCGTGGGGCTGGTTGGTGCGGGGAGGCCGCCCACTCCCGGAGGGGCCCCCGGGCTCTTTCATCGCCCCGTTTAGAGCCGGGTCCTCACCTGGGCCAGAGCTGAGTGGCCTCCCTCTCCTGCCTGGTGGTGAGCCCTGGGTGCCTGCAGCCTCCCACCGGCCGCCTGGGGCTGAGTCGCCTTAATCAGATGGTGTTTCCAGGAGCCACGTAGCAGACACGCTTTCCGGAAGCAGCAGCCTGTCTCCCAGGAGGGAAGGAAAACAAGCGGGTGCCAGTGGCCACACCCGGACAGCTGGAGGCCACCCAGGTGCAGGCCGGGTTGGGGGAGGCCTGAGCTTGGGAGCTGCCTCGTGGGAGAGTGGCCTGTACACCGAGGCCTGCTGTCTGGGCACCAAGGGCCTCTCTGTGGCGGGGCCTGGAGCGGGTATGGCTGGGGCCTGGCTGGGCTCTGGGCTCTCCCAGTCTGTCCCCTGGGGCCAGAGGAAGGAAGGGCGGGGACATGAAATGACCCTTGGAAACAGGCGTCAAGCTCTGCTTTTGGGGCCTGGAGCCCAGCCTTGGGGATGCCCAGGGGCCTGCATGCAGGCTCTGGTGGGGGTGGCGTGCACGTGGGACAGGGGAGGGCCATCTGTGGCCATTGGCCCCCCAGGAGGCTTTTTAGAATCTGCCCTTCCCGCGTCTGCACAGGAGCCACGGGTCCACTGAGGCCACCTTGGTGGGCAGGGTCTAGCAGGCTGTGGAAACAGGAGAGGCCCTGCCTCCACCCCTGCTGCCCCAGCTCCTCCTGGACCCTCAGGCCCCTTGCCTGTCCTGCCTGGCCTCTGGTGGAGCTCTGCTCCTTCTGCCGCACAGACGGGAAGGATGAGCCAGGCCACCCCCCCTCCCCGGGGTAGGCTCTGCAAACAGTGAGGTGCTCTGCACGCCTGCAGTTTCCAGGGCGGACATTGCTGAGGGGACCTCCTGGCGGGCCAGGGAGGGAAGGGGGAGGGGCAGCCGGGTCAGAGGTGCTGGGCAGCAGCCTGTCCCTGCGCCTGGCCTCTGGCTGAGTCCCACACTTGGGGGAGGAGAGGGTCAAGGTCCTGGCTCCCAGCGGCGCACAGGCCGCCCAGCCCGGAGGTCCCGATCTGCTGGGGCGTGAGTGGGGATGGAAGTGCAGATCCGAACCCCTCTCCCAGGTGATTCTCCGGGGCAGCGGGGTTCCAGGCCCTCTGGCCCAGGTGCAGAGGAAAGGCCTGCTGGGCGGTGGGTCCATGGCCAGTCCTCCCAGCCCCCGCGTCAGATCGGATGTTCCTTGCCCTGGTCACAGGCTTCCCTGGAGCCCCTCCACCTGGCCCCTCTGTCCCCCCGGGTCAGGACTAGCCTGTCTCCTGCAGGAGTAACCCCTCTTACCTTCAGGTTCAACTTTGCTGGCGAGTTCCCCCGGGCACTGCTGTGGATGGAGCCGTCTGCTCCCCAAGGGACGAGGGGGCGGGGGGTGGCCTGTGTGCACAGGTGCACGCATACTGGACGATGGGGCAGTCACCGACAAAACCCCACGCAGGAGTGACCCCCGCCCCTGGGACTGGGCTGCCTGTCCCCGCAGGGCCCCCACCCCAGCTCAGCGGTTGTCTGTGCGAGGCCCCCACAGGACCCACCAGCAGCCCTCATTACCTGCCCGAGGCTGGGAACATCAGGAATTGGGCACCTCCTGCTTGCCACCCTTGGTCCCCATGCCCCTGAGGTCTGCAGGAGTGTGGGGGAGCAGAGGCCGGCCGGGTCCCGGGAGCTGTGGAGGGAGGGGCTGCCGAGGGAGCCGAAGGCCTGGCTCTAGCAGACAGCAGGGGCCTGGCCTCCGTGGGCACCCCCCACCCTGGCAAGCTGGAAGGGTCCTGACATGCAGAGACGTGGGCATGGGGTGCTGGCACGGGCCCTGCTCCTCCACAGCCCCCAGACCTGGGCCCCATGACCCGGGGCAGGGCCTGAGCTCGTCCGGCTCTCCGGCCCCCGGCCAGCGGCTTGTGCTCTCAGGACATGGGGCTCCGGCCACTCCTGCCCCTGGTTCCCGTCTGCGGCTGCTCAGCCTCCCTGGGGTGGGAGTTGCGGTGGGGCGGGCGGGGGGCGTCAGGAGGATGGGGCTCACTCTGAAAGGAGTGTTGGGGGGTGTCCCCCCCTCTGACCTCTGACCTTAGTTTCCCTAACCCCTGCGGGCTGCAGCCCTGGTCCCCGATGCTTCTGTGGTGCCTACAGTTCGCCATCTACATCTCCAGGGCTGGACTGTGTCCTCCTGCCCCGGGTTGGAGCTCCGGATCGGGTCGTGCAGCGACTGTGCTCTCGGGGAGAGTGTGGGTTTCCTGCCCACCTGATGCTCTCTCCTGAGCTACTGAAATGTGGTGTGAGAGGCCGAGCCCGCGCCCCCGCCTCTCCCTGCAGGACCCCAAGCAGCTGGGGTGGGGGCTGCTCTGTCTGTCACGATGAGAATCAGCCCCCGTGGCTGTTTTTGCTCTGCTGGGGCTGGACATCCTTGTTCCAGAGCTAGGGGATGGACGTTTGGGGTCCAGAGCTGGGGGACAGACACCGAGGGTCCAAGTGTCAGTGTTGGACGTCTGGGGTCCAGAGCTGGAAGATGGATGTCCTTGGTCCGGGGCTGGGGGACAGACGGCCATGGTCCAGACGTGGCCAGGGCTGGCTTCTCCCCAGGTTGGTCTGTCTCAGGTGCATGGACGCCATCCCCCCGCCCGCCCCATGTCCTCAAGGCGGCCTCTGGGCTGTGTCCTGATCTCCTCGGGACACGGGTCAGATAGCATCAGGGTCACCCTAGTGACCTCATTCTACCTCAGTCCCCTCCGTGTAGACCCCGTCTCTACGGTCACGTTCTGGGTGCTGGGGTTCAGGGCTTCAGTTCATGACAGGGCTTTGGCATCCTTGGGTCTGTGTGCCCTAGCTGCTCACCCAGCCGGCCATTGGCATCTCTGGGCTCTGGGGGTTCTCAGGGGGGTCGCACCCGTGTGGAGGCTGAACCTCCGATCTGGAGATGGCCGGGCTGTGGGCCAGACCCACATGGACCCTGCAGGCCCTCACTGGGCCCCTGCGCCCTCCTGTCTGCCAGGACAGTTCTGGTTCTCTTGTGATGTTTGCAAAGCCCGCAGCAGCGTGCTGGTCTTCACTGGGACGTTTTCCTGGTGATTCCGTCCCCCAGCAGCCCTGGCTGCTTCCTCGCGGAGGCACAGAGAAAACAGGAGCTGTGTGTGCCCTGCTCGCCCACACGGGTCCTGCAGACGTGGCGGGTGGCAGGAAGCGGCCCTCATGTGTGTGGCTCGAGGCCACTGCAGCAGGGCCGCGGCGGTGCACCGGCCCCAATCCCGGGAACGCCTGCCTGCGGTTCTCCTGAGCTCTTCGTGGGAAAGACGTCGCATGAGCTCCTGCTCTGTCCCGGCGTCCCCACGGGGCCTGCAGCCAGCTGGTCAGCTGCAGGCCACCTGTCCCCCCGGCCGATGCCCGGGCCCTGTGACCTGGTCGCTCAGCCCTGCGGATGCGCCCCTCAGGCCAGACATAGGGCAGCCCTTGGGGTGCCGGGGCGTGGGGCGTCTGTGGGCGGGCTCCTGGGTACTTCACAGCTGTCTTCAGGGGACCCCTGGGTGTCAGTTTCAGGGTTGTGCAAGTAAAGGGTTTATTCCCAGGATTGTCCCCAATAAAGAGACTTCCTGCCCCGGTAACTTCACTCTGCCCAAAAAAGCGCAGCAGAACAAAACCAAACCACCTTAGGAAGGTGAACATGGAGGGACGCCCTTCACGGCTCATGAAAGTCCGCCCCGATTCTTGGCCTCCATCGTGTCCAGCGGCAGTGCAGCCACCCGTCCTGTCCGGCTGGGGTCCGGCGGTGCCCCGTACGCACCCAGGGCGGGGGAGCCCCCGCAGAAGACGAGACACGGGGAAGGTGTCTTACCCCAGAAGTTTCCTCTACAACAACGTCATCCATTTAGAAAATAGAGAAATCTGGGTATTAGCCTGGAAAATGTGAGATGTGTTCACGTTCTCATTTCCGGGATCCGTGAGTATCCCCGTGTGTGGCTAAGTGTGTGATGGGGTCAAGGCCTTAGGTAAGGAGGTGGGTCTGTGTGTCCGGCTGGGCCCCAAGGCAGCCACAGGGGTCCTTGCGAGAGAGGCAGGGACCTCGGGTGGCGCACGGAGGGGAGGCCCAAGGGACACCCCTCGGCCTGTGCCCCTGCCTTGCCTCCTCTGGGGGAGGGGGCACCCCGTCGGGAGCGCAGGAGGGCCTTCCCGGCTCGCCCGCTGGCTGGCGGGAGATGCCCCTGCCCGTCTCTCCTGGGAGCTGTCTGCTCCGGTGATCCCAGGTGGAGGGCGCGAGGTTGGGAACAGGGAATCAGGAGACCTTTGGAGGGGGCGGGCTCAGCGCCTCGCCTCCCGCCTGCGCCCGATTTCCTGGAACGGAGGAGAGCTTCGGGTGAGCACTGTGGTCAGAGGGGCCTGGGCCGCTGGGGGCTGTGGCCCGACGCTCATTGCCGTCCGAGGCGCTGGAGGCCTCTGTTTCCAGGGTGGCTGCTGTGAGGGCTGCAGGGGAGCATCGCGTCCTTGTCCAGGTGTGTCCGGGAGCCCATGGGGCGGCCGGCCTCCTGCCTGCCCCCCGCACAGCCTCAAGCCGGGGGGCCCTGGGCGCAGTAACCTTTCGGCTCCCTTTTGGGTACTTACCCCCGGGAACTGGAAGCTCACGTTCACGGCCACTTTCCGTGGTCAACCAAACCCCGGAAGAACTTTTCAAGGTGATCCTTTCCAAGGTGAGCGGCGGCAGACGTGCGCACCCACAGCACCCGTCAGACGGGACGGACGAGAGCCAGCTGTGACTCTGGTGGCGCTGCTGGGTCTCCAGGGCAGTGTCCAGCCTGACGCAACGGGCTGGATACCGTATGATCCTGGTTACGGGGCATTCCAGAAAATTCAGAGCTCCCGGTGGTGGTGAGTAGATGCGAATCGCTTCTGTTGGTCGGCGCTCGGGCTCCTGGACGCTCGGGCGCCTGGACGCCCCTGGGAGCCGAAACCCAGAGCCGCCAAGTTCTCTGGACCCGGGGACATCTGTGACTGCAGCCCCGGCCCTGGGATCTCCTGTCGTCCTGGCACTCGTGCAGGAGTGGCCCTGACGTCACGGTCACGCCCTGTGGTGCTCATGGAGGGCGCCCATCGTCCTGAGCGGGCCTCCTGAGGAGTGGGAGGCAGCACGGCCCGGAGGGAGTCCTGAGAGGGAGTCGCGGGGCTGTCCAGTATCCCACAGAACCGAAGTCCATGTGGGTCCGGTGGTCACGCGTGTGCTGGGGTTGGTCCAGTGCTCCAGGAGCCACATGACCCTGCTGTTCAACAGCCAGCAAGGGGAGGTGTGACAAGGCAGGAGTCTGCTGCGTCCTGCTTGTCCCACTTTTCGGGAGCGGGCGCTGGGGCTTGGATGCCAGGCTGTCTCTGGCCAGTAGCAAGGGCCTGGCCGAGCTCCCCCCGCCCAGCTCTGCTTCCTCCCAGCAAGAGAAGATGGGGTCTGCGTGCCAGATCCAGTCCCTGGAGCCTCTCCACTGGCCCTGACACGGACCCCGGGCATGGTCACCAAGGGCCAGGCGAGAGCAGGCACACAGCTTTCTGACCCCGAGGGCTGGCGTCTAGAATGTCCCGCAGAGACCCGCTCACCCAGCCCGCGCACCACAAACCACATCCTTAACGCCCCGGCAGGCGTGAGAAGACCAGGCCTCGCAGGGAGAGCGCTGCCAGCCGGCCGAGGTTGCCAACTGCTGTGGCCAGAGCCCAGGGCGCCCGGCCCAGGGTGTCCGGGTCAGGACGGGGCTGGGCTGCTCCGGGAGACCCGCGGCGGGGAGTGGTGCGGCCGGGTCACCCGTATCCTGAGTGGCCCCGCTGGGTGCGCACATGCTGGATCCCCGAGGGCGGGCAGGCGCCTTCCCCTGGGGCCGCGGGTGCGGTCGCCCTGACGAGCCTGGTGAGCTGGACGAGCCTGGTGTGCCCCACTGCCGTCCGAGCCCCACCTCTTACAGAAAACTTCTCTGACGCAACTTCTGAGCATGGAGATTTAAATCGTGTTTCTTGAAATCTGCCATTTAAAGTGAAGGTCAGCCCCACTGAGTCCACGGCACGGTTCTGCCTCCTGTCTCCTCTGTCGGGTCCAGAAGGTTCTAGTCACCTCACCAGAAGCCCCGCCCCCTCCTGCGCTCGCTCCCCCCGTGGCCTCTCCTCACGGCTCCCGCCCGTCTGTGCGTCTCCCTGTTCTGTGCATTTCCTTCCAGCGGACCCTGGACAGTGACCTTGAGTGGCCGCCTAGCTCCACGCCTGGTGTTGGAGGCCGTCCGTCCCCGGTCTTGGAGGGGCGACATTCCACACCACGGCCGACCACTCCTCGGGCCGCGAACGCTGGGTGTGCGCTCACCTGTGGGCCGTGGGCACGGCTGTGTGTGCACGTGTGTCCTCACACTCCTGTCACATGGCGGCTCCGAGCCCACCCGGCGGAGATCCCAGCGGAAGCGCCCAGCGCCCTCCCCGCCCGCTGCCCTGCATGCTGGGTTAGGGGACCCGCTGGGCTCTTCCTGCGTGGCCTGAGGCCACATGGGCCTGCTCCAGAGGGATGTGCTAGGTCTGGCTTCTTTTTCTCATACGTTTATTTACACGTGATTCTTCTGTTATGGATTTCATTTGTGTGTCTTAATTTCACCTTCATTTTTTAAAAACTTTTTTTAAAAAGATTTTATTTATTTATTTGACAAATAAAAAAATTAAAAAATAAAATTAAATAAAATAATAAAAAAAGATTTTATTTATTTATTTGACAGAGGAGAGATCACAAGTAGGCAGAGAGAGAGGGGAGACAGGCTCCCCGCTGAGGAGGGAGCCCGATGTGGGACTCGATCCCAGGACCCTGAGATCACGACCTGAGCACAGGCAGAGGCTTACCCACTGAGCCACCCAGGCACCCCAATTTCACCTTCATTTTTGAGGGACCGTCTCCGTGTGCAGAATCCTTGCCTGGCGGTCTTTGCAGCTGTCCTCCGGGGCTCCTAGGGAGCCCGGCCCTCTCTCTCCCGGTGTTCTGCCTTCAGGCTTCGACCCCAGCCTGTCCAGGCACAGCGGCGTCCTGGTTTTCCTCTGTGGGCTCTGGTGAGCTGCTACACCGTGCAGACGAGTGTTCTCACCCCATCCGGTACGTTCGGGGCCTTGTGTCTCCAAATACCCTCTCGGCATATATCAAAACACGTGCTTCCCTGTTGCTGGGGTCCAGGTGTCCACGAGCCTGACTGCTCTGGGCTCCACCGACACGCTTCCGTGACCTTCCCCAACCTTCCCCACCCGAGGCCTCTGCCCAGATTCTGGGCTTCCAGAATCTCCTCTGCCTTCTGTGTCTTTGCTGACCCTCCGTTTGCCGACATGCTGATCCCAGGCAGCTTCTTAGTTCTTCGGACGTGGTTTCCGTGAAGGCTGGTGCGGGTCGGGGACCGGTGCGGATCGGGGACCGGTGCGGGTCGGGGACCGGTGCGGGTCGGGGATCAGTGTCTGTGCGTCGCATCTGCCCTGCGTGCGTGGGGGAGAGCTTCCGTCGCTTCTCTGCGTGTCTTTATCATTTTAAAACTAGACACTTGAGGGCACCTGGGTGGCTCAGTGGGTTAAGCCTTCGGCTCAGGCCATGATCCCAGGGTCCTGGGATCGAGCCCCGCATCGGGCTCTCTGCTCAGCGGGGAGTCTGCTTCCTCCTCTCTCTCTCTCACTGCCTGCCTCTCTGCCTACCTGTGATCTCTCTCTGTCAAATAAATAAATAAAATCTTTAAAAAAAAACCAAAAAAAAACAAAAACTAGACACTTGACAGAAGATGATGTGGAAGCCCGAGTCTCCCCATCTCTGTGGTTTTGCTGTTGTTTGTACAGTGACTTCATGAACGAGTTCTGGGAAGCTTGTCTGTCTGCAGCTCGCCCGGTGGTCAGCCGAGGATTGGAAGGAGAGCTCCCCAAATTCTGGGAGCCCGTGCGTGCCCCAGGCTTTGTTGGGGGAGCCCCTCGTGTGGCTGTGACCCCCGGCCAGGTGGCCCGCGTGCAGGGTCTCCCCAGGCCCGTACGGAGCGCGGGCACAGCTCTGGCATGCGCACGGCCTCCCAGATTCCCGGGCACGTGTAGGAGCCTCCCCGGTCTCCCCCGGCCCATCTCAGTCCCCAGCGTTCGCTGTTAAGCTTGTTGCTGGTCTATTTTTGCCACAACCGCTGTCCACTGCCTCAGACGGCCGCCGGGTTACACAGCCGCCTCTGATCCTTTCTTCCAGCAAATTCCCGTGGAGAAACGGCGCTTCCGTCCTGGGGTGAGCTCCGGGTCGTGTCGCGTGAAGCTGCTCAGCGGGCGGGTGTGCCGGGCACCGCCAGCCACGGGTCTGGGGGTGGGCTTCGGGCGGGGGGACCCAGCTCCGTTCTGCCCCCTCCCGCGGCTGCCAGGGTTGCCACGGAGACGGGGTGGGCAGATGGGGTTGGGGCGGGGGAGGGTGCCCCGAGCTCACGGTTCCCACCCAGATCCGCGCCCTTCCCCCCCACGCCACACCCCCCGACCCTACACCCCCCCACCCCCCGAACGCGCAGTGCCCACGGCAAGTCTGCGCGCCCTTCCCCGGGGCCTGAGGGCGTCGTCGAAGCGTTCTGGCTGCCGCCGTCATTGCTTAACGGAGAAGAGGCTTTTCAGATGTCCTTCCTCTGCCATTTTATCAGGGTCGTCATTCTAGAAACAGCCTCATAATGTTGACACGTCTGAAGCCCACGCTTGACACGGTCTGACGTCTGTGTGGCCCCAGCGAACACCCCCAGCGCCCGCCAGGCTCGTGTGATCCGCGAGCGCTCCCTCCTGCCCTCTGCTCGGCCTGCCATCTCCAGGCAACCGCTGACCTGCTTTCTGTCGCTGCAGATGCGCTGCCCTTGTCTCCCGTCTGATGTAAGCGCGATCATCCTGTCAGGCGGCATCATCATTCGGAGACCGAGCTCTGTGGCGGTGCGCACCGTTTCCTGCCGAACACAGTTTCCTTGTAAGGACGCGCCGCGGCTGGCTGAGCCATGCCTGTCCATGGACATGTGGGTTGCTTCTTGTTTCTGGCTATTAAAAAAATATAAAACTGCTGTGGACGTTCCTGCACAAGCCTCGTGTGGACGTGTGCTTTCCTCTCTCCAGGAGGACACGTGGCTGGACCATGTGGAAGGAACGTGTGTGATTTTAAAAGAAACCGTCCAGCTGTTTGGGAGATGCTCACCCCTTCCCATTCCCACCGGCAGCGTAGGAACTGCTCCGCAACCTCTCCAGTTCTTGATGTTGTCGGGCCTTTTATTTCTGGCCTGTTGGTGGATTGCGGTATCTTCTGGTGGTTTTAACTTCCCTAATAACTAACGATGGTGAATCACGTTCTGTGTTCTCATTTATCACTGTAAACTGCCTTTGGTGCATTGTCTGTTCAAATCCATGACCCATTTTCAAAGGGGTTAATTTCTTATTATTGAGTTTTGAGAGCTCTTTATATATTGTGGCTACGACTTTTACCGTGCGTGTAGTTTGCAGATACTCTCTCCCAGTCTGCGGCTTCTTTCAGTTCTCCTCACAGCGTCTTTTAAGAAGCAGGTATTTTACATTTTGATGAAATCCCGTTTACTTATTTGTCCTTTTGTGGATTATTCTTTGGGTTTTGAGTCTAAGAAATCCTTGCCTAACCCACAGCCGCAATGATTTTCTTCTGTGTTTTCGTGTGGGAGTTTTAAGTCTAGGCTTTCCGTGTAGATGTGCGATGTGGACCTCTCGTGCCCGGTGTCCCATGCAAGCTCGTGAGTCCGTGCGCAGCGTGCGTGTCTGTGCTCCCTGTGCGGCCAGCCGCCTGCCGACACCTTTGTTCAAGGAACTCCCTTCTCCCCTGAGCTGACCGCATTTTTGTCAAATTTTTGTCCACGTGAGCCTGGGTCTCTCCTGACCTTACATCACTCTCGACCCGGCTCCTGATCTGAGGGGACAGCGTTTGTTCTCGTCATTACCCTCCGTGTCCACTCTGGGTTCTCGTAGCCACCCTGGGCACGCGGAGGAAGCTCCCTTCTGTTGGGTTTGCCCCGTTCTCGTCAGAACGGACGCTGGACGGTGTCAGGGGTCTGCTGTGTGTGGCGGTAACCCTGTCCTTCTACTCTGCTCCTCTGGTGAATGACATTGATTGGATTTTGAATGTAACCAGCCTTGGATTCTTGGGCTAAACCCCACTTGGTTACAGTGTAGCACTTTTAAAAATTCATCATTGAATTCAATTTAACAAAAGTTTATAGAGGGCGCCTGGGTGGCTCCGTGGATTAAGCGTCTGCATTGGGCTCAGGTCATGATCTCAGGGTCCTGGGATCGAGCCCCGCGTCGGGCTCTCTGCTTGGCGGGGAGCCTGCTCCGCCCCTGCCCCTGCTCCACCGCCTGCCTCTGCCTACTTGTGATCTCTCTCTCTGTCTAATAAATAAAATCTTTAAAAAAACACAAATGTTTATAGAACTTCTCGCCTATGGAAGATGTTGTATTCTTTTTCTTGTGTATCTTGGCCGATTCTGCGTCCGGAGACCCCCGGCCTCACGGAATGACTTCCTTCCTTCCTTCTCGGTCTGACAGCAGCGCCGTGAGGAACCGCTGGCCGTTCTTACCTGGGAGGCCGAGCTCCAGCTCTGAGGCCGCCCCGCGGGGTTGTCTTCACGGGCAGGTTCTTACAGACTCTGTTTACTCATCAGTCCTGGGCTGCTGGGGACAACCATGGGTCTCCCTGCAGCTTCTCCCCATGGGCGCTCGCCCGGCAAACCGTGGCTGCCTCGGGCCCCGGGAACGCTCACACCCTCTGCTCAGGATGTCCCCAGGGTCTCCGTGCAGCTGTGCAGCCTGGAAGCCCCCTCCCGGCCACCAGCCGGGCAGTCGGCCAGCCCACCTGCCCTGTGTCCCCTTCCGTGGGCCATCCGTGCCCTCACGCCCGCACCTTGAAGCCCCCGGCCTCATGTGTCTTGTCTGCGCTCCATTGCTTCTGGCGGGAAAAGCAAACCCAGGCCCTGTAGTCCGTGGGCTGGACGTGGAGGTCTACTGTATGGGTTTTTACGTGTTTCCTGGAACAAATCTAGACGATGCAGCCGTAGAGGAGGAACAAAGTGAGAATCGCAGCCCAGCTTCTTGGGGCTAACGTGTGGGCTCCTCGATGCAGGGTATTTTCTTGTCCTGCCGTGCTCCGCCTGGCCGAGGGCCGCCCCCACCCCATCTGCAGCTGCTGCTGAGACTCCCGCCCCGCCCCGACACCAGGGTCCCTGCCGTTCGGGAAAAGCCACCAGCAGGGCTCCACCCGCTGGATCCGCGGAATCCCGGGGGGCACGGTGTCCCGAGCGGATCTTGGATCAGTAGCTCTCTGCGTCTTCCGGTCTCTCTCAGAGTCTCGTGGCGTGGTCTGTCCTCAGAGCGGCTCCCGAGGTGGAATTTCTGGGTCCGAGTGCGTGGGCATCGCTGAGACGCTCGGGCAGATCTCCGTCGGGGGAGGTGGCCATGTTGACCACATGCCGTTGACGACACAGCCGTGCTCAGAGGCCAGAGGGCGCGTGGGGTACGTCAGGCCCCACAGACCTCACTCCTGGGCCTTGTCCGGCTCTGCCTGCCGGCCCTCTGCGGTCCGTGGGCACCCCGCCGACGCGTCACCCCCTTCTGAGTCCAGGCTGCCACTGGAAACCACACCTCCTCCCCCGGATGCAGGTCCCCCTCGGCTGGCCCGTCCTGGGTCCACAGCTGTGGGGCAGGACCTCGGTGGAGGCAACTAGGGTATTGAGAGGTGGTCTGGGGACACACCCACAGCCTGACTTGTCCCCGTCTCCCCCAGAGGGGACTCTGGGTCCGCAGCCCCATCCCTAACCCTGGGTGCCAACAGAGCACCTCTGTGGGCTGTAGCCTCCGTGCGTGGACAGCAAGGATTGGGGAGCCGGGGAATCCAGACCCAAGGGGACCCGTGTCCGTACAGCTGTGCAAGCTGTGCCTTGTACTCTGATTTCCATGCCCACGGCGCATGTGACCGCTGGCTGGCGGGAGATGGTGTGCGGGCCTGGATGGGTGGTGAGGGCCCAGGGACAGGGGTGATCAGGGGAGAGGTCTCAGCAGCATGGCCGCAGCAGACGGCCTTGGTATTGTGGGGTCTGCGCCAGGCCTCGCGCGTCTGGTCCATGGGACACAGTGCTCTCTCAGCTCTGTGCGACGTGTGGCCCCCTGTATGGACGGCTTCTTTTCAGGGCTGCACCGGTGGGAGCAGGAGGTGATGGACTCTGGAGGCCGAGAGGAGGCCGGCTCCATCTGAGGCCCTGTGTCGTCCAGGGAAGACAGGCTCCCCTGCTCGGGCGGGGTCCAGGAGAGCGGGGCGCACGCCAGAGCCAGGCCCCCAGTGCCTGAGGCACCTTGGCTGTCCCCTGCCCCCTCCTGGCTGGGCCTCCAGGCCCAGAGCCACCTGGCTGTGGAAAACTCAGGTCCAGGCCAGGGGGCCCTCCCTGCACGCTGCGGAGGGACCCACAGCCGCCCTGCCGGGCACAGTGTTGTTCTTCGGCCGTGCGACAGGCCACAGACCGGCAAGCCTGAGTGAGCCTCCCGCTCCCGAAATGTGGGATGCCAGCCACGGGCTGGAGAACTCGCGCCTGGGGACACGGGGACACGGAGCCCCCAGTAGCCCCTCCGGAGACCAGGCTCCGCACAGCTGGTTCTCACTCTCTCGGGCCATCCCTGCTCGCCGCCAGCTCTGCGCGGCCGGGTCCAGTGCAGCCACCGTCCTTTGGTGGGGACTCGGAGCCCCGTTCTGGGGGGAGCCTGGGGGTGGACAGGGGAACAAGCACAGGGACCTGCGGGGGTGACGGCAACAGGAGCGGGGCTGGCGGGAGCTGAGAGCAGAGCCCTGGCTGGTGGGGGAGCCCCCGGGGGTCTGGGAAGAGCTCTGGGGGTGTGTTGGCGGGAGTTGTGGATGTGGCCGGAGCCTGCACTGAGGGCCTGAGGAGGAGGAGCAGAGGGCCACGTGGGGCCCCTGGGCCACGCTGGAGGTTTGGGCTGGCCTCTGTGAGCCACAAAAGCCCCTGGAAAGTTCTAGAAGGGGGAGCACGTCTGGCCTTGCGTAATCGTATATATCCGTTAGCGATCCGTATTTCCAGTGCAGGGAAAGGGAGGGGGAGGCCGGAGGGCCCCTCAGCTCACGCGCAGCCCCGCGGCCCCGCGGTCGGGTCTGGAAGGCCCCCAGATCTGCTGCCTTTAGCCTTTCAGGATTTTTCCAGAATTCTTGCCGAAGTGGCCTAAGACCAGCAGAGCGGAGCTTCCCCTGACGTTACGGTTGGGCTCCAGTCAGCACGGAGCCCCTGTGGCCAGGCAGAGGGGGAAGACCCGCCTGTCCCCCGCATCCCCGGAGCTTCCGGATCTGACCAGTCTGACTGCTTGGCCGGGAGGGTCTCCTGTTCTGTTCCTGGAAGGGAAGACACGGCACAGAGGGGAGGCGATCGCTGTCCTACGTGTGGGGTCACAGCCCAGCCTGCCCCTCCCCAGTCACCCCTGACCTCGATTCGCGGACCTCGGGGGTGGTTTCCGAGTGGGTCCCCTGTGGATGCAGCCAGGGAGCCTGGGGCTGGAGCGCATGCGTCTGAACGTGTGACCCCCTCTGCACGGGTCTGAACGTGTGACCCCCTCTGCGCGGGTCTGAACGTGTGACCCCCCTCTGCGCGGGTCTGAATGTGTGACCCCCTCTGGTGGGCGAGGCCCGGTGGGGACAGAGGCCGGAATCGAGGTCCCGGGTGGGGCGGGGGCCACCGACCACGCTCTGTGTCTGGATCTCGGTGCCGGTTAAACATTGTGGTCCTTTTTTGGACGCTCCCTGGGAGTCCACTGGGGTTCCTGAGGCCGGACCCGATTGGAGCTCCTGCAAGGGGGCCTGGGACACCAGGGCCAAGCTCCCTTCTCCCTGCCGCTTGCGGGCAGGCTGCGCGGACCAGCAAAGCCCCTACGCGAGGGGGCCGCGAGGCTGGCACCTGGGGATCGCAGAGGCGGCGATCGTCCCCGCGAACCCCACAGGCGGAGAAGTCCCCAGACTGTGCAGTGGGCAAATGTGGACGCGGACGGCCCGGCTCACAGGTTCCCGCGGAAGGCACGTGTGCTCAGACAAATTAAGTATTTCTATCCATTTGCTTAATGGATGTTTGATCAGAGGAATTCAAGCCTTAACTGTAAGCAGTGGTTCTGCTTTAGAGTGAATTATTCATAGGGAAATGGGCCAAACATCCCAAGAGATCAGTACTTGGCTTCCGAGCTCTTGTTTTTCTACAAGGATCAGTAAATGCTGGCAGGCGAGAGCAGCAGGGCTCACGGGGCGCTCCTGGAGAGCACAAGGCCGCAGCCAGCCAGGTTGTGGGGTGACTACCCCTTGGACTGGGGGGGCCCTGGCTAGAGGCGCTCTGTGTCTTTGGGCACGTTTCTGGTGACCGACCAGGGGATCTGTCACCGTCCGGC
This sequence comes from Mustela erminea, assembly GCF_009829155.1. Classification (NCBI taxonomy): domain Eukaryota; kingdom Metazoa; phylum Chordata; class Mammalia; order Carnivora; family Mustelidae; genus Mustela; species Mustela erminea. The sequence continues at coordinate 218,963,598 of NC_045614.1, forward strand.
CCTGTGCGGGCCGCGGATGGCGGGCTCTGCTGATGCATCCGGGTGGCTGATGGGCGGTGGGCGGGTAAAGAGAGCCCCCAGCCGCAGGTTCAGGCCGGACGGAGGGCCTGGCCGGGTGACTCGGAGACGAGGAGCGGACCCGCGTGGGAGGGCCTGGGCTCACCGCCGGTGGAGCTGGGGACCCGTGAGCGCCCCTGGGCTGGCGGGAGCTCCGGGAGTGGAGCGCTCAGGGGCGAGCCCCCAGGCCTGCAGCCCACACACCGTGGGCTCAGCGGGGGTCACCCCGTTCCCACTGCCCCGTCGGAGCTGCGGGGCCCGGAACACCCGGGATGTGTTATTAATAGCACTGCTGCCCGGCGCTATGGAGTTCATGCGTGTTTCTTTTAGAAGCTTGAGAAAGTGCAGATCGGCGAGAGGAAGACCGTGCGACTCCCTGGTGTTCTGATAAAGCGCCGCTGGTGTTTGCTTTACCGTATGGCATCTCAGATATGTGGGGCCGCGCTATTTCTGTCACTCTGCACACTTCTCCATCCGCGTGGGAGCCTCTGTGTGTTACTCCCAGTGTCACCATGTTAACTGCACGCTCCGTGCTCTTTGGGCTCCAACGCCTTCTGGGTCACTTGGTCACTTGTCTATCGTCCCCTGAAGGACACAGTAATGGACACCTATGGTGGCCTCGTGCCTTCATCTGGCCACCGTCTGATGGGGTCCCATGCCCGCACGTGGCCTGGTGGGGCCGACCCCGCCCCTGGCTCTGGCTTGGCCACCGGGAGCCAGGCGTCCTCCCGCTGATGGACTGGGTCAGGGATGGTTCTGTGGCCCGAGCCAAGCATCAGAACCACCCCAGAGAAAGGGGTGTCCTCCTCCGTTCTTGGAGCCCAACAGCCGTGGGTCCCCTCCGGATACCGCATAAAGGAACCAAGCATGGGTTTGAGAGGGACAGTGGCCTGGGGACTGGCCTGGACACCTGGCTTGGCAGGGCCCACGGCAGCGTCCTGCTCCAGGTGTCGTGCTTGTGTGCTTGTCTGATGCAGCGGGAGACACAGCCTGTGCGATTGGGAGCGGAGACGGTGGTGGGAGGGAGCCGCTGTCCCGGATGGTGCTGGGGGCGGTGCTGGCAGTGGCACGACGTGCACGGCCAGCCCCAGCCGCGGGGTCGTCCTGGCCACCTCCCAGAGCCTTCCAGCTGCCTGGGCCCCTGCTCAGTGCCTGTGGGGGCAGAGAGAGACGGAGCCCCAGCTGTGCACGGAGATGCTCGTCCCCAGACGCAGGCCGGGGTGCAAAGTCCAAGCCCAGAGAGCTAGTGGGTAGAGGTGCCCGCTCCCTAGTCCCCCCGGCTGATGCGGGCGCTTCTCCGCACGGGCAGGGGTGAATGGCAGCAGCACCGTGTGCTCCCACGGCGCCCTGATGGGGCTGAGCCGGCCAGTGGACGGCATCCAGGCCTGGAGGACGGGGGCTCAGGGCCCACGCCCTGGGGCTGCTGTCCCTGCGGCAGCGGGAGACCAGGGCCAGCAGGGACCACGCTGAGTGGTTTTCAGAAAATAAAATGTAAAGAAAGGAAAAGCCAGGGAACACCCACCCCTTGGGGTCTGTCCTGCGCTGGCTACTCGGGCTGGTCTGTCCTCAAGGTCTCCCCCCCGATGAACGCCAGGTACCGGAGACCGCGGGGGCCCCAGGAGCAGGAGGCCCGGTCCTCCCTGGAGGCTGGGTCTGGACGGGGGAGGCTGGGCACCCCCACCCCATGTCTCTGCACCATCCTGCGTGGGCACAGCGGTGCCAAAGTCAGCCGCTGGCCTGGGAAGACAGAGCGGGTTCTTATCTGCTTCCTCAAGGCTCGCGCGCCTGGCTGGCTGGAAAAGCGGGGCCCCGCCCACCACCCACGGTTCCCAGACATGTTCTCGGCCCTAAGCTCCTGGCATCCGGCGTCCCGGCTGGGAAACGGCCCTTCGCTGGCTCGCTGCTGCTGGGGCTCAGGCGGTGCCATCGGTCACCACTCTGGTTTTGCAGGCGGCGCACCCTGGGGGCTGTTCCCACATCACCACGGGCTGTCCAGGTCACTGCACATCCCTCTGTCCACCCCCTGCCTCCCTCTGCCACACGAGGACGCCACGACTGTTCTGGGACCGGCCGGGAAATGCAGGAGAGCCTGCATGTAGACGTGCATAGGTCCACAGGGATCGGGCCGTGGGCATCTTGGGGACCGCCCACACTGGGGGCTCCCTCACGTGCCCCTGGTACCATGTCGGGACTATGGCCAGCCGGGGGACCTGGCTGAGGGCCCAGCGTGGTGGGCTGGGGAGGAGCGGGAACAGCGCCCAGAGGCTGCACCTGTCCCTATGGGGGGCTGCTCACGCCGGGATCACAGGCGGCCTGTCACCGACGCCAGGGAGTCTTTGTGGCAGGCTCCTGGCAGCGAGGAGCTGGGCTTCTCCAGCATAACTCTCAGGTCCCTAGGGGACAGGCCGGTTCTGCTGTGGTGGCCCAGGGGCCGCATGGCTCACCAGCTCTGGGTGATGCCTGCACAGCTGCCTGGAGGCCTCACCGCAAGGCTGGAGGGGACGGAGGTCCAGAAGGGTCGGCAGGCCCGGAGCGCACCAGAGACTTGGCTTCAGCCAGACAGCGCAGCTCGGCCAGGACTGGTGGACAGGCTCAGGGCCCCGAGGACGCCACCAGCCCCCACACCTGCGGCCAACAGGTCGCTCTGGGGCCTCTCCCTGATCTTGGGGCACTGCCGCTGGCTGACGGTCGCTGGGCCTCGGAAACCACCTGACAGATGCACTGGTCACAGGCTCCACCTCCAAAACAAATCCACGGCTCTCCCCACGGCCGCCTCCCCGTCTGAACCTGGACACACGGCCAGAGGTGCCCCTGTCCCGGCGCCCCAGGACCTGCCGCCCCTCTGCCCTCCCCCTGCTCCGGCCACACGCCTGCCTGCCACGTACCTATAGCACCGTACCCCTTGGTCATCCTCGGGGCTGGCCTGTCCCCCTCCCACCATCTGCCCCAGTGTGGTCTTGTGGGGGCTGTTCCCGTCCCCCGGCATAGAGCACGGACCCCGCCTGCCCGTCGCTCTCCGCCGCTTCACCTCACTCAGGCTTTCCACCAGGGACCCGTCTGCTCCGTGGTTGCCTGTCTCTGGCCGCAGTCGTCTGACGTGGGCCGGAGCTGGGCCGACTCGGCCGCGTGGCTGCCCCTGGGATGGCGCCTGCGATCACCCTGATGGACGTGGGAGCCACGGGCCACGTGTGGCAGCCGCGCCGTGGAACCAGGTCCTGGAGCCCGCAGGACGAGAGGCCGTGGCGTCCGCCCGCGCGTCGGGGAGCAGAGAGGGAGGGACGAGGCGGCAGTAGGTCACCGTGGGAGGCCGGCAAGGGACACAGGCGCCCTGCGCCCGACAGAGCCGCCCACGTGCCGGGGCCCACACAGGCTCTGGGAAGACCCGGGAGACCTGCTTGCCCGTTCGTCACGGCAGGAGGGACTCATCTCTGCTCCCGCGGCCGTCCTGTCCTCTGGGTGAGGAGCACGGGAGACCCGAGCCAGCGCTGTCCTCCCGCCGCCCAGTGGCTTTCCTGGGGCGCATGGAGGGACAGGCTTGGGAGGCCTCCAGCGCGCTCGTTTCAGAACTTACTACAAAGCCGCAGGGGCCAGAACCGTGTGGAGCTGACACACGGACAGACGTGCAGACCAACGGACTAGAGCAGCCCCGAAATAAACCCACAAATGTACGGTCAGTGACCCTCTGCCGGGGGCCAGGGTCACTCGCTGGGGGAGGACAGCCCCTTCAGCAAGTGGTGCTGGGAAAACTGGGCGTCACAGGCAGGAGAAAGACGCCGGACCCTCGCCCAGCACCACATACAGAAAGTAGCTCAGACCCCAAACGAACAAGTTCTAGAAGGTGCTGGGCAGAGCTTCCTAAACCTGGATGTGGCCCAGATGTCGTGGCCGTGGCCCCAGAGGCAGGGCCCAGCAGGAAAGTCTGCCGCCCGTGTCTGCAAGGCCACCAGGAGGCAGGTGCTCCCGGCCGCCCGCGGGGTCTGCGCCCACCTGTGTGCAGTGGGGGCGGGGCCTGGGGCCCGGGATGTCCCCCCGCCACCTGCCGATGCTCCACAACCTGCCGGGGCCCAGGGGAAGCAGCCCGCGGCTGAGCCCACATCATCGACGTGAGGACCCCGGGCAGAAGTGCCCCCGACACGTGCAGCCCCGAGAGGCGGACAGTTTCTCGGACACGTGTGGGAGTCATGGCGCGGGGCTGGCCTGTGGTCTGAGCTCTGTGTGGTCCACAAGCAGCCTGTGGGGACAGGTCCTGTGGGGCACCCCCTCACCCCCCTAGGCCAGCCCTATGGGCCCCCAGACCCCCCCCAGCCATGGCACGTCCAGCTGGGGTGAGGAGGGGACAGGAGGGCTGACCCCTCGAGGACTTGTCCCTGTGTCCTGGAGCCTGTTCTGTGTTTGCAGAGGACCCGGGGGGCCCCACTTGCAGGGTCTGTCCCTGGAGAAGGAGCTCCCAGCACCAGAGGCCACACAGGTGCCCGCTGGGGACAATCACGTGTGCACTGCGCACGGCTGCCTTCGTGCGGCAGACATGTGAGGAGAAGCTTCGAGAGACCTTGTGGCCGACCGAGTCCCACGTCCTGACCTTCTGCCCTGAAGGAAAAGTCTGGGGTCAAGGCAGCGTTTGCCACGAGAGGGCGATTCCCACGGTGCGGGAGCCCACGCGTGTGCGGGCAGCTCTGCGCCCGGTGCTGCCTGGCTTCACCCCCGCGGAGCCCCTCACCCCGCACTGGCCGATGGCAGCGCTGGGCCTCTGTCCCCCCGAGCCGGGGCCACCTGCTCCCAGGGCCTATCCACGTGGCCAATGGCCTGCGGCCTGGCCACGGAAGCCTGCACAAGAGAGCGGGTTGGTAGGAAGTCTGCCGTCATTACTCGCCGTAGGGGTCTCTTATTCTATCGATTTTTGTCTAGATTTACTTCACTTTCTTTTTTCTGTGCGTGTTTTCCCCTCACATCCCTAGACAATGCTCAACCCACTGAGCCACCTAAGCGCCCCAAGATTAATGTTTTTTAAATCAAAGTGATTAAAACATGAAGAGTAAGTGAATATAATGTTTATTTTCTCACAAACTGAAGAAATATTCTCTAAGCATATCACAAAGACAGAAACTATAAGGATTAAGAACTAAATTAAGATTTCAGGGGCGCCCGGGGGGGGTCTCTGTGCCTTCAGCGCAGGTCAGGGTCTCGGGGTCCTGGGGCCGAGGCCTGCGTCGGGCCCCTGCGCGCTGGAGGGTCTGCTCTCCCTCTGTCTTCTTTTTTTTTTTTTTTTTTTTTAAGATTTTATTTATTCATTTGACACAGAGAGATCACAAGTAGGCAGAGAGGCAGGAAGAGAGAGAGAGGAGGAAGCAGGCTCCCCGCGGAGCAGAGAACCCGATGCGGGACTCGATCCCAGGACCCTGAGATCATGACCTGAGCCGAAGGCAGCGGCTTAACCCACTGAGCCACCCAGGCGCCCTCTCCCTCTGTCTTCTGCCCTGCTCGTGCACACACTCTCTTTGCCAAATAAATAAATGAAATATTTAAAAAAATAAAAATCTTTAAAATGAAAGAATTAAATTTGTTTTTTATAGCAAAAAATGTTCTTGAGCAAACCAGAATGGCAAACGACTTTGGGGAGGGCGGGCATTTCGGCTTCTAGGACACATAATACAGTGACGTAGGCAATGCTTCCAACTACTAAGAGAGGGTTCAAGTGACCAAGAGACCAGTCCCTCCCGCGGCGACCCTGCCAGATGCCTCCGTCCCACGCACTGGCCGCCAGCTTCCCCGCACCTCTTCTGCGGCCTGTGCTGGGCCTCAGTTGGCCGGCGGCCTCCGCGCAGGGAGCTGGGGCCATCGCCTTGTCCGTCTCGGGAAAGGACCAGGACAGGTGGCTGAGGACTCCCGGGCCGCGCTCTCTGTCCGTGTCACTTGCTGGCTCCCTGGGCCCACCTTCCAAATAAACTGCTCACACGCAAATCCTTGACTCGGATCTGGTTCGGAGAGAATCCGACCAGGACGTAGCCCCAGTCAAAGTGGGGAAATGTCCACAAAAGAGAAACACCAACGGTCCGTCTGTGGGAGAGGCTGGGGACTCCGAGAATCCCACCTTCCCGTGGCAGCGGGAGCCCGTGCGCCTGTCCTTCCCGCGCGTGGTCTGGGCCGCGCACGGCCGCCGTGAGACACGGACGTATTTGCCACAGAAGGCCGCGTCCGTGGTCTTCCAGGAGGTAGCGGGTCACTGCGCAAGCAGACCCACGTACGGCAAGACACTGAAAGCAAACACGAAGGAAAGCGGGGAAACCGGAGGCACCAGTGGGTTGAAACCGTCGATGATTTCCGCGTGCAACACCCGTCGCCGTTAGCAGCGACGCGGTTTTCTGTGTACCCGCAGAGGAATGTCCCGACTTCCTAAGGGAGGAGCGTGGGTGGGAAGCAGCGTGGGGTAGGGACCCACCTCGACCCTGACGGGTGGGAGTGTGGCTCAGGAAGACGTCGGGGACCGGGCAGGGCGAGCGTCCAGCTCCGGTTGCTGGGAGCGGCAGTGGTGTATGTGATTTTGTCTGCCTGCCTGGGGCGTCTCGCTTTCCCGTAACGAGTTTGCAGAAGTTATGTGACTTGAGAAAAGCTGGTGCTGCTCCTGCCAGAGGAGAGCTCTTCGCGGCCGCTGAGCGCCGGGCAGGGCCAGGGGCACAGGTGTCTCTGCCCCGGCCCGCTGACTGCTGAGCCACGAGCCCCCACCCGGCGGACACGCGCCCCAGGCACCCCACTCCCGCCGGCCCAGGCATGGACTGCTCTTGCCAGGGTCACCATGCCCTTGGGCGAGGGTCATCTCTCTGCTTGCCGTGAAGGGCCCTGATTGGCCGGGCTGGGACCCTTGGAGCGGAGGGGTGGGTCTGCCCAGGGAACCCGCGGTGAGAGTGGGGAGCGGCCCCGTGGGAATTGGGGTTTGGGACCTACAGGAGGGGCCTGGGTGCCTCGCCCCAGGGGAAGGGCCTGCTCTGGGGCTTTGAGCAGGTACAGCCCCTCGTCCTCACACGGCCTGCTCCTGCTTGTTCCTGGAGGACAGGCCACTGCCCGGAGGTGCGGCCCTGAGCCCTGACCTCTGCCTGCCTCTCCCAGCCTGGGAGCCCCGGGGGGGAGGCTCCAGACGCAGTGTCAGGACCCCTTGGCCAGGGTCAGGTTTGGGGTAGAGGGGAAGACACTGCACACATGGCCCGGACCAACAGGCGGCCGGCTGGACTGGCGGGCGGCCTGCGCCCAGGACAGCCCCAGCACCCATGTAGGCTCCTGCGGCCGGAGCTCAGCCCAGCCGGCGAGTGTCCCGCACGGGGCTTCAGCGGAGCCAAGAAGAGAGAACTCTCGCCTCTGGGATTGCCCACGCGAGGGCTCAGCCCTGGGACGAGGCCAGCACAAACCTGGGGTCCCGGGGAGTCTGCAAGGTGGGGCGGCAAACTGAAAGCCCTGGGAGGGCCCCGCTGAGCAGGTCACCTGTGGCGTCCTTGCCTGTGACAGCTCTGCCCAGATTTCGCAGGTGGGGGGGCCCTCCAAGACCTCCGTGCAGCACCGGACCGCAGAGTAGGGGGAGACCGCTGAGGCAAGAGCCCCCTCGGCTCTCTCGCTGCTCAGCAGAGCCGCCCCCCCCACACCCCGACCGTGGGCCCTTCGTTCTCCTTGTCTAGGCTGACAGCACGAGGTCATTCGTGACTCACTGGGCCATCTCGGGAACAGAATGGCCGAGGGGAGCACCTGTCCCTGCCAGTGGGACTAGGGGGCAGGCCACCCAGACTCTGTGAGGTGTGGGCAGCGACAGGAACACACCCCCTTGAGCAGACAGAAAGGGACACTTTCCAGAGCAAAGCTGGCCCTGCCTGGCAGACACCATGGGACACGCCTTTCCTGTTCTCACGCAGCAGAGGCCGAGAGCACTGGTCCAGGAGCACCGTGGATCCCCCAGTCCGGCCCTGGGCATGCCGGGCTCGTCTGCGGGCAGCCGGAGGCGTCCCTGCCTTCCCTCCCCCACGCCGGTCCAGGCAGGGGAGCCCTCCTAGCACACACACAGAGGACTTCTATTTCTGGACGACAGAGACTTGGTTCCCTGCCCGTCACTCCCTCTGGAAGCAGAAGCGCTGAATAAAACATGAAGAGTGTTTCCTCAGACACTTGAACGTGCAGGTGAGGAATGAGCCCTGCGAGCGGGGTCCTGGGGTGTGGGCGTGAACCGGGCCTGAACCGGAGCCTGGCCTGGAGGCCCACGTGGAGGAGGAGGACACAGCCCTGGGCCGACTAGAGGAGCAGCGCGGCAGGAGATCTGGCCCACACCAGACCCCTAATCTCCATATAAAGACAGGCCACGCCAGCGGCCCGACCCCGCCACGCAGGGTGCTGCCGGCCTCTAATGTCGGCCCTCCCTGGAGATCTGTGGCTGCCGGCCGACCTGCCCGACCCTCACCCCACAGTCACACTCCCTGAGGGACCCAAAACCCAGAGTTTTGACTGGAGTGCTTTCAGGCGGGCAGTGACTGTGGGAAAAACCCAAGTTCAGCCTGACCTCAAGGGGCTCCCATGGACGCACAGTCCAAGACCCGTGAAATCATGGCAAGTAATCACACGCTGAAAAGGCCACAAGGCACCATGTGTGAGCCAGAGAAACCACGGGCAGCAGAGCGTGGCTCGCAGATACGCCCATGGTGGGATTTTCAGGGCAGAATATCTGGTAATTAAGTAAGTAAAAAAGGGCTTGAATAAGGAGCATGTGACTGTGAAAACCCAGTCAAGCCACACTGAAAACAACCAAATAGAATTTCTAAAAACGGAATACACAAGTGGAGCTGAAAACCCATGGATTAGAAAATAAAGAGTATTAGAATACAGTCCCGACCGGATCAACTCCGCGACAGACGTAGTTAGAAAGAGAGCCAGAGAAGTGGAAGGCGGTCGGCAGGAATTCTCTCTGATTGGTAGAAACTAAAGCATGGAACACGTGAAGGGTCACGATAACACAGGGCCACGTGGAGCTGGAAGCCCTGCTACGACCCCGGCATGTCGGCCAGGCGAGTTACCGACCGAGGATCGAGTCGTGAGGGGACGTTGGCAGGGACAGAGTACAGCCTCTGTCCAGAGACAGCGAGGGGGGCTGAAAGAGAAGGGGAATGGAGACAAGTGTCGCGCGCAAAACAAACACGTGTGGGGATCAGTGACTTGGGGGTGACTGGCCGGACGGACAAGCCTCTGTTGTCCGACCGGGAGGCAGAATGGAGCATCACGAACAACTTTATGCCTGAAAACTTGCGTGAAGTGCATGCAATTCTAGAAAAATAAGACTTAACAAAAGCAGGTCAAGAAGAAATAACTAACTTGAATAATCCAATAACAAATTAGATTGCATCAGCAGGTAAAAACCTTTCAAAGGCTTTTACCAGCATTTAAGAAAGAATTAAGAAATAGTGATTGCAGAGTATATAAAAAGATTTTTTAAGAAGTCTGTGTCATCGGGGCACCTGGGTGGCTCAGTTGGTTGGACGACTGCCTTCGGCTCAGGTCATGATCCTGGAGTCCCGGGATCGAGTCCCGCGTCGGGCTCCCAGCTCCACGGGGAGTCTGCTTCTCCCTCTGACCTTCTCCTCGCTCATGCTCTCTCTCAAATAAATAAATAAAATCTTAAAAAAAATGTATTAAGAAGTCTGTGTCATCTACCCAAGCTTCTGTACGCTGAAGTGTATGGGACACACGTGTTGGTCGGCTTTAGGCGTGCGCGGTGACCCGGTGAGTCCGTGTCGCCCAGCTCCTAGCCTGTCTTCGTGGTGAACTCTTGCATGCGTTCCCTTTAAGATGAGTGTCGGGGGGAGATGCCCGCTGCCCCCATCCTAGACCGTGTCATACCTGTCCAGGAAAGGTCACAGGAAAGACTGGAAAAGAAATGAACAGTGGCTCCAACACAGAGAATTTTCATTTTCTTACCTAAATGTAGGCATCCCAGGGCTGGGACTGAGACCCCACCACCCCCTTAGCCTTCTGCAGAAGCCATCCTCCGGACTTGGTTGCTAACTCAGTGCCTAAGAGGGCTGCCTGAGCGCCAGGCCCTGTATCTGCATTCCAGCCATCCTGAGAAAGGTACGTGTCTGCTCTCTGGACATTACTTGAGAGGCACCCGACTATTTCTCCTTCATTTCTTTGGCCAGAGTATGTGGTCAGACCTTGACTCCTGATGGCCATGAGGCCAGAATAAGTGGAGAGTGGGCCCAGGGCCTCGGGCTGAGGGGAAAGCCCGAGCCAGGGGCACCAGGTGTCCCAGGCTGAGACTAGAGGTGGTCCCCTGCAGCAGGAGCCACCCCCCACCGTCCACAGCCTGCCCAGGCTCCAGCCCCCTGGGAGGCAGGAGAGAAAGCCAGGGCAGCCGTCACCCACTCAGAGCCGGTGCAGGACCCTGGCCGGGATGCGGGATGCTTTGTGACCTTGCTCATCCCAGGGTCACCTGCAGAGAAGGCTCTTGGCGCAGCTGTTTGCTGCCCAGATCTGTGTATCGGCAGGAGGGCGTTTAGCAATTTTGCAGAGCACGGTTGTGTTTTGTCATAATTTCAGCAAGTGTATTTTTAGCTCGAGGACTCAGGAGCAAGCTGACGGTGCGTCCTCAGAAGCCGAGAGGTGCCGTCAGGGCCAGGCACTGGCCGCAGCCCCCACACTGTCCAGACAGCATCCCCCAGGGAGCCTGAGCCCCAAGGTCTCAGGAGTCACTCACATGCGCTCAGGAGTGTTGGAACCTCGTCATGCTGGGGACAGAGCCCGTGCAGGGCATCAGCAGAGAAGAGTGGAGATGCCATGGGGTGGCGGGGAGGGGGAGCTAGAGTCCCGGGGGACACGGTTGAGCAGGGAGGGCTGGGCAGCAATCGGGTCGTCAGGCTGTCTACTGGGAGGAGGGGTGGTTGCTGGGAGGGGCAGGACAGCGGGAGTTCATCCTGCCCCTTGCCTGGGGGCTCCGAGCTGGAGGTAAAAGGGGCAGGTGTGGGGAGCAGGGGAAGGGCCGGGAGCTGCTCTGGGCTGGGTCACAGCTCCGTCACAGCTCCGCCACAGCTCCGTAGGACGCTCGGTCCCAGCTGCAGCAGGAGGGACCCAGACTAGCAGACCCCCACTGAGATCGGCTCCAAGAAGGGAGGAGCCCGGAGGATGGGGCCAGCATGACCCACAGGCAGGGTGCGGGGCGGGGGGCTCTCAGCAGGACCGCGGGCACAGGTCCGAGTGTCTTCTGCGGGTGGGGTCTGCGGGGGCTGAGGGCCGCAAACATCCAGCTCCGGGAGGCCGTGCTGGGGACGGGGCAGTGAAGACCACGGGCCCACGGGCGCTCTCCAGGGCAGGGCTGTCCCCACCGCGGCTGCTGGGAGGAGACTGGGCGCCACCAGCCTGAGAAGGAAGCAGGGTCGGACCGAAGACTCAAGGCCCCGTGTTAGGATAAGACCCGCTGTGCAGCCGGTCGGTCACGTGGCTTGCACGCGCGTGTGACAGGCGGGAGGGCCGAACACGTCCACCAGTGCAGGACACACCCTCTGCCCCAGCCCCTGTGGCCCAGCCCTCAGCTCCCCGGGGGACCCCTTCCTTGCACTTGTGGGTGGACGAGACCAGAGCCCACGGAGGTCCGTAGCTGGCCGCCCGGGTGTCCAGGACCGTGGGTCTCAGCGGCAGGTACACCAGGGTCCTCTCGTGCCCTTTCCTCTCCAGGGTGTCCGGCCCCCAGGGGGGCTGCCTGCACAAGGGGGTGGGGCCTGTTGGGGGCTTCTGTGATGCCCCCCCTCGTTAAGGACAGCTTGACACCCAGTGTCTTCCTGGGGAAGGGTCCTCCGGCTGGCTGTGTGGGGTGGGTGGGGCCCTGACCCCGCTGCCCTGCACCCCCACTGCCTCCTTCCTATAGGCCGTGTGCTCCTACCGCCAGGTGCCTTCATGGCCCTGAACCCCGAGCTGGGGTGCACACGCTCAGAGTCTGGGCTGAGGAGTGGAACTCCCTGGGGCTGGGGCTTCGGCCACTCGAACCTGGGACTCGCCCTCCCCAAGCAGGAAGGCCCCGGCCGGGCGCCATCGGCTGTCTTCTCTGAGCCCGGCGCGGGTGGGGGTGCCGGGGACCCTGCCCGCTGGCCTCACCATGGGCCTGCGGTCTTCACCGCCCTCCCCACGGGCCCCCTCACACTGCTGTTCCTACAGGGACGCCGCTCCGTGGTCTCAGGGCCCCCCAAGGGGATCGAAGCCCACCTCGGGACCCCCACCTCAACCATAGCTGCAAAGATCCTGTTTCCGCACGCTCGGGCTCCTGGCGTGCCGTGTGTTTTGCGGGGGCCACTGTTCGGCCTGCCGTGGGGGTGTGGTGGGGCGGGTGCGTCCAGAGGGGGGAAGCAGCGGGTTTCCTCCGGTGGCTGCGGCTTGCCGCTCCTGACCCCCCTCAACAAGCCTGGAGCCCGGGGGGCGCAGCCCGTGTTCATGGACCCCCTGTGGCCTCCCCGGCCGCCGCCCCCACCTTCCATAAGAACCCACTGCCGCTGGGGACCTTGTGGCTGACCCTTGACCTCAGAGAGCTCCGTCCCCCTGGCCGGGCCAGGGTGGACAGAAGTGGCTTTCCCCATCACCAAGGGGCAGCGCGGGGCCTCTGACCCCCAGTAGGCTGCGGGTCAGGCAGGCGCCGACTTCCCGGCGTTGGGGCTCCCTCTGAAGACAGAGCCCATGTGCGATGGCCAGGCCCTGGCCCCCCACGTGCCCCCGGTGAGGCTGGACGGGGGGTGGTCCCCGTGGGAGGGCACAGGTCTCACCCCTGAGTGCGAGCCCCACGTTCGAGTGCGTGCCAGGAGGGGAGCCTGCCGCCGCCCCATGTGCCCTGGGACCCCACGAGCGTCATGAGTGTAGCGAGAGCCACGTGTGAGCCCCAGGAACGGGGAACTCGCGGGCCACGCAAGGGCCGTGTCCAGGCGTCCCGGCAACACCGACGAAGCTGGGCTTCTGCGGGGTCGGCAGCCGGGGCCCACGTGAAATGGTCGCGGACAGAGCAGACTCGGAGGGAGAAATTCCGTGTGGGATAAAACACACTTTCCGGTTCAGCACACGACCCGTGGTCTCTGCATTGCCCGTAGGGGTAGGGGAGCCCCCACTCGGATACTGGCCAAGCGGCTTTGGCATTACACCCAGTGTTCCCCGGAAGTGCTGTGTGTCTTTATCCCCCAAATGTTCATTTCCTGCTTCCCAGAACAGCACAAACGTCTAGGGTTTTGGTATTTGAATTGCCAGAACTTCTCACGCACCAGGGAGCACCTGCGTCCCTGGGACCCTGAGGAGTGTGGTTCTGAGGGTTCTCCCAGGGGTGCTGCTGTGGCCCCCGCGGCCCCGCCGAGCAGCGGGGTCTGCATCCGGGGACTGGGGGACACGCGCGCCGTCCTGTCCAGCAGCCGTGGGGCTGCCGTGCCGGGAGTGGGGGGACAGAGGGGAGGGGCGGGGGGTGGGGAGGATCCCACAGGCCCCCCCGTGCTCCTCTGGGGTTGAAAGGAGAGGCGCTCCCTGGAGAAAGTGTGGGAAATCCACGGAGATAGGTAAAGAAGCCACACCCTTACCAGACTTTATTTTCCTCTTGGGGCCGAGCCTTGGGGCAGGGTGGGTAAGCCCACCACACGCACACCGGCCGCCAACACAGTCCCAGTGCCCTGATGTTTCTGTCTCAGAGTCGGGTCCCACCCAGGCGGGAGCCCCTGTGCGCTTCGGGCTGGAGCCAGCGGCCCTGGGTCAGAGGCCCGGGAGAGGAGGGACAGGAGAAGAGCTGTTTCCGCGGACCCGTAGAGGGGGACACCTAACGGGGGAGTCCTTGAGTGTCCTCCAAAGTCTGCGGCAAGCTCCTCAGAGGACCAGGACAGGAGCCCCCCACCAGGGCTCCGCATCTTGTGTTTACGGGCCCCCTTGGGGCTCAGGGGCTGGAGTCAGGGTTGCTGGACATCGGGGGCTCCATCACGCTGCCGGAGTTGGTGGAGGGGATAGGAAATGAAGACCACAGTGGGACAGGTGGGGCCCCATGGGGGGTCTTGGCCCCGGGTCTGCCCTGGATCTGCGGCCGCCCCTCGCTGCAGGACAGGCTCCTGGCGAGGACGGAGACGGGGCTGAACTCACTCGTTGGAAGAACTTGGCGTCTGCGGGAGGCGGGAGGCAGACACCTGGGCCCTCCCGGGGTCCCGTCTGCGAGGTAGCCCGGCTGGCCTGTCCCCGTCCTCAGGGCCTGCTGGTGGGGGCTCCTCAGGCCCTCCCGGGGGCCCCCAACCCCCGGCTCGCAGGGCCCTGGGTCACCCCAGCCCCCAGCCTGGCTGGAGCCGGAGACAAGAAGCAGAACTCCTTCCTTTGTTAATCATTTTCCAGTGAAACCTCGCTTTGGCCTGGAAAGTAGGCTGAGGCCTGGCGAGCGAGGGGGTGCCTGGACCCTCACACGGGCTGCGCGGGGCCGCCGCTGGGAGAGGCCGCCGGCTGGCAGCGTCTCTTCTCTGACTCACACGAGTATTTATAGCGGAAGAGCCGAGCGCCAAGGCCCAGCTCTCGCAGGGGAGTGGGGGCGTGCAGATGCCGGGGCACACCGCGGGGGCCTGTCTGTCCCCTTGGCCTTGCCGGGGTCTCGGCGGCCGGCAGACGAGGACGAGTGTGCAGCTTCCACCGCGCGTCCCAGACTCCGCACTGTTGCCTGTGGCCGTCCCGCGAGGCGCCCGCCCTTAAGGAGGTGGATGGGCCTCAGTCACGGTGCCGCCTGCGCGAGGCGAGGACGCGGGGTACCCCGTGTCTGCACCCGCGGCACCGTCGGAGCGTGCACGCCTCCCGTCTCCAGGCACCCGGAGCAGGAGCTGAGGCCCCCCCGGCCCGGGTCACCCTGCGCCTTCCAGCCGCCCACCCCACCTCCCCGGCCCCCACGGACCAGTACAACCCCAGGCCGCTCTGTCTGCGGGACAGCAGGTCTCAGCACCCCTGATGCGGTGGGGAGCTGCCTGGCCCCCTGCTGCGACGGCGGCCCCCACCCTGCCCTGCCCCCCCCAGACCACCTGGTGTTCTTGTCCTTCCTGTTCCAAACAACGTCCCGCGTGGCCTGTCTCAGGTGCCCGAGACCCCCCATGAAATGCCTCTCATGTGTCCAGGAGCCCTGCCCCCACCCGAAAAGTCAAGGGGAGATTCAATAGCAGAAACCGAAGCACAAAGAAAGGGCTACGGTGCCGGGTTCTTGGGGGAGCTGCGAGCGCGCGCGGCCGGGTGGACGGCGGGGGCTGCCCTGTGGGCTCTTGCGACCAGCAGAGTGAGGGCAGCAGACGTCTGTGAAGCGTGGGGAGAGGTCCCAGGCCTGTTTGTGCCCCCGACGTGCCTGTCATCTGCTCCGCCCCCAGCCCCGCCCCTCCGGCCACTTGTGCCCTTACGCCTGTCAGTCCTGGGGGTTCCCGAACTCGCCAAATTCCTGGTTCGTTTTTGGGGGTTCCCAAGCTGCCGTTGCTACTTTCACTGTGTCTGAGGCCGAGAAACCCATCTTGTCTCCCCAGGATGCCAGCCCACCCCGGGCAGCTCCGGCCCCCTGCAGTGGGCCCTCCAGCCCCCCGGGGTCCTCGAGGGGCCAGGGCAGAGGACGGGGTCCCGTGTGCCCAGACCGGCCCCTCCTTCCTCTGAGGTCGGGGCGGCTTTCCCAGGGTCCTGGTGCGGGAGCGCGGATGGCACCTGCCGCTGGCTGGTCTGGCTCGGGGGCCCCCGACCCCCCTGGGCAGAGGGCAGGAGGGCAGCGGCTGCCCAGACCCACCGTCTGTGTCTGCGGGTGGTGGTCGAGGCCAGCCCTGCCCCTCTGCGGGGTGACCGCCCTGCGGCACCTCCTGGGCCAGGGAAGGGGCCGTGGTGGGACCCGCGTGGGACCCGCCCCCGCCCCACCTCCTCCCTCCTCACCCCTGCTGGGGCCTCCACCAACCGCCTCTGCATCCCCGTGTGGGGGGAGCCAAGGGGGGTCAAGCTCCGTCCGGGCTGTGCGTGTATTCTAGAGACTCTGATTTCTCCCGTGGGACAGCGCCCCGGCTCCCACGTGACTCTCTGTGACGGCAGCAGCCGGGGAGCGGAGGGAGGCCCGGCCGAGGCCCCAGGCCTGTTCTCTGGACTCCCACCACCAGGCCGGCGGGCTCCATGGCTCTGGGCAGGACCGCCCGGCCCCGGGCTGGGAGTCCGGTCAAGCCCAGGCCTGCCCGACGCCCGAGCCGAGAGCCCCCCCTTGCCGACGCTGAGGACCGTGTCGGTGCGGAAGCACGTGTGGAGGGGAGAGGCAGAGTTTACCAGAGGTCGCGGCCGCGCCCGGCCGGTCCCGCACGTCTGCCTGGGACCACAGTGATTTATTTTCCTGTCTGAACCGTGCATTGCAGTGGGATTTGCAGCCACGAAAGTTCTTGGCCAGGACATTTGTGTCTTAGGAAATGTTGGGTTGCACTTTTATTTTTAGCGTCAGGAATGTGATGCTTGATATTATTTGGGTTTTTTGAGAAGGGCCAACTTTAAGATGAGAACTATGTCCCTTAACCCCGTGCCAATCCCGGAACACTCCTAAGGCTAAGAGAGGGCCAGGGCTCCACACGGAAAACACAAGCCGTCTTGTGCTCTGTCCCTGTAGGGACATTCTCGCCAAGGGTCTCTGGTGTGCCGGACCCCTGTGTCACTGTCCCAGGCTCCCAGGGTCAGGAAAACAAGCAAGTCTCCAGGCTGGAGGACAGGGGCCTCTCTGGGAGTGGTGACCCCCCTCCCCGCGCAGGGCGATGGGCTGCAGACCTAGGAAGGCGGCCGGCTGGGGCGGACGGCTGAGCCCGCAGCACACAGGCTCCTTCCGGCCCTCGGGTTTTCCGGGGGTGCACGGCCTGCTTCTCAGGCGCACCTCCCTCTTGTGGCTCAGTTACGGCCCAGGAGAAGGCTGGTTTTGACAGCCGCAGCGGGAGCTTTCCAGACCCCCGTGCCGGGGGTCCCTGTCGTGCCGTGGCTGCTGAGCCCTCAGGTCATGTCCAGATGCCCCGTTCAGTGCCTCTCCCGTCCCCCATCTGGAGGCCCGGTTCAGCCCACCGCTGGGCTTGCCAGCTTCGTGGCCCCTGTGCCCGTGGTGGTCACTTCTGAGCACAGCACGTCGGGGAGACATGGCCCTCGATGTGGAGACCTTGGTCTGCATCCTGGTTCTGCACCAGCGACTGTCCAGGCCAGTCACACAGTCACCATAGTCTCAACTCCTGCCGAGAAGGGAACGGGTTCCCCAGGACGAGCTCAGCAAGTGCGGCGGCCCCGGCCTAGGGCCTCCCTCTAGCCCCTCCCTCCTGCCCCGACAGGCGCTGCTAAGTCTGCACGCGAAGGCTCTGGTCTCCCGGAGCCGAGGTGCTTGGCACGAGAAGGCGCCTCCCTTGACTCAGTCTGCGTCAGGGGCCCCAGGAGGCATGGGACCCTCACCCTGTCAGGCCTGTGGAGTCCCCTCAGGCCCACAGCCTGGTTGTCGCTCTGACCCAAGCCCTGCTGCTTCCCCTCCTGCTGGTTCCTCGGGGCTGCAAGGCTAGGAAGTGCTCCCGGGGAAACCGGTTCCCAGCAGCGAGGGCGTCTGGGGTCTCCCTGCCGTTCCACATCCTGGGGCCCTAAGGGTTAGCACCGAAGGGACTGTCCGCTCAGAGATGAGCCTGTAGGTGAGGCAGCGGTCCTGCGGCGGGACCAAGCCCGTCCTGGCAGAGAGCGGAGAGTGGCCGTTGGCCCCTGGTCCCAGGCAGGTGGCTCGGCCTTTCTCTCCAGTTGGGGGTGGGGTGCACCGCATCTGGGCTACGGATCTCTGCGGGCTTGGGGCCAGCGCGTCTCTTTGACATTCAAAATCCAGTGCTCGCGTCTCTGGGCATTTGCTTCTACAACAGCTTTGCTTCTTCCCCATTTCACCGGGATTTGGGGAAGTTTAAAGTCTTCTCCAAGATTAGGTGGAGTGTGCTGGGCCCATGTGGCTCATGGGGGCCAGCCGACCCTTGGTGAAGCCCCAGGAGAGCAGCATGGCCCTGGCTGCCTGTCCTTGGAAGAAAGGGGACCCAGTGCCTGCCGGGGAGGGGCATCCCAGGCAGCCCTGTGGAAACCAAGGCCTCTCCGTGACCTGGTGTCCCTGTCCACCACCAGCACCATTGTCCCTGCCAGGACACCACTGTCCTCTCTGAGCCCCCAGACCCAGCACACAGGAGGGGCTCATAAATGTTGATGAGCAGGTGAGCAGGTGAACACTCGAAGCTCCCATGTGGCCTATGGGGCGCCGGCACCGCCAGGCAGAATCCCATCCATGGAGGGCGGTCCCCGGGCTGCCGCTTGGACGGGCAGGAGCCGTGGGGGCTCGTGTGCCCCGGCATGGGATGGTTTTAAAGGTGCTGGACGTGCTCGTCTCTGTTTGCAACAAGCCGTCAAGCTGTGCACGTCGGGAGACCGATGGGGCCTTCCGTTTCGTGTGTGCCTTTGTTTTGTTTCCTGAAGATTTTATTTATTTGAGAGAAAGAGCGAGTGAGCGAGAGAGCACAAGCAGGGGAGCAGCAGGCAGAGGGGAAGCAGGCTCCCGGCTGAGCAGGGAGCCTGATGCAGGGCTCGGTCCCAGGACCCTGAGACCACGACCTGACGCTTAACCGACCGCGCCCCCGGGCGCCCCGTTCATTGTTCATAGGATGCTCTTTAACCCACTGGTGCGTCGGGGGCTGCGGCTAGGCGTTGGGGGTTTCTCTCTTCTTTCTAGTTCTCTGGGGTTTCCACATTTTCTGTAACATTTTCATAATTTAGAGAACGAATTTTTTAAATGTCTGAAGTCATTCTGAAAACTAAGCCTCTGTGCTGCCCGCCGTGTTCCGGAAGGGTCTCCGGTGCTCTGGGCGACAGGGGGACCAGCTCTGGTCATCCTGCGGCCGGTCCCACCCACTGTATGTCCAAAGTCACACCAGGCCTGCCCGCCACCCTGCCCCCTGCTCCAGCCGGGTCCACCCTGCACACCTCCTGCCCCGGTGCTGCGGCTGCTCCCAGGAGCCCCGGTGTCTTGGGGCCTGTCTTGGCGCCGGAGTTGGCGTTGGAGACCACCGGGCCAGCGTTGGAGACCACCGGGCCGGCGGGTCGTCCACGTTCCCGGGCCGTCGGGGGCCACTGCAGGAAGCTCTCGGCCGGTCCGCACTTCCCTGCGTGCGGAGCCTCCCCCCAGCGGCCGTGGACGCTGTCCGGGCTCCCAGGGAGAGGGGCCGGCGGGGATGCTACGCTAGGGGAGCTCCGGGTCCATCGGGGCCGAGTGCCCGCGCAGGTGTCTGTGCCCCCGGGACCCACAGAGCATCCCTGCCGGCCCGTGTGGTCCAGGCGCTACACCGTGAGGCTCCGAGTAGCGCCGTCCCATGGGTTCGCGGCCATTTTCTGTCGTGTTTTACGGCATGTCTTTAAGATACGGGAAAGTCACGTGGTCCCACGCAAGACTGCACGGGCCGGGACTCAGGAAGCCTCCTCCCACTGCCAGCACTACTCGGCCTCCCCGGGGTCCCTGGGAGCACAGAGCCGCTGCCCTCTGGGACGGCCCCGTCCTTCTGGGAGGTGGCCTTCCGCGGACACGAGCACGAGCTGGGGGAGGCAGACCTAGGGACAGGGAATGAGCAGCCTCGTCGGATCCGCTGGGACCTGATGCAGCCACCGGAGCTGCCCCAGGCTCTGTGCGGCCAGTGCTGACCCCAAACGGACCTGGACAGAGGACCCCAGGAGGCCACCTCGAGCCAGAGCCCAGGTGGGCCCTGCGGTACCTGCTGTCGTGGAGGCCGCTTCTCCTCTCACTCACGGAGGCTGCCTGGTGTGCCCACACCGGGCGATTCAGGGGACTTCCGGTGGCCTGTGATTGCTCCCTGGGGACAGAGGTCATCCCAAATGTCTTGTCCACTCACTCACTCCTTCCCTCCTTCCCCACGGCCTGTCCCTCCTCCCAACACTCTCCATAAATGATGAGCCTCTATGTTTCGCGGCCGCCCCTTCTGAACCCCTCTGGTCCTCAAGTCACAGCCTTCGCTTACTTGGGTCCCTCGACAGCTGCCTATAGAGCACGCACGGGACAGGGCAGCCCCTAGGTCCCCCTAGGGATATGGCAGTGAGGGCCTCTCAGCTTACAGGCCAGGCCAGGGACCAGTCCAGCAAACCGTACCCCAAGCCAGTTGGCTGGTGGCCAGTGCAGTGGGAAACTTGGGCTCTGCCAGGGCAGCATGGTGGTGGGGGCAGGGGGAGAGGGGAGAGGGTCATAGACCAGGCCAAGGGACACTGGGCACTGCAGGGTCTGGGCCTCACCAGTGCTTGGGAACCAGCCTCCTGCGGAGCAGAGCATGGCCCTGAGCAGAGGCCTGGGGGTGGGGGAGGCGTTGAGGAGTGCGGGGGCGGGGGTGATGGCCGCCCAGGATGCTTCAGCAGGTAGCGGGAGGGTGCGGGACCCGGGCACTCTGAAGGCACGCCTGGAAGGTCCGCTGAGGTCACACGCGGTGTGAGAGAGAGAGAAGTCCAGGGCTCCAGGGCTGTGTCGCCCTGAGCTGACAGGGACGTGGGAGAGAAGCCGTCTTCGGGAGAGGCAGAGTGACCGGGGACAGACTCAGCCCCCGACACAGCCCCACATACCCTCAGGCGGCGCAGTTCGGGACGGGGCCCGGGTTCTCACGGACGCGGCAGGTGTGCGGGCTGGAAGAGGTCGAGAAGCCATAGTTACCGGGAGAGACCCTGGACCCCGAAAGCCACAGCAAGAACGACGCTCTGCAAACAAGGACAGAAGAGCAGAAGCCTTGACATCCGGAAGGTAGTTTTCAACGTGAAAACTCAGTGGGAAGGCTGGGAGACAAAGAGCAAGAAATTCCTAAAATGCGCAAAAGTAGACAAAGACACGGGTTATGAGAGAAAAACGGAAAAGTCCATTTTTCTGAGTCTGGGTATTCCAAACCCACCCGAAAGAGTGAGGAACCTGAGGTCCCAGGAAGGAAATGCGGACAGTGAGTACCAGAAAGTTTCCCGGGGTTGAACACAGACGGCGAAGCCCAAGTGCCTTACATGGCGTGAAGGACAGGACATCCACCCCGTGTACCGGCTCTCGTCCTGGACGCAAGCACATAGAGAAGATTCTGAAGTCTGGCAAGAGGAAGAACAAGCTGTCTATGAAGGAACAGAATGGTGCTGCTGCCATTAGGCTTCTGCAGAAGGGCCTTGGGGTTTCTGAGAAATCCTGACAAGGAGCCCAGAGTTTTATACCCAGCCCAGCAGTCCCGCACGACCGATGGAGAAGGAGAGTGCGTTTGGACCTGCAAGAGCTCAGGACACATGCGTCCCTTCTGTCCTGAAGGAACTGGCAGGCAAGAGGACGACGTGGGGTCCGGGAAAAAGCGGCTGCACCCCGAGAGCACAGAGAGTGGGGTCGACAGATGTGGCGCAGCTCTGCCTGGCAACGTCCCGGGCGGCAGGAGTCAGGGACCTGACACCCTTGTCTCCAGCACAGGTGGAGTCCTTTCAACAACAGAGTAATTACGAAGCAGGACGGACTGGGGCGAAGGCGCATATTTCTGTCATCGGGAGAAAAGAAATGTGGTTACGATCTCCAACAAAAACACAGCTTGTCCCAATGAGTCGGCGTCCGAGGAGGAAGCCAGCGGGACGGGGCAAGCGTTGGAGCCACTGAGGAAGTGAGAGAAGACGGGACCCATGTGCTCTTGGAGCCTGGAGTCCGGCGCAGTGGGGGCCCAGTCCTGGGCCGTGGGGGGCAGCGTGCGCCCCAGGGCTCTGCCGTGCGGTCCAGGTCCTCTCTGTGCCAGCCGGAGCTGGGGCGCCAGGAGGGCCGGCCTCACCTTCTGAAGGCCGACGGGCTTCTGCCAGACTCTGGTTTCTTCGTCACTGGCTTGTAAATCCTTCTTTGTGTTTGCTGGGGAAGCCAGAGGCCATGTGACGCTTTTGGCCCAGGGAGCAGAGAGGCGGTCGGGGGAGGGAGAGCTGGCCCTGGCCAGAATGCAAATCCCGGCGGCCCGCGCTCTGCTCGCCTCCCGCCACCACTGGCTGGGGCAGGGGTCCTCCCCCCGCAGATTCCCCCCCGGCATCGGTGTGTCCGTCCTGGGTCCCCCTCCAGGTTCTGACCCCCTCCACCTGTTCTAAAGGAACCGATGGCGTGGGTGAGGGACAGGGGCCGCCTTTCGTCTGGGCCAGACTCGCGCCCAGCCTAGACCCGTGCGCGCACTGACAGCTCCGGCCCCCAGACACAAAGCAGAGGTCTCCACTCCTCACCATAAAAGGGAGCATAAGTCCTGGGAATGTGTGAATATAACAGAGATGCGGCGGCCCTCGGAGGGCCGGGCTGGAAGGGCAAACGTCCTGAGCCTGGATAGAGCCCTAGCGCCCCAGAATCCTCCAGAAGCAGAAAGTAGGGGAAACTAGTGTGCACGAGGCCTTTCCCCGAAGCTGGGAAATGGGCGTGGTGGGGAGCAGGGCTGGCGCTCAGGAGGCAGGACAGGCCAAGCTGCCGAAGGTGGCAGAGAGGGTCTCGGGCGCCCCCGGGGTGTGTGCCCGGGACGGGGCGGCCTGGCTGAAGGTGAGCTCACTGCAGGCTGTGGTCTGTCACCGAGGCCGTCGGGAGAAGCAAAGGCACGAACCTGGGTTGAGCCTCACACCGTTCTGTGCGGGCAATTCCAATGGCTTTCAAAATCAGAGACGTCTTTACAACGTTGAAACTGGAAAGGCTTTTAAACTGTACCAGCGTCCAGGGGCCCCTGATACTTCTGGCTTCATAAATATGGAGTGGTTTCTGCCCGACAGGGCCCGCGTGACGAGGGTAAAAGGTGACACGGGCCGGAAAGCCGTGGACAGGGGCCTGAATCCTCTGGAAGAAGGTGGGCCTAGAAATCTGGGCGCAGAAGACTTGCCCACAGAGATCGGGAGAAAAGAAACACCAGGGACTCCATGTGTGCTCTGTACACTCACACACACGCCCACGTGCACAGACACACACGCACACGTAACACGCACCTGTTCTGACAAGCACACCAGCCCTGTCTCATGCCCTCCTCCATCCCAGGACCCTAGGATCATGACCTGAGCCAAAGGCAGACGTTTAACCGACTCAGCCACCAGGCGCCCCTGCCTGATGCCATCTGACTACGGGGGGACCCCAGCTGTCCGCTCGCAGGAGCTTCTCCTGTCGGTCCGCCAGCCCGTGCGTGCGAGGCCTCTGCCCATCAGACCTGAGACCGAGACTAGCTGCCACTCAGTGGGGTGGCTCTGCCAGGCCTGGTGACGCCAGCTGGTCATGTTGTGGGTCCCCCAAGGACCAAGCCGGGGAGGCTGTGCTGAGCAGTGAGGGCTCCGGGACAGACAGAGCAAAGGCGGACCACAGCCAGGAGGACGCCTGAGAGACCCACATTTGATGCCCCCAGAGAGGCCACATGGCGTCCTGCTGCGGGGACATCAGCAGGAGGTGCGGGCCGGCTGCGGGCAGATGGACCAGCCTCTGCTCCTGGACCTCCCGCCCTGCCCCGGGGTCATCTGCTCTCCCCGGTGGGAGTCCTCATCTACAGAGAAACCCGGGGGCACGGCCTCTTGCTCTGTGGTCACCACCAGAGGTAGGAAGGCCCATGTCCCCCCTGCAGAGGGGAACGGGGTGCTTCTGGGGGGCGATGTTCTTGGGGGACACTCCCAGGGGGGTTATGTTCCTGGGGGGGTCATTACTGGGGGGATGTTCGGGGGGGGTATTGTTCCCAGGGAAGATGTCCCTGGGGGTTACTCCGGAGGGAGGGTATCCCTGGGAGATGCTCCTGGAGGGATACTAGGAAGGGGCGTTCCCCGCGGTGGTGCTTCTGGGGTGGTCAGGGGCACTCTCGGGGAAGTCTTCCATGCCCCTCCCCCAGGGCAGAGGACCCACTGACCGCCGTCTGGACTCCAGACTGGCCCAGGCCGCTCCCTCCACCGGGCATGTGTGATGAGGGTAAGATTTTATTTGGGAAAAAAAGAGTTTCTGCCACCAAATGTACAAAGGGTAAAAGCCACCATGTGCCCAGCACACCCGGGGGCGCCCAGCTGTCGGGGAGCTCCGTGCGGACCGTCACTGCATCTGTCCCTCTGGGGAGGCTGCCCAGAAGGGGCGCTCCTGGCTGCGCGCTCTGTGTCCTGCCCAGGGCGTCTCTATTTTGGAAGGTGAATGCGGCAATTAAGGGAGGAAACCGCCCCTAACTGCGCCCCTGGTGTTTTAAGGACCCACAGATGCTTACTTTCAGCCTGAAGTTCTTTGTCTAAATTCATATTTTACAGTTTAACCGAATTACTCTCATTCATTTTTAAATTCCCGGGAGGCGCAGCCCTCCCCGCCCGCCGCTTTCAGAGCACCCCCACGGATGTTGTTATTTTGCCCACAGATAAATAAAAAATGGCCAAGACCTAAAAGTTGGCATTTTTCACTTGTCTGGTCTTCTCTGGGAGTTCCCCAGGTGTTCTGGGAAGAAAAAAGAGAAAATAGCCGAAAATCTAAGTAACTGGAAAATCCCTTGGCCACGGTGGGGCGGGGATCCCACCGACAGTTGAGAGCGCTCTGAGACGGCTGTGAGGTCTCCTGGCGGGGGCACAAGTGCCCAGGGCACTCGGGGGTGCGGGAAGGTGACATGACAGCCCCCCACACCTGTCTCTTCCCGTCTTTAGGACAGAGATGCAAGGAGAAACACTCCGGGCCCGGGGCCCTGCCAAGACGCTGGGCTGGCCGGGGCTGTGGCTGGCCCCTGTCCCGTGCAGCCCCGAGGGACAGCTGCGGGAACATCTTGTCACCTAGAGATGGACGGCGGAGGCCCGGGGAGCTGGGTGGGCGGCGGTGCCGGATGCTGAGGGGGCCTGAGGCCAAGGGGTCCGTAGCCCCACTCCAGCCTGCTGATATGTGGCCCGTCCTGAGTTCTTCACTTCCATTTTCTTGTCAACTATTGCATTAAAGCAGTACGTATATGCGTTCGTGCATGGCTGGGCGTCCTCTAACATTTTGGCCTTTGTTTAAAAAAAAAAAAATCTGTGTGCGTGTGTAGAGGGAGAGAGAGAGAGAGAAAATGTACAAAAAGGTCTAAAATGGGGGCATGTAGGTACAGAGTTGACAGGTTTTGTACGGTTATTTCAACTTTTCTGTGAGTGTGACATTTTTGAAGATAAAAAAATTTAGTTGAAAAAATATATCCAACAAAATGAAACCACATTTTAACGTACGTGATGGTAGCATTCTCTGATTAAAGAGAAAAGAACATTTTGTGTTCCTGCCTCAAAAACACCCGAGACCCACGAACTTCTTCAGCCACACGTCAGGTAAGGGCATCCGTGGAAAATCCTTTCTCCCCGGGGCGGGGCCGGAGCTGCCGGGGCCCCGGGACCTGGACCCGACCACTGTGTTTTCTGCCCAGGACCTCGGAGTGCCTCTGGGTCTTCCAGCGGGCAAGATGCTGCCTGTGGGGCCTGGAGCAGTTCTTTCCCAACTTCTGGAACATTCAGTTTCTCATCTGGTTCTGGAAAATGGGAACGTTGTTACTGGCTCTGCCTGTATCACAGGTGTTTTGTAAAACCACCGAAATTATGCAAGATCTGTAATGTTTTTACAGACCAAGCTAAGCAAATGGATAGTCGGATTTCACTGTCATTGTTTCCCCATAGCCGCCCGTATAGTTACCATTCCACGGTGCGAGTCATTTAAAAAAACGAGTTGTTTTTGAAAGGAGAGGTTGAGGGGCCCACGGCGGGCACAGTGGTGGAGGGTGCGGCTCTTGACCTCAGGGTCCTGGACTCGAGCCCCACATTGGGGGCAGAGAGAACTTAAAGGCAGAATCTTTTTTAAAAAATTTTTTAAAAACATTTTTATTATTATTTATTTATTTGACACAGATCACAAGTCGACAGAGAGAGAGGAGGAAGCAGGCTCCCTGCTGAGCAGAGAGCTCAATGCGGGGCTCGATCCCAGGACCCTGAGATCATGCCCTGAGCCAAACACAGAGGTTTTAGCCCACTGAGCCACCCAGGCGCCCCTCTTTAGGGGGATCTTTAAAAAAATAAAAGATGAAGCCAAAGAAGAGGTAGAGCCAGTAATGAATGATAATATAAAGTGGGGTCCTGGCACATAGAAACTACGAGAAAATTAGGAAAATCTGAGAAATGCCTAAACTTACACGAATAATAATGAAGCTCACATGAATAATAATAATAATAATAATAATAATAATAATAATAATGTAGTAATATGGGCTTGTTGTGCTCGAGACGCCGCAGTGATGCCTAAGCAGAGGGACTGGGCGAAGGGCGCACGGACCCTCTCCATGCCGCCTCTGCAGCCTCCTCATGAATCCGGAAGTACTCTAACATTGATTTCTTTTTTCTTAAGATGACTCGGGAGCCCGTTTGAAGGGATTCTGGTAGGGACGGTCCAGGCGTCAGTAATGACCGTGGCCAGTCTTAAGCCCAGCAAATGTGCGCACTTCATTATGACGTTGGAGGAGGGAGTCCGTCATCTTCGGAGGGGCCGGGAGCCGGCTCGTGGCCTTGGGAACTGGAGCTGAAGGGACAGGGAGGGGCTCTCCTGCCTTCCTACGGACTGTTGCCCGGGCAGCCAGGAGTAGAGGAGAGAACCGCCCCGGCTGACGTGCTCCGCCTAATGCGGGAATGACGGGGAATAAAGGGACGCTGTCACCACGCTGCAAACCTGTGAACATAGACGCATGTGTTAAGGGTCAGAAGCTGCAGACATCCTGAAGAAGGACAACGTGCCGTGTCTCCTGGGGTCCTGGTGAAGGGGTAGAATCTGTCCATCCTGGTCCCCGATCCACCCACCACCCCTCAGGAGACAGGGGACAGAGGAACACGCTGGACCGCACCATGAGGGAGTGCTTGGCCTCCCACGAGTCTGTGCAGGGCCGCTGGCCCAGCATGGACAAGACAGGGCTGGAGAGAGACCCCGCAGATTCAGGGACCCGAGTGGCCCACCGGCTTTACAGACGATGGCCAAGACCCGTCCACTGGGATAGAACCGCGCGGAGTGCACGCGAGTGACTCCCGCGAAAGCCAGGGTCCCGGCGACAGGGAGGAGGGCAGGCGGGCGCCTGTGCGGCACAGGGCGGGGCTGCTGGGCTCGGCGCCTGCGGCTGCTTCCTGGGGGGCCCTTTGCGACTCATTCAGCTGTGCGCGTTTTGAGTGAGCTTGATTTATGATATACGTTACAATAAAAAGATTAAAAAAATGAGAAAACTAAAAATCAACGGTGCGGCAAATAACTCTCCAGATTAATCTTTTACGGCAGAATATTTCATTCGTGTAACCAATGTGGCAACGTGACTGCCGGGAGGTAAGGGGGGGCCCAGTTGTGGCGAGGCCCGCCCAAGGCCTCATTACCCTCTGGACGTGTTTATGCCTTCAGAGGGTCCATTCGGGCCTTAAAAGGAAAGCCCTAGCTGGCTCGTGGCTGCTCACATTTCATCACTTTATAAGTATCTGGGAAGCATTTTGTTGGTGTGACCGCATTGCTGTGTGATGTGTGAAGCTGACTTCGCCGTTAATGTGAAATTACCTGTCGGACGCTTCTCTCCGCCTGGTTGAGATCCAGGGACCTGATAGGCTGGCCTCCAGCAGGCTCCCTCCCCCAGGGCTCCCCGTCACCCCAAAGCCAGCTCCAGAGCCCTTCCTCACACCCTGAGCACAATGGCAACGCTGTGCTTCTCTCCAGCTGAGGTCATTGCTTTGGCTCGGAGAGTGGCTGTGGCCTGGGCCTGGGCCGGGACAGTGAGAGGAGACACGGGCTCTGCCGGCGGCGGCAGGTTCACGCGGCCCACTGATAGGGGGCTGGAGAGGCAGGAAGGGCCCTGGGGTGAGCACAGCAAGGCTGAAGGCAAAGATGTTCAGCTTTCGGTTTTGTTACTGTGTTTGTTTTTTATTTTCAGGGTTTTTTTTAAGTGAATTTAACACCCAGCCAGAGGGACGTGGAAAATAACATGACAGATTCTGTCTATCCCAGTGGACACAGGAGGCCGCAAGGTCAGCTGAGAACCAAACGCCCGTTCTGTTCCCAGCTGTGGCCTCCCTGGGGACGTGAGCCCTGAGTAGATGTGACAGAGCCCGAGGGAACCTACCCACGCCCGACATGGGCTGCGAAGGTCTCTGCTGTTGTTTGCACAAGGATGACTTAGTTGTCACTCTAATTATAAACCCGTAAACTCTTTTCAACATTAAAAATAAAATGTGTGGTGCTTATTTGCATCTGAAGAAATTTTAATGTGAAGTTACAAAGATCTGATCAAGGAGTATAATTCTTCTCTGAGAGGTTTCAGACTATTACTGATTTTCAGACCACGGCTGATTTTTCCTCTGCTGCTGTTGCCTTAGTATTTTTCAGTATTGTTGTTGTGATCTTCTGGTGAACCAAAGAGTCGAATGCAACAGTTTCTGCTTCCATTCATGGCCAGGTAGTTCCTAATTGGACCATTTCTTTCAGAGATGATGACTATAAACTCGGGATGAGAGTTGAAAGCACCACCAGAGATGTGCCGGGTAGTAGTAACCCAAAGCAGGAGCATTTGGAGGGGATGAGGGGGACGCTAGTAAGAAAGAACGACACCGGGTGACTTTTCTGTATTTTATAACCCTCAGTCTCAGAGCAGACTCTAGTTCACATTTAAGTAGACAGATAATGTTATCAACCACTTTTTTCTGTGTTCATGGGGTCAGAAGAACAGAGAGGAAAAAAAAAAAAGAATTGAGAAAATGAAATGACTCTGAGGAGCCCATAGTAATATTAAAAAGTTGAGTGTACATTTAATCATAGTCTAAGGAAGAGAAGAGAGAATTAACAGCTGAAAAACTTCTAGTTTTGGTGGAAAAGCTAGACTGATATATTTAAGAAGCGCAGCAAACCCCAAGTAGAGCACATACCAAGACAACCACACGTTAAGTACGTCACGATCGAAGCACGGAAAACCAAAGATCAATGGAAAATTTCATGACAGCAGTCACAGGAGCACAGCTCACTGGTAAGGCTGATTCAAATAACTGAATAAAATATGGAGTCTCCACTAGGCAGACAATCAGTAATGACACAGTTCAACTCAACATCAATCCATCAACAGGGTTCGACATCTACATCTACAGACCACTTCCTCCAAAGGGAGCGGGATACACATTCATGAACACTGTCATGGAATAGTCATTAGGACTGACCGTGTTCTGGGCCATAAACACACCTTGGCAAATTTAAAAGAATAGAAATCATACGGTGTATGCTCTCAGACCACAATGGAATTAAACCAGAAGTCATGATAGAAAGACAGCTGAAAAATCTCTGAATACATTAAGATTAAAAAACACACTTCTAAATAACATATGGGTCAAAGAAGAAATCACAAGAGAAGTTTAAAAATATTTCCAAATAAATGAAAATGAAAACACAGTTTATCAGACTCTGTGTAATGCAGTGAAAGCAGGTTTAGGGGAAATTTATAGCTCGTATCAGAAAAGAAGAAAGATCTGAAATCAGTCATCTAAGCCTCTATCTTGGGAAGCTAGAAAAAGAAAAGCAAATTAAATCTAAAGTAAGCAAATGAAAAGAAATAATAAAAATTAGAACAGAAATCAATGAAAATAAAACTGGGAAATTAATAGAGTAAGTCAACAAAACCAAAAGCTGATTCTTTGAAAAGATCAATGAAATCAGTAAGCCTCTAACAAAAAGGAGCACACAAGTTACTAGTATCAGAAACTAGAGTGAGGACAACAGCACGGGTCCCCTAGACATCAAAGAGACAAAGGAGTACTGGGGACAATTCCACGCTCACAAATGTGATGACCTCGGTAGGAAGGATCAGTTCCTTGAAAGGCACAGTCTGCCAACACCCACACAAGAAGAAACTGACAATTTGCAGAGGTTCATGTCTACAAAGGTACTGAATTAAGACTTAATAACCTTCCGGGACACCTGGGTGGCTCAGTGGGTTAAGCCTCTGCCTTCGGCTCAGGTCATGATCCCAGAGTCCTGGGATCGAGTCCCGCATCGGGCTCTCTGCTCAACGGGGAGCTTGCTTCCCCCTCTCTTTCTCTGCCTGCCTCTCTGCCTACTTGTGATCTCTGTCTGTCAAATAAATAAATAAAATCCTAAAAAAAAAAAAAAAGACTTAATAACCTTCCAAAACAGAAAGCACCTGGCCCAGATGGGTTTAGGGGTGAATTCTTCCAAACATTTAAGGAAGAAATTATACCAATTCTTTACAATCTCTTTCAGAAGACAGAAGCAGAGGGAGTACTTCCGGATTCATTTGAAGAGACCAGCGTTACTCTAACGCCCAAACCAGACAAAGACATTGCAAAACAAGAAAACTGACGACCAGCATCTCTCAGGAACACAGATGCCAAAATCCTCAACAAAATATTAGCAAATTGAATCCAACAAGGTATGAAAAGAATTGTCCATCACAATCAAGTGAGACTTATCTTAGAGGAGCAAGGCTAACACAACATCCAGAAATCAGTTAATCCATCAAATCAATATGCTGAAGAAGAAAAATCACCCATTATCTCAATAGATTCAATGAAGGCATTTGACAAAATGTTGTACCTATTTATGGTAAGCTCTCCTGGGAAACAGATATAAAGGGGAACATCCTCAACTCAGGGAAGGGTATAGGGTATCTACAAAGACCTACAGCTGGTGTTATACTCAATGGTGAGAAGTGTGAGGCTTTCTCACTAAAATCAGGTTCAAGGCAAGGATGTCCCTCTCTCACTTCCTTTTAATATCACACCAGAAGTCTGACCTAATGTGGTGCCGTAAGAAAAGGGGGGAAGGGCATAGAGACTGAGAGAGAAGAGATAAAGCTTTGTTGCAGATGACATGACTGTTTGTGTAGAAAATCCAAAAGAACTGATGAAAAAAACCTCAACTCCTGGAACAAACAGGGGATGATAGGGAGGTTACAGGATCCAAGAATAATATCCGAATGTCAGTTATCTTCCTACATTCTATACAATAAAGAAGCAGAACTTGACATTAAGAACACAATACCATTTATAGTAACACCCCCCAAAATGAAATATTTAGGCATAAATCTAACAAAATATGTACAAGATCTGTATGAGGGAAACTACAAAGCTCTGATGAAAGAAATCAAAGAATTAAACAAATGCGGAGATAGTCCATGTTCATGGATGAGAAGACTCTGTTGTCACGAAGTCCACTCTCCCCGGCTCAATCTGTAGACTCAGATCGAAGTCACTGTGTGGGCATCGGCAAACTGATTCCACAGTTTACATGGAGAGCCAAAGACCAGGCATAGTCAAACCGGTGTTGAAGGGGGCAACGTTGAACTCACACCACCTGAGTTCAAGACACTCTGAGGCTCCGAGAGTCAAGACGGTGTGGTATTCGTGGACGTACAGAGAACTGGGTCAATGGCCTGGAACAGAGAGCCGTAAACACGCACACAGTCAGCTCACCTGCGGGAAAGGAGCAAACGCAACGCACTGGAAGATCTTTCTTCTTTTGGTTTTGTTGACTTACTCTATTAATTTCCCAGTTTTATTTTCATTGATTTCTGTTCTAATTTTTATTATTTCTTTTCATTTGCTTACTTTAGATTTAATTTGCTTTTCTTTTTCTAGCTTCCCAAGATAGAGGCTTAGATGACTGATTTCAGATCTTTCTTCTTTTGGTTGTTTCTGTAACGAACAGTGACGGAAGAATTGGACTTCCAAAAAAAAAAATTAACCTAGACACAGACCTCACGCCCTTCACAAGAATTAATTCACAATGGATCATAGATCTACACATAAAATGCAAAACTAGGAAACCCTTAGGAGACAGTATGGAAGAAAATCTAGATAATCATGGGTTTGGCAGTAACGTTCTATTTTATTTTATTTATTTTTATTTTTTATTTAAAAAAATTTTATTTATTTATTTGGCAGAGAGAAAGAGATTGCAAATAAATAGAGAGGCAGGCAGAGAGAGGGGGAAGCAGGCTCCCCAATGAGCAGAGAGCCCGATGCGGGCCTCGATCCCAGGACCCTGAGATCATGACCTGAGCCGAAGGCAGACGCACTGGGCCACGCAGGCTCCTGGCAGTAACTTTTTAGATACAATAACAGAGACACGACGCATGAATGACAGAGCTGATAGGTGGGTTTCATCAAAATTAAGAACTTTCCTCTGTGAAAGACGGTCAAGGCAACAAAAAACAAACCACAGATTATCAGAAAAGATTTGCAAAACAGTATCAGATAAAGCACTGTTGTGCACAATATACAAAGAGCTCTTAAATTCAGTAATAAGAAAATAACCTGATTAAAAGCTGGGCGGAAGATCTCGACAGACACCTCACCAAAGACAACACAGAGGGCAACCGAGCACGCGAAGAGATGCTGTCACCGTGTGTTATCAGAGAAATGCAAATGACGGACCAGACGCCACAGCACCTTCACTGGCGCGGCTGCCCTCCAGAGCACGACGGCCCTTCACTGGCGCGGCTGCCCTCCAGAGCACGACGGCCCTTCACTCGCGCGGCTGCCCTCCAGAGCACGACGGCCCTTCACTCGCGCGGCTGCCCTCCAGAGCACGACGGCCCTTCACTGGCGCGGCTGCCCTCCAGAGCACGGACGGCACCGAGGCCCAGGGAGGACGCGGAGCTCCCTGAGCGATGGTTCGTTGCCGGTGGGAACACAAAATGGTGTTTCTTTTTAGTTAACGTGTAATGTGTTATTTGCCCCAGGGGTCAAAATGGTATTTTAGCAGACACCTTTGAAGACACTTTGGCTGTTTGCACAATGTGATGTTTTCTTTTAAAAAGCAATTGAAGGTAAAATGGGAAACAGTCAAAGAGATCCAACATGTACCCATGGCAGCCCCGAGGAAGAAGATGACACACGGGACAGAGCATTTAAGGCGATTATCCAATCATCCAAGAATACCCTTTAAATGAAGGAAACAAATTTTTAGGTCACAAAAAGCTCACACTGGACTTCAAGAAAAATGGTCACCCCACTGTCAGCAGTGAGACACCCTGGAAATTTACTAGACTTGCGTTAATTAAAGTAAAAATATCTTCTTAGCAGCCTCGCAAGAACATGAAGCTGGTTATAAAGAGAAGCATGGGCGGGGCCTTGGGCTCCGTCCCCGCGGCAGCTGGGCCGGGAAGGCCGCGGGCGAAGCCCTGAGATCCCCGGGGACAGGTCTCTGGGGCTCAGCCTCACAGGCAGCCCCGGTGTCGTAAGAGAAAGGCGACCGACTGACCGTCTTCTGCATGCGGAGCTCGGGGGACGCTGGTCCTGCGAGCCAGATGGTACAGCTCAGCCCACTAAGGAATGAGTTTCAGAACATCAGACACCAGCAGGGAGCCTTGGCGCCGTGTAGCCGGAGGACTGAGGCGGAACAGGTTTGCGAGAAGGCTCGATGACGGGTTTCGACGCCAGAGAAGCGCCGACGCTCGTGGTGGTGTGGAGGGGCAAGGAGCCGGCAGGGCTGACCCTTCCACGGCGAGGGTCCGCCGATGAGGGGCCTGCCTCCGGGATCGCGGTGCCCTCCTGTGTCTTCTCTTCCTCACGACTTTCTCAATGGCGTTTTCTGCCAGAACACCGTGTGAGACACACGACAGACACAACACGCGTGCATCCACGGCTCCGTGTCCAGGAAGGCCTCCCCTCAGCCGTGCACTATAAGCTGCCACGTTTTGGGGAGTCAGAAGTCCTACATGGATCCCGGGTGGTGCGGGGGCAGCGCCTTGAACCCCTGCATTGTTCAGGGTCCACAGTCACTGGGAAGGAGGGCCGGTGTCCCATGTTCTTCTCTTTGGGGCTGGGGCTAAAATATACTATTCAAAATTGATAGGGGCGCCTGGGTGGCTCAGTGGGTTGGGCCGCTGCCTTCGGTTCAGGTCATGGTCTCAGGGTCCTGGGATCGAGCCCCACATCGGGCTCTCTGCTCAGCAGGGAGCCTGCTTCCCTCTCTCTCTCTCTGCCTGTCTCTCTGCCTGCTTGTGATCTCTGTCAGATAAATAAATAAAATCTTTAAAAAATAAAATAAACTAGACAAAGCGGGGGATAGAGGTCCCGTGTGGCTAACCATGAGCAGTTAGCATGAGAAGACGTCCCCCTGGTGGGAGACGGCCGGGGCGAGACACACAGAACCCCAGCTTGCGGGGGTGCCCACGGCGTACGCTTCCGGAGCGGGGAACTGGCTCATACAAAATGCAAATCTAGTTGCTTAAGTTTTAAAATAAAATAAACAGGCCCCAATTTGTTCTCAAAATGGTAGGCACCTATCTGACACAAAACGTGGTGCGTGAGAAGCCCGCGCGCATCGCCCCTTCCAAGCTGCTCTTCTAGCTTTTGCCTCCAGGAGCTATGGCGGTCGCGACCCGGGAGCCAGAAGTCGTCGCAAAAACAGCCACTTGGGGCCTGAGACCATGTAATGACCCTCGGGGCGCTCAGGAGAGGGAGCTGCTTCTCTGTCTTTGCTAAGATTGAGTTTCGTGGCCAGCCTGAGGTGGGATGGTGCCGAGGAAGATTTCCCGCGGGATGCGTTCGATCCTGCGTAAAGTCCTGGGACCCGGCTGAGAGCTGCGCGGACACCAGGCCGTGGCCCTCGCGCCCCGGGTGTGGGCTCCGGGCGCCCGGCCGCGGGCAGAAAGCCGGCCGGAAACTAGACTCCCGCGGTGAGACGGCTTCGTCCTTTGGGGAGAAATGATCCGCAAGGAAATTTCCAGATTCCGTGGCTGCAGTTTTAAGTTTCACTTTGGGCTCTTGTTAAAAATACATTGAGCGGAAATTGTTAGTTCATAAGGCAATTGCTTTGCTTACAATTGAATTGATCCCCAGTCAGGACGTCCAGTCCGGGGTCCCCACACCCGCAAGCCGTCGAGGCGGGAGGGCTGGTCTCTCTTCGCGTCCGGCTGTCGGCTGTCCACCTGCCCGCCTCCGCCCAGCCCGTCTCCAGGAAGCACCCGGCCCTCCGGGCGGACTCCGACGCCGACCGCGCAGAATGCCAGGAGCGGCCCATCTGCTGCCCATTAGTCTGGGGACTTTTTGGTCAGGGTAACTTTCACATAGTTTTGGTACAAACTGAAAATACAGTATTCGATTACAAAAGAATTTAGAAAAATAAGTGTGGTCAGAGCAAAGTTGTACAGAGATCAAAAGGAAAAAAAAACACCAATAAAAACCCCAAAAACAAAAAAACAAACCCCAAACCCCAGAAAAAATACACCGGGAGAAAAACAGGAAGATTCACTGAAACAAAACTGAAAGCCGTTCAAAGATAGGCAGGATTTGCCACAAAAGTTCTTTTTAGAAACAAAATCTTCAGTTGGACATTTTTGTGGTGTTGGCATTAATTTTGCGCGAAAGAACCCCACAGATAAGTGCTCGGGAAATCGTTTCTCTGTGCGCCCGTGAATCGTGAATCACTGTGCCTCCGGTATCTGCTCATTTAAAGGGGAAAAGTGGTTCAGAAGTACCGGCGGCGGGTCCAGGAGGACCCTGGCTTCTCCCGCTCAGCGTCAGGGTTAGAGTCTGGGGTGGGGGGTCCCCGGCCGGATTCAGGCTTTTCTTCCTCATGTTTATTCTAGAAAGTGTTCTGGGTGAGCGCAGGCTGCCCGCGGCTTCTCAGACCCCGTTCTCCGCTCCTGGCCCCACGAGCTGCCTTCATCTCCTCCTGCCTGTGGCCCGTGGGCTCCCGCCGGGGTCCAGCCCCTGGGGTGGTGGCTGGGAGGGGGCCTGGGGGCCGGGAGGGGGAAGAGCCGCACCCCTTCCAGAAGCCCCCGCCTCCCGCCCTCCCCCATGCTGGCTGGCAGGAGACCGTGCCTGCCCGGAGGGGGGACCTCCCCGCCCACACCCCGACACCCGCCCCTGCGCGCCCCATCGACCCGTGTGCCTCTCTCAGTTCTTCGCCGGTCCTGGGCTGGAGCCCATCTCACGCGTGTGTGTGTGTCTGTGTGTGTGTGTGTGTGTGTGTGTGTGTGTGTGTGTGTGTGTGTCTGTGTGTCTGTGTGTGTGTGTCTGTGTGTGTGTGTGTCTGTGTGTCTGTGTGTGTCTGTGTGTGTGTGTCTGTGTGTGTGTGTCTGTGTGTGTGTGTGTCTGTGTGTGTGTGTCTGTGTGTGTGTGTGTGTCTGTGTGTGTGTGTGTCTGTGTGTGTGTGTGTGTGTGTGTGTGTGTGTGTGTTTGCTGCGACCGTTCGCTCACCCAGCACACCCCGCAGATCGTGAGATCTTCCGCTCCCTTCCCTAAAATATCGCCAAGCGTCTCTGTGTTCCGTTCGCCTTGGGACACCAGCTTCTGTTCTGTGACTCAAGTGCCTCAGCGGCGTTACTCCCAGACGGAGTTTTTGTTCCGAGCGCGGGGTTCCCAGCAGCCGCGGCGCTCTGCTGCCTCGCCAGGGCTCGGCTCCGCTCTCGGCGTGTTCTGTACCCGCCCGGGCTGGGGAGCGAACCGTGGGCGTCTGCGCCAGGGCTCCTGTTCTAACCTGCCGCTGCACCTCCAGAACATTCCGTCCCCAGGGGCGTCTGCGCACACGGCATGCGTCAGTGCGGCCGAGGAGCTCAGACTCTGGTCTGATGAGCTCTGAGGAGAGCCTGTAACTACCTTTAGGCAGCTTGCGAAGCGCCTTCCGGAAGGCTCTGCTCTTGAGCAGGGGCTGGGCAGGGGCTGGGCAGGGGCAAGGCTGCAGAAGCTTGACCGCTGCAGACCAGGTTTTCCAGAGGACGGAGTCCCAAGAAACGGAACGTAGGTTCTGCTCCGACCTCGGGGAAGCCTTTTATCCGTTTGCCACACGAGGAAGAGGTGTCCTTGCAGAAAGCACTCAGAACATGAAGTCTCCCTCGGCCCCTCGCGCAGAGGAACGGCTGGTGTCTGCGTCTCCGCGGACGCACGAAACAGGCACGTGGCTCTACACGAGTGTGCGTATGTAACGCGTCTCCAGCCGCTACAGTTTCTCGTGCCGCAGTCACGTCCCCAGCCGTCTTCGGTGGGTGCAGACGGACCGATGGTCTCCGCGGCCGCGCCTGCCGGTCTCGCCGGAACGCGCGCCGTTCGTCGGCCGACCCTGTACTGCGGGCCACGTCGCTGCGGTTCGGGCTGCCGGGAGGAGGTTATGAAACACCGCAGGCCTCTACCCGGCGGCTCATCTCTTACTGTACGGTCAGGACAACTCCTCGGAAGTCTCTGTTGGTGTGATCAAAATCCCGCAGGAACGGGGATGGGGGTCCAGGCCCCCCCGGCTCCCTCCCGCGCGGGACCCACGTTGCTTCAGTATTTGCGCATCGGGTAACCGAAACGTGGGACCGCGTAGGGTCCGTCCACGTGTGGCCGTCAGCCGTGCTCAGTGGCCGTGGACCGTCCCCCTGCTACTTGCCCGCCGACTCCTCACAGCGTCTTTCTGGAAGCTTGTCTTTTCCTAGTTGATACAGAGACGTCCCTTCAGGGCCAGGACTCTGACCCTCGGCTCGCGGCCGAGGTTGTACGTGCTTCCCCTGGTTTGTGACTTTGTCGTCGTTTTGTCTCTGCCCCCGGAGTTTCCTTCCGCCTCGGTGGACGCCTCCCCGCCAGCTGCCGGCGTGGAGAGGGTGGGCTCCCAGGGCGCGGCGTCGGCGCGCACTTTCCCTCTCGGCTCTTTAAAACCTCGGGCCCCTGTCCCGGTGCCGGAGCGAGGCACGTCGGAGGGGTCGTCAGCGTCGTGGGGACACGGCTGCCCGCCCAGCAGCTCCCACGTGTGCCCGCAGGAGAGCGTGGGGGGCCTGGCTCGCGCCTGGTTCTGTGACCCTGGGAAGGGCCTACCTCCGGGTCCACGAATCGACTCACCGCAAGGGGCAACCCCATGGTTGCTCTGAGGGTCGAACGGGCAGATACACATCAGGTACTTATGTGGGCATCTGCTGCGCCGTAAGTGCCAGAGATACGTTCCCGTCAGAGGTCTGGTCTTCACTTTATGACGAGATGCGGCGGCTTCGTCCCTCACAGTCACAGATCGATGCTCAGAGGCTCCTAAAGATTTCCCCAAGTCATCAGAGGCAGATGGGCTTGTGCAGACCCAGCGGGAACCCGAGGGGGCACCTGGAGGTGACATCTGTCCGCTGGTCCTCCCAGGGCAGGCCCCTGGCCAGGAGGACGTGACGTTCTGAGCTGCCAGTTAGCGGGGCCCAGGGGACCAGCTGCCTCTTGGTGGGAAACGATCAGAAAAGACAGTGTTCGAGGGAGAAGAAACCTAGAAGGAACACCGGAGCCCCTCCAGAGACTGTCCATTAAGCAGAGAAATGTCCTCCCAAGGCCAGTTGGCTCTGCAGGCCGGATGGTAGCAGAGGAAAACCTTAAGCAGCTCCCGCGAACCGAACCGGCCGGTGTCCAGGAACCTTGATGCGGCCGCAGCTCATCGACCGAGGCGGGCTCTGGGATCGCTGGGCAGAGGACGCTCCGCTTGTCCTAAAATCATGAACTCATCGCATCTCCCTGTGGGGCTGGTGAGGCCGGTCCCTACACCGTCCGGTTTCCGAACTGACGTGCCCTCCCGTCCGGCAAGCCGGCTTCCGGCAGAGGCAGACCGACGGGCGACAGGTTCCAGGTAACGCTGCTGTCCGGCTCACAGAGGAAGGAGCGGTCCCCAGGCCCGGGGCAGGTGCCGCCGTGGGCCATGCGGCTCCCTGCCCAGCACGTCCCTGGCTGGCCGCCCTCGCCGTCCCGCGGTCTGTCCCCGACTCGTCTGTGCTCTCACGGCCTCTCCTCGTCTGCGGCGACAAGCCACCTCCGAGGCTGTTGTCTCCACACCCGGCTCTGCCAGAGCCTCCGGGCAAGGGCACCCAGAGCTGCGTATGTAGGGAGAAAGGTCACGGCGGGGGATGACTCATGGGACTAGGGCAGCTGAGCCCCTCGGGGTGCGCGTGAGTCGGCAGGCGGCGGGTCCAGGAGAGCGGACGGCCCAGTTCCAGGCAAGAGAGGGAGAGGCTGGCAGCCCGGCTCAAAGGCCATCAGCCCGGAGAATCCTTCCTAACTCGGGCTGCGTCAGTCTTCTTGCTCGGTCCAGCCGTCCAGCTGACGGAGGCCCACCGCACTGGGAGGACCTGCTTCCTCAGGCGACTGCTTTCCCATTAACCTGCCCCGGAAACAGCCTCACACAAACGCCCAGCGTAACGTCAAGAGTAAGTCAGCGCCCCGTGGCTTGGCCAAGTGGATGCGTAAGAGTGACCGTCACGGTCCCCGGCTGCCCGAGAGGCGTCCATGCAGAGCCTCACAGGCACCGCGAGCCAGACGGGTCTAGAACCAAGCTCTGCGTTTCCTCCCCGAGCCCTCCCTCGGGCGGAGGTGAGACCTGTTCCCCGCGCCTCTCTCTGCACGCCGATGTCCAGTCCACCAGCACGTCTTGCTGGTTTACCTGGAAACACACCCCGAGTCGGGCCTCTTCTGGCCGTCTCCCCTGTCCCTGCCTCCCCACCTCATCGGCCTCCATCGGCCTGTGGCCCGGGTCGTGAACTGGGCACTGACGGCCACGGTCCCTGCCTCGGCCCCGGGCACGGCCGCAGCCGCTTTGGCGAGAAGGCGTGAGCCAGGGTCCCCAACGGGTGCGGGTGCCACCGGGAGGCTCCGGGCCTGGCCGAGGAGCTTCCCCCACCCTCCGCCGGTGGAGGCCGCCGTCCAGCAAGCCCGGGACCCCGAGTGGCGTGGATGCCTCACCCGTCGCCCGATCAGCAGACGTCAGATCACGGCGTCGTCCCCCAACCCTCCGGCGGTTTCCCCACCTCGGCTTCAACGGTGAGCCCGACTGACGGCCACCACCCTCGAGGTGCCTATCACCTCTGATGGGGCCCTGTCGACCCCCCTTCTCTCTGCCTGCCCCTGCCCCCCCCCTCCCCTTCCCTGCCCGGGATGGCGCTCCCCTGGGCGCTTGCCAGCGTTCAGCTCCCTCCCCTACCCTTGCTCAAATGCCACCTCCTCCCTGAAGCCTCACAGCCGCCCTCCCGCAGCTCCCACCAGCTCAGGGTCTCCCACCGAAAGGCAGCTGGGCGCATGGCGAGGGGTGCGGAAGGAGGAGCGGAATCACCCTCGGGGGGTCCGGGGGCGGTGGGGCGGGAGTGCAGGGGCTCGCATCACCTCACGCTCTGATGATTGACCCAATGACAACCTTTTCAGAAAACTGAGTGAGGGTTGTTGATGCAAATGCGAGACGAGCCCACACTGCACATGTTCGGAGCAGCCATTCCCGAAGAGACGCGCCCACACCCGGGTCCCCGGGGGCTTCGGTGAGCGGCCCTGAGGCTGAAGGGAGCACGGCTGGGGGGTGGGGGTGGGGCTCAGGGGCCTGTGTCCTGCGCGCAGCGCCTGGCCCCAAGGAAACGCAGCCCCTCCTGCCCTGTAGCACAGAAGGGAGGGACCCCCAGCCTGGAGGGGAGCGATCTGAACCACGGAGTACTACTGGGCCGTCCAGAGCCCTGAAATCCTGGGGCGCCTGGGTGGCTCCGTGGGTTAAAGCCTCTGCCTTCGGCTCAGGTCATGGTCTCAGGGTCCTGGGATCGAGCCCCGCATGGGGCTCTCGGCTCGGCGGGGGGCCTGCTTCCTCCTTTGTCACCGCCTGCCTCTCTGCCTGCTTGTGATCTCTGTCTGTCAAATAAATAAATAAAATCTTAAAAAATCAACAACCCTGAAATCCTGCCGTTCGCAAGGACGTGGACGGAACCGGAGGGGACTGTGCTGGGCGAGGTCAGTCCGTCAGAGACAGTTACTCTCACTCGCGTGCGGGACGGAGGAAGACAGGGTTGTCGCGGAGGGAGAACAAGGTGAGACGAAACCAGGAGGGACAAACCGTAGGACAGACTCAACTCTAGGAAACAAACAGGGTCGCTGGCGGGGGGTGGGGTGGGGCGTGGGGGGACGGGGGGCGGGGCACGGGCGTTCAGGAGGGCACCGGATGGGACGAGCCCTGGGTGTCGCGTGCAGCGGGGCTCCCTGACCTCCGCCCCTGAGACTAATAACACATTCTATGTTAATTGAATTTAGAAATAAGAATAAATTCTTTAAAATACCCTATTTAAAAGAAGAAGAGGAGGAGGAGGAGGAAGCAGCCGTCTAAACCAGAAAAATCCAGCTTCTGAGTCTTCCAAGCACGGAGCTCCCGCACAGAGGCAGAAAGTCGGGGAGCGGTGGCTCAGTGACAAGCTCGCCAGCCCCTGCCCTGCCCTGCGTCAGAGAAAGACAGTCCACCAGGACCCACTGGGACACAGGGCAGCCAAGGGCAGCCCGCAGACCCAGCTCTGGAAGCCTTCTGGGTCAGAGAGGGCAGCGCCAGAGTGAGGAATGAGCGTAAGGACAATTCGGACGAGAATCCACTTGCAGCGGAGACGGGTTTAACCCTCCTGCTTGGAGCCACCAACACGACCAAGAGATTAAAAACACACCAAACAATGGTCCTCAAGACACGGGCAATGGACACGAAGGGACAGCTCTCCGGAGAGGCGGGGGGCAGATGAGGTGGTCCCGAGAGTTCCCTGCTGACCGCCCGGAGGTCCGCCTGCTGCGGAGGGGGCGGGGACCGGAGGGCATCCGAGGGCAGGCTGGCCCGAGCCGTCTCTGCAAACGCCTGGGAAGAAAGAACAGGACGTTGTCAGACGTGGAGCCCTTCGGAGCTGTGTCACCGCGTCTGCCGCCCTGACTCACCCGCCCACGCAGACCCAGCAGGGTGGAATTCGGTCCTGGAGGGTCCGAGCTCAAGGTGGTTCTCGGTGAGGTGGGGGTGGGGGGTCCCCGCCCAAGGGCCCTGTCTGGAACCTGCCTTCCTAATTCCTGACGCGCTGCCCCTCTACTCCCCCGGGGCCTCTGCTCCTAGGAGCAGAGCCTGCTGCTTGCAGATGAGGCTCAAGGACTTGGGGTGAACAGAGCCTCTCATCAGGCCTGATGGCCTCATGTCCCAGCACAGGAGTGGGTGGACGGGAGCACGAGGAGGGTCCGCCCTGAGGGGCCGATCGAAACAGCCCTGCAGGAGCGAAGCCATGTTTCTCCCTTCTGCATCCACACCGTGTCGGCCGGGGCGACCCTCAGGGTGGGCAGGAAAGCACCCCTGTCAGGACTGTCCCAGAACGTCCTTCTAAACAACGTGGGTGTGCCGAGCCCCTGGGAGGTAGGGAAGGCACAGCCTGGAGACTGGCCTGCGCGGCAGCACACGTGGCTCTGGGACGGGGGCTGCCACAGAGCTGAGAGGCCACCGGGGAGTCCGGAGCAGAGGGCAGTGCCAGGCGGCCCAGATTTCCCGGGACAAGCTGCGAGGGCAGGTGCAGCCGCTGCCACCCTGCAGAGCCGTGTCCGGCGTCTTGCGCTCCCTGGCCCGTGGCCCACACACCGCAGCGGTCCGGGAGTGGCCCTTTCTTAGCCCAAAGCCATCAACCTATGGGCTCTGTCGGTTTTACGAACAGCGGCTGTGGTGGGGAGAGTATTTTTAGGCTCTTACTGGCTTCAGCGAGATTAGCATAACCAGGCATGAAAGCCCACACGGCACACGGCAGCGCGGGCGGTGCGCTCCCACGCG
This sequence comes from Mustela erminea, assembly GCF_009829155.1. NCBI lineage: Eukaryota > Metazoa > Chordata > Mammalia > Carnivora > Mustelidae > Mustela > Mustela erminea. The sequence continues at coordinate 219,006,145 of NC_045614.1, forward strand.
CCTCACGGCCTGGGCAGGAAAGCCCTCTCCAGCCCAGACTTGAGTCATCGCTTCTATCTCCGGGCTCCTGAGACAGCCAGGATCTCGAATTAGCCACGAGAGAAACAAAACCAAAACCATTTCTTTATTATGAGGAGGAAGACGAGCCCCGGACGCGGATAGGCGGGGCCGGGCCCCTCTGTTTGCCGACGGTTATCTCTCTTCCTGCGCCCTTCCGTCCCTTCTGCTCGTGGGAGGCCGGAGCTGCCGCGGCAGAATGGAAGGAAACGCGGGACAAATGGGCAGTCTTGGCAGAGCGGGCTATCAGCTGCTCCAAAGTACCCCGAAATAAAAATGGTCTTCCCCTAAAACACTTTCTTATTGGAGATGCAAATTAGAGATATTTTTAGGAAATATTAATGCACTAATTTCCAGACTGCGACTTACTTCTTCCCCTCCCCCACCCAAAGCCACCGGAGCGGCTCCTTCGTTCTAAAATTCCTTTTCAGAATCCTGACCCGGTCTGTTCCTTCACAGGAGGGGTGCGCGCACGTTGTAAAGAGTCAGACAATTCCAAAAGTTGCAAAAGAGAAAGCAACAACCAACTGAAAAACTCCCTGCCCATTCCTGGGCCAGAAATAGCCCTCATTCAGGTCGCGTGGGGCGGGCCGCGTGCGGGCCACCGGAAGACTGACCGCTCGGCTCGGTGGGGGAATGGGCAGGGGCGGGGGAGGACGGAGTTTCCTCGAGTTGAGCAGAAGGGGCTGAGTGAAACTGGGGACTGCCAGACTCCACAGAGGTTGATCTTCGCCGCAGGAACTAATTTCTGGGCGATCCCTGAAAGAGAGCCGTCACACCCTTAAAAAAAGAAAAAAACAAAAGACTCTGGGTCGGGACCAGACCTCCTTACTGCCCGGCACCAGGGCTGGCGCAGACACAGACAACCGGACCTGGGACAGAAGAGGGACCAGAAGCAGGACGGAGTTGGGAAGTGGGTGATGACAAAGATCCCTGGGGAGAAACCGGACCTTGGAGTGGGGGAGCCCTTGGGAGGGGGTGGCAGCAGCCCCCCCCAGCACACTCAGGGGTGGACGTCGAGGGGAGGTGGGCCTGCCGGGGGACAGGAAGCCACGCAAGTTCTGGGAGACGGTGGGGGAGGTCCTCTCTCACCCGGATGGGGGGAAGCCTCCTACGACGATGTCAGGAAAAGACCAGCACATAGAGAATGAACAAGAATGTTTGCACAGCAAAAACCACCACAAATAACACCAAAGACAACTGAAGGAGGAAACCTGAGCACCGCACAGTACGGATGAGGGACCAAAAGCGCGGACACATGGAGAACGCTTAGAAAGAAGCAAAGGGCCAAAACCAGGTAGAACATGGGCAGAGGATAAAGAGACAACTCACCAAAAAAGATGTTAAAGTGAGTCTTAAACATCCAAGAACGGTTCACTCACTCGTGACTGCGGGATGCAAATGTAAACCGTTCCAAGATGCCCTTTCCCTCCCGTGCGATCGGCGAAACTCGCAGGTGTGACAAGTAGCGTGCGTCCCACGGCTCCGTCCTCTGCTGCTGGGAGTGCGACCTGGAGCACCTTCCAGAGGAGGTTGGCAGCACCTAGAGACACCTAGAAACTACATGCACACTTGGGTTTGCACCCAGAACCCCACCTCCAGGACTCTACCCCAAAGATGTCTCCAACAAAACAAAAATCCCGGTGCACGAGGTCATTCCACGGCCACCCTGTGCGTCACTGCCAAGAGCCAGAGAAAACCTGGATGTCCACAAGCAGGAGAGGATTGAGTGAACTGTGGGATGGCCACGGATCTGGTGTGATTCTGGGACATAGTGATATGTGAACAAAGCCAAGTGTGAAAGACTATCTACAGGACAGCATCTCCCCGTGAGAAGGCAGAAGGGGGTGCAGAGGGGCAGTATGGGTATTGAGGGCAGGCAGGGGGGCCCTGGGAGGGCAGTGCCATACAAACGAGGCAGGGGGCAAGCTTTCAGTCCAGGCAAAGTAGAGCACGTCGGATTCTGTAGTCTGGAGGCTGGGAGGGAGGTAAGATTAGAAGCAAACTTCTGACCCAGCAGTCTAGCCGAGCCACAGCGGCCTTCCTCTGCTGCCCTCCTCAACCCTCTTCTGCTCTTGGCAGGCCCTAGGACACCTGTGCCTCTTCCAGGAAGCTCTTGATTACCCCAGAAGCAGAGGGCACTCCCTGGGCTCTCTCTGGGCAACCCTGTCCCTGCTGGCCTAGCTTTGGCTGGCGTACCATGCATTTCCCTCCCACCTGTGCTTCCAAGTTCCCCAAAGAGAACTGTGCTCTGGCCACAGTGCCTTTGCACTTGCTACTCCCCAGGCCTCTCAGGGTCCTGGTGAATGAGTTCAGTTCTTTAAGACTCAGCTCAAATGTCACCTCATTCACCAAGTCATCTCTGACCCAATCAAGCACAAGTACCAGTGTGGTCACCGACACGCCCATGGCACAGATTTGCCACCCTGGACTGGTCAGTTAGGAGGGGGAGACAGGGCCGGATCAGACTGCCGTGTTCCAACCATGGCACCATCTCCTCCCAGGTACGGGACCCAGCATGAGTTACGTAGGCTCTCGGGGCTTCAGTTTATCCGCAGGTTCTCGGTCATTGGGAGAGGGTGGGTCCTGGACAGTCAGACGTTCCAGATCTTGAGCACAATGCCAGCGCGTGGTGGCCTGTGTGGGACGTCGCTGGACGACTTCATTCAACTGCGTCCCCAGGGAAGCAGTTTTCATGCTGTTCCTCAGATGGTGCCCTCAGTAAACCTTCACCAAGATGAACTTGATGGATTTATACTTTTGTCATCAGAAAGGGTAAGTGGTATAAAAATAAGAAAAAGGGCCCCTTTACCTGACGCCCAGAGCCACCATTAGGTGGGGTAATGAATCTCAATTACAAACCCTCAAGCACAGCTTTCCGGGTGTGCGAGCCGAGCGTGTGAGCCCCGCAGTCCCGCCACACCTGCTGGGGAGGTCCGTGCTCAGCGGGCGCTCCTGAGGGGGACACGACTGGCAGTTGCAGGGCTCTGTGGTTGCTGTTTTGAAATGTCAGTATGTCACTGCGCGATAAACGATAAGGGAAGGGGTGGGTGTGGGTACCGAGTGGGGCCCCTGGCGCCTGGGTGGGCAGGTCTCTATTCTCCCTTAAGTATTCCCACGCCTCAGGGAGCAGGACCCTAAACAGCAAATCAAAACACCAGGCTCGGGGAGAGACAGAAATACAGAGAGGGGAGGGGGAGCGAGAGAAGCACAGACAGACAGACAGACAGACACAGACTTCAAAGGAAAGGAGAGAACTTCGTTGAACAAGGTGCCCCACATTTTCATTTTTCTCGGGGCCCTGCAAATCCCACAGCTGGCCGGCTCTCGAGTATTATACAAACACGAGCTGTCCTGCCAGGGTGTGCCGTTTACCGAACACAGAGAAGGCAGCAGAACCCCCAGAGGAAATCATGATGACACTTTCTCTTGTGATTCCCAGGGACCTCTGAACCGTCTGTGTCCCCGCCCCGTTAGCTCAGTCGTGTGGTACAGTGAGTGCCATCTGCAGCCTGCCTCACAGGTCCCGGCCAGTGCCCTTAGGCAAGAAAAGGAACTAGGAGCCGCGCAGATGAGCGAGGAGCAAGGGAATCTGTCTACTCAGAGGCAACATGACTGGAGATGTAGATACAGAAAATCCTAAACACCCTGTAAAAAGTCCTGGGGTCTGCAAGGCTGAAGGATAGAGTCATTACAGAAAGTCATTTTTGTCTATAGACGCTAGTAAGAAACCACAGGCAATTAAATTTAAAAGTATGATTTACAGTCGTAGCAAAACCCGGGAAACTGCTGGGAATGAATTTAACAAAAAGATAGGCAGGAGCTCCACACGGAAAAGCGCAGAATGCGCCTGCGCAGAAAGAAAGCAGCTGAACGAGACGGAGATGCATACCTCGTGCGTGGACGGGCGGTGCGGTGTCGCTCAGCCGTCCGCTCGCCTCCAAGCGGCCTACAGGTCAATGCTGCCCTCATGGGAACCACCCCAGCAGGCTGGGCATCGACATGAAGGACTTTCCTCTAAAAGTGTACTAGAGACATAAGGGACTCTGAGTAGCCCCCAGTTCTGGCAGGGAACCTGGGTGTTGATAGCAGCCCTGTCTGCTAGGGAGCTGCACGAGTCAAGGCCGTGTGGCGGCAGCAGGGACCTCAAGCAGACTGGCGGGCACAATGGAACCGGCCCACCGCAGGCCAGCAGGCGCAGGACCGGCTTCCTCTTGGATCGACCCCCAGGGACTCTCGGGGCGGTAGATGCTGGAGTGAGACTGGGGCGCTGGTCCCAGTGAGTGTTGACCTGTCCCCAGTCCTCCGGCCGTGCAGGATGCACGTGGCCTGTCCTTGCAGGGGGTTAGTTCATATGGGAAGGTCTGATGCGGCGGGACAGGACGCCCCCAGCCCTCCCTGATGCACGGACCAGAGATGGCAAACTTGCTGCAGGCTCCTGTGGGTCATAGAGGGATTGCCGCTTTAACAAATGGGTTAACGAGTTTCTGTTACTTTCTAGAAACATTTTTAATCCTTGAGCTCCTGCCCATCAGCTGATTGTGAGGGAAGCCGGGGAACTAGAGTGGGTGTGCCAAGCTGGTCCACACCGGCCGGCAGGACGACCGCGGGGGGCTTCCCGAAATAGCGAGAGAGCGCGGCACCCACACGCATCCTGAGGGCGATGTGGCGAGAGAGGGCAGGGGCCCTGCTGCTCCCCGTCCCCCAGGGGCAGGCCTGACCCCATTACAGAACGGTGGACACGTCTGACATCCTCGCCCAAGCCCGCCTACTGGCATATGTGTTAAATCCCGGCGTTAAAAACCAAAGCAAGACGAAAGTAGAGCTGGGGAAAGCCGTCCACGGCGCACGCGGCCAGCTCCTACTGGGAGACCCGGACGACGGCTCACGGAGCTCCTCTACAGACTAAAGGCACTTACTTAGTGGGCAACCAAGACATTGTAAGACAGTCAGGGGAAAAAATGTGCTTTTCCATTTTGGGAAATAGTCAAAGCTTTTCTATTCTACCAAAAATAGAAGTGGAATTCTAGAAAGCAAAAATAGGTGGGCTTGTACATGTGTGCGATTCAAAGGAATCCGCAAAGTCTACAGATGCTCTCTCATCTTTCTGGAATGTGTGCCTGCGCTGCCACGAGGCCGGGGACCCGCCAGGACAGCGGTGCCGTGGGACCTGTTCCGGGCCCCTCTCCAGACCCCATCCTTCCCCTGCTAACCCGCTCCACGCGGGGCCTCAGGAGTCCTGCCCCACTCACAGGGGTGTACCCCTCGCCTCTGCCCCCAGTGGGGACAACGGCGAACAGGAGGTCCTGTCCCATGATGCTTCTCCCTGCAGAGAGCTGTGACTGGCTGACGGGTGACTGGGTCACAAGTCCCCTTTGGTGGGGGCACTGGACAGATAGAGACTTGCCCTCAAGGACCCTAGGTTGTGCTAGAACACTGAGGGCCGCGTCCCACAGTGGGGGGAGGGCCTCCGCGGTTCCAGGCCCGGACACTCACCCGGGTGGATGCTCTGTACGGCACCTGCTGAAATTATTCTGCTTCTACATACTTTGCTCTAACATGATTTAGTCTATATACTTGGGTGATACGTGGCGTATAGACAGTTTTTTTGAGGAGGACATCAAGACCCAGAGACCAGCTGCTCTCCGGGGAGTGGCCTCCATGCTCCAGACAGGAGGCGAGGCCCGAGCCTGTCTTCCTCCAGGCGTGGTTGTGAGAAGAAGCGGCAGACTGGCAGGCACGGGAGCCGGCTGGAGGTCGGGGGGCTGGGCGTGGCACAAATTCTCCTGTTCCTTCCGCTGCTTGTCCTTAAATCAAAGACTGCGCATGAGGCGGAACAGAGAGCGCTCCCGGGAGGGTGCCGGGGAGGACGGGAACCCCAGGAAGCACCAGGGAACCCCGGGAACCCCAGGAAGCACCAGGTACACACAGCATAGAGGTACGGGGAGCTGGGTTTCGCTGGGCTGCAGGGTCATGGCTCGGGCACTATCTCTCCAGAAAGTTCTGCCATGAAAATGAGCCATGCCTCAGCGCTCCCCGTCTGGGCAAGGGCCTTGCCAAGTGTCTCTGGGTCTCCCAGGAAGAGAAGGTGGAGTACGGGGCTTTGGCAACTGCCCAAGACTTCGAACAACACTTTGCCCAGTGATGCCCGGCCCCTCTCACTGCCTGCTGCAAACGGGCTCCGGGGGCCGCCCCACAGGGCCTGATGCCGTCGGCCTGAGTGTCCAGGGTGCGCGTCTGTGGGGAAGAGCCGGGTGGTGGTGCCAGAGCTGCTCTGCAGGCCACAGTAGCAGGAAAGCTCACCCGATCCATGCCTTCGTAGCAGACAGGAGGAGTCGTCAGGAGGAAACACTCAGAGCTTCTCCTTCTCCTGTCTGCTGGCCGAACCCCACTGAGTGATGAGTGTGGGAAACAGGGGGACTGAGCTGGGCTCAGTTAAATCACAAGGCAAAGCCAAGCAGATCCTCCAGGAAGAGAGCACAAAAGATGTAGAAGGCGGCTGGGCAGGAGGGAACTTCTGGAACTTAGGAGAGAGCGAGGGGCAGCTGCCAGGCCGTGATGAGGGTTCCCGGGGGAGACAGAGCAGAGGGAGAGCTGCAGGAAGTTGCAATGTGTGTAGGAATAGAAATGCCGTCTCGGCTAAAGATTTGAATCGCTTCTCAATCCTTTTTGTGTGTCGGACTGGTATTCCTGCTGAAGGCAACACCATGCCAAGGTGGGCCGCTGGCCCCGGTGCCCCTCCCCACCCCCCAGCCAGCCTTCTCTGGCCCAGTGCAGGTTGGCTTGAGCAAGACCAGGGTGTGACTCTTGCCCAAATAAGAAGAAATAGAAAATCTCCATAGTCCTATGTCTGGTAAAAAGAAACAAAAATGAATCTATAATTAAAAACTATCTTACGAATCAAGCTCCAGACTTAGAAGGCTTCTGAATTCAACAAAATGTAAGGAAGACTTAACACCAGTCTCATATTATACTCTTCCAGAGACAAGCAAGTAAGAGGAACACCTCCCCACTCGTATGAAGTTCAATATGACCCTGACCCTAAAGCCGGAAAAGGACACTGTAAGAAAGGAAAGTTGTAGGCTACCTCTCTCATGAACACAGATAGCGAGGCCCCTGACAATGTCTTGGTGAACCAAATCTAGTTCTACACAAGAAGGATATGGGGACCTAGATAAGCTTATTCGGGAAATGCAAGGTTGGTTTAACACTTGAACTTCAACCAACTTGCTGGTGTAGGCAGGTAGGTAGGTGCTAACAGGATACCTGGAGGCCAGCCACGAGGAGTCATGGCCAGCTGTGGGGAAGGTCAGGTGAGATGCCGGTAGGGGCGGCCCTCCTCAAGAGCCTGGATCAAATCAGGGAGGCCTACGGTGGTGGATGCCATGACAGGAGATCCCTGACCAAACAAGGAAGAAAGGACCCAATCCTTGTTCCCAAGCAGTCACCACCACCCTAAGTAACGAATATTCCTCACCCTAGTTAACAACCATCCATACAGGACAGAAACCCAGCCCCAGGGCGTGCAGCTCTCTCTCTCCCTGGGCTCGCACACTCTCACATCCCAAGAAATAAACGTTTCCGTTTGTGTCGCTTGTCTGCTCTGTTGTGTGTCTGTCCTTGAATTCTTTCTCCTCATGAGACCAAGAACCTTTGGTGACATCCTTCGGATGGGCAGGGTTGAGGCCTCAGGGCCTGCGGTGTCCCCAGTTCACCAGGCAACAAACTCAATTCATTATATTAATAGAACAAAACAGATAAATAATGTTATCACCTCATTAGGCACAAAGGAAACATTTGATAAAACTCAACATGCATTCATGAAAAGAAACTCTTAGCAAAACAGAGATAGAAGGGAACGTTCTTCATCTGATCGATGCGTCTATATAAAAAAGGTCCCACGGGACGCCCGGCGGGCTCAGGCGTTGAGCGTCTGCCTTTGGCTCAGATCATGATCTCAGAGTCCTGGGACGGAGCCTCACGTCGGGCTCCCTGCTCCGCGCGGGCTGCTTCTCCTCTGACTCTGCCCCTCCCACCCACGTGTGCTCTCTTTCTCTCAAATAAATAAAATAAAATCTTTTTAAAAATGTCCCTACAACAAATATCACATGGAATGTGGGATTCTTTCCCTCTGAGGTCAGGAGTGAGATAAGAACACGCACTGCCGACACTTCCAGACAGCACCAGCAAGCGCGGCAAGCCAAGGGAAGAGCGATAAAGGATAAAATGGTTGAAAGGAACAAATAAAAAGTTGATATTCAAAGACAAATGACCGTGTGTACAGAAAATCCAATAGGACCTAGGAAAGGTATTAGAGTTATTAGGTATATCTAGAAAGATTCCTGGATAAAAGTCAATATACAAACCCCAGAAACCAGTGATAATAAAATAAAAGAGAACATTTTATTTTAGTTTTTAAAAAATTTAATTTATTTATTTGGAGGGGTGGAGGTAGAGGGGTAGAGGCAGAGGGAGAAGCAGGCTCCGCACTGAGCAGAGAGCCCGATGCGGGGCTCCATCCCAGGACCCTGAGATCGCGACCTGAGCCAAAGGCAGACCTTTACCTGACTGAGCCCCCAGGTGCCCCCCACAATAGAGAACATTTAAAAATATCATTGGAAGAATCAAATCCTTAGGAACAAACCCAGTGAAATGTGTAAGGACTATCGACAGAAAATACTCTTAAGGGATCGAGAGTGGAAGGACACTTAACTAAACACGGGGGTGTGAACGGGAACCCTCAACGCTGTAAGATGCTCATTCTCACTGAACTGATCTGCAGCTTCAGTGCGATTCTGGTCAATATTCAGGCAGGGGGCTGGGGGAAATGGATAGGCCAATTCAACAAGTTATACGGGATCGTGAAATACCATGTACAGCCCCAGGTTCTGCAGGAGGACAAAACTGGAAAGCGGCTGTACCAGTAACAAGGAAAGGCACAGCCCTTAACAAAATAGCGAGTCGGATGTGAAAACAAAAGTAGCTCCTGCAAACCACAGGGAAAAGGGCCACATCTTTTCAATAAACAGCCCTGGGCCAAGCGATGATGACCGCACGTGGATCTGAATCCCTACCTCACGCCACACAGGCACGGCAGTTCCGGATGGACTGTTGCTCGAAATCTGAAAATCGGGTGATGGGAGCGTATCTGAATGACGACGGGCGGGTCTGGGTTTTCTAAACGGGCCACAGAAAGCACTAAGCATAGGGAAATGTCACTACGTCAGATCACAGTGATTGAGAACCGTTCATGGAAGACACCATGAGACTGTGGAAGGCCAGCAGCTGAGCAGGAGAAGATACCGGCACACAACCTACTGGGGAGTCTGTGTTCACAACACACAAAGAACTTCTACAGACAGATAGGAGAAACCTGAGACGCTCCTTCACGGGAAAGGACACGCATGGGCAACGATGCGGACACATCGGTCCTTGGCGACAACTGCAGGCGGCTGCCCTCCTACCAGATGAAGAAGACGTCAGCACCCAGTGGTGGTAAGCACAAGGAGCTACTGGAATGCTCCCAGACCGCTGGGGGACCCACCGTGGGTCCAATTTGGAAAACTGGCTCCCATGGGACATATGTGTGCCCCTGACCTGGTTTACACCGACGTGTGTATCCTGAAAGATGGGCTGGACAGCAGTCCCTGGAGCGCTGATCACTCAGCAAAAACTAGGGAACAACCGAGTCCTTGTTGGCGCTGAATGAGTCAGTGCACTGTGGCACGTTGATACTCTGGACACACTCTGGTGCGACAAAAGCACATTATAATTGGTGCTGCTTGGACAGAGCATGGTGGGTCTCACTGTGCAAATGCAGCCAGACCAAGAGTTTCGCGCTGCAGTGTTCCACGCCCACGGAGTAAACACACGCATGACTAGTCCACGGTGCGGGGGTCAGGGCAGAGGTCTCCTCCTGGAGCCTGGGAGGTGGCAGAGGTTGGGAAGGGGGCTCTGGGTGGCGGGTATGTTTTATTCCTTGCCCCAGGTGGACGGTGTCTCTTGTGTCCACTGTGGGTTCATGCATCGAGCTGTACTCTTTTGGTGGGGGTGCTTCTCTGTGCGTGTATTACCCCTTGACAGAGATGTTTAGCAATGTGCTTCCGAGGGCCCTCCTCAGAGCTGCTGCATCCTTGAGGGACTTGGGACAGCCAGCCGGAGCCCTGAGAATTGGAGCTGAAAACTCCAGCTGGACCATATGGAGGTCGAAGCCCTCCCCTCCCCACCAGAAGGCTGTAAAGAACCACACGGGCCATCTACTGTGTCATTCACCAGACTCTGATTAGGTGCGTGTCCAGCCTCCAGCCCTCTCGGGAAGGTTGCCTGGGCGCTGGGAGGAGGGGCCCAGGGACCCCACACGCTCCACTCCCTCCTCACTCCCCGGCCCAGCTCTGGTTCCTAACTGCCTTTCAGTGTCTCCAGAAAGACTGCTAACATCATAATTAAGAGATAGCTCAGCAAAAACGGAAATAGGAAAGAAAGCTCCTTTTACTGGTTCTAGTTCATCATTTTAGAGTGGTGCAAACCAGCTGCCGTACTGGTTTTGAGTCTGATGTATAAAAAAAATCCACCACCGCTCGAAAGAAGTTGGTGAAGCTGATTTGTTGTTTTACATTTTTTTATATTCAACTTATCCCACAAAGAATTCGAGGTGTTTGGCAGCACGAAATCCTAATAGCGACGACAAAGTCGTCGGCCTCGTGTCAACCTCGGAATCGCGTGTGGTGCTAGCTCCCCCGTCTCACCACCGAGAACCGCTCACCTCCCTTGCTGGAGGTTCTGCGCACACGGTCCCTCGGGACCCTCACGGAATCCTCCTCTCTGTGGACAACAGGCAGCCTGTGCCACGATCCTGATATTAAAAGCACCGCGGGGCCAGGTCTCCCGGGAAACCTGTACGGGCCTCTTAAGGGTGTATGCTTAGGACAGTGACTGTGGATGTGTAGGGGATGTACATCTTTATGCATGAGAATTCCAAGCTGCTTTCCCAAGTGGTTTGTCTTTCTGTCCCCCCCCACCCCCGTGCACACTGCTCAGGGGTTCTTGAGCCCAGACTATCGCTTGATCAAGCTTGCTCCCTGGTGAGGGGCTTCTCCCGCTACTCTCCTGTCTCCATCCTTCTTCTGTCTGCGTTGAAGGGGTGCTGGGCGGCTCCATCGGTTCAGCCTCTGACTCCTGATTTCAGCTCAGGTCACGGTCTCAGGGTCTCGAGATTGAACCTGCCTAAGATTCTCTCTCTCCCTCTCCCATCCCCTGCCCCCTCTCAAAAAATGTCATTAAATTTTACATTGAAAATGTACCTGATATAGGGGCGCCTGGGTGGCTCAGTGGGTTAGGTTAAAGTTTCTGTGTTTGACTCAGGTCATGATCCCAGGGTCCTGGGATCGAGCCCCACATCGGGCTCTCTGCTCAGCCTGCTTCCCCCTCTCTCTGCCTGCCTCTCTGTCTACTTGTGATCTCTGTCTGTCAAATAAATAAATAAAATCTTTAAAAAAAAAAGAAAATATGCCTGATATGCAAAAAAAATACAATAAAATATACTTACTATGTACCTTGATTTACCAAAGGGCTATGTGTAAAGTACACGTAAGTTATAAAGCATCACGCCCCCCTGTACCTCACCAGCTTCCCAGACTGAGACCACTTCCAGTAACCTTCATCTACATGCTGCTCCCAGAAGCTGTTCCCGGTGGCCTTCCTGCTGGAGGCGGTCGGCCCCTGAAACTGTGTGCTCATCACTCTCTTGCTGGTAAACATATCCTGTGTACACACGTGTGTATGTGTGTGTGCATGCACACACAGTAACGTACATGTACACACAGTACGATAGCACACCCGCGAGTGCTGTGTACACACGTGTGTATGCGTGTGTGCACGCACACACAGTAACGTACATGTACACACAGTACGATAGCACACCCGCGAGTGCTGTGTTGCCTGCCGACCCCTCTCAGGCTTGGCTCTCCGCGTCTTCAGGGTCTCTTCTCAGCAAGCATGTTGCCCGTAGGATTCAGCAGAGCTGGGTGCTGCTGGCGTTGACTCGTCCACCAGCTGTCGCCATCCTGGGACGTGTGCACACTGGGAGGACTCAGCCTGATGGATTTCGTCTTTCCTCGGACGTGGACCGTGGGCTATTGTGGGTGTGGCCATGACGCACCTCCGGGGGCCTGTCTCTGAGCAGGCGGAAGGAGTTTTCCTGGGTGCGTACTCAGGGGTTCGATCGCTGGCTCCCGGGGGACACAAGCATTCATTCTGACGAGAAGGGTGTGTTCCACAGTGGTTGTGAATTACGTTTAGGAACGCCGGTGACCCGCAGCCTCTCCAGCACCTGCTGTCAGGGCTGCTATCAGTGTTTCAGACTTGCAGGTGAGGGGGCGGAACCGAGCATTACTGCAAGCAGGAGCCCCATTTCCCTGCTCGGGACAAAGCCGGGCATCGCACCAGGTGCTTACTGCCCATACAGCCTTCCTCTCCTGTTCATGGCTTTTGCCCATTTTTATTAAGTCGTTTGTGTTCTTCTGTTGGGTCAGCAGTTCTTCAGGCATCCTGGATGCAGATCCTCTCTGCTTACACAGGGCAGGTGTCCTCCCCTACAGGGGGCCTGGTCTCACTTCACCTCTTTTACTGAGCATTCTTCACGTCAACAGAGTCCGATTGACCCATCTTACGGTTCACGACCGGCAGCTTTCGTACCTTAAGACGTTCTCCCTTCCCCACGGTCATAAGGATATTTGCCTCTGTTTGAGAAGTTTAGGAGTCTTCTCTTTTTTTCCTCCTTAATTTCTCTGGAGCTGAGCTTCGGGCAGGGTGCGGGCATGTGCCCAGCTGTAGCTTTCCGATGTGCACAGACGATGACCCAGCATCACGCAGGGAAGCCCTCTCTCCCCGCACTGACCTGCGGCGGCTCTTCCCTTGCAGGTGGAGGTGGGGTGCGCCTGCTCCCGCTCTGTTCTCCCTCATTGATCACTTTGTCCCTCCTTGGGCCCGTCGCGAACCGCGTGACCTCAGAAACTTGTCAGGTCCTTGCCGTTGCTGAAGCAACTTGCCGACCTTTTTCTTCTTCCTTCTGGCGATTCCAGCTCCTCTGCCTTCCTGGGATCTGGGTTAGAATCAGTCAGTTGCATAAACATCCCTGTGAGAATATTTGTAGAATCCCATCGACTCCACAGGTAATTGGTGGGAGAGGTGACATCTTCACGAGCCTGGAGTCCTCTGATCTATTACAATAGTGTGTCTCTACGTTCGCTCGCTCTTTCAATAACTTTGTAGAGACATTTTTTCTCCTTAAAGATCACACACTCGTCCATTAGGTTGTTTTTAACTCATACTTTCACATGGATTGTAAGCAGGATCGTTTCCCTAACTGTTGCTCGTGCACAGAAATGGCTAAGTGTGCGTGTGTTGGCTTCGTACTCAAGGATCTTGCTAGATTTTATTAAATCGAATAATTTAGCTGCGGATAATGTTTTGTTTTCCACGTGTGTCATCAGGTCACTTGTGACTGCCAGGACCCCGACCCCACTGCCGCGTGGTGCCCTGTCCTCGGGGCTCTCACCCTGAACAGCGCTGCAGAGGGCCAGTGTCCCTGGTTTGTTTCTGATTTTAGCAGCCTGCGTCTCACATTTCCTGTGTGTTTCATGCTCGGTTCAGGAGCTTATGGGCACAGTTATCAGGTTAGAGAAATGCCCTGTTATTCCCAGTTTCTGAAGAGTTTGTGTTTCTAAACACGGGGGGTGCTGGTGTTATTAAAAGCCTCACCTGTGGGTGATTTGCAGAATAGATTTTAAGTGTTAAGCCAATGTCATCGTGTTCCTGGGTAAGCCCAGCTGGGTCATAATGGGCCATAATGTTCTCGTTCTCATCTTACCTGTTCCTGGACTTCGGCTTGCTGGGTGCTTGTTCTGGGTCCGTGGGTACTGACTTAGTTTGCGGATGGGGTTGGTGCATCATCTCTTTGGGGCCATTCTTAGGTTCCAGAGTCCAAGAGATGTCTGCCTCCTCCTAGGGGATGGGGGGCGTCCTCTCTCTCTAGCCAGTTCTGTCCGCAGCACCCCACTGAACTTTTCAGAGTCAGCACGAGCTCCGTGTCTTTCTCGTTTTCTCTGACTGAGCCTTCCTTCTGGAGACACTCCCTGTGGGGCTCCTGGCGCTGTCTTCTGCGTCCGCCACTTGCACTCTGAGGGGCCTCACAAACTCTGCACAGAAGGCCCTGCGGGCTTCTTCCCTGCTCTGCCTCGTCTCAGTGCCTGGTGCCACCCTCCGCCGGCACGCGCTGCCCAGGTCCCTCCTGCTCCGTGCCCCTTCACCCAAGCCACCACCAAGTCTTACCGAGTCTGCTTCTAGAAACATCTGAACTCGGCACCTGCACTGCTCCCTCCTGTCACAGACGACTCCCAGGCATCCCACCTGGGTGGGCAGCAGCCTCGGGACACACGGACCCTCGTGAGCCACCACGCCACGCCAGTGACACCGTGGTTTGGGACTGCATTGCTTTCCCTCCCCAAGACAGCCCGTGTACGTGGATGGGGCCGGTCCGACTGCCCGTGTCGGGGTAGAGCCGGTCCACCCGGCTCTGTAAGTGGCCCGCGGGGGAATATTTCAGGCTTTGTGGGCCGCGCACATCTCTGTCCCATGTTCTTCCGTCCCCCCAGACTGCTATAAAGGTGCCATTCATGCTGAGCAGGTAGACGGTGCAGAAACAGACCACGGGTGTTGATGGGGCCCCCGCTGGTCTCCCCGACCCAGGGTTCACCCCACAGGCACCTTCCGTCTTGACAGTGGTTGAGGGAGGAGACGGAGAGGCCCAGCGCTCGGGAAACTGCCCCGGACAGCCCCGATCGACGTGCTGAGAAGTCCTGCCGCCGTTGAACTCTGGCCAGATGCTCTCCCCGCCCCTCGAGTCACCCTCACCACCTGCCGGACAGGCTACAGCTCCCGTGACCCCTGTGGCTCTCCACCATCGGGGGTCTTCACCGCGTGGCCCGTGCGGTGGGGCGACGTCCTCCTTCTGTGGGTGAAGAGCGGGCTCAGAGAGGCCGGGCGCCCGGCTCACGCGTGGGGGAGCAGAGTCTGGACCCTGTTCTGGACCCTGTTCCCCTGGCCCGTCTCCCCTCTGCGCTGCCCGCCGCCCTTGCCGTGTCTCACCACCCCGCTCCCGGCTCTGAGGTCTGCCGGCTGCGTGACTCGCACCGCGGCCTGCTCCCCGGGGCACGGCCAGGGGTGAAGGCCATCCCGGCTGCTCCGGGCTTCCACAGGCAGGTGCGGGCACCGACGCGAGGTCGTCTCCCTGCCAGCGCCCACCTCCAGGTGAAGTCACGCTGAGTCAGACCTCCACCTCTGGGCCTGGCGCTGGGGCGTGGGAGCAGCGCTCTGTCCGCTGCACAAACAAGTCCTCTCTGGGTCGGTCCCGGGACGGGGCTGGGTCCGCTGGCAGTTGGGGGGCCCCAGAGAAGGAGGTGGTTGTGAGCTGGGCAGACTACGCACGGTGCCCCCTCCCATGAGGAGCTGATTGAAGGCTTCGCCCTGTCCGGTTTGTGTCATTCCAGTGTCATGCTTTTTATAAATGTGGGACACACACAAAAATATTTCATCTCAAATAAATGTATCGCAGCTTACTGGTTATCTCTTATTAGCAGCTTTATCTTCCTGACTTTTTTAGAAACCAAGAAATCAATAGCCTACTTTTAGACGACAATCTAAAAGTCCCCGGGGGTGTCCTCTCCCAAGCACACTGGGCAGAATTAAATAAAACAAGGAAACACATCTTTACTCAGACACATTTTTGGTCAGACACGGGGACCACCGTGGAACAGACTTTAAAAGAACACAAACAAGGTTGTCCTTGAATGATCGAGACCCACACTCCAGGCTCATGGGTCCTCATGGGTCCAGGCTCATGAGCCTGCGTCCACAGTGACCATGACCAGAGCGTAGTCTCCACAGGACACTTTGGGAGTGGGATCACCACGGGGAGGCAGTGCTGGGACCACATGGTCATGGTGTGTGAGCAGAAGGTGTGGTGGGCCCAAGGCCTAGAAATGAGGGGCAGAAAGCCAGGCCAGCCCAGCGGGCCTACCCAGAGCCACCAGCTCCCCACTGGGCACAGGTCACGTGCTTCTGCCCTCTGGCTGCCACTCTACTGAGGACCCGGGCACAGGAGTGGTTTCCCTGCCTGCTGGCCGGACACGCTTCCTTCTGCCGAAAGTCTTTCCGGACGCCCGGATCACGGATGAAGGCCAGCAGCCCCATGTGGTCGGGCTGGGCACCTCCTTTCCCCTCCCAGCGTCCCCCAGGTCACGTGCCGTCTCCGGAGTCTGCAGGAGGCCAGTGTCTCAGGGTCACAAACCCTGTAGCTCTGCCTGGAGGCACCTGCCCAGAGTGATTTCTAATTCTGCTCATGGGATCCAGCTAGGAGGCCATGTCAGCGAGAGGGATAACGCAGCCAAGCTGGTCTTTCGGCGTGTACAGACTGCGTGCCCCGCAGCCGACAGGTCCATGCACTCCTATAAAATCCTAGACCTGGGTTCCCTGGGCGAGCATTTGAGCAGTGGGTTTTTTCCCAGAACACCAAAGTGATATTTTATTTTCACAGTTTGCATGAGTAAAGAACAGACTGAGTGCCCGGAAGGCAGGGCGGGCCACATGGAATTGCTGCCAGGTTGTAGCCTCCACGCAGTTCAGCTGCCAGAACCTCTGGGGAGACCCAGGGATCGTCCCCAGCGCCCCGGTGTCTGACGCTGACGGTAAGCAAGGGACGGGGAGGCTTTCCTCTGCAGCCTGTAGGACCCTCATCGCGGCCCTGGACCTCACAGGTGCTGCGTGGGTGTGGCAACGTCCCACATCTTGGCCCTGGTGGCTGGAAACTGCTTTCTCCACATCAGCATAAAGAAGCATGCTCTGTGTGCCATCGTCCCAAGTCAGGTCGGAACACCCCAAGCCCGGCTTCGCCCGTGATCCCTGGCTCCTTGCTGGGTCTGTGTCCAAGCAGTGTGAGCGGGAAGGTCCCGGTCCGGCTGCACCAAACGAAGGCTTGCTTGTGGAAGAGAGACACAGAGAAGTGACCTCCAGTGAATCACACGTCCCTTCATGTGCCCTGCACAGCCCCCCGACACCCACTCAGCGTTTGGCCCTGTGACTTTGGCCAGTGGGACTTTAGGCTGGAGATGCCCCATGCACTGAGCTCTGCCTTGTCTCTCGTTGCAGATGGAAGTCCCGCACATGAGAATCAGCCTTGGCCAGCCTGCTGAGCGCAGGTGACACGCAGCCTGGTTCCCCCACCCCCCATCCCTGCCGGTGGCCAGAGCGCGTGGGTTCAGCCCATGTCCCTAGAAGCGGACTTGAGCTTTGTGAACTGGTGGCCATAGGATCGTGAGCAGTCAAGCCGCCTGGTTTTGGGGTCTCTTTCACAGAAACCGGTCTCAAGTCCTCATGCATGTATTTGTTTATTAAGGTGGAGTCCCTAGAGGGCATCCCGGGAGTCCCGATTTTTCCTGGGTTGTCCACAAGTGCTCCTCTGGGCACTGTGCCTGGCCCTTAGCCCTCAGGCTGGGGGACGGGCTGGCCTGCTGGCGGGCTGGCCCCAGACAGAGGCGGCTCCTTTCCAGGAGAGCGGCTGGAAGCAGGTCCCTGGCCCGTGTGGTCGGTGCAGGCTGCTGTGGGGGTCCTGCCGACCCGGCTCTGGCCTGGGCTCCTCCCCCGCCCTAGGCCCATTGTGCAGGGCGGGAGGCCGGCGGACGTCCCGGCGGAGGGCCCGAGCTAAGGCGGCCCTGAGCGCGGCTCGGTGGCTCGGGGTCCAGCCTGGGCGGAGGCCCGCTCTGCGGGGTCGGGAGCCCCGGAGTCCCCGCCGCCCGCACCGCCCGCTCCGCTCTCAGCACCTGCTCCAAGGCCGTGGGCCTTTCCCGACGAGGCTGAGGTTTGCGTCCTGCTCGGAACCGAACCCGCAGCCGGTGGCATTTCCGCGCGTGTCCCCGCCGAGCGCGCAGTGGGGCGCCGCGCAGGGCGGGGGGCGGAAGCCGGCGGGTCGCCGCGCCCTGCGAGCCCGCCCCGCCCCCCGCAGGCCCGCTCGGCTGCCGACCTCGGCGGGAGCGCCCGGGGCACGCGCGGGGACCGGCTCCGCGCCGGGGCGCCCGGGGCCCCACCTGCTCCGAGCACGCGCACCGCGCCGCCGGGCCCCGCCGAGTGCGCGCTCCCGCAGCCCCGGCCCGCGCGGAGAGGGGCGGGGGGCTGGCCGCCCGCGGGCGCGCGCGCGCCCTTGCGTCGCGGCGCCCCCTCCCCCCGGCGTGCGCGCGGCCGGCGGCGGGGGCGGCGGGGAGGCGGAGCCGGCGCGCAGGGCCGCGGGCGGAGGGCGGAGGCTGAGGCAGAGGCTGAGGCGGCGGCGGCGGCGGCGGCGGGGTCGGGCCGCGCTCGGGGCCGCGCTCGGGGCCGCGCCAGGCCACGGCCAGCGCGCCGCAGCCCCGGCGGCCGAGGGGAGCCCCGGCGGCCTCGCGGTCGGAGCCCGGGCGCGCCGTGCGGAGCGGAGCGGGGCGGCCGGCGGCTGAGGTGAGGCGAGGCGAGGCGAGGGGAGGCGAGGGCGGGGGCTCGGACCCCGGGGCCCGGCACCGCCGCGGGGGCGCGTTTATGTAAGCGCCGCGGGGCAGGTGGGGAGGCCGGGCGGGCGCGCGCCGCGAGCGGGACCCCCGCGCTGCCCGGCCCCGGGCGGGGGTCCGGAGGGGCTGCCCCGCGGCGGTGTCCCGGGGGCTGCGCGGCCGCGTGCGGGACGCCCGGGGAGGGGAGGCTGCGCCCGGGACGGCCCCGCGTCTCCTCCCCGGGGCGCCGCGTCTGCGCGGGATGCTCTGCGCCGTGGGTGAGGGAGCTGCGCCCCGGGATGAGCTGCGCCGGGGCGGGGGGGGGATGGAGCTGCGCCGGGGGGGGGTGGACTGCGCCCCGGGATGAGCTGCGCCCCGCGAGGGAGCTGCGCCGTGGGGGGGGCGCGGGGAGGTGGACTGCGCCGGGATGGAGCTGCGCCCCGGCATGAGCTGCGCCGGGGCGGGGGGGGGGATGGAGCTGCGCCGTGGGGGGGGGTGGACTGCGCCCCGGGATGAGCTGCGCCCCGCGAGGGAGCTGCGCCGGGGGGAGGGAGCGGGGGGGTGGACTGCGCCGGGATGGAGCTTCGCCCCGGCATGAGCTGCGCCCGGAGCGGGTGGACTGCGCCCCGGGATGAGCTGCGCCGGGGGGAGGGAGCGGGTGGGGTGGACTGCGCCCCGTGCTGAAGATGTGCCCCTTGTGGAGGGTGCGGCGCCCTGGAATGAAGCTGCACTGGTGTGTGTTTTGGGGGGGTAGGTAGACGGCGCTTGGAATGGAGGGGAGACTGCACCCTGGGAGGAGACGCTGCGCTGCCGGGAGAGTCGGGCTGCGTCCCGGGACGAAAGGGAGACTGCGCCCCTGGGACGGGAAGCTGCGCCCCGGGATGAGGCTGTGCCCAGTGGAGGGGACACCGTGCCCGGGATGCGGCTGAGCCCCGGGATAAAGGGCACGCCGCACCCCGGAATGGAGATGAGCCCTAGGGAATGGGAGACTGCGCCAGGACAGACCCTTCTCCTCCCCCGGCGGGCCGTGTCTGCTCCGCCGCCGCTCTCCGCCCCAGGGAGGGATGGCTGCGCCCCGGACGGCCGGCGTCCCCTTCTGGAGGGCACCGTGTCCGCGCGGGAGGCGCTGCGCTGCCGGGAGGGGAGAGTGCGCCCTTGGGATGCGGCCGTGTCCGAGAAGGGGAGGCTGCGCCCCCCAGGATCGGGCTGCACCCCCGACCGCCCCGCGTCCCCTCCCCCTCCCGAGGGCGCGGTGTCCGCGTGGGATGCTCTGCGCCGCGGGCGGCCCGGGGCGCGGATGTTCCCGGCCGGCGGGCGACCGGAGCCGTCCCGAACAATCTGGGGCGACCGGGGGCCCGCGGTGAATTCTGACGCGTTCACATCTGCAGTAGGAAAATTACCGGCTCGGGGATGGGTCGCAGGGAGGGCGTCACATTGAGCTGTGGACGCTGCAAGCGTCGGAGTCCGCTTTTACAGACCCGAGAAACGGGCTCCGGCCCGGGATTTGTCAGAGTCCCGACCCCGGCCTGTTTCGCAGTTAATATTCTTAGGCACCAGGTTTCGCTAGTTACTTCTGATAAGGACATTTTGTTTCCTTACTAAGGAGCCGTCGCGGTCGGGGCTCCACTCTGCAAGTAGGAGGAGAGCGGCCTGATAAGCGCACTCGCGTCCTGACTCTGAGTGCCCTGGTCAAGAGAAGAGATGGGTCAGTGAGCTTTGGGACTAGGAATGTCAGTTCCGTCCTTTGTTTCCTCTTATATTTGCCCGTTTCTGTTGCCGTGAAAGGTGCCTCCACAGCTGCATTTCCTACAACAGTGGGTTGTCTAAGAGCAGTTCCTGGGAAATGTCTTTTAATGACTGTCTTTTCTTTGGGGCAGAGACTATCCTCTGCCTGCCCAGGGTTTCCTGGAGGAGAAAGGGAGAAGGCAG
This sequence comes from Mustela erminea, assembly GCF_009829155.1. NCBI lineage: Eukaryota > Metazoa > Chordata > Mammalia > Carnivora > Mustelidae > Mustela > Mustela erminea. The sequence continues at coordinate 219,026,694 of NC_045614.1, forward strand.
GCTGGGACCGCTTCGATAGGAGACGAGAATTAGCTGTCCGTGCCCTCATGGCCCTTCCGGTGGGCAGGTCCGCTCCCAAAGCACGGCCACCCCTCGGGCTGGGCAGGACCTGCTGAGCTGGGTGTGGAGACCCTGCCGGACGGGGAGGCAGGGGACGCGCGGGGGCTTTGAGAGGAGTGCCTCTGTCTGTGAGTCATGCCCTGTTCCATGGCCAAGGCTTCCGAGACCGAGCAGACTCAGCTACGTCTCCAACAAAATTGGAAGCTCTGGCTGGAAGGGAAAAAAGGAGGCCTTTCTGCAGGGGGCAGTGGTGCAAAGAACACTGGTCCAGCTCGGAAACTGATGACACATGGACGGCGAGGTGCGGTGAGCTCACGGAGCCAGTGCGGAGAGGCCAGGGGAGGAGGCTTAGCGGATACCGTCATGGTCCGCACACGGTGCTCGGCTCCAGGCAAATGCTCCCCGTTGTGAACTGACGCGTTGTGAAAGCGTTTCAGCTGCTTCCAGATTTGGGGAATGCAAAAATTCTTTCAACTTGCATTTCTCTGGTGAATGAATAAAGCAAACTGAATTCCGTTGACAGATACTTCCACGGCGTGCTGTGTGCGGGGCCCTCCCCGTCCAGGGCGGGGGTGAGTGCTGAACAGAGAGAGTTCAAGAAAGCTCAGACGCCGGCAGTTCCAGTAGTCGCTTCATAGCGTTTCATTAGAAAAAGTAAGAGGCGAGACTTGGGTTATAAAGCGTGAAGACGGACAGCGTTCCAGTTCTCACGTGGCGACGGAAACGTGTGACAGTGCGTTCAGAAGGCTCGTTCCGTCCGCTCCGTTCCCTCTACCCTGACATTGATTGTGTAGCTCCAGGCCATGGTCCAAGTACAGGCAGGTGGCACTGTGATTTAATGCAGTTTTAATATTCGCTGCGGCCTGCGAAGAGTTTCATACGTGGGAGCAGGCGAAACCGACCCGGTTGTACTAGTCCCCACAGTCCTTCGTCCTAAAGTCGAGTTCAGAAGGGTTTATTCCCTGGAATGCTGTGACGCGCTGGGTCAAGACTTAGGAACGAGACTGCTGTTGAAATAGGGGGTGGCTGGAAAGTGTACTTTGGAGATTAATAGGTGAAATTATATACTTACCGGCCTTTAAAAAATTTAAGAAAAATTGTCAGTCTTAGTGTGAAACTGAAAAGCTTAGAGAGTTCCAATTTTATTTAAGAACTTGATGGTTTTTTGTGTTAATTTTCTAAAATGTAAATTTCCAAATTTGTAATTTGGTGTGATGGAAATGGTGGTGTTAAAAAACAACCCAGTAAAAGTATATTCATAATTTGTGGTAGAAAAGGTAAATAGTGAGAATTCCATAGAAAAATTGTACGTTAGGGGTGCCTGGCCGGCTCAGTCAGTGGAGCCGTGACTCTTGATCTCAGGGTCATGAGTTTGAGCTCACGATGAATGTAGAGCTTACTTAAAATAAAAATACACAGACCTGTATCCCTAAAAGAAATAATACGTTATATGTTAACCAAAAAGTTAATTAAAAAAATAAAAATAAACTAAAAATTGTATGTTGAAGCAATTAAATGTCTTTATTGCTTGAGTGACTTTCCATGTTTTATTTGGAATGTGGCCAGGGAAGATGCCGAGGCGGAAAGAGGTCTTCACACGGCCTTCCTGCGGGGCTCGCGGGCCGCGGGGCCCAGACGCCGTTGTGCAACGGGGCCCGATTCCTGCTGCCCACCGCTGTCCTCCACGCGTGTGTGCGAGGTGCCCTGGGACCGCACCGAGAGAACAGACTTTGGTTTTCCGTCCGGCATCTTTGTGATGGGTCGAAGCGAGCTGGGGTGCGGAGGCTGCGACGGCCCGGAGGGACCTGGAGTTTGCACGGGAAGTGTGGGCGGCTTGTTTGTCCCACGGGGTCGCCGGCGCCCTTACTGTTCCAGGAGCTGGAGACAGGTGTGAGCCAGTAAGGGTAGTTCCTGCCCTCATAGGATTCGCCTTATGGGAGGAGAGGACGGTAATTGCCAGCTGAAGTCTTACTGTGCCAGGAAGTGAAAACACAAGAATGCCGGCGGGGGGGGGGGGGTGGCCCGGAGGATGAGGCTGGGTGCCCCCCGGCAGGCAGGGTGACTCCGCAGGAGCTCCCTTGTCCGTGCTGCTCGGGGAGGGCCGCGGCTGCTGTGAGGAATTCGGACTGGCACTGGGCTGTGGTGGGAAGCCCTCCGAGGGCAGCCCTCCCTCCCTCCTAGGTGCCCTGGGGAGTCTTGGATGAGGGAAGGTCAGGATGCAGCCTTTGGACAGCCACTGCTTGTGTGTGTCAGGGACTCAGGACAAGCCAGGCTTCTGGATCCCCTTCTATCTACGACTTAAATCTCAGGAGAGTCCAAAAGGTGGGCCGTGTCCTGTGTCTTCCCATCCAGCGAGGGCACGTATAAGGGGTGATGCCAGGACTGCCCGGAGGCCCCGGAACACGGGGGCTCTTCCCGCCACCACGGCTGCAGGCGGGGGGCTCCAAAGGGGCACGTGCCAAGATCCCTATGGGCCAGAGGGTGACCTGAGCCCCGGCCCGCTGTCCGAGGGCTCTGTACTGTTGGCAGGGGACATGCGGCCGGTCACACGGGGTGTGGGGTGCCTTCAGACTCCTCTGCCTCACTTCCACTCACTCAGCGCTCCTGGACTTGAAGCACAGTCTTAAAATCATATCCTTGTGCCTTTAAAAAAAAAAAAAAGAAGAGAAAAAAAAAAGAAAACACAAGTGGAATGAAATACAGTAATTACAAAATGTCTTTCTGTTAAAAATCCGATTCTTCCCAGGCAGTCTTTGAGCATCGATGTGCTCGGAGCTGCCCCTCTGTTCCCTGTGCCCGCTCTCCGTACGAGCTCCCCCTGCCATCTGGGGGTCTTCCAAGCCCCTGATGCTCGCTCGGACCGTGCGGGTGCTGTCTTGATCTTCCTGGCGGCTGTTAAGGGCAGGTTTCCGGTCTTTGTTGACCGGCCTGTTGACGGGCCGTGTCGTCCTGTCTCCTGTCACTGTGAGACACCACCCGTGCCCGGCATGTCCGATTTCAGAGTGTTCCTGTGTGGGGAGATGTGCGTCTGAGAGCTGGCCGGCTGGCACGTGTGGTGGGCAGGTGGGCAGGCCCCTTAGGATCAGAGCATCGCAGACCGGTCCCCGGGTTGCCGGCCCGAGCGGTTGGCTGTTGCTGGGGAGGAGATGGGGGGCTGGGGAAAGTGAGTGTGTGCGGGGTGAGCAGGCGCTGGGAGCGGGCCGTGGGGGCCGCAGAGCCTGGCCGAGGTCGTTCCTCTGCAGGCGTGCCCACGGGCTGGGCCTTGAGCACGCTGCCGTGGAGATCTCTGCGTGGCCGCGGCTTGGACGTGTGATCTCGAGCAAGCTGTCGGGTCTTCCTCTGCTTGGGTTTTCTGATCCGTACGTTAGGCAGGGTGCTGGCAACCTTTATCCTCTGGCTGCTGGGTCAGTACACTGCGCCAACGTGGTGCCTAAAACAGTGCCTCCGACAGTGCTAACGAGGTTTGCTTGTTACTTCTGTGATTAGTCATCCGCGTGGAGATGTTTGGATACAAGTGGAAATTCAAGCCTGGGCTCAAGACGCAGTTGGGGCCAAGTATGTAAATTTGGGAGCCTTTTGGCCGTTGTGGCTCTAGACAGGGTGGAGCCTCGGGAGGAGGAGGGTCTGGCCACACCTGCTGTAAAGGGGTCTGTTGAAGGCGGAAGCCGGCAGGGCCTGGGGGTCTGGGAGCCAGGGCTGAGGCAGTGGGCCTTGCAGTGGTCAAGGGCACCGTTCTCCGGGGGAGTCTGGTTAAAAGCCGGCAGAGTGTGGGTCTGTAGCTGGAGGGGTCCTGGGCTCCAGGGAGTCACGTGATTTCGTTCTTCAGATGGAGATGATGATGGTGTGTTTATGGGTTCACAGGAGTGACCCAGTTGGGGGGTAGCTTTGTATGACGTCGGGAAGAGGGTCGCTGCAGGAGCCTCGTCCTTGAGAAGGTGGGCGGGAGGCTGGAGCAGCAGGACCTCTGCGCACGGGGACCTGGACTCGCTTCGCGATACTTCTGGAAGACGTGCTGCCCTTTTCAAAGGAAGGCATAAAACAAAGCAGACTCTTGTCTCGGTCTCAGGAACTCGGGGCTCGTGCTCTCGAATGTAGGCCCCAGTTTCTTATTAGATCCTGGCGTCAAGCTTGCCTTGGGGCCTCCTTATGGAAAGACACACGTGGGAACAGCATTTCGCTTTACCAGAGTCCTGCCTCGCCTTGGCTCAGAAAGTGTCATGACCTTCATGAGACGCCGGCGCCTTTCCTCACCGGGTCGGGTCCTGTTCCTGAGGACGAGTGCAGGGTGCCTCCTGCCTGGGCTGCCGTTGTCTCTGGCCATCTAGAAGGGGGGAGCTTTGCATCTGGACGGCCCCCCCTCCCGGGGGAGGACAGGGTCGCTTCGGCCCAGTGAAGCTGGTTGTCCCCGGGGCAGCAGCCCTCTGCCGGCTGGGGCGAAGGGCCTCCTCCTCGCGCGCGGGCCTGTGCTGTCCGCGGTGGGCTGGCGCGTTTGCAGGAGTCCCGCCATGGGCTCGGGGGTGAGGAAGCCTTCACCGGCTCCCTGCGTGTGCCCGCGCTCTGTGCCACGGGAAGACTGTTCATGCCGCTCTGGGCACTCTTTGCCACAGTGACAGGTTCTGTGTGAGTCACTGTGGAGGGACGCGCTCTCAAGGAGAAGCCCTCTGCCTCCGCAGGCCGTCATTCTGGCGGGGAGGCTAAGCCAGGCACTAGGGCAGACGCTCTGCGTCAGAGGGCGGCTGCTGGGCAGGTCAGGCCTCTCTCCAGAGGGGTGCCACGCTGATGCCCAGCGGAGACAAGCTCTTCCTCCCCAGAGCGGGGACAAGGACATTCCCAGTGGAAGGCACAGCCTGCAGGAACCCTGCTTGTTGGAGCCGCTGGGGGTGGGGTGGACTGCAGCCTTTGTCCCGTCACTGATGGCGGTGCTTGGAGGTGAGCCGTGCGTGCGGAGTTGGAGGCTGGGGGTGCCGAGTGTGGGCTGCGTGCAGAGGGGATCTGGGGGTGAGGAGCAGGGGCGTTAGGAGGGGCTCTTCGCGCTCTCTGAGACCTGAGGTGAAGGTCCTTCAGTTACGGGCATCACTTTCTCTCCGGTTCTGTTTGAATCTGGCAGTCACTGATCCATTGGTGTGTCACGTGTGGAACATGCACATATGTGTGCGTGATGCGGGACGTGTATGCCGCATTGTTTGTAAGACGCAGGGCAGCAGGGGTGCCGGGTAGCTCAGTCGGCGGGCGTCTGACTCTTGGTTTCAGCTCGAGGCATGGCCTCAGGGTCGTCCCGGCCCCAGGGTCCTCATGGCCTCAGGGTCGTCCCCGCCCGGTGTCCGTGTGTGTGTGTGTGTGTGTGTGTGTGTGTGTGTGTGTGTGTGTGTATGTGGGGGGGGGTGGGGGGGGATCCAGCTCTGCCTCGGGCTCTGTGCTCAGCGGGGTCTGGGGGAGAGGGTCTCTCGCTCTGCCCCTCCCCAAACCAGCTGCGTGTGGCAGAGCCGGCAGCACGAAGGGTGCTTGTAGTGGGCTCACGGATCCCTCCCGAGCACGTCGCGCCTGTTTCTCAGCTGGGGGCCAGACGTAAGAGGTCGGGCAGGGTCCGGCAGAGCGGGGTGACCTTCGGCTCGCATTCTGTAAGCTGTCACCGTGCGTCGGGCGCGGTGGAGCCAGGGAAGCCGGCCGCGGCCCACGTGGCTCGGAAGGGTCTCCCTGACGTGGGCCATCGTCCCCCTCAGACTGCTGCCTCCGTAGCCTCCTGCCCGGGGTCTCCTGCTGCCGGTTCCCGACCGGCCTCCTGATCAGAGCCTGAAGCGCGGGGATGGATCCATCACTGCCCACCCAAGCCCCGCCACTCCCCCACCTCAGGGTCCTCCCGGCCCCGTCTCCCTCTCCCCTTCCCCCTCCAGCCCCGGGGCCTCGCCCCCAGCCATCTCCTGGGCTTGCTCCCCCCCCCCCCCCGCCCCCAGCCAGCCACGGTGTGTCCTGCTGTCCCTCCGTTTATCTTCCTCCCCGCACCCCTCCCTCCCATCAGGCTGCCGTCCGACTGAGCAAGCGTTGGTCTCACGGGGTCAGGGCTCTGGCCCGTCTCTGCCCTCGGGGCTCAGAACGGCTCGGCAGAGAGTGGGCGCGCACCTGTGTCTGGACCGAAGGACTGGGGTTTTCTTACTCTGCAGGTAGTAAGTGGGCAGAGCGCATGGAGGCTCCGTGGTCGCCCTCCCCGCCGCGCCCCTCCCCTGCTCCTGCCGCACTTGGTGAATCAGGCATCTATTTATGCCCCGTATGTCTGTGTTATCTCCAGATTTGTGTGCTTTTCTTTGTAGAGTGAAACATTTACAAAACATTCGAAGTTGTTCTGAAACCCTGAAGTACAATATCGTAGTTTAGTCTGTTGAACACAGGGAGTCCTGTCAGCCTACGAGAGCGGCTGTGTCCCGCTGCCGTTTGAACCCCTTAGGGCGACGCACAGCTGGGACGTGTTCTCTTAAGTCGAAACAGCTGGAGGAGCAGGGGTTCCCACCGCCTGGGACACAAGCGAGAAAGCGAGTAATTCTGGGAGCTTCCGGAAAACACACCGGTTCAACGGTGCGGGCTTCGAGGGTCGCCAACCCCGAGGGAAGGTGGCCGCTGGGTGCCTGGAGGAGGACGCAGCGCAGAGGAGGCGGCAAGAGGGTGTGCTGGGACTTAGGAAGCTGCCTCCGAACTCGGGGCTTCCCTTCAGCATCCTGCCGCACCGCCCTCGGGTGTGAACAGGGCCGGTCCGGGGCGATTTCCAAGCTTTGTTCCATTTCCAGAAGACGGCTGCACGCAGAGTAAAGTAAACTCCCAGGGTCTCAGGGTCTCCAGGGTCATTCAGTCAGCTGTCGTCCTGGCACCTGTGTGCGGTCCCCTGTCGAAGCAGGCAGCGCCGCGTCCCTTCCCTGCAGCTGAGACCCACCAGAGCCTCGCACGTGGCACGGAGCGTCCTGCCGCCTCCCTCTGGGCCCGGCAGCCTGCAAAAGGAGGTGGGGCGCGGGAAGGGAGCTGGGGGTCCGTCCTGGGTCCCGGCTCCAGGGACTCCAGACGGCCCCTCTCGCTAGCTCCTCAGTCTCGGGGGCCGAGTCGGTGTCGGTGGCCGGGAATCGAGTGAGGACTGTGTCTCCGGTGGGAGAGTCTGCAGCCTGGCAGAGCTGGCTGCGGGTAAGGAGGGAGCCAGCCGCCTCCGGGAGCTTCGCACAGTCTGGCTGTGGGGCGCTGAGCTCGGCGGGTGCGCCCGAGGCCGCGGCTCCGTGTGCGGGCAGCGCGCGTGGACCCCGCTTCCCTCCTGCTTTTGGCCGTTGGCAGGACGCCCCGGTTCCCTGCCTCTTCCAGCACTAAGCACGTGGGGTGAGTTGGTTTTCTCGAGAAGAGGAACTCGCTCCGGCATGCAAGATGGCTTCCCGCCATCTGACGAGGCTGAGTTGGTCACGGCACCGGGTTTCCCGCTGCCCACGCGCCATCCTAACCCCACGCGCTGTCCTAACCCCACGCGGGGGCTCCTCCGTATCCTTGTCTTCTCTTTCGGGGTTCTGCTGGGCACCTCCTTTCACGGGTTCCTGTCTGTGGAGGCCGGGCTCTGTGCCTGTCCCCGAGCGTGGCCGCGTGGGGCAGAAGGGGGTGTCTCCACGTACAGAAGGGGCGTGTGGGCGCGGACATGGGGCGGCGCTGTCCGGACTTTCGGCCTGGGGCCCGTCCCCAAAGCTGCGGGTGCAGGGGCTCTGGGCTCAGGCCGCAGCCCACAGAGCTGTGGTGAGAGGAGGGACCGTGTCCCCGAGCCGGCGACGGGGGAGATCAGTCTGTGCAAGTGCCAGCTTCGTGGTCCGGAGCGTCTTCCCGCAGCGATCGACCCAAGCGACAGAGGGATGGCTCCGGAGCCAGTCCCGGGCGCCCGCTCCAACCGACCGTGTGCGCCGTCGTCTGCGCGGCATTCTCGCCGGGCGGCTTCCCAGACTGTGTTGTTGTTGTTGTTAATATGGTAGGACTTGACTCTCCTTCGGAAGTTCCCGAAATGCTTCAAGGCCCTCCTGTCACAGAGCTCTGGGGGGGAGGCTTGGCCTGCGGGGCAAGCTGGTTTGGGAGTTGAGCCCGGAGTCCGAACCCAGGGCGGCCTTCCCAGGACCCCCCAGTCACGGGACCTGAGAGCCGCAATCGTGTGGGTCCCAGAGTCCAGCCTAGACTGGACCGTCCCCGAAGCCCCGTGGAGGATCAGTCCTGTCGGGTTCCGGCAGCTGTTGGATGTGCTGAGACGGGGACCTCAGTCGCGGCACTGTGTGCTGCGGTGTGGCCGCGGGGAGGCGCCACGGGGGCGCCACGGGGGGCGTTGGGTTACAGTGACCTCTCCTCACTCCTGCTCTCGGGCTTGCACGTGAACGAGTGACGTAGTTGGTCATTTTACTCTCCTTGAGTTTCCTTCCTCCGACGAAACTGAGAGGGGACTGGTGTTTCCATAGAAACGACAGGTATGGACCGAACCAGCGGGGCTGGTGTTTCCATAGGAACGGCAGGTATGGACCGAACCGGCGGGGCTGGTGTTTCCATAGAAACGGCAGGTATGGACCGAACCGGCGGGGCTGGTGTTTCCATAGAAACGACAGGTATGGACCGAACCAGCGGGGCTGGTGTTTCCATAGGAACGGCAGGTATGGACCGAACCAGCGGGGCTGGTGTTTCCATAGAAACGGCAGGTATGGACCGAACCAGCGGGGCTGGTGTTTCCATAGAAACGACAGGTATGGACCGAACCAGCGGGGCTGGTGTTTCCATAGGAACGGCAGGTATGGACCGAACCAGCGGGGCTGGTGTTTCCATAGGAACGGCAGGTATGGACCGAACCAGCGGGGCTGGTGTTTCCATAGGAACGGCAGGTATGGACCGAACCAGCGGGGCTGGTGTTTCCATAGGAACGGCAGGTATGGACCGAACCAGCGGGGCTGGTGTTTCCATAGGAACGGCAGGTATGGACCGAACCAGCGGGGCTGGTGTTTCCATAGGAACGGCAGGTATGGACCGAACCAGCGGGGCTGGTGTTTCCATAGAAACGGCAGGTATGGACCGAACCAGCGGGATGCGGCGCGGGGATGCGAGGTGTCTTCCGTTAGTGAACCCAGACTCTGAGGCGGGACATCCCCCGTGGATGGAACCCCGCCATAGGTGCAGGACGCGGGAGAGGGCAGGGCTGTGCGCGACGGGCGAGCTCCCGCCGGAGTCTCCCGATGGCCGCGGGCAGGCGTGCGGCCGGGGGCTGGTGTGATCCGACTGCGGGCCGGCTCCGAGCGGGCAGAGCTGCCGTGAGGAGGGTGTGGCTGTGCTCCGCGGCTGCCGTGAGATGTGCGCTCCGCGGTCTCGGTGATTCTCGCAGAGGCCTGAGCCGTGCAGCCGTTACCATGCCTGCGTCGCCCCCAGAATGTTCCGGTGCTTGTGGTAACCACGTGTGAGTGCTACTGACCTTCCTGCGTCTACAGACCTATGTGGAGTCAGGCCGTGTGGCCTCTCCCGTGTCCACTCCCGTCATGCCACAGGGTTTTGGGGTTCGCCGTGCTGGGGAACGGACCCGGTTGATTCCGTTAGCTGCCGGCGAGTACCCCCCGCAGGGTGCAGCAGGCCTGTTCCCCGTGGCTGGGCCGGGCAGTAGGCGTGTTCGTGAGTGACGCCGTTCCCAACGCCGGCCGACCCGCTCCGCGCGCCTGTGCTCGTGTGGCCGTGGGCCTCGCGGCAGCGTGTAGCCCAAAAGCGTCTTGTTACAGTCACACTGCTAAAACCGCTGCTCAGACTTGAGGCGGCTCTTTGGGTCCCTGGGAGGTGCATCGAGCTTCTTGAATAGTGTGAACGTTTCTCCTCCAGGACAGTCGGTGGTGATGGCGAGCATGGCTGCTGGGGTTCCTTGCGATGGCAGCCCGGTGTGCGGCGTGCGGTGTGCTGCTCAGGGGCCCGCGGCTGAGCTCTTTCCCAGCGTTTGATCCGCTCTGTCTCCGTCGTCGGGGAGGAGGTCAGAGACGCCCGGCTGGGCGTGTCCAAGCTACCATTCAGCCTACAGAGCCCCGTGTGCCGCGTGGCTTGACCAGCAGTGCCACTCCTAGGAGTCTAGCCCGAGGGTACTCCCCCGGCTGTAGGGAGATGCGCGTGTGCTGACCGTCCAGAGAGGCCGTGTGGAGGACAGTCTCTGCGAACTGATTCGGGGTGATGTCCAGAACACACAGAAGGCGAGAGGGCCACAGTGCCAGTGGCTAGTACGCTGCCCTCTGCTAAGAAGACACCCGCGTGGCCGCACCTTCCTGCCAGAGGGACGTGGGCAGGATAAGGCTGAGCTGAAGGTGGTGCCGTGGTGGGGGGTGGGGAGGGGGCGTAGACTCAGCTGCACGTGTGGGGCCACAGGACACATCAGGGCAGCCTGAGTCTCGGAACCGCAGGCCCTGGAAGGAAGTAAGGAAACCCGCCAGGGTGTGGGGGACCGAACGCGGATCCACACACAAGCACACCTTGCCATAGGACAAACGATGCTGCGGCCACGGAAGACGGGCCAGGAGGACGCGGTTAGTCGGGTTTCGGAAGGCCACATTCCGGCTCGATTCTGTGCGGCTGGAGTCTAGCAGTGCCTTTGTTTCTTGCAGGGGTCAGGTCGGCAGTGCGAGTGCACGGAACGGAGTGATAGCAAGTGTGCCGGGGCCCGGAGGAAGGCTCAAGGGCCCGGTGCGTCTGCACTGGGACCGGGTCACTGTGTAAACCCACGGTGTCTAACTCGTGCACACAGGGGTGGGCGGGTGTGGAGAGGCAGAGATGCACGTGTGTGCGTGTGTGCTAGCTCTGTGCCCGGCCAGGCCAGCACGCGAGCACGCCCAAGCATCCTCCTCCAGCCTGTCCGGAGAGCCACGGGGTTCCCTGACGGGGTGCGGCTGGTGTGCAGAGGAAGGACGCGCTCAGAAAGGGTGGGGCATGTCGGGGGAGCAGAGCCGCCCGGAAGGGGCACAGAGGGCCCCACTGAGCCCAGCTGAGTGAGGAAATGCGTGATGATAGCATCAGCTTGTAGCCCCTGGCTAGGATGACGGCCGCCGCTGCACGCCGGGCGGAACCGTGGCGGCATAAAGAAGGAAGCGCACGGGGCCGAGGGCCGCTGTCCCGGCAGAAGAGCCCGACCGGTGCGGCATCTGGCGAGGCACGTGGCACCCCAGCAGCTCAGCACGGGGGCTCAGCCTCGCGGGCCAGGTTTGAGGAGAAATAGGATACCGGCCTCGACTCGAAGTATCTCTTCCCCGAGTTACTTATTCATTAAAGAGGGAAAAACGGTAACTCTAGAGTGGAGAAAGCAGCAGACGCCGCCTTCCCCGGGCGACGCAAGTTACCGCGCCCTGTGATCAGACCCAGGGCCTCCACCTACCCAGATGGCACATCCCGTCTCTGGTATTCCTGCCCCAGACGCACAGTCACAATCACGGGGCTGTCACCAGCAGGCAGCAGACCGGCCTGGCTCGACACCTGACCTGAGTCAAGTGACCTGAGTCAAGGCTCCTTGAGTGCCCAGGGGCCCAGGGACGAGCTTCTGGAGGGGGCCGAGGGCAGAACGTGGCGTGGCTTCTGGATGGGGTCCTGGCGCCGAGAGGGGTCTCAGGAGGAAAGCTGGGGGCTGCGCGTACAGCTCGTGCTGGAGTCGATTTCCTAATTCTGTGATTTATCAGCGATGCTGTGGGATGCAGACATAGGAGAGGGGGCGGAGGATACGGCGGAGCTCCCGACCGTGACTCTCTAAGTCTGTCCTTTCAAGTAGGAGGCCGAAGAGGAAAGCCCGCGCGGACGGAGTGTGACGGGACCCGCGGAGCTCAGGGTGGGGCGGGGTCCCTGCTGCCGCCCCGATTCAGCGTCGGGTCGGCTGAGAAATCCCTCCTGCCTCCTTCCTGGGCGTTCTGGGCCCTTGTGCCCCGCTGCAGCGTTCTGGAGCTGTGGGGCGGGGGCCTTGGGGTTGCTGGGGAAGGCAGCCGCAGCCCTGGCTGACGGGGAGGCCTGAGGCCCCTCCCGGGGACCTCTCACATGGCTCTGGGTGTGCTCCTAGGTTGTCCTTGGTCTTGTGGTTTGACTGCTTTTCTTTTCCCAAAGAGAGATTTTAAAGGTTGACGTATTCAACTCTATTGGGCTTTTCCTTTATGACTTGGGTTTTCAGTCCTGTCTGAGAACATTTTCCTACCGTAGGAGTCTTCTTTCCTCTTTCATTTTTTCTGCCAGTTTTATAGTCTGTTCCCCACACTTAGCTTATTATCCGTGTGGAATTTGCTCCTGTGCAGTTTGAAGTGAGAGCCGGTACTTCTCCAGTCGCGGAGCCGGTGGCCCGTCCATCACCCAGCGGTCTGCCCTGTGCTGGGGGGCGAGAACCGCGGCCGGGGCCGTTCGGAGCAGTTTCCGACCACTGTTCCTGCTGCGCAGAAAGGCGCTCGGGCTCGTCCACGTGACATCGCGTCCCGTGTCTTCTGGGGAGAGGGTCAAATCGCGCAGATGATGCTGTTTGCTGCGCGTCTTCGTCCTTGCCCTCGTCGGCGGGCTGGGCGTCTGGTCCCAGCCCGCACGCACTGCGCGCACGGTGGCCGTGGTCGGAGGCCCCCTCTTGCTCTGACTCGGCGCCGGGCGTCGGGCTTCACCGCCGGGCGCGGGACGGACCAGCTGTCCAGCGAGGCAGTGGCTCCCTGCCTGCTTGCTGAGAGGCTCTTGGGAGACCAGCGGTGGAATCTCGTGAGCTTTTCCTGCTTCTGTCGGGACGGTTGTATGGTCTGTCCTCTCCGATCTGTTAATATGGTAATTTTATTAATAGATTTCCTGATGTTCTATGTTTCTTCCTTCTTTACTTGCAACACACTGGAAGTTCACTTTGCTATGTGTCTCAGCACCTTTTCCTTTTTCAAAACAAGCCCTGACCCTCTCCCCAACCGCGCCCCCTGCCCCCAGCATTTTGCTTCTATGCAGCACAGTTCACAGCCCGTAAGGTGTGTAGCTCCGTGCGGGCAACTCCTTCACGGCTGGTGTGTTTGGAGGGACGGGGTTGCGAAGGGCCCTGATGTGTAGCATTTGCCGATTTCTGTGGCGTAAATATTTTCAAGCTACCAATGAGCCGTCCACTGGGCCATTCCAGAAAGTCCTCTCCCCTGAGCCGGTAGGAGCTGGCGGGCAGCCCGGTGACCTTCCTCTGGTCCATGCCCGTCCAGGTCAGCCCTGCTGCCTCCCCGGGGGAGCCGCTGCTCTGGTCTTGGTCCCCTGCTGTCCTTGCTGCTCCTTGTTTGCCACCCTGTGCACGCGCAGCTCCGCATTTCCCCTCAGAGCCAGCGCGGTCTCCTCACTGACAGCTAGCGAGGTGCAGGGCTCCTGGCGACGTCTGTCGGAAACCCGAGCATCTGGCCGCCATCACCGCCTCTGGAGCAACTGCCCTTGTTGGAGAGACGAGGGAGGGTCCACAGTAGGAGCGTCCTGCGCTCCGAGGGGCGTCTCGTCTCGAACTCGTGCGGCTCTTCACCCTCCCTTGTACAAACAAGCTCTTTTCCTGCGGTCATGACTAGTCTTTCTTGAGCACCCACGTCGTGCGTCAAGCGCTTGGGACGCCAGCGGTGTAGTAGGGAGCAGAGTCCTAGCGCAGGTTCCGCAACACTTGGAAGCCGCCTGTTCTTCAGTTCACCGGCCTTGCTGTGTCCCCGACTCAGACGGCCGCTTGTCTTTGCCCCTGGTGTTAGATCGACCTTCAGTTAATCTAGTTTCTCCCACTGCTTAATTCAAAATCCCCTGCTTCAGTATTCCTTGATGTCCACTTTTACGCCTTCTGTGATTATCTCTGCTTTACTAAATTCTCGAGAGGAGAAGATGGTGGAGTCGGATCTGCGGTTTTACGTTACGAAAGGTTGGTTTTTTCAGGGGTCATGAGGGTAACTGACTCAGTGAAGCGACACTCCGGTTGGAGCCGCGGGCAAGCTCATCGCCAGCATCATCTTCTGCGGCCCCCTGGGCACCCGCGGCCGGCTTGCGGCCGGCTCGCTCCCGGCAGGGTCTCCGCCTCCCGAGGCACCGGGGCACAGGGGTGGGGGGGGGCGCCGCGCTTCGGGAGGTGGTGGCTCTGAAGGACGGGCTCGGCCCCGGGCCCCGTGCGGCATCGTGCGTTTGCTTCCCACTCTGCTGCCGGGTGGGTGCAGGAGGTCAGGCACAGGCCGCCGTTCTCCAGTTTTCCACCCGGGGAGCCTGCTGGGTTTGCCTGGGGGGGCAGATCTAGAGGGTCCCAGTGAGTTGAGCTGCTGGGCCAGGTGGGGAGGCTCAATGCAGGCCGGGGCCTCAGGAATGCATTTGCCCATTTTAGTAAGAGAAACTAGTTCTGTTTTACTTATTTAGACAATTTAAAAGCCCGTAGAGATCAACTTCCCTCATTCCTTGGTTGGGGGTACTGAGAAACGGTGTGAAAAGCACAGTCTGGGTGGGTCTTGGCTCCTGCCAGGTCCCCCCCGCCCCCCCAGCATCCTGTCTATGGAGAAGAACCTTAGACCTGCGGGGCCCGTTGGTGTAGAAGGTGTTGCCTGGCCCTGCTGACACCCAGAGCCAAAGCCGCACGCCCTTTCCTTGCCGTGGTCTGGCACGACACCCCTCCAGGCCAGCCGGGGGGGGTGTCTTTCGGGTTGGGGAACCTCCAAAGCCCATCCTTGGCTTATCAGCTGACCTTGGCCTCTTGGCAGTGATGGAGTCAGCTGGCCCACCGGCCCCTCAGTCTTCTGCTGTATTGTAACCGGCTGCCAAGGGGCATTGGAAAGACGGACAGCAAAGAAAAGCACTTCCGTGGCAGTAAACGTTACCTTCTTTTCCAGTATAGTTGCACCTTGGAATCTCATCTTAGAAAATAATAATTATGGGGACTAAGCCTTAGTAGGATGGTTGAACCCTTGTAGATGAATCAGAATTCAAGAATCCTCATCAAAAGTAATTTTCCCATTGTTGTATACATGTTGAATTTTAAAAATGGGTACATCTTACTCATCTGTAAACTTATAAGCCAGAATGACACCCTGATATAGTGTCACGTATCGTCCTGTAAGTATTAAAGTGATCGTCGAATTAGGAATTGTGCAAAAACATAGCCAGTGAGGCGGAGGAAGTCAGTGAAGCTTTGGGTAGCTTAAATCTAACTTTACCTGAATAATTACTTTAAAAATTGTTTGAATAGAGCCTCTCGCAAGCCTATACGATGTGAATCGTAATTCATCTTCGTACATTTTTGTATTTTTTACTTCTCTTTCTTGAAGGTAGATCTTAGGTCCTGGAGGTGTCAGAACCAGCATCAGGTCTAGGTTTCACTTCTTTTCTTTCCTTTTTCCTTCCTTTCTTTTTTTAATAAAGATTTTATTTGTTTATTTGGGAGAGTGAGAGAGAGCACAAGCAGGGGGAGAAGGAGGCAGAGGCAAAGGAAGAAGCAGACCCCCCGTGAGCAGGGAGCCCGTCGTGGGACTCGCTTCCAGGACCCCGAGACCATGACCCGAGCCGCCCAGGCGCCCCTTCGTGCCCTTTCTAAAGCCAAGGACATCTTGATCTTGTTTCAGAGCCAACAGTGTCATCTGTTACGAGGCTACTGAAATCTTTCGATGAGTTTCATATCATCCTT
Source organism: Mustela erminea (assembly GCF_009829155.1). NCBI lineage: Eukaryota > Metazoa > Chordata > Mammalia > Carnivora > Mustelidae > Mustela > Mustela erminea. Next base: position 219,042,358 of record NC_045614.1, read on the forward strand.
GCTGCCCCCCCATATTTACACAGAGAACAGTGAGGACCGGCTATCTCTTGTCTGAGATAAGCAGGGCTTCCTGCCACGTCTGGGGCCACACAGCCACCTTCACACGGCTCAGGCCACAGAGGAGCCTGGAGTGACCGTGGCTGGGGCGCTGGGGTGCTGCGCTGAGCTGCTCCAGGTCGCGGGAGGAGCCGGTCGCTGGGCACTCCAGGCCAGGTGCACCAGCCGTGGCTTCCTGCTCACGTTCCCCTTGGCGGGTCTCCCTGGCCATTGGCAGAGAGAAGCGGGCATTCTGTGGGTGCAGAGCCCTCAGAGCCTCACTGCTGCTGTTCAGACCCGGGGAAGTCACCTTTTCTTCTCTGGTTCTGGAACTGGCCCTGTGTGGCGAGGGTCAGCGTGGTTGTGATCTCTCACCGTGTGTGAGAGATCTCCACAGGGGTGTCTGGGAAGACCTGCCTGTCTCCTGGCCTGGCCGCAGCCTCCCTCGCTGGGTCTTCTCTTGGGAAGAGGCCTGGCGGCGGCCTCTGCGGAAGCTGGTAGCTGCGTCTGCTGCAGCCCCAGGAATCCCCAGCAGCGTCACGAGGTCCCGGAGGTGGACACTGCCAGTCAAGGCCTTCTGCGTTTTTATGTTCTTATTTAATTTATTTTTTAAGTAGGCTACATGGCCAGCGTGGAGCCCAATGCGGGGCTCCAACGCACGGCCTTGAGATCGAGATCTAGCTGAGATCGAGTCAGAGCCTCAGCCGAGGGAGCCGCCCAGGCCCCCGCTTTCTGGACTGTTGAGCGAGAGGCCGGAACCCAATGATTCTCGTCCTCCAGGCTGCGACTCAGGCCCCTCATCTCTCATCTGCCTGAGAAGCACCTTAGGTGTCAGCTTCCCGTCCCCGCGCGGCCATCACACGCGGGTGCTGGACGATAAAATCATGCTCAGCAACGGGCTTAATTTCTGGCGCTCCACTCCTGCTGGGGACGGGCTCGTCCTCACCGCTCCTGGCTCATCTGGTTAGCGCGCGGCCGGCTGTGACCGCGGCCCGCTGGAGTCGCAGACCCGTGAGCGGCGGTTTCTCGGTGTGGACGTCCAGTGTGTTTGTTCGTAAGATGGGTTTCTGGTGATGCCGTGTTTGCAGATGGAGGCTCTTTTGAGAAATAGAATATATCAAATTATTCGGACGCTTCTCTTACAGCTCCCCGAGGGGCCGTGGTCAGCGCGTGCTCCGAGCCTCGTGGGGACCCCGAGAGGGGCTTCCATCAGGCTTCCGGCCCTGACCTCCCTTCCGGGCAGAGCTTCTCGAAATGAGCCCATTTCGCACCCGGTGCTAGTTTGTTGTCTGAAGTTTCCTTTACACGGGAAATCCCGAAGTAGAATTTTGGAAAGTTTTTGTTAATTCCACAGGATGTTTTTGAGTTGTGGGTTTGCTGAAAGTGTGTTTCTCATGTTTCGCTGCCGGTGCGGCTCCAGGCGGGACACATACTCCGTGCGCAGAGGCCGCACTGAGGCCGTGTGTCCGGCTGGGTCCTGGCTCCGCACCCGTGGGCTCTCCGCATCCCTGTGTCCACGTGAGCCCCGGGGCCGTCAGGGCCTCGTCCTGGTGTGCTCTCCGTTGCCACGGCTCTCCTCACCTCCTCCCAGCCAGTGTTTTCTGAGTGCCCCTCGCGTGGGGGCTCTGACAGGCCCCGAGCAAGCCAGGCCCTCAGATGTCTGCTCGTGTGGACCTGTATGTCTCAAGCTGTCCACGCACAGCCTCGGTGTTGGGGGGCGGGAGGCCCTTGGTGTTCATGCCGGGGCCTCCCGGCTTGATGCCTGTCCCCACTCTCGTGACCTTCCTGACTGTCCTGCTTGGCTTTTGGCCTCTCTGTCCCTCTGAAATGGCTCTTCAGAGTCACTGGTGACCTGTCTTTGGCAAGGTCAGCGGCCACTGTCCTGTCTTGTTAGGACAGTGTCTGACAGAGCTGCCTGAGCTGCCTGGTTCCCCCGCCCCCGCCTGTCCCGGGCGCCGCTGCCCCCGGCCTGCTTGCCGTGCCCTCCACTCCGGACGTGGCACGGCGCACACCGCGCTGTCCCGGTCCCTCCCACGGGGGCCTGTGCTCACTGTTCCTTTCTCCCTGCCTTGCTCACTGTCTGGCTCCTTCTGGTCTGTCTCTGGCTCCCCTCGCTGGCTCTCCTGGGCCCAGACTCGCCCCCGTGCAGTCCACCGTCCTGGGGGTCACTGTGCCCATCCTTCCCAGGGCACGTTCCAGCAGCTGACCCCTGCTGGACCCCTTCCGGTGACTTCCCCTCACCACGGGGAAAGTCGGTTCCCTCAGGAGCAGGTCGACAGGCCTGCGTCTTGCCGGTTTCCCTCCATTTTCCCTGTTTGTGGATCTGCACCCGTGGCACCTCCCACCCCGGGTCCCATGCGTCTGTGTGTCTCCTGTGGGGGTGTGGATCAGACTGCTGCCCGCCTGCCGTCCAGCCTTCGGCTCCCGGCGTGTGTCCTTGGCGCGGCTGTTCCTCTGCCCTCGCCGCGCTGTTCTTGTCCACGTCGAGCTGCTTGAGGAACGCGTGGCGTGGGCCTGCTTGCTGGTGGCATGCGTGTGGTCTCCCCTGTGCCCTGCACCGGGAGCTGCTGGTCGCCGCTGGTCACTGCTGTGGATCCAGGTCTGTAGCGGGCCTGGTCGTAGTCCCTGTGCCCAGGCAGTGTCCTTGGCCTGCGTTTGGGTCGGGTTGACTTGGCAGCATGGAGCAGAACCTGGCTGGTCTGGCTTTCAGCTCCTGGGCCCCTCGAACCAAGAAGTACGAAGTCTGGGGCCGGGAAGGTGCTTTCTGGGCCCTTGCGTCTCTCCTGTCTGCTGTTCCGTCCTCGTGCTTGTGGGTGACTTCTGACGGCAGCCTGGTGTTCCAGCAGGAAGGGGCGGTGTCTCTCTCGGGAAGGCATTTCAGGAAGCCCCCAGGCTCCATCTCATAGTCTGGGAGAGTGCCGCGTGCCGCCTCTGGTCACTAGGATCTGGGGCAGCGTCTGTGCGTAACAAGACCAGGCTCTGTGAGGAAGCGATACGAGCGACAGTGGACCGCGCTCCCACAGCCCTGTCCGCGGGGATCCTAGGACCAGTCAGAGGCTTTGGCGCTGCAGGGTTCTCTCCTTAGTGCCGTTTGCAGCGTCTCGAGTTCTGGACCAGTTTGGACAGTCCCCACCCGCAGACAGGTGAGTGGGGAGTCGATGCAGGCGCCGATGCCCTAGGACTAACTGGAGAATGGGGCAGTCTGTGGCCAAGTGGGCCTGTTAGTCTTTTACTCTGAACTGCACGGACTGACCTACCTGGTGACGAGAATGGCTGGGGACAGGTTCGGGGTGCCCTGGGCTGCAACAGGCTCCTCCTGTGCAGTGACCGGAGTACATGGTCGCTGTGGGTGGGCCCAGCCCTGGCCCCCAGTGGAGAGAGGAGCCCTCGCCCGGCTCTGCGGGTCCTGCCCTCGTGGCCACGCCTCCCTCCGTGGGGAGGGTCCAGCCGGGTTCTCCCCAAGCACCCAAACGTGGGCCTCTGTGGCCCGCAACATGGCTTTTGCTGTGTGGGTGGAAGAAGTCTGGGGGAAGTGCCCTCTGGGGCTGGGCTCCTGCCTAGCCGCGTGCCCCAGGGATGGCTGCCACTGCCCCACACTCGCACAGCCTCCCAGGAGCCAGGGAAGGGGCAGGCCCTCCTCCGGAAGAGCTGCTTCTTTGCAGCCTCCTGGGGTGGTGTCTGAGGTCGACCGACGGACTGCGCGGCAACCCCAGCCACGGGCATATGCAGAACAGCTCCTGCGCGGAGAGGAGCCTGTGGGAGCCAGTCCGGGGTTTGGGAGGGGCCGTCCCCACAGCCGAAGCGCCCGCACCCGGCTTCCTCTCCGAGGGCAGCTGCCCCCAGTGGTTTCTGCAGGGATTAGATGAGGACACTGATTGGCCCTTCAGGTCCTCACAGGGTCTTTCCCGCTGTGAGCCGGTCCCGTGCTGCCTCTTTGTTAATTGAGAGCGGAAGAGCTAAGGGGAGCTCGGGAGCTTTGCTGGAGGCCCAGTAGGCAGATGTGGCCGGAGAGGGGCGGGCGGGCCAGCCGCAGGACAGCGAGTCCGACGCTGAGCCAGCGGTGGCCCTGGGCAGTGGTGCGGGCATGCAAGGGTGAGGTCAGAGCTGTGGTTTGGAAGGTTCTGCGCTGCTGGCAGGAGAGCAGGTGGGGACGGGGGCGGGGAGGAAGGATTAGGGCAGGCAGAGACTTGAGGCGCACGCCTGCATGTGGGCAATGCGTGGGCAATGCGCTGGCTGGAAGGCGGGGCATTTGGGACAGAGCTTGAGGGGAGCGAGACGGGCAGGGGGTCCTGCTGCTCTGCGGTGGACGGGCAGGCCTTGGGCTGGGGCCCCTTGCTTCTGCTTTTCCATCTGCCGTGCCCTGTGGGCTCTGGGCCCAGGCCTGCCAGGCCGCGCACCGCAGCTCCCTCCCCGGCTGCGGGTCACAGGCCCAGCATCTGGAACCCGCCCCTCACCTGCCTTCCTCTCCCACCCTTTCTCCTCAGTGAGCGGCTCCCCGCTGCGGGAACCTGGCGGCAGGTCCCCTCAGTCCCCTCAGTCCCCGGCACACGCCGTGCTGTCCCATTAGTCCTCCACCCGGGACGCCCGCTTCTCCACGCCCCCCTTGGCCCGTGGCCCACAGGCCACCCGCTCTCCTTTGCCCGCAGCAGAAGCCTCCTGACTGGGCCCTGATCCTCCGCTCCTGCTCCCCGCGCCCTGCGTGCCGCTGCTGAGCTCCTGGTCTTCCTCTGCGCCTGCATTCCCCACGGGTCTGGGCCTCGGGCTTCAGCACTAACCGCTACCCCCTCCGCCAGCGGCCGGCTGCCCCCAGCTCCCGTCTGCCCCAGCCTCCCCCGCCGGCCCTCCCCCGGGTGCTCAGGCCCAGACCCCTCCCCGCCGGCTCGGTCTGCCTGTCCAGCTCTTGCCTCTTCGGCTTCTTGCAGAGCTTGCTTGCCCTCCTCGTGTCTTTCTCTGTGTTGCTCTCCCTCTGTCAGATGGTGGTGGCCACCTCGGCCACGGTCCTGACCCATCTCTGGAGCTGTCCTCTCCTCTTCAGCTGGGAGGCAGCCGAGAGAAGTCCTTATTTGCCTGATCTCTGGAACCAGCCTGTTAGGGTTCGGCCATCCCAATGCTACCTTTCACTGTGTGACCTTGACATGTTATTTGACCTTGGGGGCCTTGGTCTCCCAGTCTGCAGACTGGGGATACTGATATCCCCTCATGACCGTGAGGATGGGATGCTTGTGCCAACCACTGGTGACCGTGCCTGTGAATCGTGGGGGCTGGGTGTGCCCTGGACCCGGCACCTGGCCGAGCTCCCCAAGGACGGCAGGTGTGCGGAAATCAGGAGCTGGGCCCCCGATCCTTGAGCCCTGCTGCCTCTGCCCTGGGACCAGAGACACGCCAGGTGATTCTTGGTATTTCAGGCCACACTGGGCACCTTCCCTGCGGAACACAAACGATCCCCAATCTGAGGACATAAGATTCCCCCAAGAAAACATGCATCTGAGATTTTTTACCAGCAGGCAGGTGGAGCTGGAAGGGGAGGTAAAATCTGACGGACTCCTGGGCTCAGAATGAATCCTCGGCTCATCTGATAGGAATTTCCACGTCTTCCATTAGGGGTTGTTAATTCAGCACTGCTGCGAGAGAGAAGGGGTCGGAGTGGTGACCAAGAAAGTGTAGTTTCCTATGGGAGAGCAGCCTTTCCGTTATGTCAAAGAGAGCTCTAATCGGCCACCCTGTAACGCACAGAGTAAAACCTGCTAAATTAGGAGTTTTCTTTATATCGCTCCTTCAGCCTTTAAGAAAATGGTTTGCATTTGTGTTTGGTGCAAGTCAGTACTGGATCCCCTCATGGAAATCGAAGCGGAACCACTCCCAGAGCGCGCGCTCCAGGACACGGACTGCGTGTCACCGTGCTCGTGCTCTGCGGGCTGCCGAGCCTGCTGTTTCTGGGACGCTCGGAGGCCGGCGTGTCTTTGGTTCTGAAGGCCCCGTGTCTGCTTTACTGAGGGACTTGGGGAGGGTGTGTGTGTGTGTTGATGGTTGGATTAGACTAACCTCCGGAAAGTACTGTAGGCTTTGTTGTAGGTACGTTCTAAACATATTAAAAGAGTTCAAATGTGGGTTTATAAAGATAAAAATAAGTATTTAAAAAAATGTGGATATGACTCAGGTGAACGCAGTGTAAAGCCAGACCTTGTGTTCAAGAAGTCACCTTTAAACGGCAAAACGCACTCAGCACACACAGAAGTAAAGCAGCGTGTGGAGATGCGAGGTGGTGTGCTCCTCTTAGGAATTAGGTGAACAGTGGTCCTGTGTGGGCTCTGAAGGGTGCAGAGTGCACCGCCGGGCGTGGGGTGGTCTGCTCTCATCGTGCTGCCCTGGTCACCGTCCCCGTGTCAGGTGCAGCCGCGGCTCCCCCGACAGCTGCCAGCTTCACCGGAGGCCCCAGGCCTGACCACTCCCCGTCACCCACAATCCACAGAAACACCTGCCACACTACCCATTTTGTGACTTTATAAATTTAATGAACCAAAGTAAAGGTAAACTATCTTTTAATTCTCACGGTAGAGCTGCAGGTGCCCCAAGCTCCCAAGCCCCATCTTGAACCCAGTAGGATGTCACCAGCTCCTCCCCGTCTGTTCCTGCAGTCACAGGAGGTGTGACCTTTGTATCCACATGCTGCAAACCAGTCATGGTGGGGTTCTCTGTTTTCTGGACCCATTTCTGTAGCGAAGTCAAGGAGTGGAGGCCGGTGAGCCCTGGAGCTCTGTGTCCACGCTGGGCAGTGCTGGCCACGCTGGACCGGTGCCCTACCCGAGCACCAGCCACAGGGCGAGCGGGATGAGCGGGCACCGCAGGGCGAGCGGGCCTGGCGCGGGGCGCGGGGCAGGCGCTGCGGCCTTGAACTCGAAGCCCGACAGGGGCTGGCCTGCTGACGAGTTCCCGACCAGGGTCCAGGGTCGGGTCGGGGCTGAGGCCGGGGCCACGGCCAGGGTGGGCGCGGTTTCTGTGGGCTCCATGCGGCTGTGTGGAGACCGGAGCAGGGCCAGCAGCAGCAACAGCAGCGTGGGCACGGGCTGGATCGCCATGCCCGAGTGCTCAGGGCGAGTCCCCTTTTCAGTGCTGGCGGGAGTGGCTGCCGCTTGGCAAGTCTCCTGGGCGCAGTCCTCTCAAGGTCCTGTCCCTTGAGGTCTGGTCCTCTGGCAGCGGTTAACGGTCAGCTCCCGGGATCCCGCCGCGCGCCCGCACTCTTGCGCGCCCTGAGCCTGCTGAGTGCGCACCACCGCGCGGTACCTCCAGCGCCCGAGCCCCTCCGCGCGGTGGCCGCAGCGCTCCGGTGCCCTCCGCGCGGTGCTCCCACCTCCCCCTCCGCGCGGTGGCCCCAGCGCCCAGGCCTCCTCCGCGCGCTGCCCCCAGCGCCCAGGCCTCCTCCGCGCGGTGCCCCCTGCGCCCGGCCCCCTCCGCGCGGTGCCCCCAGCGCCCAGGCCCCCTTCGCGGGGTGCCTCCAGCGCCTGGCCCCCTCCGCGCCCCGACCCCTCCCCGCGGTGCTCCCACCTCCCGCTCCAGCGCGGTGCCTCCAGCGCCCCGGCCCCTTCCTCCTCCGCGCAGTTCCCCCAGTGCCCAAACTGCGCCCGGGGCGGTGGCCAGGCCTGGCTGCAAAGGTGCTGAGCAGGGGCTCCCAGCAGGCTGGTGACAAGGTACCACCCCTTTGCCAATCCGTGGGTTCAGCAGCTTCAGGGAACTTTGGGAACCTTTCCTCCTGCAGTGTGCACACAGCGTTCGTGTTAAAAACCTTGAGATTGTGGCATCCTTTTCTTAAATGTGCCTGTCCTGTAGAGAAAACATTGTTAGTGCCTCTCCAGAGTTTTCCTCGTGTCCGCTTCCTTCCTGGACTGCACTTTGAAAGGGTTAACTTATTTCTCTGTAAACCCGGACTCTCTGGCTTTTGGAAATTAGGAGGAGCCCAGCCGTCTGCAGAGCTGCAACATTTTGTCCCCAGGCAGAGCTCTTGTGAAAATTTCCAGGTACTATACACTTAATATATAGACATTTGAATTTTTAAATTTTACTTATTTATTTATTTTATCTTTTTTAGTAACTCTCCACCCAGTGTGGGGCTCAAACTCATGACCCTAGGGTCAAGAATCACTTGCTGTACCAGCTGAGCCAGCCAGGTGCGCCCGGACACCCGGACGTTTTGAATGCCCGTAGGAACCTCAGTCTTTGCTGACTGCTGGGCGGGAGAGAGCCGCTGGCGACACTGCCGGAGAGCCTCAGAGGCTCACAGCCGCTCTGTGCTTTGCCAGATGGAGTTTATCGACTTCTGAGCAGAGGGAGCCTACTTTCTGCTTATTCCTCTTCTGAAGATTGTTGGTGCGTCTTCCTTACTGGGATTGGGTGTCTACATGCAGTCCACACAAGGGTTTGAAATAATTCTGTGTGTTCTTGAATTATAAAAGTATGCATGTTTCTGGAAATAAGTGTGCAAGGACTTCAAAATGGAAGTGTTCGTGCCCCCCCCCACCCCAGTCGCTACAGGTAGCCCCTTCCGTAGGACCACCAGGTCGGTAGCCCTGGGGAGTCCGTTTCCTTAGAACAAATGTGGTGCTGTATCCGAGGTCGGAAGATGGATTTGGGGTCGGGTAAACTAGCTTCTTCCATAAGTGTGCTTTGTAAAAGAGCGTATAAGAAATAAAGAGCAAGGGCTCCTTCTCAGGGCCCAGCAGGACCTGCCCCAGGGGCCCTAGAGCACCAGGCAGAGCCAGAAGGAAAGGAGCCCCCACCCTGAGGGGCATGTCAGAGGGACAGAGGAGCCACCTGAAGGCGCTCCGGTAGCCAGAGCCGGACCCGTGCCAGCCACAGAGTGAAGTCGTGCTGGATCGCAGCCTGCACGGTGCGTAACTACCCACGAGTCCGCACTGACATCGTCTGCGGCTCACGCGCGCTGCTACCGAAACGGCATTTCCTCCTCCGAAGGAGACCCCCCAGTGTCCGCACAGCCGCTCTGTCCTCGGGAGTGGAGTGTGCCTCCCCCTCCTCAGGGGTGGGCTGGGACCCAGGGGACGGTGCAGGGAAGGGAAGGAGCCACGTGGGGGGGACACCCGGCAGACCCACCCCCACCAGGTGACCACGGCCCACGTGAGCAGGGACAGGTGCCCCAGCGCCCGGTCCCCCTCCGCGCAGTGCGGATGGGAGGAGACGGACACTTGCCCTCTGCGGTCCTCCCCGCCACAGCCCCTGGCCCTGGTCCACCCACGAGGAACCGCCATGTGGACCCCAGCGAGGGGCGTCTCCCCAGTTGCCTGACTGGGCCTCCGCCCAACGGTCGGGGTCCTCGGAGGGACGGTCACAGCCAAGAGGAGACGGAAAGGGACGTGACTGATGTCGCGTGGTGTCCTGAAGGGATCCTGGGACAGAACGGGGCCTTGGGGGGACTGAGGAAATCTGATGCTTAGTTAACAATAACGTGTTAATACTGGTTTGTTAATTGTAACAAATGTAACGCACCGATGAGAGATGTTTATAAAGGGGAAACCAGGTGTGAGCGCGTGGGGAACCGGGTGTGAACACGTGGGAAACCGGGTGTGAGTACGTGGGGAACCGGGTGTGAGTGCGTGGGGAACCGGGTGTGAGTGCGTGGGAAACCGGGTGTGAGTACGTGGGGAACCGGGTATGAACACATGGGAAACCGGGTGTGAGTACCTGGGAAACCGGGTGTGAGTGCGTGGGACACCGGGTGTGAACACGTGGGAAACCGGGTGTGAGCGCGTGGGGAACCGGGTGTGAGCGCGTGGGGAACCGGGTGTGAACACGTGGGAAACCGGGTGTGAGTACCTGGGAAACTGGGTGTGAGCATGTGGGGAACCGGGTGTGAACACATGGGAAACCGGGTATGAACACATGGGAAACCGGGTGTGAGTACCTGGGAGACCGGGTGTGAGCACGTGGGGAACCGGGTGTGAGCGCGTGGGAAACCGGGTGTGAGTACGTGGGGAACCGGGTATGAACACATGGGAAACCGGGTGTGAGTACCTGGGAAACCGGGTGTGAGTGCGTGGGACATCGGGTGTGAACACGTGGGAAACCGGGTGTGAACACGTGGGAAACCGGGTGTGAGTACCTGGGAAACCGGGTGTGAGCGCGTGGGACATCGGGTGTGAGCGCGTGGGAAACCTCTTTACCATCATCTCACTTGTTCTTTAAATCTAAAATGGTTTTAAAAAATAAAGTCTATTTTTAAAAAATAATGTTTTTTAAAAATCTAATAATTTCTCAGACGTTCCTTTTGTGATCTCATCCTCTGCCCTAAGTCCCGTTGACTCTTGAGGTAATTGCTCCCCGGTTTCCTTTGTGGATTTATCACTTTGGTTACTCTGAGCAGCGTATCCGTTGGTTTTGCCGGCCCAGACTCCCCTAAACAGGAAATGGCCAGTGGGGCCCCGGGCATGGCTGGGGCTTCACTCGCGGAGGTCCCTCCTGGCCGGTGTCCGCACACACTCTACATCTCTCAAGAGTGCGATCTTTTAGCTGGAGTCACCAGGCCTGCTGCCTCCTGTCCCCCGGCTTCTCTCTTGCCCATCCCCTGTCCCAGGAGGCCGTGGACGTCCTTGGGCTTCTTCCTGAGCTGGCTGAGAGGAAGTCACGTTGGGCTGCATTTAGCTTGGGTCTAGCAGGATCCATGCACATGGGTGTGGTCGCTTCTGGGAAGACTCGGGTGCTGCCCGGTGCTGTGACCTTGGATCCCATGTGTGGGGGGCATAAAGGAGTAGGTCCGGATGGGAGAATGAGAGGACCATTGCCCACTGCACCCGTTTACCCTGGGGGAGAGTTAGACTCCAGAAAGAACACGGAAGATCTCGGCAGGGGCCGGCCCCAACTGCTGTTGGGAGTCGGATGGGGTTGAGGGTGGGGGCTGGACCAGGAAAGGAGGTGTTCTCAAGGAGCTTTGAGATGAAGCTCCTGTCCAGCCTCTGGCGGTCAGCTCCAGCAAAGTCGAGGTGGTCTGCTTGGCCCAGTGGACAGACACAGTGTTGCAGGGGGCACCACGAGGGGCTTGGGGCAGAGGAAGTGTCCGGAGTGGCGAGTGGGGATTTTGAGAGCGAGGCCCCTGCCCTGCAGCCGTGGGCAGCCCGTGGGGTTGGAAGTGCCACCTCCTGGCCTGGTGAGCGCCCATCAGCCGGTCTGGGGGTCCTGGCACAGCACGCTGCCCGTACTTACCCTGCAAGTCTCCTTGGGGGGACAGCTAGCTGCAAGGGGTCGTGGTTTTTATGACATTAATGCAAAGCTGGCATCTTTCTTGAGGGGAAATAGTCCCGGCACCTTCTGAGTGTTGAGCCAGATCCAGGGCAGCGTGGGGACAGAGCGAGGTGACGTGGGTGCTGCGTTCACTTCTGAGGTGATTTTGTTGTGTTTTCGGGGCATCTTTGATCCCTTGCTTTTTTGATATTGGACTTTGTCGCTTGTGATTTTTAGAGATCTGGTTTCATTTTGGCCTTTCAAGTCTGACAAAGGACGTCGACGGCTCGGTCTCTCCGCTTCCTTCTGCTGCCCCCTCGCAGCCTCGCCGGTTCTCAGGTCGCCATGAACGGAAAGTTTTCTTTGTTTTGTTTTGTTTTTTAAGATTTTATTTATTTGTTTGACAAAGAGACACAGTGAGAGGGAACACAGGTAGGGGGAGGGGGAGAGGGACAAGCAGACTCCCCGCGGAGCAGGGAGCCCGATGGGGGACGCGATCGCAGGACCCTGGGATCATGACCTGAGCCGAAGGCAGACACGTAAGGACGGAGCCCCCCAGGCGCCCCCGCTGAAAGTATCTTGGATGAGACCGCCCGTAAGAGTTGGGCGTAAGGAGCCGTGGAGTCGTCCGAGCCGCGCGCAGATGAAGGCTTGCTAACGGCGTTGCTCCTGTGCTGACTTACAGACTTCACCTGGTGAGAGCGTGCACGCGTGCGTCGTTGGAGTTTCCAGAACTGGGCCCATCGTGCGAGCGGATGGTGCCGTGGAAGGTGCGGGACCTCAAGTCCTGGCTCGCCCGTCCGCCGAGTACCAAGAAACCCACCGCGTCCAGGCTTCGGAACTTGGGTGAGTTTTCTCTCTACCGCGCGCCCGTGTCGAGGCGCTCCGCCCGAGACCAGCCACTGGGGTGATTCGTCTGGTTTCCCCGCGGTCCTGGGTCTTTGTTCTGTGAAACAACCGCGGACGAAGAGAACAGTCCAGTCTGGAGGCTCTTTTGTGAGAAAAAGCTGCCTTGGTGTCGCTTCATGTTTTAGGATTCTTCGCGCCTTGAGTTGTTGACGAAGTTGTCCTGGTACCAGGAGGGGCGCGGCGCTCCGAGCCGTTTGCTCCTCTCTCTCCCGCGGTGGCGTCGCCTCGTGCTTCCTGCGGTTGTGTTAGGACAGTGGCCTCCCCGGATCCCTTGTTTGTTGGTTTTTAATAGTTCCGTTTCTTCATTCAGCTGCGACGCCTGCTGACCTTCGAGCCCTGTCCCGACGTTTAACCAGGCGCCCGTGTGCAGTGTGGCTGGAGGCCGCGTTCACTGCTGCGGCCTAGACGAGCGCAGCGGATGCGCGTAGAGCCTGTCAGAGCTCATCGTCTGAACGTGCTCACGATCGTTGCTCCAAAACCGTCCTAACCGTGTGGCCAGAGACAAGTGTGTGTAGACGTGCGCACCTTGATACCTGGATGGAGTTTCCCAGATGTGAGCCTCTGTGGTAAAGAACCAGGGACGCTACAGGCCTTCGGTGTGTTTGCTGTCACGCTTTTCTCTTATTCTCCTAAAAGTGAGTGAGTTAGGAATTAGTCAAAATGACAAATTAAGGGCGCCTGGGTGGCTCAGTGGGTTAAGCCGCTGCCTTCGGCTCAGGTCATGATCTCGGGGTCCTGGGATCGAGTCCCACATCGGGCTCTCTGCTCAACAGGGAGCCTGCTTCCCTCTCTCTCTCTCTCTCTCTCTCTGCCTGCCTCTCCATCTACTTGTGATTTCTCTCTGTCAAATAAATAAATAAAATCTTTAAAAAAAAAAAAAAAAAAAAAAAAGAAAAAAAATGACAAATTAATAAAAAATGAATTTTCCCAGCAATGTAAGAAAAGTTTAGCATGTTTTCCTTATACAAAGCCTGTTTAGTGCAGTCTGAAGTTCGTTAGCGTTCTTGTGACGGAAGGCACTCGCAGCCGGGGTGAGCGGGGGAGGCGCCCCTTGAGAGTGAGCGGTCGTGGCGGACGCAGTGTGCTGCGGGATTGCTGGAATCCTCAAGTAATGAGACAGGAGTCGGATGTGACTTTCCTGTTTATTTCAAGTTTTAATAAAAATGTAACATTTAGAAATGTAAAAATCTCTTTTAGGACCCATGAATGTCGGTCATTCGGTTTGTTTTTGATGGAAGTTCTCCTTTTCTCGAGGAAAAAGTCGTATCCAAGTTTAAACACGAGCCTGAGGCTGAGGAAGATGTTGCTGAAGATGAAGGCAACAGAGTAAACTTCGGGGCTCCTCTGTCATCTCGCGGCCAGGAGGGCTGGGCGCCGGGTCCCGGGACAGCAGGAGCAGACGTTGCACGAAGCACAGATGTGCGGTTTCATGAACGATTGCGGGGAGGATCCAAGTGTTGTTACCAGCAGCGTGGGACAGGACGAGAGAAAACACAGGCATGGGATTTGGAGTGGAATACGTAGAACACGGGGCTCCGGGGGTGAAGCCGCTGCCTTCGGCTCGGGTCATGGTCTCAAGGTCCTGGGATTGAGCCCCGCATGGGGCTCTCTGCTCAGTGGGGAGCCGGCTTCCTCCCCACGCTCTCTGCCTGCCTCTCTGCCTCCTTGTGATCTCTCTGTCTGTCAAATAAATAAATAAAAACTTTTAAAAATAGAATAGGTAAAATGATGTGTTTGCAGGGTGCTCAGGAGACCCCTCTGTAACGGGTGCTTGTATCATAAAGAATCGAAATCATAAAAATTCGCCAATAAACACGTAACGTGCAAACATCCTTAGAAACAGAGTCTTGCCAGCGGATACCCTAGAGGAGGCCCCCCATTCACAGCAGCTACAGAAGGATCCGACCCCAGGCATGAATGTGGTATGAAAGGTTCACAACCTGAGTGAAGATGACAGTAAAACTCTTGAGACAGACGGAAGTAGCCTGGAGCCCAGGGAGGGGCGCGCCCTGTTCATGGGTAGGGGTCGCAGCCATGATGCCCGTTCTCGCCCGGGGGTAACGGGCAAAGTTCATGGGATTCCAATAAAGGTATGAATGCAGCAAGAGCCGTTAGTGCCCTCGGGCTGGACGTGTGGAACCTAACACGGACACAGAAAAACAGGCATTCGTGGAGACCTAGAAACTCAGAAGAGAAGGGGCGCGGAAAGGCGCACGGCCCACCAGACACCGAGGCGCCCAGAGAGCACGTCCGGGTCGAGTCCGTGCGTGTGATGTGACGGTGCCGACGGCTCGGGGAGAAGCCCAGATCCCGATGGGCGTGTCGTCTGTGGCTAGGGCGGCGTCTCCGACTGCCGGGTCGTGAGGGACGCCCGGCGACGTGATCTGGGGACAGTCGGGCACCGTCGTGTGAAAGACAGCGTTGGCCGTCCGCCTCGCGCCACGTGCAGCGCGAGCCCCGGGAGCAGGAGGGAGCTCGGTGCGGAAGGCGGACGGTGCGCGTGCGGACAGAGACGCAGCCGAATGCAGCCCGTGTGGGAGGCCAGGCTTGTCACAGAGGACTGAGAACTCAGGTCCCGCGAGAGGAAAGATGGCCGAGCCGAGCGGCGAGAGGAGGTGCTGCCGCAGTGGGAACCCGCCCGAGCCGAACAGAACACGAACGGAGAGTCAGAGACGGAAGCACCGACCGCGAGGAAAAGCTTTGCAGCGTACCCTGGATATTTAAAAATCACGGAGAGGGAGGCCAGTCCCCTGTAGGCAAACAGATGAAGACGCGGGCGTGTGTCCCCGCGCACGCTCACACACGCGACGGCGGCCCTTCAGCGTCGCTGCGGTGCCGCTTCGCCCGTCACGCTGGCGGAAGTGAGCTGTCAGCCGCGGCTGCGCGCCCTTGGCCGTGGCGGGGTAGACGGCCCGTTCCTCAGAGTGGGGGAGTTTCTGGTTCGTTTCCGGGCTTGCTCGCAGGCAGGGTCCTTTGACCTGGACTTGGGGCAGCGCAGCTCTGCCTCTAGGTGGCGGGGACTAAGCTCGCCGAGTCCGTGGGTTTTTGGGAACCTGCCAGACACCCTCTTAGCTCCGTCTCTGGCTCCTGTGGCTGCTCTGGGCTGTTCCCGATGCCTCATCCCTACACGGGGGTTGTTGAGTTTGGGGTGTCTGCTCTGTTGCCGTTTTTCCTGCGGTGTCTCTGTGCTCACGTGGGAGTTCCCGTCGGCCTGGAAGGGGTCTGAGGCAGAGGGGAGCCCAGGGAGGAGGCAGGGCTCCGTCTGCGGGCTGTGTGGCCATGGCCCTACGGCACCGGCATGGGCCTCTCGGTGCAACCCATCCTCGGTGGCGAGACGAGCTCTGTGCACACGGCGCTGAGTCTGTCTTGGGGATTCGCAGTGAAGAAGTCTGATGGAGAAGAGGAAGGACACGGAGAGGAGGACTTGGAGACCCGCAGAGCTTCCCGAAGGGCAGAAGGTCTGCTCTGGGGTGTGCTGGAACCTTCCGTTCCTGAACCACAGGCCTGGCCCTCCCACGGCCACCTTACAACAAACACCCTCTGTTGACAGGAGACCGTGTTCTCTGCCCCTGGGTTTTTGTTAGAGGCTGAATTGTTGTTTTGATTGAAGACCTAATTGTGTGGCTCCCAGTGTGGACCTAAGACCACACAGTCTTTCCTCTGCTTGGTGCCTCCTGCGTGGAGAACATGGCGTGGCAGGGGGGTGATGCACACCGCGTACCAGTTCTGCTTCTGGTCCTCGTGTGCCCAGTGGGGCAGGAGCGGGGACCCAGGCCAAGGCCCCCAGGCAGTGCTCCCTCACTCCGTGCCGGGTGGACGGGAGGGCCCGTGTCCATCCTGCCGGCGGCGGGGGGCTCGCGAGGCGCTGGTTCTCACGTGGCGTGGGGAGCAGCTTTGCCTCAGGCAGGTGTCACCCTGCGTGAGGAGACCAGGCCAGGTGCAGGCGTGGTCAGGGAGAGGTCACGGTGCTGCCTCCCGCCGCGATGTCTCCCCGGCCCCTTCCACATCTCTGGCGTTGGGTTTGCGCGCTCTGCCTCCCGCGATCCCCTGCCGTCCCCTTCCCGACTGCCACGGCCCCCTCCTCTGCCGACCACGGCCCGTTTGGGAGGAGGTGTTTGTGGCTGGGAGAAAGGCTTTTGCTTTCTGTAGTACGTCTGGACGAATTTAGGTGTTTCGGGGGCCCGGCTGGGGAGAACGCGCCTCCCCCTCCTCCGCTGTGGCTCTTAGGGACAGCGGAGCGTTTGCAACAAGAGTGCACACCTGAGCTCCCGCTGTGCCGCTGATGACTCCGCCTGTCGCCACAGGCTGCCCCACGATGGCTGGGGTGTCCCGAGCCGTGCCCTGGCTACACAGCCTCGGTCCGGTCCTCGAGGCCCGCGGGGCGGTGGAGGGACCCGACGGGGCTCGATTTCCCAGTGTCGGCGGCAGCGATGCCTGCGACGGCCGGACTGTCCGTGTGCGCGCACGCTCACGTACACGCACACACACGTACACGCACGCTCACGTACACGCACACACACGTACACGCACACACACGTACACGCACGCTCACGTACACGCACGCTCACGTACACGCACGCTCACGTACACGCACACACACGTACACGCACGCTCACGTACACGCACACACACGTACACGCACACACACGTACACGCACGCTCACGTACACGCACGCTCACGTACACGCACGCTCACGTACACGCACACACACGTACACGCACGCTCACGTACACGCACGCTCACGTACACGCACGCTCACGTACACGCACGCTCACGTACACGCACACACACGTACACGCACGCACACGTACACGCACGCTCACGTACACGCACACACACGTACACGCACGCACACGTACACGCACGCACACGTACACGCACACACACGTACACGCGCACACACGTACACGCACGCTCACGTACACGCACGCACACGTACACGCACGCTCACGTACACGCACACACACGTACACGCACGCTCACGTACACGCACGCTCACGTACACGCGCACACACGTACACGCACACACACGTACACGCACGCTCACGTACACGCACGCTCACGTACACGCACACACACGTACACGCACACACACGTACACGCACGCACACGTACACGCACGCTCACGTACACGCACACACACGTACACGCACGCTCACGTACACGCACGCTCACGTACACGCACGCTCACGTACACGCACGCACACGTACACGCACACACACGTACACGCACGCTCACGTACACGCACGCTCACGTACACGCACACACACGTACACGCACGCTCACGTACACGCACACACACGTACACGCACGCTCACGTACACGCACGCTCACGTACACGCACGCACACACGTACACGCACGCACACGTACACGCACGCTCACGTACACGCACACACACGTACACGCACGCTCACGTACACGCACGCACACGTACACGCACGCTCACGTACACGCACACACACGTACACGCACGCTCACGTACACGCACGCTCACGTACACGCACGCTCACGTACACGCACGCACACACGTACTCACGCACGCTCACGTACACGCACGCTCACGTACACGCACGCACACACGTACACGCACGCTCACGTACACGCACACACACGTACACGCACGCTCACGTACACGCACGCTCACGTACACGCACGCTCACGTACACGCACACACACGTACACGCACGCACACACGTACTCACGCACGCACACACGCACGCGCACACACACACGCACTCACACGCACTCACGCACGCGCACACACTCATGCAGTCACACATACATACATGCACACGTGCACACACACACGCGCACACGTGCGTGCACACACACATACACACACAATGGAATATTACTCAGCCACCAAAAAGGAAAAGAAATCTTGCCATTTGCAACGACGCAGACGGAGCTGGGGGCTGTGCTGAGGGACGTCAGCGAGTCAGAGAACGACAGTTGCCAGGTTCTCACTCACGTGTGGGATTAAAATAAACAGAACCGAGGAGCGTAGAGGAAGGGGAAAACATGAAGCAACTTGAAATCCGAGAGCGAGACAAACCATGAAACTCTTACCCGTCGGAGACAGACTGAGGTTACGGAGGGAAGGTTCGGGGGGGCTGGGGTCACGGGGGACGGGCATTCGGAAGGGCACGGGATGGGGCGAGCACTGGGTGTCGTATGCAGCTGGGGACTGCCTGACCCCCACCTCCGCAGCTAATGAGGTTCTGTATGTCGGTTGGTCAGAGCAGGGACAGCACGGGGCAGGGAGCCGTGAGCACAGGCCTGGGCGGTGTGTGCGGCCCGCCTGCTGTCCCCTCGCGCCGCTCCTGGACGTGCTCTTCCCTTCACAAGCCGTGGGCTTCGTCACAGGACGTGCGGACGGTGCAGACAAGGGAGGGCGTCGAGAGCCGTGGTCTCCCCACGGGATAAGCTCCGTCCCCGCTGGGAGGTGTCTTCGCGTGTACACACGTGCACGTGTGCATGCGGGTGTCACCGGGCACGGGGGGCGTGGTTGGCCTCCCGCAGCCGCAGGGAGCGAGCTCTGCTGACCTACTGGCGGAACAGCCGCGGAACCGCGGCCACAGGCGCTGCTGCTGCCCGGGACGCACGGCTGTCGCGGTGGCGCTGGTGGCCTGGCGGTCCCCGGGGCTCGGAGTGCACGTGTGAGCCGATAATCTGCCCTACTGCCCCCCCCGAGAGCGCGGGCGTGCCCGCTGCAGAGCCCCACATGGGAGCGCCTTCCCGCTCTGGGAGCTGTTTCAGGGGCTGTGCGGTGTCCTCCCGCCGTCCCCTCGGGACGCTGAGTTCTCGGGTGCCTGTCCTCCCCTCCGTGCCATGGGTGTCCTCCCGGTGCGGCCCTGGCCATGCAGTGGAGGGTGAGCGGGTGACCACGGTGTTCCCAGCCTCGTCGTGTGCCTTCTGGTGTCCGGGTTTGCTCACGTGTTCGCTGCACACGATAGAGACGCCAACACAAAGTAGTTTTAAGTAAAAACAGGGTTTTTACTCCGAAACTTTCCTTTGGATTTCCCCGGTCATTGCCGGAATGAGCTCGTCAGTATCGGGTTGTCGGCTCCCCTGCGAGAAGCTGGTCTCTCTGTTTCCTCCTGGCTTCAGTAGCGTATCCGGGGAGAGCGGGGCGGAGCTGGGCGCTGCCGCCCTGTCCCGTGCCGGCGGGACGCCGGATGTGCGCGGACACTTTACCCCCAGCCCTTGCTCCAGAAAGCTCACACTTCTTTTATTGTTAACTTGAGCTTTCTGCTCTGCGAACTGAAGAGGAGCTCAAATTAGTTTGCTTTGTATTTATTTTTACTTGACCTTTTCACTTCTAAATTTTGAGAAGAAAATGTGAGATTCTCTTCCCCGCACAATTTTCTTCTGCAGGTGGTGAAGTTAGCCCCAGCGTGGCACGTCTCGCGGTTTCCATTCATGAAACGAACTTTCAAATGCTCGTCAGTTTAGTCTATGAAATAATTTTAAATCCCGGCTCGTTTGGAGCACGGTACGCGCGTATCCCAAGGAGCGGCCGTGCTCCCAGCCAGCCTGGCAGGCTTTCGAGACCCAGGGGCGTGGGGCGGGCTGCGTGTGGGGGTCGTTGTGTCCGAGAACCAGGTGAGGCGACACAGCAGAGAATTTGTTCACGCTTTGGTGTTTATTCCTTTTGTTTTCTTTAGGAACTGAGCTGAGCACTTGTCACTGGCGGGAACCCATTGGAATTCCAGGAGACCCCCCCCCCCCGCCCCGGAGCCCCTTGAGAAGAATCCTAGTGTACTGAAGCACGTGCCCACCCTTCCGGAAGTTCTCGTGCCGCAGGAGTGGCTAGAGTTGCTGTGCCTTTAGCACTGCTAGTTGGTGTCAGGGCTCCCGTTATTCTGAGCAAGGAAAGCGTACAACGTAGTGACAGAGGACACACCAGGAAAGGCACGGGGGAGAGACGGTGGGCGGGCAGCACACGCCAGTCCCCGGGACACGTGCTTGTTTATTGTTATATTTTAATTGTTTATTGTTAATATTTTAATTACTTTAAAGGCTAATAAATAAACATATTAAATCAAATCTCACGTACAGCGTTTCACAACAGGTTCTCACACTGCGTGAACGTGGGCTTGCGTCTACCTCATTCTCCTGGCGGGAGCTTGCGGGTGTGCGGCTGAGGCCGCTCTTCCCACATCTGGCACCGGACGCCCTCGGCTTCCCACGTGCGTCCCCGGGCCACAGCCGAGAGGGGACCCTCGGGGGTCCCGCGTGTCCCGGCCACAGCCCAGAGGGGACGCTCGGGGGTCCCGCATGTCCCGGCCACAGCCCAGAGGGGACGCTTGGGGGTCCCTCGTGTCTCGGCCACAGCCCTTGCTTCCCGCGCTTCCTGCCCTGCTGCGGCAGCTGTGGTGGTGCTTGGTGGCGTAACCACCCAAGGAGCAGCGCATGGAGCACGGTGTGTCCTCCACGAGCTGTCCCAGAGCACACTCCCGCGGAGCTTCTGCCCAGGAGCAGCCGTGGGGCGCAGCTGGCCCACAGACGTCTGGGTGACAGGTGTGTCACCGGAGCTCCTGGCCTGCAGCTCTGGGCCGTAGGTCTGTCTGCCTGCCTGTTTGTTGGTTTTAACTTTTTCCTATAAATACAGAATGCATCTTTGTGTCTGTTTCCCTTGGTTCAGGGCTGTAGGTGAGAGGCTGGGCTGGTGGGGGGTTTTGTGCCGTCTGAGCTAGTCCTCTGCGCACCGCGGCGTCCGTTCCCTCTCCTTCCGATGGCGGCTCTTCATCCGTTACGAGCACCGCCGCCGACCGTTCCGACGCACTGTTTGTACAGGAGGGCCCGTCTCCCTGGGCCTGGGCCTCCCCGGGCGCACTTGGACGTGTGTGGCCGTCCCGTTTTTCTCCGCACTCGCCCGGGGCATCGGCTGCCCTCGCAGGCCTTATGCTCCCGACGCTGCCGTGAGGGTCTCCCTGCGGCTGTAGATTTCCGTCCCGGACGCCGATGAGACCGAGCACTTCTGTCCTGTGTTTAGTGGTCGCGGGGGCTTCCTTCCTTCCCTCCCTCCGTTCTCTTCTTAAAGATCGTATTTATTTGAGAGAGAGAATGAGCGAGAGGGCGGAGGGAGAGGGAGTCTTAAGTGGACTCCCCACTGAGCGCTGAGCCCGACACGGGGCTGGACCCATGACCTGAGGTCGTGGCCTGAGCTGGAATCCAGCTGGGCCAGGTGCCCCTGGGCTCCCTGTTGGCTGCCGGGGAAAGGGCACAGCTCACACCTCTGCCCCCAGGGAAGAAAGTGGGGCTGGGGTCGGGGTCCCTGCCGCAGCTTCTGTCAAGCCTACGTCTCTTCTTAAAAACAAGCAAACCCTGTTTCCCTCGTGAGTTAAAGAAATTGGCTCATCCTTCCTGAGTTCTGTCTCTGCTGTCTTTCCTGGAGTTGCCAGTTGTATTTAGTTTTAAGAAAGGCATGAATACTTGATAGCCTTGCTATTCGTGGGGCCAGTTCCCTGGAGATACACAGAAGCTTCTGGCAGGGCCTCGCCTTCTCTGTGCTTCTGGGACTCCGTCTAGGGCCTCCTCCCACTCCCTGGGCTGCCTGGGCACGGGCCAGGCCCAGCGCGCAAGCCCTGATCTCAAGCTTATCTCCACGCACAGCTGCTCTGGGGGATTCTCCTTCTGTTCTCAGAGCCACGGGGTGGAGATAAGAGGTAAGGGGACCTGGGTCCCCAAATATCTCTTGCTTGTTCTGCCTGGTGTGAGGGGGAGTTGGGCAGCCAGCCGTCCTCTGCAGACCCTCACTGTCCCCTCTGGTTTGGGTAACAGTCTTGTGGTAAAGTAGGTGGGCAGGCAGTTTGCTGCTGGGATGGTGCCAGCTTTTGAGAGCCAAGGGCCTGCGGTTAGGAATTACCACAGAGGGCACGGTGATCTGGATGTCCTAGGCCCATGGGGTCGTGATCCCAGAATTGCCATCCAGAGGCCGACAGGGTCACCAGGAGGCGGAAAGGGGTCCACCGGGCATTGTAAGGGGTCCTGTGTGTCCCCTGTGTAGCCACACCCAGAGGGGACGCTCAGGGGTCCCGTGTATTTTCTGAACCACAGCCAGATGGAGCCTATCGGGGCCGTGGGAGGATCTGGTGTTGGAGGCAGAATTTCTAAGTGTGTCTAAGTATTTCTCACGTCATCTTTTAATGTTTAGTTTTATTCATTCATGGGAAAGGGAATCTGTTCATCTTGTTGGAATCCCTTTCCATAGGGCTAGTTGGGGGAATAAAATGTGGTAATAAAACTTAAAAATATTTTGTAAAATGTGATTACTGATTTTGTTTTCAACTCTGTTTTTTAAAGGGTCTTGGAAGGGCCTCTAGAACTCGGTCTCCTCCGGCTAGTGTACTTGATTCTGCCGAGGAAGGTGCAGGGACCGTGGCGCTGGGGCGGCGGGCGGCCCGTCTCGCCTCTGCAGCTCCTGCTGGCCTGGCACGCTGACTCCCCGAGAGGCCGTGCCCATTTGTCACCGTGTGAATGAGCTCCTCGCGCCCGACTTGGTTGCGGCCCCGCCGGGTCTTCCTAGCCAAGGGCAAAGGGCAGTTTAGCTTAGCCCCTTTATGAATCTGTCACAGACTTGCAGTTGGCAGTCCCCGCTGGCTGTTCTTCTGTAAGCAGCCGCTGCTATGATTAGTCACGTACACACACCGCGGAGGAGAAGGAGCTGTTTAGTTAGCTACAAGTACTTCTAAACAGCTGCCGCCGGGCTGGAGCCCTTCCATAACTCGAGGAGCTCCGCGTGATCCCACACGGGTGCGGCCTCACGTTTCTGTCCCGCGAGCGTCCGTAGCAGACGCAGCCCGCGCACCGGTCAGGTCCCCGCCGGTGGCACGAGCGCTCGCTTGAGCGGGGCTCGGGCCCGAGGGTGCGGCCAGGCAGTGCTGGCTCCTCCGTCCACGGTCAGCCCTTCGGTGGGGGCCGCGGGCCCACATGGGTCACAGCAGAAGGAAGCAGAGCTTGTCAGGGACGCCAGGAGGACGCGGGGCACCGCCCTGCCGGTGGCAGGCGTGGGAGGTCTGCCCTGCCGGCCTTTTCCATGGGGCCGTGGCAGCCCTGGGGCACGTGTCAGGGCGGCGCTGGGTTCAGTCCCCGAGGTGTGTGGCCGCCCGCGGGCAGAGGAGCTCCTCCCTCACTGGGAGAGCTCTGCGTCTGCGGGGTCTTCACGGAGGACGTGGGGCTGCAGCGGAACATCGTTTAAAGCTTCGATGGCCCTGAAACAATGGGGAAACTGTTCACCGTCACTGAGTTTCTGGGGGGCCGGGCGAGTGTGTGGGCAGCTCAGCCTGACCGTTCTAGTCGTTGGCCGTGCCGCGGGCGGGGGGGCACGGCTGCTAACCCTGGGTTCCGGGTGGGAAAGCGTGAGGCGCCTGGGGCTGGGGAACTGGCTTCGGAGCAGACGGCCTCCCCGCGGAGCCCCGCCGTCCGGGCTCGTAGGGCCCACTCTTGTGTGCGGAGGCCGGGGCTCGCCGGGGAGTGGGGCCTGGAGCTCCCACTCGGGCGGTGGCTCGTGGACACACTTGCTGAGGGCAGGGAGGGTAATCCAAGCGCCAGTCATCTGGTCATAGACGGTATTGTGGACTTAGTTCTGTTCTCTCTTCCCAGAAATGCAAAAATACATGGTTTTGCACAGTTGATCACACCTGTTCGTGGTTAGGAGGAGGTGACCCACTTTAGTCCTGCTCTCTGGCTGTGGGCCACAGACTGAGTGGTGCTTGGGGCCCTGTGGTCACTTAAGAAGCTCTGGTGCATGCTGTGTCCTCACTGGACACTCAGGTGTCAGGGTTGTGGACAGCCTCCGTGATGGCTCTGGGCGCTCCCCACCGGCAGAGCAAGGCCCGGGGCCCACGCAGGGTTCACAGGGGCTGGACGTTCCCACGTGTCTGTGACTTCTAGGGGCACACGTCTCGACTTCAGCGAGAGTCTGCCCCTTTTTCTGCATCCTCAGGCTTTGAACTTTACATATTCACTGTGTAAGAGCGGGATTCGGTATTTACTTGTCTCGGTTCTTGCAGAGCCACAGGCCCTTTCTGCTCGCGTCTCTAACGTGTCCGCACTGGGGGCTTTGCTCTCACACCCCGCCGTGCGGTCCGCTGTGCGTCCCGTGGCCCACCGTGTCAAGTCCCAGGGCCCTGGCCTTGCTCAGAGGGTCCAGCGTCTTGCCCGAGATCTGGGGCAAGGACGACCACCCCATGAAGCGGTAGGGACAGGACTGGTGCTTTAGGGGCCTTATTTTATTTTCTGCGGAACCGGAAGCTGACGAGCCACATGTTTGCTCATCAGTGACTGCCCGGATGGCGTCTCTGCTCTGGGAGCCATGGGCCGCATTTTTACCCTGGAGGCAGAGCCCTGTGCCTGAGGGTGGGCCCTGCGGCAAAGACAGGTGCTTCCCGGGACGTGGGGTCAGCAGGCTGCGGCTGGCTGTGTGGCCCCTTGGCCCCGTGGCCCCGTGGCCCAGGGCTAGTTCCATCTAATGACAGGACAGACGGAAGCAGCCTGGGCCGAGGGGAGGGTTCCGGGTGGACCCGAGCCTGCGCCCCCTGGCAGCGGCTTGGAAGAACATTCCTACTTGGGAGTGTCTTTCAGGGCTGTTTGAAAACGAGCTGCTCCCGTGAGCTGCGTGTACTTGGCAGAGGTGCAGACAGGACGAAGGTCTGTGTGAGCCCCACTGCCCCACCGCAGGCGTTGGAGACATGGCGCAGGTGAGTCTGTTTGCGTCTGTTTTCCTGGACAAATACCTTCTTTATCCCCAAAGCTCCGCCGAGCGATGGCCGTCACTGTTCAGGTCACCGGAACGGGCCGTGGCCCGGGTTGGATGTAGACGACCCGCTGGCGCATGGACCGATGGTCTCCGCTTTCCCTTTCGCTGTGTGAATAGAGATGGTCCGGCACGTGTTGTGCGGTGCGGTGAGGCCGCCATGTGTGGTCGCCACACTGCTAGGTTTCTTGGCTTTCTTCCTCTGGGGACGGAGGGAGGGGCTGCGGCTCTGCTGGAGCGCCGGCCCGACCCACGCTCGTCTCCGCCGCGGCCTGGGCCCACTGCCCTGCCCGCTCCCATGGGGATGGCCTTCCGGCAGCGGGCTCGCCCTGGTCACCCCGTGCTCGGCGCTAGGCCAGCCGAAGGTGCTCCGTGGGGGGGGGCCCGTGGTGCCTGTGAACACCGGCTTCCGCCGTGCGTGGGCTCCGTGCTGCGCGCACACTGGAATCCCTCTATGGTGCACAAGGACTTCTGGTATACAGGACTTGTGATGCGTGTAGGGTTTCTGTCCCGTGGGGGCTTCCCTCACTCTGTACTGCCCGTCTTGGCGCGCCCCGGACGTGTTGTGCAATGGTCTCTCCCTCGTCGTAGGACCGATGCGCTTTATCTCTTTTCTTCCAGAGTAAAAAAAATTCTGACTTTAGGGGCACCTGGGTGGCTTAGTCGGTTGAATGTCTGACTCCTGATTCCGGCCCTGATTTCGGCCCAGGTTGTGACCTGGGTTAGTCGGTTGAATGTCTGACTCCTGATTCCAGCCCTGATTTCGGCCCAGGTTGTGACCTGGGTTAGTCGGTTGAATGTCTGACTGCTGATTCCGGCCCTGATTTCGGCCCAGGTTGTGACCTGAGGGCTGTGGGACCGAGACCCGTGTCGGGCTCCGTGCTGTGTGGAGCCTGCTTGAGGCTCTTTCTCGCCTTCTCCCCACCGTGTCTCTCAAAACTGTCCTGATTTCATGTAACTGATTCAGGCCCACAACGGCCTCTTCCCACACGAGGGCATGTTGTCCGGTCCTGTAGATGCCCGACTGATGCGCTGACCTTTCATCGAACTGTTTCAAAACATCTTGAGGTGAGACCAGCACGTGGTGTGAGAACATACTCCCACCCGCCAGTGCGAGTCCGTTCAGGGAAAGGTGCTTCTTTCCGTCCCCTCCTCCCGGGGGTGACCAGTCCCCGTGTGTGTGTGTCCGCTGTCCCACTTGTGGTAGCTCACGCGGGCCGCGCGCCGGGTCTCACAGGTCTCGGTGTTCGTGAGTCACAGTTTGGGTTTGTTGTCTTTCTGGTCTCCGTGCGGGCTTTCTGTGTCTCTTCTGCAGCGTTCGTCTACACGTGGTGACAGGGAGACAACATCTGTAGGGCTGCGACCGTGTGAATGTCCCCGCAGAGCTGAGCACTCTGACGGGAGAAAGTGTAGTCTCTGCCCCAGGCCTCTTGCGCAGGAAAAGAGCGTGTTTGACCGGAGCCCCTGGTTCTTCTCACATTTCTGAGCTGCGTCAGGTGCCGTGGTCTCCCGTGTCACGTCCATTTGCTTCTGGATTCGGTTTTGGTTTTGCTGGAGCGTGTCCGTAATCCGTTTCTTTACGGACTGCATGGCTGAGAGACGTGTTGGGTTCTTGTGTGCAGATACTGTGTTCCCACACTTGACCGATCCTTTGGCGAGGTCCAGAATTCCAGGTTCTGAAAATCTTCCCTTCAAACTCAGAGAACATCTCCTGTTCTTTTCCCTAGTCCGGTGTTGCCGCGGAGAAGTCAGCCGCCGGCCGATCCTCCTTCACAGGTCCGGGTCTTCCGCTCTCCCCTGCGCCTCTGGCGCTGATGCCTTGATGGGGGACCGCCCTGTGCTCTGATCTGCTCCTCTTCCGAGACCAAATGGCCACGTGTGGATCCCCCCCTTTGGAAAGCCCCAGACCGTCTTTGCAGGGCAATTCTCCGGCTCAGCCTAGAAGTGAGAGCACTGCCCCGAGGCTCTCGCTCTTCGGAGCCCCGTCTCCGCTGTCTTGCACTGTGGTTCCCGCTGCTGCTTCAGGTCGACCCGATTCCGTCTTCTTGCCTTGACCACGTACGGAGACCCCGTGTCTGTGGCTCAGCCCGCTTCATCACGGTTCATTCCTCGGATGGTTCATTGCCAGGAAGTACCTTTTTTGCCACTTTGATGGGGTTTTGGGAGAAGAAGAAAGAAGATAAGTACTTTCTCACCATTTTCAATAAAAAGCCTTTTAATCTTTTTTTTTTAAGTTTTTTTAAAATTTTTTTATTTTTTTTAAGAGAGCGAGTAGGGAGACTCCACACTCAGTACGGAGCCCAGCATGGGGCTCCATCTCACAACCCCAAGACCGTGACCTGAGCTGAAATCCAGTCGGAGGCCCCACTGACTGAGTCACTCAGCACCCCCAACCTTTTCAGATCACTCTTAATGGCAAGATTCCACACCTTGAATATCTGTAACAGTGGTGGTTTTTTTCTAGTGGAAAATTGCTCAGCTTTATCGAAGAATTGGTTAGAGATGAAGCGAGCCGGCTCAGGAGACGTGGTACTTTCCACCTGTCATTTTAGAGTGTGTAAGGGCCGTCCGTCCGCGTCAGCACAGCGGGGTAACCGTCCCGTTACCTTGTAGTGTGTGGCAAGTCAGAGCTCGCACTCTGAGACCGAAGGTTGCCAGTGAATGGAGTGTCACTGCCTAATCGAAACTGGGCAGGGGGGGCGGTTCTATACGTCTGTTTTGAAACGAGGTTGGAGATGATTCATGACACCAAGAAGTTTAGTTATTAAAAAAATATGCGTAAAAACCGGATGAAATTTTCATCACTGTGGACACAAATAACCCATATTACACCGAAGTGCACCGGTAAAGCAAAATTTACATCATAGTGATAGACACGGGGACAGTCGTCGTTGAAGCCCGTGGTCACTTAGGGCGGTGAGGAATGGTGACCGCCGTCTGGACTGCGGGCCTGTGGCCCTCTGCCGCTGTGTGTGGGAGCCGCACGGCTCGGAACTGAGCTGGGGGCCTGTCAGCGCTGGTGACGCTTCTGGTTTAGGTGACGAATCCCACTGTTAATGCACCTCACTCTGTAGGTCACCATGGACGAGCCACCACCGTGTGGGAAAAGAAGGGCCTGAACTGTTGCCGGTTCGGTCCGTTCGGGGTCCTCCGAGAGGTCCTTCTGAGCGCCTGATTGAAGCCGTGGACGTTGTCGTTAGAAAGATGCACGTGGGCTTAGAAACACACCGTTTTGTACACAATTTTGCCTTTGTCATGGATGTGAAGC
The DNA here is from genome assembly GCF_009829155.1 of Mustela erminea. NCBI lineage: Eukaryota > Metazoa > Chordata > Mammalia > Carnivora > Mustelidae > Mustela > Mustela erminea. The sequence continues at coordinate 219,070,558 of NC_045614.1, forward strand.
CTTGAGGGATACCTGCTCCGGACCCGTGTGGGAAGCGGCTGTTTCTCTGCCCGGGGCCGTCACCCAGGCTGTGGCCCGCGCACGGGGAACGAGCAAAGGCCGTGCGGGCTGGGGTGCACCTCCCCGCCCCCCGCCACGCCCTCTGTCTCTGCTCCTGGTACCTTCAGGGGGACACGCGTGGATCTTCGAGGACACCCCCCGCCCCGAGCTGTCGCCAGCTCTGCTGCCCTCGGTCCTCCCGAGGGAAGGAACGTGCGGCGATGTCTGTGTACTTGAGCTATTTTCATGATTGCCAAAAAAAAATGTCTTCATTTTATCAGCTTCTTTTTTTCCCTCTGTTCTCAGTTTTTCACAGTTGGATCATATTTTTTGAGAAAAATGTCAGGTTCATTGTACTGAGGGAAATGTAGGAAAATACCAGTTTGGATTATTAAAGACTCTAAATTAAAGCTCTTAAAAAGAAAACGTAAAAGCGTTTACTTGAATTTCAGGGCGTTAACACAGAAGCCGTCCTGAAGAAAATGTCTCGTCCCACAGGCCACTCGCTTTTATCTCTTCCTTTGTTGTCGCTTATTTTCTCCCGAAGGTCGCTTCCGTCCCGAATCGCATCCGTTAGGGATTCTCCCAGACTGGGGTCAGCGGGCGGCCGGCATCCCGGCTGTGGCGTGCGGGGAGGCGTCTTCACGGGCCGCGTTGTGAGGGAGGGCGCGTGGGTCTGCGCGTGGGTCGCTGGCTCCTGGCTCAGCCTTTCTCTCCGTCCCGCCGAGAGCGGCCCGTCCCCGGCTGTCTGGGGCGCAGCCTCGCCTGCCACCCCTGCCGTTTCTGGGCCGCGAGTTGCCTGGCGGCCTGTCCGTGGGGTTGGCGGGGCGCGTTGGCCCTGCCCCGCGCTCCGTCCCGCTCCCCCGCAGGCTGCGGTCGGGTCGCCGCCTCAGCCGCCGGTCCCGGCTCGCTCCCCTGCGCGCGCCGGATGGATGTTAAAACCCACCGTCGAGCCTTTAACGTTGGTGATTTTAGTCCTCAGTGTTTCTTATTGACAGGAAGCTTATTCCTTCCTGAGTCTGACTGGTTCGACTTCATTTTCCCGTTTCCCGTCTGGTTTTGTGTTCGGAGAGAGCGCGCCTGGGGCTCGGAGGGGCCGAGAGAGGGGCAGAGAGACCCTCAGGCGGGCTCCCGGCTGAGCACGGAGCCCGTGACACGGGGCCCGGTCCCTGACCCTGAGGTCACCGCCTGAGCGGGAATCGGGAGTCGGAGGCCGAACCGACGGAGCCGCGGGCGCCAGGCCCGGCTCTCTGTTCGTTACTAACCGGGTATCTTCCGCGTCGTGGGCTTGGCAGCTCCGCGCATCCGCAGGTCTGTGTCCTTTGTGTCTTGGAGATGCTGTTTGTCCTTCAGGCCTCGCTTCCTGTGGGAGTCTCCCTGTTTACTCTCAGTTGTATGAATTCTTCGAGGCCTCAGATGATGGTGCGTTTTTCCAGAGACGGTTTTCCTTCGTTTCTGCCACGTGTCTGTGTACACCGCTAGTTCAGGGAAAGCTTTTCTTCGGGGCCCTTTGGATATGTCTGGGGGCATCTGGGTGGTGTGGTTTGGGGCTCGGGAGATCGGCTTCTGACACACCTTGCCAGGGAGCTTCTGTTCCTGGCTTTTGGTCACCAAAGAGAGGAGGCGTTGGCATCCCCTGGTTAAGAACTTAAATCTGGTATTACATAAGCGAGTGAGATCTGTTTGAGAGATTTCTGTAAAGTAGTGAAAGGCGGTTTTTAGACAATTCATCTCCTTGCAGTGGATACTATTACACTAAATTTTAGTGTTTGGTAAATAACCTGAATCATCTTAAAATTATAATGTCACTTAAATACAGACGTCCTATCTGTTTGGCTTTGAATGAAGAACTTGTGAAGCTGTTCGTCGGACACGAGTGTGTTGAGAGCAGCGGGGATGTTGCAGTCCACGGAGGCCGCAGGTACATGATGACCGAGGAGACCCGCGGCCACAGGTCCCTCAGGAAGCTTAGGGCTTGTGGACTGTTCTAGACCTTGAAGTCTGTTGGGGGTCTTGGAGCTGCCCACCCGCCCGGGGCTGCAGTGCCCCCCCGTGCTCGGCCGGACAGGTCTGCGCCCCCGTCATAGGAGGGCTCTCAGAATCATCTTCCCGTCCACTCTCTTTTTCTTACTTGGCTTTGCCTTTGTGGAGAGGTTGTCGCCTGTCTTGCTTTTGTTCGTGGTGTAATCCAGCCCGAGTTTCTTATGGGAGCACCTTGTGTCCCCTGCGTGTGCGTGTGCACTGCAGACACGGGGGCGGGCCTCGGGCCCGCGGCTCTCATGCTCCACGGCGGGCTGGGGCCTGAAGTGCTTTTCTGTGGGTCGTGTTTGTTTGCTAGCAGTGATGAGGCAAAATCAGTCCTCATTTTTATGAAAAATCACTCTGTAAAACAACGGGGGAAAGTCGTAATAAAAGCAATGTGGCTGATCCTCTCTGTTGGTGTCGGGGATCTCTCGCACGACACTATTAATCGTGGGAGACCAAGGCCTCGAGTCCCGCCCGTAAGCGGTGCTGACTCCTAATGATATACCATATGTAACTAAATAGAATTAAAAAAACAAATAAAAATGAAAAAACAAAGGTGTGGACTCCCGGCAGCCCTCCGCTTCCCGCTGCCCGAGTACACAGGCCAGCCTGCAGCGGGTGGCGTGGACCAGGACAGGAGGTCCCTGTGTGCGGCACTGCTGCCGCGCCTGCATGGCCCCCCGTAGCACAGCCCCCTCTCCTGGCCTGTCGGCCTTTCTGGGTTGTTTTGACGTATGTGGCCAAAGGGTGGACAGTTGTCCTGAAGGGCGCAGGTGCGGAGGGCAGGGAGGCTCAGAGCCCCCACGTCCTTCTCACCGACCTTCCCTACCTGACATCCCGGTGGCTGAGGCCGTCCCCTCCGAGCCGTGACCCGAGACGCTGGTCTTCTGGGCTGGGATGAAGCGGGTGCCACCCGCTACGCCCAGGGTCACTCGCCTGCTTGACCTCAGTGCTCCCTCCTTCCTTGGTCTGTCCCTCTGTCTCTCCCCGCACGTGCCTTGTGTCTGTGAGAGCAGAGCTCATGCCCAGTGCCGGGAGCAGGGTCCCTCTGGGAAGGGTCACACACCAGCAGAGTGGGGCTGGAGGGGAGAACTCTCTGGCCTGTTTAATGAGCTGTTTTAATGTTTGCAGCAAGCTTTAATGTCCCAAAAAACATTAGATTACTCAGAGTTTAAAAAAATCACGTTTTCCCTCAGGTCACACAAATATTTTCAGTAATGTTTCCTAATTCATTTCAGAAAATAAGATGAGGGGTTTTAAAATATAAAGCAAAGTAGTTTGTTTTTAAAGCCAGCTTTTTGGAGGTGTAGTTGATATGCCAAAACGGCACATATTTTAACTTGTGCAGCTTGGAAAGTTTTGAGACGCCGGAGAGGTGGTTGGACAGTAGGTGGTGAACGTGCCGTCGCCGTTGGGGTCCCCGGCCCATCCTCTCCCTGCCCGGGCCACCGCCCCCTCCTTGTTGTCACATAGATCCCTCTGCCTCTTCAAGAGTTTCATGTAAATAGGGTCAGACAGTGGGTACTTTTGTCTGGCTTGGTTCACTCCCCGTTACTGCTTCGAGATTCATCTGTGCCGTATGTCCTGGTTCATTCTAAAGCAGTCCTTCTAACGAGGCGAAAGACGTTCCTACTTGCTAAGAAAACGGAGTATGCTGAATTCAGGAAGTCGAAGGGATGACCAAGTCCATCGTGCTGGTTTGTTAAGACCAGAACGCCGGGGAAGTGGAGGGAAGGGCCCCCGGGCTTCGTGGTCTACGTGGCGGGCGCAGTGTTGAGTCAAGGCCCCCGGACTGAGCGGGTCCCACGCTCCGCACCAGGGAGAGGGCGTGTGTCCTCCGCCTGAGCTGGGCCCCGCTCGGGCCCAGAACACAGAACAGAATGTGCTCTGCAAACCACTTCCTAAGTGGAATTTAAATAATATTAAAAAATCTAGATCAAACCAGGACCTCTGGACTAGAGCACTGTTTCCTCTTGCATTTCTCCTCCTCGCTAGAAGCACCAAGGAAAGGGGGGCCTGCGCCCTCCTCCCGGCCTCTTGATAACGCCGGGTGCCTGGCGGTGTGCCCGCGGCCCGCGCTGCCCAGTGGGTTTGGTCCCCTGTGGAGGTGCGCTCGCCTCGGAAGTGCTCACTGGTTCCTCACCACGGGAAGACCTTACCTTTGCCCGTGGTCCCTAACGCAGAACGGACTTGTTCCTTCGGAGATGTCAGGCAGCCGGGGCGTTGTTGACGTCCAAGTATCGACGACTGTAGTTCACGTACTTTGAAGGTTTTTATAGTTGAAGACAACTGAAAGATGCCTCTCTTCTGAAGTTTCCTCCTTTCTTTCGATTTTCTCATGTTGGTTCTTGGAAATTCCATCACCCCTTTGACAGCGTCAGGGTCCTTGGAGCCGCCCGCTGGGGGCACTGGCCCCGCCGCCGTCCCTCTGTCCCTGGCTGCCCTCCCAGACTCCAGCCGTGGCCCCCGGAGCCAGGAGAGCCGTCCCTCTGAAGACAGGCCAGAGCGCTTCCTTACCAAAGTGCGTGTGCAGTGCGTCTGCTGAGGGGCCGCCCCGTCCGCCTCAGAAGCATCTTGACAGGCCCTCCGGGCTCATCTCAGCTGAGGAACTGTGTCCTTCTGGAGCCTCTGGGCTCATGACTCCGGCCCCACCGTGGCCCTGCTCTCCGTGCCCCCCGGCTTCCGGTCCTTCTCTTGGGGAACGGATTCTTAGGACTGACAAAGCACTTAATATGGAAGACGCTGTTGAAAATTAGGAAGAAGGCTTCTGTCTCTTAGCATCTTCCATTGGCTGCTTAGTTCCTGCATTTGTCTTGAGCGTATCAAGCCTTTCTATCCTGAAATAATTGTCGTCTCTAGACACGAGAGACCGAGTAGCCGCCGAACATCTCTGTTTAGCTGTGTGGTCTAGTTACGTGTCTATGAGATGGACAGTGAGAGTACTTACTTTTTGGCAGAGGAAAGCCCTAATTTCCATGGTCTAATTAAATTATGATGATAACTTTCACTTTAAAGGAAATGCAGTGGTTTTACTTAGTGCGGTTACTACCGGCACAGCAAGTCCGTTGAGTGCTGGGTGTTTCGTGTCTTTGAGCGGGACTAGTCCTGTCCTGCTGTCGGCGCTGGGCTGGGAAGCCCCGTGTGAGCCCTGTGTCATGGACAGCGCCGTGGCCCCGAGTCTCCTCGTGGTAGCAAGGAGTTGGGCACCAGATGGCATGGAGACCCCTGCAGCTCGGCCCTGCTTTCAGGGAGCCAGGAGCGGGCACTGGGAGAAGGCTCCAGAAAGGCGGTGGTGTGGGCTGAGCTGGGCTGTTGCCCTCAAGCGTTGCAGGAGCTGGAGGCCCCAGAGTGGCCACAGTGCTGGTCCCACACGACCTCCATGCCCTGTCCAGGTCCTTGGGCCACCCCAGGGCCCACTGTTTCTTGAGGTGGCTCCGAGCAGATTGAGGTTTTGGTAACTCATTCCTTGCCTGGAGGGCACGTCTCCCTGTGCTTCTGCCTCCTGGGTTTCTCCCTTGAGACCTCTCCCTGCCTCACCGGCTTCCCCCCAGGCTGGTGGCGGTTGGCACCCCTGGTGCCCTAGCTCCTACCTTCCCTGCTGCCAACAGTTGGCTGCTGGTGGTGTCGGCCAGTCACTTGCTGCACGTCAGTAACGGCACGGCCACCGCTTGGTTCTGTCGTGGTAGACCGTCCTCGGTGGGAACGGTGGTCACCGTGGGCCATTTCTGGGTCCCGTTGCCTGGGGGTTTCCTAGGGCACGTTTGTTGTGAGTTCCGTCGTTGCTGCAGAAGAGTGCATGTGTGAAGGATGATTTTCCTTACGTGTTCCTGTCCCCGGCACCCGGCAGCGGAGACATAGCAGACGCTGTAGGTCCGAGCCTCCCTCGTGCTGCTCGTTCGTGGCCCCCCACTGCCTGCGCTCCAGCGCATGGCCCTGCTCCCCGGCTGGCCGCGGGGGCGTGTGTCCCTATGCAGTCAGCCTCCGTGTCACCTGCCAGTGGCGTCGCGGGTGCCCCCCGCGCCTCTCTCGGTTCGTTAGTGGGGCAGGTTACATTCGTTGGTTTTCGTCCGCTGACTCGATTCTGCACTCCCGGAGTGAACCCGTCCGGACCATGTATCAGCCTTTCCGAAGGTGGTTGGATTGAGTTTGCGGATCTTTCCGATAGGATTTTTACGTTTGCATTTGTGGGTCAGTTTGGCTGACACTCTGAGCGTGATTTTTGTGTTGATTTTTGTTCTTTGTAGTTGAGTCAGATTTTCTATTTCTTCCTCAGTCAGTTTTGATAACTTGTATTTTTCTTAGAACTTGCTCATTATACCTAAGTTTACAAAATTTTTGAAATAAAGTTCCTAATACCCTCTTACTATATTTTTAGTGTGAGACTTTGGCACGGTAATTCTGTCCTGGTGTCTCTTGCTGCCTGACACTCTCCCCCGCCCCCAAATAAAGCGCAGCTCGTGGCTGGAACAACCCCCATGCGGTTTTGGCGCTGACGCTGTGGGGCAGGAGGGGGGCAGGGGGCAGCGGGGACGGTTCGTCTGTGCTCCGTGGGCCTGGGACCTCCGCAGGGCCCCTCGATGACCGGAAGTGGCCGTGTGTCTGCATCGCTGGTCCTCGCAGTCAGCATCTTGTCCATCTTGTCCGAGGAGGCTTCCTGAGTGACGTGGCGGGCACCTGCGTGGGTGGACGCGGGCCCATCCTCGGTGTAGACGCACAGCGGGGTGGGCTCAGCCGCAGAACCGGCTTCCTGCACGGAGAGTTCTCAGAGCAGCCCCAGAAGGCACGGGCCCAGCACACAGTGACCCTTCCGCACCCGACACTCCGTGGTGGGCCTAGAGCCTGCTGAGCCTCTCAGGGACGCCTTGAAAGGACCACTCCGCTTTGTGGCAGGGGTGCCCCATCAAGGTGGGCACCCGGCTCTCCACTACCGTTTCCAGGGCCTCCTCTCTCTCCTCTGTGTGTTGGGATTAGCCCGGCCAGCGTCCGTCCGTGTGTGGCTGCTAGTCTGTGTGATTAATGCAGGTTTATTTCTTCCTTTTTCCCCCTCCCATTTTCTTTGGGCTTATTTTGCACTTATTTTGTTCTTCTGGGCTTATTTTTGTTCTGAGGTGGGGATTCATGATTTTCCCCCCTTTTCTAAAAGTGGGAGTGTTAGGCTACGCATTTCCCTCTGGTGTGCTGCCTTATCTGCGTGCCACACGTTTCCACGTGGAATCTCTTTGGTTTTTAGGTTTAAATATTTTCTGGCTTCTGCTGTGATTATTTCAACTATGGATGCCTTAGAAGAACACCGCCTAACTCACAAGCGCACGGAGGCCTCTCTAGTTATCTTTGCATGGGATGCTGTGCGTGGCGCAGTGGGGGGCCGTGAGCTGCCCCCTGCCCCCGGGGCCCCGCTGTTCGCTAGATGCGTCCCGGCGCGTCCGTTCTGGACGCGGGCCTCTGTGTCCCTGCTCTGCGGCGTGTTCCTGGCGCTGCTCCCTGCTCTCTGTCAGCGGCCGTCTGCTACGGCCCCCAGGACCACAGCCTTCTCCGTCTTTGCCTGCCTTCTGTCACGCCCCTGCTGTGACTGTCGCTGTCCCTGGGCCCAGCCCTCCACGTCTGTGACTCCGTTCAGTCCTCGCGATGCCATATGTGGCACCGTCCTCCACGTGACCGCCAGGACCTGGAGGCCGCCCCACTCCTGCAGCTGCGGAGCCGGGCGGCATCCCAAGGCCACCCTCTTGCCGACTGAACCCACAGCTCTACAGCCCCCAGGGTGTGTGGCAGCTCCCACCGCCCCATTCCTGTTTGTCCTGCTGACGCTTTGCAGTTGGCAGAAGCTATCCCCACGTGAGTCCGGCTCCCCCGGGGCAGCTGTACTGGGCTGTCCTGGTCCTGGTCCCTCCGGCTGACATCAGGGCTCCGACTTCTGCCCTCACTCTGGGCCAGCGGGTCACAGCGTGGGCACTGGAACTGGCTTCTGTGAGCCGCGGCCGTGTTCTTCCTGCTGGTTCCCTTCTCTGGACCGTGAGACCTTGACTGGTGCGGTGACCTCTGAATTCTTCCACACATTGTCCTTCCTTGGGTTGTGGAGGCTCCGGGTCCTGCTCTTTGTTCCTTGTTGGGGGGGCGCCCTGTGTCTCCTGTACACCCTCCAGCAGGGCAGGAGCTGACGGCCAGATTACCGAGCAGATGGTGGTGGCGTGGAGGACGGGGCGGGGGTACGGCACTGCCACTTCCTCTATTCTCCTCAGCCGGGAGTGGAGACAGGACCGGCGGGGTGCTAACGGCTCAGTGACAGTGTGCGCAGAACTCTGTGCTCGGCCCCGATGCCTCTGTGCTGGATGGGACGAGCCCAGGCTGAGAGGCCATTGTCGTCAGTCACTGTCAGCCCGGCGACAACAGCACGGGACGTGGGGAGCGTGTCTGAGACCTGTCCTCACAGGCCTGCTGACATACGTTACCGACAAACGGAGTCACGGCTGAGAGATGTGGGGCTTAGAGACGGGTCACTTCTGACCCTGGAGGCCCCACAGCCAGGGCACGTGCCCCAGGAGGTTTGTGGTGACTGGACTAAATCTGCAGGTAGGGGCCCCTCCGCGTTCAGAGATACACCGGTCTACACGCACTGCTGGTCTTCTGGGCGCCCACTCGGGGACTTACTCACTCTTCCCCGTGGGCGCAGCTCTGCGCCGGGGAGGCTGCACCCTGGACTCTCCCCTCATGCGGATATCGGTTTGTTTCTCTAAAAGGAAGTGTCGACATTGCGTGTTTAGGTTTTGTCAGTATATAAGCATGTTGACATGCTCCCTTTAATGAGCTGTGAGTTGAGAACATCTGTGCCGAGAGGAAGTGGCGTGGCGACGTTTCTATGACACACGCGTGGCCAGTGTCTTCGAAGCCCAGGCGGGAAGGGCCGGGGAGGCCTGCTTCTGTGCGTTTCTGATGTCTGTACGCATGCTTGGGTGCGTGCCACATGTGTGCATGTGGCCTTTTATCTTCCCGAAGATGACAGGTGCGCAGGGGTTTCCCCGGAGGCCTCCCTCCGCAGCTCGTGGGTCGGCGCACGCTTCCATCCGGACGCGGCCAGCGCGGGCGTGCACACCTGCCTCTCGTGAGCGTCAGGGTGGAGGTGAGGCTCATGGCTGTGCACCTGCTGAGGACACCAAAAATGACTCAAGCTTCTATTTAGAATGAGGACTTTTAATTAACAGTGTTTATTATTAGAATTCTCATCTGAAGTGTTGAGCGGGTGAAGTGATTGGGTCTTTCTCTTGCACAGAGTGAAGTCTCTCCAGCCGGGCATGGTGAGCTCCGGGAGTGACTGAAGGAGACGGGTCCCTTGGCCCCGCCTGCACCTGGGCCGCTCTGCCCAGGGTCCGAGCAAACTCAGACGCTACACAAATCTAAAGGTAAGGTACAAACTTGCAAAATCCTGCTGATGTCTGATGGACTAAAAAACACCTTTTGCTTGATGTAAACTGATGAATTAAGGCTGTTTGCCTCTTCAAGTGTGTTTTCTTAGTAACTTACAGCCCAGATCGCCGGCTGGGCTCGTCATCTCCGGGGACTTCTTGCAGGGCCAGCGCCGCTCGGGGTCGGTGCGCTGCTGCCCCCCCGTGGCTGTGTGGCCAAGAGCGGCCCCGGCGTCCTGGCTCCACCGGGTGCCGCCGTGCCTCCTGCCCGGCACCGAATTACGCTTGCTGGAAGCTTTTTACCGTATGTTAGTGCCTTTGAGGTGATTAAAGGAAAACTTATTTAGTACTTACTTGTTTGGTGACTATTATGTGATTCAGCATCTGATTTTGAGAGAAATTGAGGCAAATTTAAAGTCCCGTTGAAGTTAATCCTAAGATTAATTTGCGGCTGTGGAGTGACTAATTCGACGAAGTTGGGTTTTCAACATCCAGGAGGACTTGTCTTGGGGAAGAAGCATGAGGAAGTCGCCGTGGAGGCCGCTGGACGCCCGTGCTGGCTCCCCGTGCCGCAGAGGCTGACAGGCGGCCGGCGACTCGGGCGACCGCCGCAGGAGGGGGCGCTGAGCTCCCGGTGGGCAGGGGGTGCCCGCCGTCTTGGGGGGGTGCAGGTGCACCCACGTCTGCTGGTCGTTTCGAAGTCTGGACGTGTCGGGAGCGTGAGGTGACGAGCTCCCAGGGGAAGGGAAGGTTTGCTCTCTAACCGCAGGCCCCATCCCCACCCCTTCTGGCCCAAGAGCCCTGAAAGCGCGGAAGGGGTGAAGTTCTGGTTATTTCCATCTGCCGTGCCGGTGGGGGTGCCTTCAGCCCCAGCTCTTCTGTGAGCCGGATTAGGGGCATGAAATCAGCGTCCCTGTAGCTAGAGGGTGTGGACAGGTGGTGAGTGGCCCCGAGCGGCTGAGTCTGCGGGAAGCACCGTCCCTCCGTGTCGCTGGGGCCGTGCAGTCGGCGACAACCTACATGTGGTGCCGAGGCAGTGAGCACCACAGTCGCTGTGTCCCGTATGCCAGACGGCAAGTATTTCTGTCCCATGAAGCGTGCACCGGGGAAATGAATTATTCGTGATCCGTAGAAATAAATGGTCCTTGAAGGCATAGGAGCAATACCGAGGCCTGAAGGAGGGCCGCGGAGCACGTGCTGCGGAGCGAGGGCCGAGCAGTGGGCAGCACAGCGACTCGAGGCCCCTTCCACGGGCGCTCCTCCGTGGCTGTTCCCGCGGCAGAGGAGAGAGGTCGTATTTCTCCCATAAAATGAAAGCTGATTTGGCAACACATAGTCTGACGTATGACACCTTTCCTTTTCCAGGGTGGTTTGGGAAGAAAAGTAAGCCCGAAAGCTTCTGGCCGGCCCGAGCCTTTGCCTGGGTGTGCTACTGGCCCACAGCCCACCAGGCCCTGCGGCTTCCCCAGAAGCCCAAGGCGCCTGGCGACCCCACAGCGCATAGCTTCATTTAGTTCCATGTGTGCTTGCTGCTTTTGCCTGCCTCGAAGAGATGGAGTTGTTTCTTGTGTCTTCTTTTCTAAAAATTTTAAAAGATTTTATCTATTTATTTGGCAGAGAGAGAGCGCACACGCAGGCAGACGGGGGTGCAGAGGGAGAGGGAGAAGCAGGCTTCCTGCTGAGCAGGGAGCCCGGCCACGATGACGCGGGGCTCGACCCCAGGACCCCGGGATCATGACCTGAGCTGCAGGCAGACGCTCCACCGACGGAGCCCCCCAGGCGCCCTGTTTCATGTGTCTTACACGTGAGTGTCTGCCGCGGTTGGGGCAGCTGGGGTTTCGCCTGAGGACCCCTGCAGTGTCTCCCCGGGGGCTCCCCCACGAGAGGGGCTGGGAAGCCACCACGCTTGTGCTTCTCATCACCACCACACCCGGACACTTTTCTGGAACAAATATTTATGAACTCCCCCGTGGTGCTCTGAGTGAGGATGACAGAAGGCGCTACTTTGTATCATTCTCACCATACAATTTTAAAGAGGCATATAGTGCCCACGCCCAGTAAAAGAGAAATTACGAGCGCATAATACAGGCCCCTTGAGTCATCCAGTGCGCGGCACCCGGTACTCAGGCTCGGCTGCTGGCCGGGGACACCGAGGCGTGCCCTGTGGTGCCGGCACCTGCGGCTGGTGGCTCACCTCCGGCTACACCTGCAGCCTGGGGCGGTTCCGAAGGACGCTGGCTCGCTCTTGCCTGTCCCCATGTGGCTGTTCCGTGTTTGCACGGTCAGGTGTGCAAAGACCAGAGAAACGCCTCGTGCTTCAATGTAAGACCCAGTGGGGGTCTGGGCTGGGGAGCTGTCTTCCCCACCGCGTCAGTCCTTTGGTGCAGGAGGCTTCTGTGTTTCTGGGACCGCCCTGCGTGTCCCCGTGGTGCCCTCGCCTGCAGAATGCCGGAAGCACCCAGCTCGTTGGTGAGCGGCCAGCAGGAGGGTGTTCCCTGTGAGCCTTGGGCCCAGAGTCAGCGGCAGTACCGGGTGGTGTCCCGGACGGCTGTCCCATGGGGCTGTCCCGCAGGGCCTCCCGCGCTGTGTCTCCAGCTCACGGTGGAGGCAGCAGCGGGCTCCCGGGGAGCAAGTGACGCGGGTGTCCACGTGACAGTAATCCAGGTGGCATGTCCCACCAGTGAGGGCTGTTGCGGTGAAGGTTAACGCTGCAGTGGCACCAAGCTTTGGATTTTTTTTTTTTTTAAGATTTTATACATTTATTTGACAGACAGAGATCACAAGTAGACAGAGAGGCAGGGTGGGGGTGGGGGGGAGAGGCAGGCTCCCTGCCGAGCAGAGAGCCCGACCTGGGACTTGATCCCAGGACCCCGGGACCATGACTGGAGCCGAAGGCAGCGGCCCAGTGAGCCACCCAGGCGCCCCGAGCTTTGGATCTTTATGGATCATGGCAATAGCTTGACCCTTTTTCCTTTAAAGTGGTCTCGCGTTTGAGGAACTGTTGGGCACAGATGACGCCTCCATTTAGAAGCGTTCCTGAACTTTCCCGGACAGAGTCTGGCTGCAAATGAGCTGTGATTCTCTTTTTCTGGCATTGGTCACTGTCCCCGAGAAGGTGTCTCTGTGGGTCTGGCCTGGCTCACGGGCCTTCGCCGGACAAGGTGTTGTGTCTCTGCGGTGCTGCGAGCTCAGACCCACGGCAGTCGCTGCAGTGGGAGACACGTCCTGCCAGAGTTCCTGCCTCGGGGATGCTCTTCCAGCCGCGCCGCCGGCACTCGTGGGCTCTTGTGCGGTGGAACTGGGGAGCCGGAGTGGACGCGGCCGGCCGGGGTGAAGCTCTGCATCTCGTCGCGACCTTGGCTTGGATGGCCCCTGCGGGGCACCATGGCCCGCCCTGGGCGTGTGGCGAGAGGCGGAGCTGCTTCCAGGGGCGCGATGGTCCCCCAGACCCCGCTGAGCTTCCCGCATCCGGGGAGGGTCCGTGGGGAACCCGCGCCCCGGGGCAGGCGCTCCCGCCCAGTGTGGCGCGGTCCCTGGAGACGCAGGGCGCTTGGTGGGCGGCCGCCGGCCCTGCTCCGGCGCGTGAAGCCAGTGGGACGGTGCTTCAGCCGGCGGGAGGCACTGTGGGCCATGCGGGCCGCGAGGCTCCCCGCCCGGAGAAGACGGAGCTTTCTGCGGAGGCTCTTCCCAGGGCGGCGCTCGCAGGGACCCCGGCGCCCTGTGGGCCGCGTCACGCTGAACGGAGGGAAGGCAAGCGGATGGGCTCCTTGCCAGACCCGCGTCCACGGGCAGGTGCCAGCAGGTGCCGGCGCCCCCACCACAGCTGCGCGGAGGAAGCCGGCGCCGCGGGCCTCCCTCCGGGCTCTGGGATCTGGGGGCCGGAGCATGGGAGGACCGAGGGTGGCTTCCCTTCTGGACGTCTCGAGGAGGGGTCAGGGGTCTCGTGCTCACTGCAGAGCTGCTTTAGAGGCCTGGGAGGGGGGCTGGGACCTCGCGGGACAGAGGTATCTGCTGCTGCCCTGACAAAAGTGGGGGCAAGAGGGAGGTGGCTTCCTGGGCTGCAGCGGTACCCACCGGGAGGGTGCAGGGCTGTTTTCTGTGGGACGGGAGCACCGGGCAGGGGCGCTGCCGAGCAGGGGCTCGTGGGGCACTCCAGCCACCCGGTGCGTCTGTGACTGTGGGAGGGGGCGTGGTGGGGGGGTAGAGCGGAGGGAGAGGGTAGGGGTGTGGGAGGGCAGGGCAGGGCCTGGGTGGATGCCTGTCCCGTGGGGCCCACGCCGGGGCTGTGTTGTATCCGTTTTTATCCAAGTGATGCCTTCATAGGCAGGTCACCTAATTCAGGCTTTTGATGAAAATCGGCCATCCGTAGCCTTCACTTTCCTCTGATGTTTTTAAAAAGTTGTAGATATTTATACCTCGGGGTTGGTCAGTGTTTGGACCCGCTGCCCGTGACAGCGCCGCAGTGCAAGGGGTCCCCGGAGGGAGGGCTGCCCCGCACAGCAGCCATGCTCGGGCTCACGGGCTGGGTGAGGTCCCAGCTGTCCCGGCCCGACTCTGCTCTGTGTGTGGCCCGTCACGTGTGAGCTCACCTGCTGCTCCCCTACGGCGACAGAGTGTGCGCGGATGACAGAGTGTGCGTGGATGCCGTCTCGGGAGGTTCCCAGAAGCCTCCACGTCACACTTCTGTGCTCATCCCAGCAGACACGACTTCAGTCCCATGACACGGCCAGTCCCAGGGGGCTGGGAGTGTCATTCTTGGTGACGCGGCACGTGGGTGCTCTGCATCAGAGGAAGGAGGGAGTGGATGTTGGGATGAAGGTGGCAGTCCCTGCCGTACTTTCGTTTCTAAATAATAACTTTGCTGGTTTGTGATTTATATATTTTAGACGTTATCTGTTGACGTTCAGTTCAGATACCAGCAGCTTGAGCTCACGTCACCCTTTTTTTGCCCTTCTTTGTTGTGTTATGTGGGAATGCTTTTGGCTGAAAGTCCCAGAATGCATGACCTACGGTGCCTTACAGAGTGGGGATTTATTCCTTCACTTCATCGTGAAGAATGCAAACTCAGGTTTTTGCTAGAGTTGGTTGATAGTGCAGCCGTGTCAGAGGTCTGGATCTGTGTCTCACTGGTTCTCCTAACCCTTCTCTCATGGTGCACTGTGGCTGCTGAAGCTCCAGCCATCACATTTGTAGTCAATGCAACAATAACTGGGAATGGTCAGGCAGCATGGCCCATGTCTGTCCTTTACATCGGGGCATTCCAGAAACCTCCATCATACTTTCATTTATAGCTTCTTATCTAGCACTGTATCCTGTGGCCAACTGTTGTCCCAAGGGACCCTGAGAACATGAGTGTCTGACTCTTGTAGCACCCCTGGTGAAGGGGGGGAGCACAGGGCCAGGCAGCCCGGACTGGCAGCCATGCTCTTGTACTGCTTGTCCGAGGAAGCGGTTCTTAACCCTGGAGCTCAGGCTGCCTCCCAGCGGCCCGCTGCGTCAGGCGCGTGCAGACACCGGCCCTGCCCGTCACCTCCTTCTCACTCTGCTGCTCCGCAGGTCTGGGTCCGGCCCGCTTTCCTCCTTTTACATAATCGAAGCAGAAAACTTTATTTTCTGTTCTGTCACCATGCGTCAGTCCGTTTCCAATTCGTAAGTGGTGTTTGTGTTATTACGAGGAGTAAGTGTTCATTAGAGTCAAGTAAAATGTGTGTGGTCATACTCCCTCGCCGCCGTGTGCACACTCCTCTTCTAGCTCTCTCTGCGCATGGTGGACTGTCATGTCACGCTTGAACATACCTTATCATTGGATCGATCGTGCCTTTCTGGTGCACGTTTCCTTTTCCTGAAGCTCACGACGATGCGGCCGGAGGAACAAAGCGGGCAGGAGCGTGGCCCTCCCCGTGGCAGCCCTGCGTCCCCAGGCCCCCTGCTCGGCCCCCGCGCCCAGCCTCCTGGTGTGTGCGCCGGGGGTGGCAGGGGTGCTGCAGCAGCCCTACGGGCACGCGGGGGCCGGTCTGGGCACGGCTGCCCGTGGAGCGCGTGTCGTGTCCTCGTCGGGTGAGGACCCGCACGCTCCATTACTCCCAAGCCTTGTCCGCTCGTTCTGTTCGCTGGAACACATTCCTTCCTTCTTCCTGAAATCTGTGTGTTTTCTGTCTTACCTCGAACCGAGACCGGATTTCTGTGTTCTTCAGCTGCACTAGCTGAGGTAGGATTTACACAGGACAAACGTCACCTGCTTTGCCGCGTTCTGACAAGTGTGTGTGGTTAGCACGGCCCCCGCTGCAGCCAAGACATGGGCCCCGCCCCCCCGGGGGTCTTGGTTGTTCATGGCCCCAGCGGGGCCTGGTCTGAGTGCGCATCCCGGCGGCAGGGCGGGCTCCTGTGATCCCCCGAGTCGCCGGCCCCGCGAGCGGACGACTCACCACTAGGCGGTGCTGTGGGACCGCGCCGGGACGCCCAGCTGCGGCCCCATCTCCGGTTTTCCAGGCATTTCCTCTGTGAACCCCGATGCTGGGCTCCTTCTGAAAAGCTTCTGCTTAATGGCTTTATTAGGACCGTTTTTAGAGAACCCGGGAGGTCAGGGTACGGAGCATTTGTAACTGATTTGGTTCAGTGAGTGGTAGGATTTGTAAATTAGATTTTATCAGTTTATAAATTTAACAATGATTAATTGAGTCTGTGGAGGGGCCTGGAAGACACAATTTCATACATCTGTGCCAGTATTTAGAAAATCAGTACTTTGTACAGTTTACGTGTAACATGATGATGTGATTTTACTATTTTAGAACAGGCAAGATAAAATGCAAAAAAGCCTATCCCACCAAGCTCTGAATGTGTGGCGGTAAAACCCAGCAGAGTTCGTTTTGAAGGTCTGATGGCTTCGTCCAGCGACCCCTGAAGGAGCCCCGGGAGCCAGGGAGCCGCACAGATGAGAGACCGTCTGGGCAGGAGGGAGCGGGACAAGGACGCCAACCCAGGAGGGCCCGGGCTGGCTGGGCAAGGCCACGCTCCTTCAGGGGACCGTGGGGCCTGCCGGACAGATGACCTCCCTTGTGCCCGCCCAGTGACTCCTGATGGACATCGGGCTCCCACTTCTGGGCGAGGCCGTAGATATGATTGGGTGACATCTCAGTTTGGTGACCTGGGGCTCAGGCTAAGTGTGTCCATTTTGGGGCCGGTTGTCTTGTCTTTAGTCGTGCTGACAGGTTGCCGGTTTTAGTAAGAGAAGAGCGGTTTGTGGACGTGTGTGTCTGACATGCACTGCAGAGTAATGTCAGTATTTGAGTTTTAAACTCTCCCTTCTGTGAACCCGGTCTTGCACCTACTGGACCTTTACTGGCCGAAGGTCAGTCCCGTTCCCACTCTGCCGTCCTGTCCTTCTGCACTGCTTGTTCTTCTCTGGCGGGGCAGCAGCGGGGACCGGGTCCTGGGGGGCCGGCCTGGCCAGGCAACTGCTAACATCTGGGATGTCATCCAGGGGCGAAAAAGTCCTGACTCCGATTCTGCCCACGAGGCACAGAATTCTGGGATTCTAGATGGGGGGGAGGTCCAGTGTGTAGAGTTGCCTCTGGGCAGAGGGTTGGGGGTGACTGCTACAGAACCCCCCCTCAGTGTTGGTCCAGGGTGCACCCCACTCTGCAGGCTCAGGGTGATGGGCCGCTTCCTGCCCACCACGGGCCTCGTGGCTTAGAGGTGGCTGTGGGTCCTCGAGGGCCGTGTGCACCTGCGTCTGTACAGACAGGACATGAGGCCCGGGGGCCGCCTGCCCCAGGACCCTGGACTTGGTCGTGGAGGTGCGACGACACGTGTCAGGGTCTCGGAACACCCCCACCCCCACCTGCTGTTTGAGCAGCGTCTCAGAACTCAACGTCGGGGTCACAGTGCCCTTCTCCTAGAACGGGGATGTCCCCCTCACTGTCCTCTGGCCTGACTCGAGCTCCTCAGTGGTTAGGTTCTCTCGGTCTAGACTCCCTTAGAATTCTTTCTTCTTGGATTTCAGGGATGTTGCTGAGAAAAACACGACTTTTCTTTGCTTTTTATCACCTTTTGCACACGCGGGGCGTCTTCGAGTGGCCGATTCGGATTTTTATTTCTAGGACGTCTTCTTCCATCCTAACGAGTGTTTTCCTGGTTTGCGTGTTCGGGTCTGCGGACCCACAGGTTGTGTGGCTTTGGCTCTGCGCTCCGCGGACCCACAGGTTGTGTGGCTTTGGCTCTGCGCTCCGTGGGTCCAGGTCTTCGTGTCTGGTCCCTTGTTATGGTTTTCCTCTCCGTTGACTCTCGTTGGAGTCTGCAGTCACACGCGTCCCTGTCCTGCGCTTCTTGTTCGCACTGAGGTGTGTGCTCCTTCCTTTCTCCGCACGTGTCCGAGTTAGAAGCAGCCTGACGTCCCCCGCAGAGACACGCGGCTGGCCAGAGGTTTTCTACCCCAGACTGAGTAAAGTCACTTTGTCTTCTTTGAAGGACCAACCAGTTCTACTTTATATTTCAAGAGGTTTGTGTTTCGTTTTTTTTTCATGTTCAGTAATAATAAGCGTTATTTTTAAAGGCTGCTTCAAAAACTCATCTTTAAAGAAATACCTGTTTGAACCATGGCTACGCATTGCATATGCCAGTTTAGTTTCAAATTTATATTTAGGCTTGATCATAGCATTTCTTTCTGAGTTTTCTTCGGTGCGTAGCACGGGTTCAGAGCTCTCCCTGGCAGCCCTGGGCCTGCTGGATGGGAGTTCCCGTCGCCAGCATCCATCCGCGGGCCACCTGGCCCACCCACGGGCCACCGCCCGTGGCTGCTTCCTTAGCTCTAGGTAGCTTTAGGCTTCAGGAGCTAATTTTAGGGCCTTCAATTTAAGTGCCTTTTTTCCCCCTGCCAAATCCAACATCTGCTGTACTTATTTGAGAAATGTATGTTCTGATTTTAATTTAAAATTCCTTGATAGAGTTACTGTAAAAGAAAATGGAAAAAGCTTAATTGAATTTACGATCTTAATTGAGCGGAGGAATTTTGTGAGCAGACGTAAACTATACTTATCTCCATCTGTTTGAACCCATTTTCATATAGGAAATAAAGATGTGTTAATTTAAAGAAATATGTATGTGTTACTTTGACTTAAAGTTGTGAGGAATCGTAACATATAAAGAAGTAGAATCGAGCAGTCATGGTTTTGCTTTAATGGGCGGCATTGGAGTGAAGAGCTCGGGCCTCGGGTTCCAAGTGTCCCGGATTCTGAAGCGTGTTCTGCTGCTTACACGGTGTGTGACCTTGGGTGAGCTGTTCTGCCCTGTGGCCGAAGGGCTCCTTTTTATAAAGCGGCAGTGCTGACGGAATGATAGTGGCCAGAGCTCGCTGGGCACCGTGTCCTGCACCGTCTTCTCTTGACCCCCCAGCGAGCCTGGGGCAGGTCCTGTCACTGCCTTCTGTGTTGTACTGAGGAGTCTGAGGAACCAGGAGGGTAAGAACTTGCCCAAAGTTCCCGGGCTAGCGGGGGGTAGGGTGGGCCTTGGACCACACAGACTTGCTTTGGGCTTTGTGCTGGTTAGTTACTGCTGGCTGTAATCACGGTCACACTGTACAGCTGTATGGACTGTGCACTGCACAGCTCCATTCAAAGACTTGAGTGACATCCTTGATGGCTGTAAAACAGATGGCGGCTGTTTCTAGGCTGCCCCTTGCGCAGGCAGTTCAGAGGCTGGCGTTTGTGAGGTGTAAGTGAGCTGACCTGTGTGTGGTATCTGGGAGGGACAGTTCCTGGTAAAGTTGTCCTCCACACTGTGCTGTAGTGGCTGCTCCCTTGCAGGCTTCTGCCCATCCTTCCCGTCCCGTCACTGCCCGCGGTGGTGCCGTAGTGGCCCAGTCCTGGCTTCTTCTCCTGGGCTCTATCTGTACTCGTGACCTGGTGTGTCAGCCACGTGCACTTCTATCAGCCTCGGACCCTGGGTCTGCCCACCGTCTCTTCCTGGGCATCTGCATTGTCTCTGACTTCAGACAGCAAACTGGACCCCTGGTTCTTCACCCCACCCGAAGTCTTCCCATCTCTCGAGACTCTCGGGCCACAAGCCCTGGCCATCCTGTGTCTTCTCTTCCCTTCTAGGCCACCTGTCTGCTGTCCCTTAGCATGTGTCCAGGTTGGTTATTTCTTGCCTCTGCCATCGTGTGCCCTGAGCCATCGGGTGTGTCCGCACCGGTCTCCTGACAGGACCCCCTGTGTTAGCCCTCGCCCCGCATCGGTTCTTCAACAGTGGCCAGAGGCTAGGACCAGGCTAAAGCTCCTGGGCAGAGGGACTGCCAGGTCCCTGCACTGGCCCAGAGTGCCCAGAGCTGGCCTTTGGACCTCCTGGTTTTCACCTCTGCCAGTCTGGCCTCCTGGCTGTTCCTGGGCTGTGCCCGCTGCTGCCACGGAGCCTTTGCCTGTGTTCCTCGACACTGTCTTCCAGGTGCCTCCTGCCAGTTCCTTGGACCGTCACGTGTGTGCTTCCCTGCTGTCATCCTCAAGACCCAGAGAGACCGCTGCCCTCCCGCGCCAGTCACCTTCTGGGGTGACACCTACTCCCTCTGACATACGAGGCCAGTCGACGGCTTGTGGGGCCCCTTGTCGCCTGTCTCTCTTCCCTGCATGAGCAGAAGTTGCTTTTGTTCCCTGGTGTGTTGCCAGCACCTGCTCAGGCCTGGCCCTCACTTAGCCGGTGCTCACTGTTCGTTGAAGGAATGGATATTTGCTGTTTTCATGCTAACAGATCGAGGCACTTTAATATTAAGTAGTGCCACAATTTCCCATGTGTTGATTCTATGTGGTAATAACAGACTCATTTCACAGACTTTAGAGTTCTAATGGAATCAACTCCTTTTTCTCTTATAAGAGAAAAATAGTTGTTATGAGTTTTTTTCATAAATTAATGTTCTAGGAACATTAAATTTCAGAGTCTTTACTCTGAGGACATGGATAAAAATAAAATTAATGAGGTACCAGGAACGTCAGATGCTACATGGTGTAGGGCTTTTTATGACATTCTCCTAGAATTCGGTACTGTTAACTCGCAAAGACGCGGCCGCGGAAGTCAGAAGCGGGTGTACTTGTGGGACAGCGAGTAGGACACAGCACGGAGGACACGGGGAGATGGAGAGGAGAAGGGAGCGGGGGGAGATCGGAGGGGCAGACCCACGATGAGACGGTGGGCTCTGAGGAACTCGCTGGGGGTTTTGGAGGGGCGGGGAGTTGGGTGAGCCGCGCGGTGGGCATTGAGGAGGCTCGGATCGCACGGGGCACTGGGTGTGCTGCATACACAGTCTTGGAACACACACGAAATTAAATTAAATTTAAAAAACAAAAGAAATGGATGTACTTTTACAGTTGCAGAAAAGATCTTCAAAGTATCTCTTTAAATTATGAACTGTCGGTTCGGTCATTGCAGAGACCGTATCTGGGCACTGAGTCGCTGCCGTTCTGCTGGCAACTCCTTGATTCTCGTGAACGCAGGATTCTGTTTTTATGCTTTTCTTAAGTGATCGTGAAGGTAGAAAGAATCGGAAAGAAGGAAGAAACAACTGAGAGGCGCAGAGCCGGGACCTCACGTCGAGTTGGGGAGCGTCCCCATGGGGCTTGTCCTCGGCAGCGGTGCAGGCCCCCCCGAGGCTGGGGCCCTGTGGGCCTGGTCGTGCTCGTGGATTCTCGGCTTCTCTGACTTTCAGGAAAGCAGAAAACACAGCACTTGTCACGGCAGGAAGCTCTGCTGTGCGCTGGCTGGTGTCCTGTGAGGAGGGACCCGTGATGAGTGTGGGGCGGGAGACTACGGGCGACGGCTGTCTCATCGAGCGCGTCGTGAGCGCGCAGAGCGGGTGCGGGAGAAGGCCGCGCAGGGCGGTGGTCGGGGGCCAGCTGGCCTTTCGTTTTATAGCCCGTATGTGCCCTTTAGTTAGAAGGAAATGAAGCAGACTTGGTTCTGTCCGACCGTGCTGGCCTCGAGAATGGTACCGCTGTCCCGCTTGTCCCCACGGGAGGGTAGTTTATTACATCATGGGGAGGGAGGCCAGAGCCATCGAAAGATTTTACTACTCACGTTTTCCTGGAGGAGGAGCCGTGCCATGCAGGGCCATATGGGGAGCATTGGTCTTGGTCTGGAGGCAGAAAGAGCGAGGGGAAGGCCTAGGTAGGCCAGAGTCTTCTTGGGGTTTCCATAGGAAGGGCAGGGCAGGGCAGGGCACGGAGACCGCTTACGACCGGCAGTTTGAAGAACTATGGCAGGTTCTGCGTGGTCTGGTTGCCTGGTACCTGACCCTGGAATGATTCAGGGCAAGGGCAACCCTGGCTTGACGTGACAGTGACAAGAGGAAGTGAGGGGGTCGTGTGCATAGGAGGATGCAGTCCTGGCTGAGCCCTGGCGGGGGGGCGTCTCTCCCTGCGTGTGGAAGGCTCCCATATGCTAGAGTATCAAGAGACAGAAAATACAGGAGATAGGACTTTCCCCGTGACAAATGTGTGCCAACGAGACAAATACAGCCTCTGAGACAGCAGGTAGAGCAGCAGCCCCCACTGAGAACACGGCGCAGCTGACCCAGGACACCAGGACACACAGACGTCCAGACGTCCAGACGGTACCAGCAGAGGGTCTCCCGGCAAACCCACCGCTGTGGCTTTCATCGCGTCAGCTTTCATTTCCAAATTCATGTGTAAGGACGGCAGATCTCCTGGGCTTGGTTTGCTGCGTTTCCACCTGCTGGGGCCGGAGGAGCTGCACACGGGCTAGCCTTTTGGCAGTTGTGCCACTGGGCCTGGACGCACTGCCGGCCCCGTGCTTGCTGGGGCATTCGGGTCAGGGCAGCCGGCCTCTCACGCCAGCGCCCGACTTCCCGGCTTTATGGTTTCAGGTCGCCCTGATTCATGCTCTGGGAACTTTAGATCTAGGAGCGTATGCAAGCTTTTCACTTTGCAAGTTTTTCTTTTTATGAATTGTGGTGTGTCGTGATGTGAAACATTTTTGTCTCCTTTAGGTCAGGGTTATGATGGAGATGGAGAAATTAAAATTTTCTCCTTTCCAGGGCGCAGAGAGGAAGCCTGTGCCAGTTTGTTCTGGCCCTGAGGTGGCTCACCAGCGCTGTGCCTGTGCCTGGGGCAAGGTGGGCCCCCACCGGGAGGGAGACCAGATCCCAGTGAAAACCCTGATGCAGAAAGAGAAAACATTGAAAATGGGAGTGTCTCTGATAGCGGGGGACACATTCCCTGTTTTTACCTGATGTCTTCGAGCATTGTTTCCCCAGATGGTCTCGTCCTAAGGGATCTGGGCTCCAGACAGCTCCTTATCGCTTACCTCTTATAAAAACGGTCTGTGTTTGATCCGATCCGGACTCTCCGAGACTCTGAGAGCGCTGGGCTCTCTCCCATGGGTCAGAGGGTTCCAGAAGTTGCAGCTCTGTTCTCAAATCTTGCTTCCTTGGTTCA
This sequence comes from Mustela erminea, assembly GCF_009829155.1. NCBI lineage: Eukaryota > Metazoa > Chordata > Mammalia > Carnivora > Mustelidae > Mustela > Mustela erminea. Next base: position 219,093,455 of record NC_045614.1, read on the forward strand.
GCTCCCATCAGGAGAGCCCTGGGGCCAGTGCCCATAGCTGTGTAGACCCGCCTGCGCCAGTGCGCTCCGGCTCGTCCTCGGCGTCTGCAGCCAGTTACGCACGGCGCGTGACCATTTGCAGGGTTAGGCACCTGACTTGTTTTGGCGCGTGGCAAGGGAATAATTAACAAAGAAACTCATGGAAAAAATACCCAAACAGATTTTAAATACAGTAAGTAACTTCGTATTTTAAAATAGGTCCAAAGAAATGTTCTTGTTTCTTGTTTAAAATAATTGAAGAGTGTTTACGTTTTCCTTTTCGTGTTTTGTTTTCCTTTCCTTTTCGTGGTTTCCTCCGTGGTTTCTTGGTTCTCAGGCCCCTGGATTGCTCTAGGATTCCTCTGTCGGGGATAGACTGCATCCGAACTCAGCAGAGGCTCCGAGCCCCCGAGTCCCAGGTGGCAGGCCGGCCGGCCGGGTGCTCGGTGCCGGCGGGGGCTTCCCCCAAGACAACCTGTCGCAGGAAGCACTGAAGCCTGTGGCGGCCGGCTGGAGAGAGGGAGGCTGTTGGATCTTGTTTTACCACAACCAGCTGCCGTGGGTATTTCAGGCCAGGCCTTTGCGGGCATGAGAAATGCAGAGCCGCAGGAGAGGGGGCACATCCCGGCCTGGTGGGCACCAGGCCCCAGCTCTCCTGCCCGTGCACTGGGCCCACACACTCCTCACGGGAGCCGTCTGGGTGTGGACACAGACAGTGGCCCGACCCGACGTCCCGGGGCCCGACCCGACGTCCCGGGGCCCCACGCCTGCTCCCCTCGCCAGATTGCAGGCTGACCTTTCCTCATCCTGCCCTAGCTTCCTTCCCGCGGCTCCGCTCTGTCCCGGACCTTCCCCTGCTCCCTGAGTGCGGCTGGCCTGGAGGCCGGCCCCGCACCATGCCGTGTCTCCGTGGCCCCCTCCCTCCCAAACCCAGCTCCCGAGCCGAGAGTTCTCTGCTTTGCTGAAGAATCTGCGCCATGTGTAGGGGAAGCCTTTGCCAGAAGCTTCTCTCCTGGTCCCAGCCCCAAGGCCATGACCACCTCCATGAGTTTGCGAGCGACAGAAACATACGGCCTCCAAGTCTGAAACACTGTCTGCTCTTTTATCCAAAGGATTCAAAATAAAATACATAATCAAGTTTAAAATATATAAAATTTGAATATATTTCTGTCAAAAATGCAAATCTTGCTAAACAACAAACCAAAACATTGTAATTTTTTCATGTTTTCAGAAAATGTCTTCACAATTATCTATTAAAAGTAAGTTACATAATGTGTTACCGTCAATATCAAATTTTTAAGACAAAAGTATTTAAAGAAAGCTGGATTTTTAATTTAGTACTTTGAAAATTTAGTTAAATGGTATGAATAATTTTAAGAAGAATGAAACTCGTGGCGATTCTGGTCACCCCGAGCGGTCTGGGCTTCAGCACACCGTGGGGAGAGGGACCGCTTCGTGGGGGAGAGCGCCTCTCTCTCAGGAAGGGGCCCTCCGCTTCGGCTGGGGCCTGCGCGAGCGTGTGGGCCTTTGGGGGACCGTGTAGGCAGGCGGCTGCTGGGGGGTCCTGGAAAGGGGCTTGGCTCTGCAAGAGAGAGGAGCTGGGCGACTTCGTTGTCTTCGCTCTCAGCCAGTCTCTCCCACGGACGTCCTCCCCCGTCCTGGCTCCCCCCGGCACAGCCCCTGATCGGCTGGCTTTCGGGTGCCGTGGTCTTTTGTTCCAAGGACACAGAGCCGTGATCTGGGATAGTGTCCCCCTGGGGCCTGATCCGTCTGTGTCGGACAGGAGGAGGTTGGGGCTGTGCGTTGTGCTGTGTCAGCCCTAAATGCTGGGTCCCGGACACAGTCCCCTGGGTGCAGGGGACTCCGTGAAGGTTCAGTGTCTGCCCGCCCGGGGTGCTGAGCCTGCGGAGGGGGACAAGCTGTTCCCCGGCGGAGGAGACAGCAGCACGTGGGCCGTCCGGTGGGCGCGGCAGGGAGGAGGAGCAGCCCCTGACCCAGGGCTCCTCTGGGCACCCGCACGCTTCGCGGGCACTTCTGTGGGTCCTGCGGCGGCTGGCCGCCGAGCCTCTGCGCTGCGTGCGGTGGCCCCGGGCTTTCCGCAGCTGTGTTTTGTGCGCTGTGCTCCTTCCCTGGTGGCTTCCCTCATTGCCGTGCGAGCTCTGTCTGTTTTCAAGGTGACAGAAGCCTTTCTAAGGCGAGACTTGGTGTGTTTCTGTGGGGATTCCTGTTCCCCTGGAAGGGGTCCCGGCACGTCTTTCACTCCTTCCCGCGGTGTTGTGTCCGGGAGTGCGCGGAAGGGTTAACTGTCACACGTCACTGCTGGGTGGTGTGCTCCGAAGGCATTGTGGTGTCCGCGAAGCCCTCATTCTGCAGTTTGAGCAATGAGCCCGGGACGGAGGAGGGGCTGCTTCCCCGAGCCGGTGGGGGGCCGGCCGCGCGTGCTGCCGCTCCGCGGTGGCCGGGGGCAGGGGCAAGGCTGGGGCCGGCCCGGGCTGGTTTCGCTCGTCTGTATGGCCTCGCTCATTGCCGGGACTTGGACCATGGGGACCTTCTTCAGCATCGCGGGGCGTCGCTGTAAACGGAGGCGGAAGAAGCGCTCTGAGAGGAAAGGTAACTCGTTTCGCTTTCATTCTAGAATGGGAAGTGCGGGACCTCACACGCGGAGGCGCTTTCTGGGACGGACGGCTTCCTAGGGAGCTCGTCTCCCGGTGCCGGCTCCTTCCCAGCAGCCCTTCTGAAGGGCCTCTGCTTTCTGTGCTGGCTTTTATAGGATTTGGGGCTAGTTTAAATGCAAAGGTTTTAAAAGACCCAGATAGAAGTCATTTTAGCTCCAGTGTTTGGAGTATATTCTAAGGAAGGTGTTTATGAAGCCTTAGACGGCTGTGGCTTTGGGTATCAATGATCTTTCCTCCTGGGACGGAGCCTTGTGGTGCCTTCTGCTGCCGTGCTTCACTCGTAACTTTTCTAACCTGAAAACTGCTCTTCAAGCGTGGAAATGAGGCTGTGGCAGCCGTTGTTAAAACTGCTTTTGAGGGGCGCCTGGGTGGCTCAGTGGGTTAGGCAGCTGCCTTCGGCTCAGGTCATGATCCCAGCGTCCTGGGGTCGAGTCCCGCATCGGGCTCCCTGCTCCGTGGGCAGCCTGCTTCTCCCTCTGCCACTCTGTCTGCCTGTGCTCACTCTCCCTCTCTCTCTGACAAATAAATAAAATCTTTAAAAAAACCCAAAACACAAAAAACTGCTTTTGACAACACAGAGAACAACTTCCTTGCATTCGACACCGGGTAGTTTTTAGCCTCCAGTTCAACCTGATGTTTTAAGACACTGAAAATCTCTGTATGTTTCTTGACACCAGACCTAAACGTTGTCCGTGGCTGTAAAGATCACACCGCACTGGCGTGGGGAGCGTCGTTGCCATGAGGGTGTTGAGAGGGTGCCGTCCTCGTGTGCTCCGGGTTACCTGACACAGTGTGTCTTCGGGGTAAAGAGGCTTCTGGAGAGGGAACCACCCACTGTCCAGGGAGCCTCTCTCTCTGGCCAGGTAGGGCTGTCACTGCCCCGGCACTCTGGGGCTGTTTTGTGGCAGAGACCGTCGGCCCTTCAGGGAACGAGGTGAGCCAGTTTTCAGTGGGGCCTCCCCGGGAAGAGAAGAAGAAACCGATTTTGGAGCAGCAATCTGAGATGACAGCATCCTGCTGCGTCTACGGAGATGGGTCCCGCAGAGCTCTGCGTCTGGGCGCAGCGAGGGCTTTGCGATCTGCCTACTTCAGGGGTGCTGGGCCTCCGGGACACACGGCGCCGTCCCCGGGGGACGCGTGTCTTCAGTGCGGCTGTCACAGACCCTTGCCTCAGGCGGCGGTGTTGCTCTTTGTTCCCGAGTTCAGCATCAGAGGCCGAATGTCCTTAGCACGAGCCACGGAGAAGGAGGACAAACAACGGAAACTGCGAGAACTTTCGCTCAAATGCCCTAAATCCAGGCTGGCCGCTGTTTCTCCATGGCCCTTCATCACTAAACATTTAGCTTGGGGAAAATACTGAAAGCCACAGGGATAATGGTTTTGGGGGGGAACTTGCTGTAATTCAAACGGTTTGTTAAAATGTTTCCTTCATGCATTCTAGAACCACCTTCTTCAGTAGAACAGTCACCCCCAAATAGGCTGCGCCGTCGGCCGGCGTCCGGGGAGGCCGAGCACGCCACAGGGTACGGCACTGCAGCCGCGGGGTCGAGCGAGTCGCGTGCGCCGGGCACTCCTGCGGGCGTAAATGCGCTGTGGCTGGCGCTGAGCGGCGCGTCATGTGGTGGCGGCCCTTCTGCCGTTCAAAATGATCAGTCTCGGCGCTGGGCAGCCATCAGGTTGGACTCTGGGGTTCAGCTCAGGTCATGATCTCCGGGACCTGAGATCGAGCCCCGTGTCAGGCTGCGTGCCTGGTGGGAAGTCTAAATGCGCTGGAGACTCTCCCTCTCCCTCTGCCCTTTCCCTGCTCCCGTGAGCTCGCTCGCTCTCCTTCTCTCAAAATAAATGAGTAAATCTTGAAAAAATAAAAACCAGTATTTTTAAGCTTGGCCATCCCGTTCATACCGGATGAACCAAGTTTTACAAGATGCACAGCATCTTCTCTTAGTATTCCGTAATTTTAAGGTGCTCTGAATCGTGTGTGTTGAATTTTTCCTAAGACGGTATCAGGTGAGCTTTTCCAGTATTTTTTTTAGAGAGGCAGGGGAGGGGCAGAGAGAAGATCTCAAGCAGGCTCCAGGCCCTGCTTTTTCAAATGGAATTATTTTTTTGAGAACAACAGCAGCGGGTTACTTGTTGGCTTCAGGAATGCTAAGATTTCAGGGATTTTTCGTAGCTTCTCAATGACCCATGTAGTTACTACCTCGTCTAGGGCAGGGCATGGGCTGTTGACTGGGTGAGGCTCAGACGGTTAGATGAGTCGGCCGGCAGTTACAGCTGGAAGGGAACCACGTACAGCTCAAGTGCTGACCAGGCCCCCCTGTAAAGCAGATGCTGCTGGGACAGGTAGGTGCTGCGCACCACCCTCCCTGGGCCCTGGCCAGCCCCGGGGACGGCGTCTGCTGCCTTCTTTCCAGGGCTGGCACAGCTGCTGAGTAAAGACACGTTGGGGCGGGGGGGGGGGGGGGGGGGGGGGGGGGGAAGACCCAGAGCCCCTTCCCCCCATCATTGTGTGAACGAGCTCTGTGTTCCGGATCAAAGGCTTTCTCGGGGAGCGTTTTGTCTCAGGTGTGAGAACCCCCTACCTGGGCGCAGGCCATCTGACGACCCCTGTCCCACGGGCCGCAGCTCTGCACCGCGCCGGTCTGGGGCTGGGCCCTCCCACGTCGCAGGGTGGAAGAGGAAGCGGGGTTTGGGCTCCTTGTGTGGACGCGGAGACCCAGACCCGTAGAGCTGTGCTTCCTGACACTGCCGGAGGAAGGCACGGAAGCCTCCTGCCCTCTGTCCTTCGCAGAGCGAGGAGATGCCGCCGGCTGCGGGCCGATGCCGCGGGACCTGAGGAGCGAGCAGGCTCCGTCCCTCGCGGCAGCCCTGGCTTCACCTTGCTGAGAACGTGCCTCTCGTAAGGTGCAAAGCACTTGGCAGCTCGAGACGCAGGGTGGGATGGCATTTGTCCATCCGTCTGTCCGTCCACCCATCCGTCCGCCCATCCGCCCACTCCCCACTCGTCCACCCCGTCAGCCGTCCGTCTGCCCGTCGGGTGGTCCGCCCACCCGTCCACCAGTCTGCCCACATGCTCGTGCCTCCATCCGCCCGCCCGTCCGTCCGTCCGTCTACTCACCCGTGACCCACCCATCCTCCCAAGTGTTCATCCGTCCGCCCGTCCGTCCGTCCGTCGGTTCGTCCATCCGTCTTCACACCTGTTCACGTATCCATCCGTTCATCACTGACCCACCCATCGCCTGCCCGTCCGTTCGTCCGTCTGCTCAGCCGTCTGTCCCCGTCTGTCTGTCCGTCAGCCATCTTCCCCCTCAGCCATCCGTCGACCCATCCGTTCATTGCGCATCTCCTCACTCACCCCTCATCTCTCCGTGCGTCCCTCTGTCTGTCCATCCAGCCTGCCTTCCTTCTCTCGCCGTACCCACCCACCCACCCATCCATCCGTCCGTCCGTCCGTCTGTCCATCCATCCGACAGGTGCCCATTAGAGCCTTTTGTGTGCTGGCACTGGGGATTTGGGCACGCACAGGGCAGGTGTCGGAGCTAGGGCGGCGGTGGCGGAAGGACAGCCCAGTGAGAAGGCTCGGGATCTGCTCTGGAATGGGCCGTGGTGGAGGGCGAGGGCGGATGTGTGGCGCGTGGCCGCTCTGCTCTATCAGGGAGGAAGGGACGGACCTTCCAGTCTCCGGTCAGAGTGGAAGTCCCCGTGTCCGCCAGGAGAAGGACACGCGGCAGGACCGCCGCTGAGCTCCGCCCCCACCAGGGAGCAGCAGTGACGGATCAAAGGCCCAGGTTTCCTGAACCTGTTGTGCCAGACGTCTGGGTGTATCTCCTGGCATTCACGCTGAGGGGCTTCCCAGCACACGAGGGGCCCCACTCGCTTGAAGGGGCTGCTTCGGCTAGCGGAGACATTGGGAGACGGAGCCGCGCTGGGCTGGCGGGAGACGTTGTGAGGGAAACCCAGGGTGAGACAGGTGAGGTTGTTCTCGGAGTACTGCGGGAAGGGCCTCGGGTCTCGGCCGTGTTCCTTCCTCCCTTCGTTAGTACTGTTCTGCGCCTTCTTGTCTGCTTTTCCTTTGATTCCAGAAAATGAAGCGTATTTTTCAAATAACCAGGGTTTTGGTGAGGCAGTGGTAAGAGAGCAGACAGGATTGCAAATGCAGTGTGACTGTGTGTCCGTCTTGAAGGACAAAGAATGGTCGTAAAAACAGTACTTTGTGAAGGTTTCTCTTCCCTCCTCTTGGTTCTGAGCCGGTGATGTGACTTTGTGGTTCTGGAATCCAGCTTCAGCCAGGTGTGTGCCCTCCCTGAGGTTGCTCTCGCCCCGTTGAGGAGCAGGAGAGGCAGCCCAGGGCGGGGGAGGGCACGGAGGTCTGTGTGCGTGAGCGTGCACACACACGCACGTGCGGGTGAGCGGTGTGGCTGGAGGCACTGACCGTGGGACGGGCCAGCCCGGTGCTCAGACACAGCTGGCCCTCGCAGGCACCCAGGGACTCAGGCCTGTTTCCTTCTTTGACAGAAGGTTCCGGAGTCACCCTGGGGGGTCACCGCCACCCCAGTCCTGCAGAGAAAGATGGGCAAGAATTCGGGGAAGCACACAGGAGGCCACGTGGCCAGGCCTGGAAGCATGGCCACAGCACGGAGAGTGCGGCGGCGGCCCAGGCGATACACCCGTGTCCTTGCCCGCCACGTCAGAGGGCCCGCCCGGGGCGGGTAGCCTGGGACCACCGCTGGGGAAGTCTTGCCCGGCTGGGCTTATGCCCTCTGGCCCAGCGTGTTCTGAGGGGGCCGTCACCCCCCAGCCGCCGGCTCCGTCCCGGGGTTCTTGCTTGTCCTCTAGGGCCCCACCTGACGTGGCGAGGGCCGTGTGAGAGCCGGCGACCGTCTGAACGGTTTGCTGGGGGCCTCACCAGCCACAAAATCTAATCTTGGGCAAACCCGTTTCCGTGTATTTGCTAGGAGTAGAATAGGCGTGTTTGGAATCGTGTGTGTAACGGCGGTGTTGAAGGGAGTAAGTGCCTCAGACTTACGGCGTTGTTCAGGGCTTAGAATCCTTTGGTCCCTGTACGAGTGACCTCATTTTACGGAGGCTCCTGGTGAGCTGGGCGGCCTGCCCAAGGTCGCTGAGCAGCCGTCCCCGCGGTGCCCCCAGGTAGCCAGAGTGGTCGCTCCTTCCCTGGCGGTCCCACGGCCCATCGGCTTGTCCTCTCCTGAGCCGGTCCTGTTCTGCCCATAGCTCAGCTCTGCACTGTCGCTCTGAGCTCTGACATGATGCCGAAGTCCGCGGGCATCCGCTGTCTGCCGAGCACCAGCGGGAAGGGCATGTGTCTGTTGGCAGCGGCCGCGGGTGGGCTGCAGGGACGGAGCCGCTGGCTTCGGATGGGGTCTGCCGCGTCCTGGCCCACTTTCAGAGTCTGTGCAGTAAGCTGCGCGCCCGGGTGTGTAGAAGGTCGGCCTAGAATAAAAATTCTGCTTTTCTCATTATAGAAGCAATGTTTATGGCAGGAATTAGGAAGTACAGACGCAGAATGAACTTTATAAAAAAGCAAAGGCAGTAATTCTTGTAACTAAATCTTTGACTATAAGGATAAGTCTTACTAGTTTCCTCCAGTTGTTAGGACCGGGCTCAGAGTGCAAAGGCTCGTGGCGGTTGAGCCTTTGTGTTGTGTTGTTATGGTGGGAGCCCAGGGACGCCTACTATGCCTTGGGCCCTCCCAGCAGACCCTGGGAGGTCAGCACCCTCTCGCAGACCCCCTCCCGACTCCAGTGCTCAAAGCATTTCTTACGGCCCCCGGCTCGCTCCTACCCAGTCCCTGCTGAGTCCTGGGAGGGTTCTGCTCTCTGGATGCCAACATGGAGAAGGCCGGAGCCTCCTGCAGCAGGCACGGCCTTGGCCTTCGTGGGGGCCACTTCTTTCCGGTCACTGTACGGGGACCGCTTCCCTGTAGCTCAGCCAGCCTGTGCCTTTCATGCTTCCTGACCGGTTGGCAGCGGACGTCTTCCTGGGCTCACAGCGAACGAAGCGGAACTGGAAAGCTTATGAGAGCCCGTCCACGTTTGTCCTTTTGTAAGTTCTGTTCTGTCGCGTACCTTTTCTTAAATCAGGTGTCCGTCCTCGTGTTACGACTGTAGCTGGCTCCTGAGACGTGGCCGGGGAGACGCGCGTCTTACTCTCAGGCAGGCTGGCACCAGGAGGTCACTGAGGCTTCAGGTCAGCTCATTGAGAAGGTGTTGCCTTCTGGCCCAGGGGCTCCGAGTGCCCGGGCGTGCAGGGAGATGCATGGCCGCGTGTCCAGGGGACTCGGCAAGAGCGGGTGGAGAGGTCAGCTTTTCCCGGAGGCGCCGGCGCCGGCTGCCACACCCACCGGCTGCTGGCCGAGGGGCCGGGGCTGGGGAGCACGGGGCTCGGCTGTTGGAGCCCCAGAGCAAGTTGCCTCGGTGTTCTGTGTTTGCGGGCGCCGCAGTGTACCCACTCGCTTCCTCCGCCGTGGCGGTGGCGCCGGGCGGTGTGGGCTCGCTGACCGTGGCCGCTTGCTGACCCAGCTGCTCTGCTCTGTGCGCTTCCCCAGCGCTCAGCCTAGAGAACTGGTTACCTGGAAGGGGAGAGTCGAGAGTTCATGTGTCTAGAATCCTGGTTGGCTGGAAATCTTTCTGGGTGGGACTCGAACACCTCATGTTAGGGGCTTTCATCATAGGTAAGAATGGGTTTTGTTGGCCGCTGGTGTCTTAGTTGGGGCTGGCGTTCCTCTGGCTCTGGTCTTACCCCCTCTGGCCTGGGGGTCACCAAGGTGTCAGACGCGGAGTTCAGGGGTTGCTCTGGGAAGGTCAAGTTGGGATGTGACTTTGAAAATACATTTCTTGGTTCCCCAGAGATTGCCAATAATCGAGGTTTCTCCCGTCTGCTGTGGGACTTATGGCACAGACAGAATCATCCCCTGCGTTTGTCGGCTGTTATCGCGGTATCTGGTGTTTCGGTGACCGTCTGTCTCCTGTGGTGTGGAGTCACCAGCAGCAGCCTCGGGCGCCGGCACGGGGACGAGCAGGAGGGTGAGGGCCTGGCCGTGCCGCCGCGTCCAGATGCCGCCGGCGGTGCTCAGGGGCTCGCTGCACGCAGGCCGCAGGCTGTGCGGGTCACAGCAGACCCTTGCCTGAGGCTGCAGAGCTGAAACTTGAAACAGGCACGGGGGCTGGTCACCCCAGCGAGTGGCATCCTGCAGGCCACGAGCAAGTGGGTGCTGGGAAGCTTGGCCTCCCGCAAGGCCTTGACGGCCCATCTAAGAGCGAGGTTGTGGCTGCCGGGAAGACATTTCTCCTCCTGAACTGTCCTCTCCCGCCCACGGGGAGCACGCTACAGCTGCTTCAGGTTTAAGGACTCGAGGGGCAAGGGAGTGTTTTTCATTGTAGACGCGTTTCACAGACAGCTGCTCAGAGAGCCACAGGCAGCCGTCGAGATGTGGTCAGAGGGCTGGGGACTCCCCAGGGGGACACCCGTCCTCCACAGCAAGCAGCGCTTTGGCTGAGTGCCGCCCAACGGAGGGTTGCAAGCAGGGACCGTTGGCTCTGAGGCCTGGTGGGAGGGAGGGGTCTGCCCCGAGAGGAGCGCTCAAGGGGGGTGCGGCCTCATTGCGGTTGGACAGCCAGAGCCCTGGCCGGGGCTTCCGAGGCCTGCGGCACCCCTAGCTCCAGGTGTCGCGAGCCCAGGGGTGTGCCACCGTGGAGGGAAGAGCTCATCTGGGAGTGGAAGTCAGCGTGCCAGGGGCACGCTCTTGGCTGTGTCAGGAAACCCGAGATAGTGGGTGCTTATTGGTGAGTGGAAGCCAGTAAGCAGAATTGTGTTGGAACTTGGGGACTCTGATCTTGGCCATGGCTGTGCGCATGCTTACTGTCTGCTTTGTGTCCGCTGCCTTGTTGCTGGCCTGGTTTCTGCTCAGGGCACCCGGGCGGGGGAGCGCCTCTGCCCGTGCCACCACGCAGAGTCGGGCCCGGCTCAGCGGCTCGGGCTGTGTGTGCTCTAATGAGGTCTGGATTGTTAACAGTAGCTCCTCTGTCTTTGCACGAGTTGACATCTAGTTGGCACATTTCAGTAAAAATTATAAATTGGGAAAAATGGGTAAAATCCTGCGCCTTTGCTTCTGGCACAGATGACCACATGCCCTCATTAGAGCAGCAGCTCTGAAGGGAACGGAAGCTGGGATCAGCCAGCACCCCGTGCTCCTGTCCCACGGTCGGGTGGGGGGGTCCTGGGTATGTGTGGTTCTCGGAGCACAGTGCAGCTTATTTTGGGGAAAACAGCTGTGGCAGCAAGTAGAGACTCTGGGCCGGGGGCAGGAGCTGGAGGCAGGGGCACCTATGCAGCTGTGAGCTTGTGCAGGTTGTCTGAGCAGAGGCAAGGCCTGTGTAGCTCAGACCCAGGGCTTCGGAGACGGAGCTGGAGGAGCTCGGGCTCGCTGTCGGGCCTGTCCCTGCAGGCAGGTGCTGGGCAGCCAGAGGCAAGGCGGTCCGGAGGCCCGGTGGGGGCGTGGGGGAGACTGGTGACAAGCAGGGGTCAGGCCACGCATCGTAAGCCTCAGTGAGCGGAGGGACGTGGAGGGCGCCCTGGGTAGGACCGTGGCCGAACCTCCCGGGAGGGGCAGCCTGCGGGGGGGAGCACGGCAGGCCCCGTGACCCAAGAGCACAGGGCCCCATGCAGAAGAGTAGTTGGGAGAGTGCTGAGGAAGGCCCTAGGTTGGGCATAGGGACAGCGGGGCCAGGGAGGTCCCCTGTGCGGGGGGAGGTGGCCTCCCGGCTCCTGGGGGCTGTGGGCAAGCCTGGGGGTGTGGTTCTAAGTGCCATGCTTGTGCGTGGGAGGACTTCCCGGTCACCTGGAGAAGAGGCGGCTCCCGTGTGGGGGCGTGGCCATGTCACAGGCAGGTCGCAGGGGGCCCGGCCCCAGATGCCTGGTGAGCGTGGCCACACAGAGGCCGGGGCTGGTGGCTTGGAGCTCCTGCTGCGCGCGTGCGGGAGCTGGTAGGGCAAGTGAGGGCCCAGGCTCACACACACGTGCACTGATGGGATCACTACCAGACCTGCAGCCCAGCCAGAAGATGCCAGAGGCCCCGGCCAGGTCGCCTGGGAGCCGGGTCTCCTGTGCCCCACCCCCCCCAGCGCTGTCCCCGCCAGCTCTGCGTCCGCGTGCCCCTGGGCTCAGCCTGCAGCTCCTTCCTGAGGGGGGTCCGGACCCACAGCTCAGCACCGCGCCAGCTCCTGCATCCGTCTGATGGCGAAGGACGCGTCGTCTCTAGGGGTCGCTCCTGCTGGTTTGTGCACCCGCTGCTGGCGACCTGTACGCGCACATGAGCCCGCTAACTCCACGCGCGCCGGCTGCTGGCCGCCCTCCCGGCACCGTGCTCCGCTGGCTCCGTGGATGTGCTTCTCAGCAGCGTTCCCCACGGCGTCGCGAGTGTCCGTGTGCATTGGTGCTATCTTCAAAAACGAGGACTTCGTGTTTTAGAGCAGTGTTAGGTTCCTAGCAGAACCGGGGAAACCGCCTGTGTCTCTCTGCCCCCGGAGTGGTGTGTGTGTCACTGCGGATAAGGCTGCACTCACACACCGTTACCACCTTTGCACACATGTGGGACGGCTCGCAGCCACCCCTGCACTGCCACACACCTTGTTTTCACAGCCTTAAAAAGCCTCTGTGGTCTACTCATTCATCGCCCCAACCCCCCTCCCCCTGCCCCTGCAACACGACCCGTCACCGGCCCCACGACGGTGCCTTCGCCACAGAGTCCTGTCGCTGGGATCACACGGGCCGCAGCCGTCTCAGACCGGCTCCTGTCACTCTGACACACACTCACGGCCCCCCGCGTCCCCTCATGGTGGGATGGCTCATGTCCTCTTCGTGCTGAACACCCTCCCACGGCTGGAGGGGCAGTTCCCGTGTCCGTCCACCCGCTGGAGGGCCCCTGGGTGGCTTCCAGGGGTTGGCAGTTACGCACGGAGCTGCCGCCGCCCTCGTGTGCGGGTTTCCGTGGGGGCGTGTGTTCCCGTCGCCGTGGGGGGACCTCAGGGAGTGCGATCGCCGGGTCGGGTGGGAAGAGCAGGTTTCGTCTTGGGAGAAACCACCAAACCTCCTTCCGAGGTGGCGGCACCACCTGCTTTCCCCGCAGCCGTGACGGGGCGCTCCGGGGGCTCCCGTCCTCGCCAGACCGTGGCCGCTCTCGGAGGGGTGCAGCGTGTCGCCGCTGTTTGAGCTTCATCTCCCCGGCGACCTGGGACGTGGGGCAGCTTTACTGATTGGCCGTCTGTGTGTCTTCTCTGTTCAGGTCCTTTGTCCGTTTCTAAAAGGTCATTTGTTTCATTGTTGAGTTTCCAGAGCTCTTTATATATTACAGATCGCTGTCCTGTATCGGAGGTGTCGTTGGCAAATGCTTGCTCCCAGGCTGTGGCTTGTCTTCTCACTCTCCTGACACGGTCTTTCACAGAACACAGGTTGACGCGTTAACAAAGTCCGGCTCATCCGTCCTCTCTTTCTCGGATTGTGCCTTTGCTGCTGAGTGTGAAAAGTCACCCCCTCTGCAGGGTCCCCCAGGATTTCTCCTGTGTTGTCGTCTCCAAGTTTGATCGTTTCGCATTCTGCATGGAGTCTGTGATCCACGGTGAGAGCATCGTCAAGAGCGTGAGGTCTGTGTCTAGAGTCACTTTTTGCGTGTGGACGTGCCGTTGTTCCCGCCCACTTGTTGAAGACGCGGGTGGCCTTGTGCCTGGGGCAGTGTGTGTGTGGCTGTGTTTCGGGGCGCTCTGTGCTGTCCCATTGCTCTATTTGTCCGTTCCTTCTTCAAGGATATTATTTTGTTCATATAATGGTGAAAGCAAAATATAAATCGTGAGGTTTATTCTCTAAAGGTGCTGGATTAAGTTGTTGAATTTCAGATTATTTTCTTTCAAATGATATAAGAATTATATATTTCAGTTACTTTTGTTAAATAGCCAAATCATCACTTGGCATTTTTGCTATGGCTAAAAAATTAATCTAGACTTTAGCAAGTTGCTTGATTTGTAGTAAAGTATCAACACAAATCATCTCCATCCTAACACTTCTGTGTTTAAAAATTTGCTGTGTATGACTGTTAAAGATAAAACCCGTAGCAGCTGCAAATAATAAGTAAAACTTTTCTTACAGCCATTCTGTTTTGAGAATAAAATGGATAAAATCTAGTAATAATTGCTAGTAATCTTAACCAAGTTTACTGCTTGTTTTAAACACTTTTTATTTTTTTTTAAAGATTTTATTTATTTACTTGACAGACAGAGATCACAAGGAGGCAGAGAGGCGGCTGAGGGGGATGGAAGCAGGCTCCCCGCTGAGCAGAGAGCCCGATGTGGGACTCGATCCCCGGACCCTGGGATCCTGGCCTGAGCCGAAGGCAGAGGCTTAACCCACTGAGCCCCCCAGACACCCCTTAAATACTTTTTAATCTATACGTTTTTAGTGAATTCCTAATGATAGCATTTCCAGCAGCACAATAGAATATACTCAAGTTCTGACACATTTTCAGTACAAGAAGTCATGTCTTTATATTTCATTCCAGAATACCTTTGTTCACTAAGGAAGAGGGAGGGCGTGAAAGGGTAGGAGTGAACGCAGCTTCACTGTCTTGCGAGGAGAGGGCACTGCCGCAGTCACGCTCTCTTACAGCGTAAGCATCTACAAAGGTGTGAATAATAGCACGTCCACTTAGGAATGAGCACATGGCCAGTTGACTTGTGTTATTTGAAGTCAGTTGTGTGCGGTCACCCAGCATCCAGTCTGGTGTGTTAGGAAGTGCCCGTCCCTGACGCGGGCCACCACCGTGGCCACACTGCGGACTTCTGAGTGTGCTCGCTGCCACTCCAGCTGCGCAGCTGTCACCCTGGCAGTCAGTCTGAACCGCACGTGCCGTCCTGGGTGCTGGCGTCCCATCAGGTCCAGTCCAGGAGGGCTAGCCCGGCCTCATCGCCGCACGACTGTTCAGACCGTTCCTTTTTCCACATAAACTCTGGATCCAGCTCGCCTCATGCTGCCAGACAAAGGGAGGCTGCAGTTGTACCTGGAACCTACTTAAATCCGGTCTTTTGATGCCAACTTGAAGGGTCTTTTCACACTTCAGTGCCCCCCCAGTTTAGCTTACTTTCTGTAGCATTAGGGAGATTATTTGAATATTGCTGTCGAAGAAAGCTATTCTTTAACTGGCCATTTTTGGAATTTTGTTCGATATGCGGTTTTTTCACGGGGTTTTAATTCTTTCTTGTTTATCGTTCAGGCCATAAGAAGTGCTTTTGCGAATGAAAGAAACATGGTTCTGTGAAATGCCCTGCAGTGCTTGCATTTATTATTTTGGTTTGTTTTATAACCTTCTGTACTAGAGTTGGCATCTGTAGATGCTGGAAATGTTGGCTTCTGCTCCGCAAGAGATTTCTGGCGTCTGTTCTTAGTATGCACGTACCCACTTGCCACTGTGCATAGCCTGATGATTTTCTACCGTGAGACATTTTCTGTGTCCGTTTTTAGAATTTTAGTATGTGGGAGCTGGTAAGCGAGGTGAGCTCCCCAAGTCAGGTGAGCTCCACGAGGGCCAAGCCTGTCCCGTGGTGCAGACTCACCCTCCCCATCACTGCACGTGCCGTCTTCCTGGCGCCGGACCTGCAGGGAAGCCGGCCCTCTCTGTGGACCAGTTATTGGTTAATGATCGCGTGTGCCTGTGTCTACGTCTAACTTAACTTCTCATTTTGGGATCACGACAGTTCACAGGCAGCTGTTAGAAATAACACGAGAGCCCTGCTTGCTTTCCACAGAGCACTGTTACAAGGATGTTGACCTCCGTACAGTCAAGATCCAGAACATTCTAGCGCTGCAGGGGTCCCTCCTGCTGCCCTTTTATAGCCACAGCCGCCTCTTCCCGAGCCCTGGTGGCCCCGACCTGTTCTCCATCTGCAGTTTTCTCATTTCCGCAGTAGTGCGCATGGTGGGCTGCACACAGGTCCATACAACGGACCATGAGATCGGGGTTTTCCACACGTTCTCATTCTCTGGGAATCTACCCAGGTGGTTGTGTATATCAACAGTCTGTTCCTTTTTATTGCCACACGGTGTTCCGTGGTGTGGATGGACCGTATTGTAGTTCATTATTCAGCTGTTGAGGGGCCCCTGGGTTTTCCCAGTTTGGGGTTACTGTGAATCGAGTGGCTCTGAGCACGCATGTACGTATATAAAAATTTCTCAGGTCCTCTCTACCCCCAGTGTGGGGCTTGAACTCACAACCCCGAGATCAAGAGTCACACGCTACACCGAACCCACCAGGCGTCCCCCTGTATCCATTTTCTATGTGACCATGTCTTCATTTCTCTGAATGAATGCGCATGTTTCGTTTTTAAGACACCGCGAGACTGTTCTCCGGGGCGGCTGCACCTGCTAGGTTCCCGCCAGCCGAGTGTGGGACGCGCTTCTGCGCATCCTTGCCAGTGTGTGGGGTGGCTGCAGTTTTCCCTCATAGCCGTCCTCACGGGTGAGTGCTGGAGCCGCATGTGGCCTGAGTCGCGTCTCCCTGAGGGGTGACGGTGTCCGGCACCGTCTCAGGGGCTCATTTGCCGTCTGTGCACCCTTGTTGGTGATACCGCTCTTCATGTCTGCTGCCCAGTTTCTGATTGGCTTGTTTTATTGTCTGGCTTTGAGAATTTCTCACATAGGGTGTGGGTTGGCTATGTGGCTTCCAAAGATTTTCTCCATGTCGGTAGCTTGTCTTTTCATCTTTTCGGCAGGGTCTTAAGCAGAAGTGTTTCATTTCGATGAGGTCCACTTTATCAGTTTTTCCTGTCATAGATCACGCTTTTGATCTGCAAAAGAGTCTGCAAAGTCTTTGCTTCGTCCTAGATCCGGAGGGTTTTCTCCCATGAATTTCCTAAAGGTGTTACAGTTTGTGTTTTACGTGGAAGCCCCTGGCCCGCTGCAGGTGGCCTGCCGTGTGGGGAGAGGTCGCACCGCTCCGGCGTACTTTGCTGACAGGGCTGTCTGTCCTTTCTGCGCTGACCTGCCCGGGTGTGCTGGCGAGAGCTTCTCCGTAGGTCCTTCCTCCTGCTCACTGTGACCTGCTTGTCTGTCCTGCACCAATTCCACACCGTCCTGGGGACTCAGGCTGTCTAGTAAGCACGTTATGGTGGCTGCTTGGAAGCTTTCCTCCAGTGAGTCTGACATCTCTGGACAGCATCTCCTGGTTGTATGTTTTCATTCAGTGTGGGATCTTCGTGGCTGTCAGTATGAGGAATGATTTGTATTGAAACATGAACATACTACGTTACAGGACCTGAATCTTACCTAACCCTGTGTGCTAGCTGACTGTCCCTCACGCCGCTCTCCCTCTGGTGGGGGTCCGGTTCCCACCGGGCCTCTGCCGACAGCTTGCAAGTTTGCTCCTCTTCTGTGGTCTCCTGACAGCCCCAGTGGGGATGAGATGGGCCCCTAAGCACCTCGGCCCGAGTGTCCCCCCGACCCTGCACCATGGCCGGGACGAGCGGGGTCTTTCCACTCCGCCCGTTCCCCGTGTAGCCGGCAGCTCCCTGTCTTGGACCTTTGGCCGAAGGAACAGTTCTCGTTTTGTTTGTGTCTGTGCCCATCCCCAGTGTCGTCTGGGCGTCTTGGGCTTCCAGGCTGGTGATGCAGAGGCAGGGGCGGGGCCTCCCTACCGTGCTCTCCTTGTGCCCGGCTAGTCTGCCTTCCTCCCTCCCCCTCAGAGCCCCTCGGATGTTTGCTGTTTGTAGTAGTTTGGGTTTCTCTGAAGTGCTTTGTGACGGTCGGTCTCACACCAGCTCTGTGCTTTCCTCTCTGCCACCCGCGTCCCGTCTTCAGGGTGCGCCCCAGCTGCCCTGACCCCCGGCTCCAGTCGGCACCCGTGCCCCCGTCGTCCCGCGAGGGACTCCCCAGAGCCCCTGTGTCTCACCGAGGGCGTGTGGGACTTCTGCACTCGCGACTGTGTCTTCCCTCCCACTTTGGAACTCAGGGGAGTTACTTTTTTATTAAAACTTGCCATAATGGGAATATTAAAACACATGCAAATACAGAAGCGCATAAGAACACCCACGTGCCCATCGGCTGGCGTGAGCGTGCCGGCCTTCCGCCCCGTGTCACCCACACAGCGTCTGCGTTTCTCTGTGCCGTGCCGTGTCAGGTGATAAGAACAAGTCTCAGATGCTCTCAGTTCATCTGGAAGTACTGAAGTATAGGTCACTGAGATTTAAGTACTATTTCACACCGAAGATGACTAATAATTTCTTAATATAATCAGCTATTCAAATAATATTTTTTTTAAGTATTCACTTACTTATTAGAGAGAGAGAGCGGGCTCGAGCGCGGTGGGGAGGGACAGAAGGAGGAAGAGAGACTCCGCAGCAGACTCCCGCTGAGCTCGGAGCCTGACGCGGGACTCGACCTCACGACCCTGAACTCACGACGTGCCGAAACCAAGAGTCAGATGCTTGACTGACCGCGCCACCCAGGTGTCTCAGTGGCAGAATCCGTCTGATTTCTTTAGGTTTTGTGCTATCCACAGTGTGATTTGCAAGTAGTACATTTTCAGAAACTGTGTCTTGAAGTAATTAACTAATATAAAATAAAAATGCTTAAAAAATAAAATAAGATAAGATAATATAAAATAAAAATGCTTTTAAAACTATGTGGAAGACTTTCTTAAAGGATCTTTTTTTAAAAGAAGATTTTATTAACAAAAAAATAAATAAAAGAAGATTTTATTTATTTGAGAGGAGGGAGGGTCAGAGGGAGAAGCAGACTCCCCGCTGAGCAGGGAGCCAGCCCGATGTGGGACTTGATCCTGGGACTCCAGGATCATGACCTGAGCTGAAGGCAGATGCTTAACCACCCCAGCCCCCCAGGTGCCCCTTGAATGAAGGATTCTGTATCGAAACTTATTTAACGTTTAGCCACAGATTTGGTGCATATACATTGAGGTTCAACAGCGTTCACAGCTGATTGCTGTGAAGACTACGTGCGTTTTAGAGAGACGGGAGATTTCTAACACGCAACGATTGGGCACATTTTCGTCACCATTTTCCTAAAGGAACTGAATTGCCTCTCGGTGACTTACGGGATAAATTTTGCTCGTATACGAAGCAAACGTGGCTACGGCATGTGCCATGCTCTCTTCCTGGCTCGCGGTGTGATGGGTCCAGATGATGTACGGATGATGCCGCAGTACAGTGTCTGGGAAGAGGAGACTGTTACATTGTTAAGAGTTAGATCCTTGGAGTAATTGTTCTTGGAGGACTTCCTGTGGTTTCCCCGCCCACAGGATTAGAAGTTACAGGTTGCTCAGGGGTTAGATCCGGTTTGAATAGGCCTGTGCTCTTCAGCCGCATCCCCCTGAGACCCCTTCGGGGTGAAGAAGAGCAGCCCGGTGCGAGCCGCCCGGTGCAACCCCGGCGCTCCTGCTTGCGTCTGTAGTTTACGCCCTGGGCCAGAGTCCCGCGAGCAGCGAGCAAACGGCGGGGGGACCGGCGTGTACCTGGCGCGTCTTTGTTCGCGCTGTGGGAGGGCTCCCTCTGACACATCCTTGTCCTCGCTGTCCCCTGGGACCCAGCCCCTGCCGCGGGGCCACTCTCCTCGGAGTGGCCCTGGAGTCATGGGACAGTCCCTTCCTGCCGGCGCCTCCTGACGGCACAGCCCCGGGCGGCGGCCCCTCGGTGTCCCTGACCACGCAGATGTCCCGTCCTGGGCCGCAGACCTAACCATCCTTGTTCGGGACTTTCTTCTTTAGCTTGTAGTAAAGGAGCACGGAGCAGGCGGACGCCATCTGCTCACGTGACGGGCACACTGACCAGTCTTTCCTTGCTGTCTTTCAGACAGAAACCGCCTCCGCCGGTCAAGAAGCCCTCAGAAGGCCCTTGCCATGGACACAGAAGATGAAGAAAACACGAGTAAGACCGGCCTGCCGTGTGGCACCGAGTAGCTCGCTCTCCGCTCGAGCCCTAGTGTTCTTGTCAGTCTTTCTAATGGGACTAATTTGGGAAAAGTGATTCTTTCCTACAGTATTTCCTACACCAGTGACAGTGGCTGTTTGAAGTCTCTGATGTGTTCTCTACAGGAGGTGTTGGTACCTGGTGCGGGCATTTCCCTATGGCCGTGTGTGGGACCGTCTGTCACTCTGGGCCGCCGTGTGTGTCCCTGGAGGCAAATACAGGCCTCCGGATGCGCTGGCCACGGAGCTGCCCGGCTTCATCAGACATCACAGCCTGGTCTCCCACAGGCGGCCGGATGTTCATCTGTTCCAATCCAAAATACCCTTTGAGATTAATTTAAATACTTGCTCATCTAGGATAACACTACCCAGATTTTTCCCTGTAAATGCGATGGATTCTTCTCGTGCTTTGAGGGAAGGGAGCTGATCTCGCTTCCAGTCTTCCGGGAGCCTTTGGGCGCTGTGGGCCAGAGCTCACTGTTCGGCCCGTTCCGCGCCCCACACTGTCCTCTCTGGAGTGCCGGCTGGCGAGCCTCAGGGGCGCACAGCTTCCCTCCCCAGCGGTGTCCTCTGTGAGACGTTCCCTGAACACCTGTCCTCTGTTTTATCTTTATTCCCAGATAGCCTGCGTTTGCGTAAGGTTTAAAGGCTCCCACAGAAGTTGGGAGCTTTTAGTGTGGAAATTACAGCAGAGCACATTTGGCGATATATGTACACAGTATTTTTTTCGGATATATGTACATGTGTACATTCTCACTTGTCTGTGTTCGGTGGCTCCCAAGGAAGACCCGCAGGTCGAAATGACGAGTGACCTTTTACTGAGCGTGGTGCCCCGTGACTAGAGCGGAGGTCAGTCCGGCTCCCTGTGACTTCACTCAGGACCGGCCCGCTGAGGCCTTACCCTTGGGCCTGCTGCCCCACGGGCTGCTCCACGGGCTCTGCAGTGGGGAATGGGCCACGGGCCGGGCCTCTGTCACACGAGCCGCGCGGAAAGTGCTCTCTTGGGTGGTCGGGGGCGTGAGAGAGCGGGAGCGCTTGCTTTTCAGCAGCGAGACCCGAGCTCCGCCTCCTGCTTCCTGCAGGCTGCTGTCCCCGTCAGTCCCTCCTCGGGAGGTCAGTTCCGCTCGCCGTGGCCACTTTGGCCCGTGCGCTCCCCCGCATGGGGACATGCGAGCACCTGTCCCCCAAGCCTCCTTTGCTCGGGCCCGTGGGCTGTCCTCCACAGCGGCAGCCGTGGGTTTGGGTGGAAACATCGCGTGTGTGTAGACCCTGTGGTAACTCTCCAAGGTACACGAGTCTTCTGAGTGATCTGCAGGAGACGCGAATGCTGGTTCCCGAGCTGGAGGTGACGGGCAGCCCTAGATCTTCTGTGGTTTCAGAGGCAACGAAAGAGCTCATCACGGTTGTGTTCACATCTGTGAAACAAAGCAGCAGCTCCGTGTGTTTAAGAGCCGGGGCACTGGGGCCTCTTCTCCCTCTAATGTAGTTTTCCTTCACGTAGTAGCAATTCCGATCCGGCAGAAGCGGGGCCGTATCTGAGCCCCGAAGCAGACGACAGCCCGGAATCTGTGTGGTCTGTGTCCCCGGAAGCACTTCTTCTGACAATCTCAAGTCTGTCTGTCGCCCCAGTACGGGTTGTGTTCATGCGTGCACGGCCAGCCTTTGTGTCCAAGGCTGTGTGTGTGATTGTGTGCTCGCGTGCTCGCGGCCGTGGCCCGACCCTCGTGCTGGGAGCTTCTCTGGCACCAGCCCAGCGGTACGCGGTCGGGCGGCGCGTGTTTCTCTTACTCACTTGTGGATCTGAATTTTGTCTCACTCTGCCCTTTTTAACCTTTGTTTCCTTTGAGCACCGAAAGGAGTAACCTATCGAGCTTTTGCTGGAGGATGTTATAAATGAAAATTTAGTGTCCATTCCGTCAGCTTTGCTAACTGGGAGAAGTGGTGTGTGTGTTGGGAGCCCCGGGCACTGGGCAGTGTCAGAGAGCCGTCTCTGCTCCCTCCTCCCGCCCTCGGCAGTTTCCAGGGCATTCCTCCTCGCATCTCAGCTCTGGAAGCTCAAGAACTTGAACTTTGGGGCTTGGTGGCCGGCAGCCCAGACTGTCTGTCCCGTTTAGCCTCCCGGCAGGCAGCCTATGAAAATGAACCTGGAAAACATGGGGTTTTTCTCCGTTTTTTTCTCTTTTAAGTCTTGATAAACTTACAGAGAAGAGTGAATACTTTCCTATTTCCCTTTTTGAAATTAAAATTATATTTATTTTGCCTTGAACTTTAAGGGTTTTAAAATTATCCTTATTAATTGTAAACAGAAACTATCCTTAAAAGGTAGAATAATCAAATTATTCTGTAAGTCCATCAAATATTTGTTTTAAAAAAAAAGACAAAATCACTGGCTTTACTTAGAATGTTAGGAAGTTGTAGGCCGTTTGCAGTTTCAGTCTTACGTCTTTTTCTACATATTTTTTCCCTGTACTGGAATGTAGTAAGGGTTCGCAGGGGAACAGTCCCCACACAGCGTGGAAAGAGTGGAAGCACGTACTGGAAGTGCAGCCGCCCCCTCAGGGTCCCCCCCGTAGCCAGAGCGCTTCCCAGGACTCGAGAGGTGTCCCCTGAGATCGATTCAGGACTAAATCAAGGCACTGCACCTGATGTGAATATTCAGAGCCTGAACGCTGATGAGCTCAGAATGCCTGCTTGAAGTCCTGTCCCCATGGGAAGCGCTGCTGTCCAGAGCCTGAGGGCCCGAGAGCAGGGACATCGGGGAGGAGGGGTGTGTGTGCGCTGACGGGAGGTTTTCGGATTTGGCTGCCATCCCGCAGTTTGATAAGCTTGAACAGCGCATCTCTAGACACTCAGAATATTCTTGTAGGAGAAAGTTGTTTCCAAGATTCCTCTTTTAATGCAGAGCAGCTGGGGATTCAGACTAGCGGTGGTGGCGGGGCGATGGTCCGTGGGTGGCACGGATGGCTGTCCGCACGCCCCGTGGGGAAGGAGGGATAAGCACACATCACTTACCCAGTTACAAAGAGAGACGAAGGAATCTATAAATTTTGCATTTACAAGATCCTACAACGAAGGCGTTGTAAGTTACTCTTTCTGGGCACCGCAGGTTCGAGCAGCACAGATGTTAAGGAAAGCTGCGGTCTGGACAGCGTGCCCCCCAAGGACGGCAGCGCGCCCGGGCCCGGCGAGGGCGCCCCGCTCTCCAATGGGGGCAGCGGTGGCGCCAGCCGGAAGCGGCCCCTGGAGGAGGGCAGCAACGGCCACGCCAAGTTCCGCCTGAAGAAGAGGAGGCGGCCGCCGGGGCCCGCGCTGCCGAAGAACGCCCTGATGCAGCTGAACGAGATCAAGCCCGGCCTGCAGTACGCGCTGCTCTCGCAGACGGGCCCCGTGCACGCGCCCTTGTTCGTCATGTCCGTGGAAGTGAACGGGCAGGTGTTCGAGGGCTCCGGCCCCACCAAGAAGAAGGCCAAGCTGCACGCCGCCGAGAAGGCCCTGCGCTCTTTCGTGCAGTTCCCCAACGCCTCCGAGGCGCACCTGGCCATGGGGAGGACCCTGTCCGCCAACACGGACTTCACGTCCGACCAGGCCGACTTCCCCGACACGCTCTTCAACGGCTTCGAGACCCCCGACCGGTCGGAGGTGCCCTTCTACCTGGGCTCCAACGGGGACGACTCCTTCAGCTCCAGCGGGGACCTGAGCTTGGCGGCGTCCCCCGCGCCCGCGAGCCTCGCGCAGCCCCCCCTCCCCGGCCCCCCGCCGTTCCCGCCGCCGAGCGGCAAGAACCCCGTGATGATCCTGAACGAGCTGCGGCCCGGGCTGAAGTACGACTTCCTGTCGGAGAGCGGGGAGAGCCACGCCAAGAGCTTCGTCATGTCCGTGGTGGTGGACGGCCAGTTCTTCGAGGGCTCGGGCAGGAACAAGAAGCTCGCCAAGGCCCGGGCCGCGCAGTCCGCCCTGGCGACCATTTTTAACTTGCACTTGGATCAAACGCCGTCTCGCCAGCCCATCCCCAGCGAGGGCCTGCAGTTGCACTTGCCGCAGGTGAGGACGCGCGCCGCTGCCGGAAACGGTGGCCATGTCTTGACAGTGCTTTCAGACAGGGCTCCTTCTCCTGGTCCCTGTTGATGTCCCGTTGGAACGGCACTGGTAAGTCTGGCTCCGGGCATCCTGCCTGCCCAGGTGGCGCATGCTGGGCGGCCTGTCCAGGGCTAGGACGTGCACCAGCATCCACCGGGGCAGTGCTGTCGGTGGCCTCCAGGCCGAGCCCTGCCCCGCGCCCCATGGCAGCCCGAGGCTCCATTCCCCCCAGGCCTCCCTTGCGGGGACCCAGGTCCCGTAGCAGCCTGTGACATGAGCAGCTCAGCGGTTTCCTGCGAAGTCTGCCCGGGGAACCCCGAGCACAGAAGAGAGGCCGGCCGGCCAGCTGCTGAGAGCCTAGCCTGGGTGCGAGTGGGTGTCTCCCAGCTCCAGCGGGGCTGACGGCTGCGGGGCCGGCCGGGGGGTGCTCCGTGACAGGCATGATCCCTCTCGGAGGGTGAGGGATGGAACGGGGCCCTCCAGAGGCCCTCACGGGGCTTGGGAATCTGTACCTGGAATGTCCTAGGTGCGGTCCATGTGGACCTCCCTGCTGCTCGGCCGGAGGGAGGCGTCCACTCTTGTTTGGGCTTGGACGGCCCCCCC
The DNA here is from genome assembly GCF_009829155.1 of Mustela erminea. NCBI lineage: Eukaryota > Metazoa > Chordata > Mammalia > Carnivora > Mustelidae > Mustela > Mustela erminea. The sequence goes on from NC_045614.1 coordinate 219,117,806, forward strand.
CATAAGACCAGGACAAAGATAGAATTTCAGGCGGGCTCGTGGCTTGCACACAAAAGGAGAAGCACGAAGTGGGGGATAGCAGGTGGCTGGCATCTCTACAGCCTAGAAACCTTTGTGTGTCGCTTCTCTTCTTGGAAATCCAGTTTTCTGGGTGAGGGTAAAAATTTTTTTTTAGAGAGAAAATCGATTACCCTTCTCTGTTCCTTTTTGTTGAAGTAGTACCGAGGTTGAAGATGAATTGTGTACTGATGTGAGGAGAGAATGAAGGGACTCCGATTGGTACACGGACCGCTTGTATTTCTCGTAGAAGAATCTGGAAGGTCGTGGCTTCTCTGGTGCCTTTGAACACAGTTAGAGTAATTTCTCTGTGCTGTTGCCCGAGGTGACCGGTACTGCTAGGGTTTAGAAGAAGAAACTATTCTGCCTAAAGCTGAGCCAAACACAGCATCATGTAAGAAGTAGCGTGTTCAGAGTGTCCTGCGGGCAGTTAATGAACCCGGTAATTGTCGCGGCCGGCACGACAAATCCACCAGGAACGTGAGGGTAAGAGGGTGGTGAAAAGAAATTAAGAGACAAAGAGACGGGGCAGGAGGAGCACCAGGGAGGACGTCCCATAGAGCCGATTTTATTCAAGGCTGTGAGGCATTATATAGCTAACAGAAACAATCCTAAGAAAAGTATCTAATTTTAGCTGATTACTAAAGAGTTTGCAGCAAGCACAGAAAATCCTCCAAGCTTTCCCATTATCATTTCCTAAGCACCAATAGCAGACCTTCTAGCGCCAGATGTGCTGAGTTCAAGGCCACTCAAGACATAGTTTGTGTAAGCACAGCTCAGTCTTACTGTGGTGTAGGCTAGAGCCGTGCACGGACAGCAAGGTCCGGCCGAGAATGTCTGACCCCGGCCCAGTCGCCTCTAGCTGACTAGCCCACGTGTGGGAGGTCACGTGGGCGAGCACCCAACACAGAGCACAGACCCTTTCTCAGAGCTACTCGACTTTATCGACCTTAGCCTTTTGTTCTGCTATTCAGCCTTTAAAGGAGGCACAGTCAGGGCCTGGTTGGGTCCTCGTCTCAAGCCTTACCATGGCCTCCCACAGGTAATACGTCCCACATTAACCTGTTACGAACGTGTGTCAGAGGACGTCAGTCCACTTACCGTTTCACACGTTGGTGGCACTAGTTCCCTGGAGATTTCCTGTTTTCAGGTCTGCTGTTTGCTGCACGTGTTCCAGCTTGAGTTCGCGACTGTTCACGGTCTGCGGCCACCTGACTTCCCTTAGCATCGGAAGAGTCGCATGTTCGACGATTGGAAACCTGCCAAGCGCTGCGAACCCCTGATGCCTGGGTTTTGCAGGGTGGAGGGGTCCCAGCATGGCAGGGAGGCAGGCAGGGGTCCTAGCCTGGGCCCGGACTTCTGCGGGAGCAGAGACCAGAGCTCTGCTGGGGTCCACGTGGGGCCTCACCGGTGGGGAGCGTCTGGGAATCCCACCTAAGGGAGGGAGGAGGTAGGCAGGGGTCATGTCAGCCCTGCCCCCGGCCGCTTGCCTGGGCTCTGCGGGCTCCCAGTACTCGTTTCTGAACCTTGTGGCCATGGAGCCGTCTGTCCCCGTGTCTGCTCACTGGGCCCCCACCGTGGTGTCTCTGGAGCACCCCCCGGGAGCTTTCCTTGGAGGACCTGGGGTGGTCCCTGCAGAATCAGCCCTCACAGCTTGATTTCTGGGCTCCGCCATCTTTGCACGGGACGTCTCCAGGCCCGCGCTCGGGAGCGCTGAGCATCCACACCATTGGCCTGGAGTGGCCCTTGAGTCCCTGGTCATGGGACTTGTTGCCTTCATCGTGTCCATAGTGGCATTCCAGGGTTTAAACCCAGACGCCATGGACCATGGAGGCGTGCAGAGCCCTCGGCCTCTAGTGGGTTCTGTGAGGGGCAAAAGCCGGCCATCGGCCCCAGCCCAGCTTTGAGCCGTGGCCTCTCAGCACCTGGGGCTGTTGCAGAGACACCCGGGGCTGGGGGGCGTGGGCGTGGGCTGGGGGGCGCGGGCGTGGGCTGGGGGGCGCGGGCGTGACTGCCGCGTACGGCGCCCCCAGCACGTACAGAGACTCGCTTCCTTACCTGCAGTCTCTGAGGGGCTGGAGGAGCAGTCCTGGTGCTGACCGTGCCCGCCTCTGACCAGTAAGTGTCCAAACGAGGGCCTGACCTCCTCTGAGCATCTCTGAGCTCTGCAGTTTGGAGATTGGCCGGACCTTGCACGAAACGGAAGCTTTTCTTTTCTGTGGCTTATTCTGAGCCTCTCGAGACTTTTTCTCTTACGCAAACTGGAACACGTGGTCCTTCATCTTTGACCCCTTCCCACCGTGTCGCCTGCTCCCACGCGTGTGGCACTGAGGCCTCTGCCTGGGGTGCGGGGGGGCTTGCTGCCCCCCGTTTTCTGTCCATGCTCCCCACCCCCGACTTGAGCGCAGTCTTCTGGGGGCTCTTTGGTACTTACTGGGGCAAAGGCAGGAGGAAGAAATCCTGGTGACTTTTGTTTTTTTCAAAGAAAGTCATCATTTAAGGGACACCTGGGAGGCTCAGTTGGTTAAGCTGCTGCCTTCAGCTGAGGTCCTAATCCCAGGGTCCTGGGATCGAGTCCCGCATCGGGCTCCTTGCTCAGTGGGGAGCCTGCTTCTCTCTCTACCTCTACCTGCCACCCTGCCTGCTTGTGTTCTCTCTCGCTCCCTCACAAATAAATAAATAATTTTTTTTAAAAAAAGTCACCATTTAGGATGATGGACGTTTCCGTCCATTTGGGGAGTGTTTTATCACAGGCCAAGCTGGGGACACCAGACATAGCCGTTTGATACTCACGGACCAGTGTGAGGTTGGAGGACGTACTGCCCACACGCACGTCCCGTCGGGCTTCACTTCCCAGAAACGCTTGTATCCAAGATACGTTGTAAACCGTGAAGCAAGACCACGGCTGTGTTCGCTGCTGGGAAATACGGCCTGCAGGGCAGGCCGACTGGTCTGGCGGTGGACCAGCCACCTGTCACCCCTTCCCCAGGGAGCGTGGCCGTCAGTGCTGTCTGCGGGCAGCTGGGTCTGTGGTGGGGGCCCTCCCAGGCCGTGCAGCAGGTGCCCCAGGCGGAGGCTGAGCACAGCTGCGTGGCTCTTCTCCTGGGCGTTCATCACGCAGCCCCTTCTCTTGCCCTGATGTTGTGGATCACACTCAGGGGAGTGTTCCCTGGCCCCGTCAGCCCCCGAGTGGATGGAGCAATTTCACTTCCTCCAAAAGCCCTGTCGCTCCCCGTGGCCTCAGAGGCTGGGAGAGCTGGGCGCAGAGCCGCAGAGGGTGTGAGGCGGGTGGCCGGAGGGGGCCGCTCTGGCTGGGGCCTGCCTCAGCTTCTTCATCCAGGGGCGGGGGGGGCCGGAGGGGTGGCACAGGCTCTGGACTGTCCCTGTCCCTGAGACTCTCGAAGAATTCCACCCAGAGCCTCCAAAGCTCCGCGGGCCTGTGTTTCCAGGGAGTGTTTTGGAGGGAGAAAAAAGCCCGCCCGCCCACGCACAGACACGTGTCTGTTTGCCAGATTTGCCCGTGCGGCTTTCCAGAAGAGAAGCCGTCTGTAAGGCCACTCCGAAGGGACAGCCTTGTCGGTGTGCACGGGGCAGGGGCCAGTCCACACCCCTGACTCCCTGCTGTGGTCCTCAGGTGTTAGCCGATGCCGTGGCCCGCCTGGTGCAGGATAAGTTCGGCGACCTGACGGACAACTTCTCCTCTCCGCACGCTCGCAGGAAAGTTCTAGCCGGCGTCGTCATGACCACAGGTAAAACGCTGTGCTGTGCTTCACGCCGAACAGAGAGAGGACGTGCTCTCGGGCCGCGACCGACCGTCTCTGTGACACTAACGGGGCTCTTTTCCTAGTTCTTCAGAATCCCTGCCACCTGCAAACGTGGGAACCGCACTTTCCAAACTTTTCTCTTACATGTTCATTGCTTTAACCTACATTTTCTTATTTGGAGAACGCGTGCTGCTCTATTAGCATCTGATTCCTATAATCCCATGTGAGCGGTTTTGACTAACTCTGGAAAAGTCCAGCAAAATGGCACCACCCCCCCTTCCTGCTTCATTTGCCAGCGGGTCACATCTGACTTACCCAGGAGTGACCCTGATCGCTAGTTTTGTGGGGACAGGCAGCTCTAGCAAGAACAGGAAATGCACAGGTAAAAAGCACACTTGGGGATGGCAGAAGGAGCCCTGTTAAATTTACCCAGAAGTTCCCACCATCGCAAGGTACCCCTGAGTCCTTTCCTGCACCCCAGGGGTGAGGACGCTGAGCCCTGTCTGCCCAGGGACCACTCCCAGGGGCAGGAGACCACAGTGGTGGCCCCAGCGGGGACCCCTGCTCCTGTGGGGCCCTCTGCCCTGGGGCATCCACTCGGCCCCACGCTGGCTGGCTGAGCCTGGAGGGCCGTGTGCAAAAAGGCCCCGAAGGCCGGAGAGCAAGCGAGTAAGCTGGGAACGCTTTGCCTGTCTCCACCTGCCGGTCAGGGAGGAAACCCCTTCCTCTGTGTGGGCGAACGCACTGTCCTTTCTTCCAAGGTAGCTCTCTCTCCCATCGCGGGCCGGATGTGAGTCCGTGGTCCCAGGGTGGCCAGCCCCTTGGTGGTCAAGGACACCCGAGTGCCGTTTTAGTGACGGCTTTTCCTTGCACCACGTCCTCACCCTGGCGCAGCTGAGCGTGGGTCTGCGGTCGGAGGACGTGCTCTGGACATGCCCTGAGGTCTAACTCTGCGGATAGATACCCGTGCCCTCCCGCCCTCCCTTTGCTGCTGTCTGTCGCATGACGAAAGGGGGATGCTTCGGCTCCTGGGACGCCGTCTTCCCTGGGCGAGGCTCTGTGCCCCGGCCAGCAGCAGGAGTGAGCAGCCACCGGGTCCTCTTGGACAGCTCTTCTCGCCGGCCCGGAGAGGGTGGACTGGCTCCCGGGCCGTGGTGCCCTCGCCATGCATCTCCCTGGGGACCTCATGCTCAGGGCCACCGTGTTCCCTTGCAGATAGTGCCACCCAGCCTGTGGCCTGTGGCCCTGGCGTCAGATGGCGGTTCAGGTTGGGCTCCTGCTGGTTGAGTGACTTTGGGCGGCCGTTTGGCCCCGTGGGTCCTTATCTGCTAAATGGAGACAGGCCGCGTGCCCCTGAGGGCACGTGTGGGAATGAAGGGGAGCCCTTGCCCTGCGGGCCGGCGCTGCACCTGCTGCTCGGGGCGCGCCGTGCGTGTAGCGGGCGGTGAGGGAGGTTACCGCAGGGCCGTGTCCACGTCTTGCCCCTGTCTGCAGCGCGTGGTCTGTCAGCAGATGTCCCATCAGTGGCTGCGCTCCCAGGGCCGTTCCCAACACCCCATGGGCCACGTCCTCTCTTTCACCTTGTCCCTCTGGCGGCCGCACGCCCTTCCCTGTAGCCTAGCGGTGCTTGATGGACCAGTTAGTCGGCCCGTACCTGGGCCTGCCTCCCGGGAGCCAGCGGGGAACGTTCAGGAGAAGACCAGGCTGCCCCAGAGGAAACACCTTCCTTGGGGTTAGAGCCTATAGACTCACAGGCGAGGGAGGTTTGTGTCCAGAAGCGTCACGCCATGAGTCCTTGGGTGGGGGCGGTTTCCAGTTCGGGAAGGTACCAGCCGGGGGCAGAGGCCTCTCCGCCCGGGAGCACAGGCGGCGAGCGCCACAGAGCCGGGAGGGGGCGAGGCAGGAGGCATCCTCTCTTGCTCATTCTCCAGGCACAGACGTGAAAGACGCCAAGGTGATAAGTGTCTCCACGGGGACAAAGTGCATCAACGGCGAGTACATGAGCGACCGCGGCCTCGCGCTGAACGACTGCCACGCGGAGATCATAGCGCGGCGGGCCTTGCTCCGCTTCCTCTACACACAGCTCGAGCTCTACTTGAAGTGAGTCCGGGAGCGCGAGACGAGAGCAGACAGTGTTTGGTTTTGGTTTATTTTGATTTTTTTAAAGATTTTATTTATTTATTGGACAGACAGAGATCACAAGCAGACAGAGAGTCAGGCAGAGAGAGAGAGGAGGAAGCAGGCTCCCCGCGGAGCAGAGAGCCCGATGCGGGGCTCGATCCCAGGACCCTGAGACCATGACCCGAGCTGAAGGCAGAGGCTTTAACCCACTGAGCCACCCAGGCGCCCCGAGGAAGCAGTTTTTAAAAACCACGCCTCCCGTCAGAGTGTATTGCAAAACCATCGTTTCTGTAATCTCTGAAAAATTCTTAAAATAGTGACTTTATTGGCAAGGATGAAGTTGGGTCCTGTTTTCCCATGATGCTCCAGCTTCCGAGTCCAGGGGTGACCACACACAGTGGGCACACGTGTGCTCGTGGCCCACGCGGCCGTCGATCTGAGGTCTGTGCTCAGGGCGGCGAGCTTCTGGGCGCAGCGGGAGCCTGAGCAGAGCTGAGCCGCCTGGGGCCCAGGGCCCTTCGTTCTAGTCCCGTCTGAGCTGCTTATCTTTCCCGAGCCGCTGCTTACGTGCCGTCTGTCTGTGTCGAAGTTCTGAACGGGAAGAAGGGACGCTCGTGCCGTTCCGACGGCTTCTTTACTGGGTGGACTCGGTCACTAGCTGTGTTCTTCTCACCAACACGGAAACGTCCCGGTTCGAGCGACCCGTACCCTGTTGAAAGCAGTGGCCTCTGACAATCGTCGTGAGTTACGACAAAAATTTGGCTGTATACGGCTTTAAAGTTCATTTTTGCAACTCTTCCTTCTAGTAACAAAGAGGATCAAAAGCGATCCATCTTCCAGAAGTCGGAGCGTGGAGGGCTGAAGCTCAGGGACAGCGTGCAGTTCCACCTGTACATCAGCACGTCTCCCTGCGGGGACGCCAGGATCTTCTCGCCGCACGAGCCCATCCTGGAAGGTACGGGGCTCGGCCAGCTGCGTCTCTGGGAGGCTCGGGTTATGGGGTGACAGCAGAGCAGACCTACATTAGTGTCCTTTTCTTGAAACTTCTGGCTTCGAAAGTAGATCTGATGGGAATATATAAAAGCACGAGGTGTTGTTTTTTTTTTTTTAAGGATTTTTTTTTTTAAGATTTTATTTATTTATTTGACAGAGATCACAAATAGGCAGAGAGAGAGGAGGAAGCAGGCTCCCCGCTGAGCACAGAGCCCGACGTGGGGCTCGATCCCAGGACCCTGAGATCATGACCTGAGCTGAAGGCAGTGGCTTAACCCACTGAGCCACCCAGGCGCCCCCAAGGCTTTTCTTTTCAAGGAATAATTGGATGAGGAAACCTGAGAGGTGCCCTACGTGCACTAGCGGGTTAGAGCGAGGCTGCTGAGTCAGACTCGTATTTAGATTTGGGCCGTCCGTTCTCCGCCTCTGGGCTTCGGACGAGCTGTGCTCTGGTGCGCGTGTACCTGCGTGCTGTGGCGGGCACGTCAGAAGCAGGCACACACGAGTGACCGGGGGCCCTGGTGCGTCGTCGCGCCAGGTCCGCGCCGCTGTCGTGGAGTGACCTGTGACCTTGTTCATCTCTTGTCCTGAGCGGGAGCAGCTCCAGTTCAGCATCTGAGGCCGTCGTCCCCTTGATTACCGAGGAAACACGCGCCCACTATGGGAAATTGCCGCACGTTGTACCGTGTAAGAAAACACCCTGGCCGCCCGGGGTCATGTAACCCAGAGATAGCCCGTTAGGTGGGTGTGCGTGCCCGCTTCCGCCCGCTGATTTCAGCATTTCTGGGATTTGTTTCTGAAAGTTTAAAGACGCAGGGAGAAGACACGACACTCAGACACCCGTCATGTCATGTAGAGTCACGCACGTTCGCGTTTTGTCCCCTCTGCTCCAGCTCCTTTTTCACGAGGGAAACCATTTCGGTTCGAACGGAAGCCCTCCCTCCCGAACCCCGGACAGACCCGTGTCCCGGATTAGGTCTGTCGGATGAGGTCTTCTCTCTGCCGTGTTGCACGTCCGTGTCGGAGAGACGGATGCGTGCGCAGGGCTGCGAGCGGACGTCCGCCGTCCGGGGCGGCTGCCCGCGGGGACCCTCACCCGGCCTCCCTCTCCTAGAACCGGCGGACAGACACCCGAACCGCAAGGCCAGAGGACAGCTGCGGACGAAGATAGAGTCTGGCGAAGGCACGATCCCCGTGCGGCCCAGCGCGAGCCTGCAGACGTGGGATGGGGTGCTGCAGGGCGAGAGGCTGCTCACCATGTCCTGCAGCGACAAGATGGCGCGGTAAGGCCGGCCGCGGGCTCCGGGCTCTGGTCGCCGTGCTCTCCGCGGGCCCGGGGCTCCTCCCCGGTGGGGATCGAGCTGGGCCCCGCTTGCCGCAGGCCCCGGGCCCCTCGCGCTGCTCCGCGTCTGGGTTCACACGTGTGGGTTCTGCGGAGTCTGGGGCTGCAGATGGTGACTTTACACGCGTCTGCCACCGTCTGAAGGGACAGTGTCCTCTTCCTCCCGGCTGCCACCCGGGCGGTCCTGCTTGCCGCCGACCGGCTACTTTGGGTTACGGAGCGCAGGTGTCCCTAGCGTCCGGGCGGGGGGTGGCTCCGCGCGAGGCTGGGCTGCCGCAGACACACTGTTCACCTTGGTGTGACGGTGTGTCTTCAGAAGCAGGTGTGTCCAGGCTGGGTGACCATTTGCTCAGATGCTGGCGTCAGCTCCAGTGCTCGTAGGTTTTCACAGATGTCTCCTGGGAAGAGAAGCGAAGTAACACAGGGAGATGGCAGGGAGTGGACGGTACAGAGCCCGTGAGGCTGAGATCTCGTCCGCCTTCCCGTCCCTGCTGGGCCGCCCGTCGCGAGCGTGTCCCGTCTGCGCTGCCAGAGCGGCCGGCCCCGCAAGCGTGTGCACACAGCGCCCCGCGCAGGGGTCAGTGAGCCTCCCGGGCTGGTTTTCTTGAGTGGATCTTGTCAGGGAACCTCAAGGATATGGAGCCTGATTCCTCACACGCAGCCGCTGCCCCCCCAAGCACAGGTGCCCACGTGCCCACCCTGACGCCTTTGCTTATCACGTGCCCTTCGTGTCCGCCCTCTGTTCAGTTTCACGTCCGTGCGCGTGCGTGTGTGTGTGTGTGTGTGTGCAGCCTTGAAAAACACGCGTCATGCTGGGGTATTTATGCGTCTGTTGTCATTTTTAGAGATGGAATTGGATTTGTATTTTTTTTAAGATTTTATTTATTTATTGGACAGCGAGAGATCACAAGTAGGCAGAGAAACAGGCAGAGAGAGAGGAGGAAGCAGGCTCCCTGCTGAGCAGAGAGCCCGATGCGGGACTCGATCCCAGGATCCTGAGACCATGACCTGAGCTGAAGGCAGAGGCTTTAACCCATGGAGCCCACCCAGGCGCCCCCGAAATTGGGTTTTAAGTGCTGTCCTGCATCTCGCAGTTTCTCTCAAGCCGGTGTTCGGGGACTGTCCCTGATGCTGATAACTTCTTAGCTCTGCAAAGACCCTGTCGCCGTCGCGGACCCTACCCTGTCCGTTCCCTCACTGAGCAGACTTGGGTCTGCCCTGACTCTCCTCTACGGGTCAGCCTTGAGTTTCCGCGAGCGTAGCTCATTCTAGACCTTTGCCGTCCAGGATCTCTGCTGCACTCGTGGGGGACTTCTCAGATGATAGCAGACGTGCCCCGGAGCGCTCACGCGGTTCACACCTCCACCATCCGTGTGTGACACCGGTCTCCTCATCTGAAAACTGGGGTCTGCTGGGCGCATGGGGCGGCAGCTTTCTCGTCAGACTTGCCTGGCGATACCCTCTGCCCATTTGTCTTTGGGATCTCGTGCTTTTTCCCTCTTTGTCTATAGACGTTCCTCGTGTGGTACGTACTGCCGTCCTTGACGATTTCGGAAGTTCCGTGTCGGGGCACATGGCGGACTCAGTTGGTTAAGCGACTGCCTTTGGCTCAGGTCAGACCCCGGAGTCCCGGGATCGAGTCCCACATTGGGCTCCCTGCTCCATGGAGAGTCCGCTGCTCCCTCTGACCTCTCGTCTCTCATGCTCTCTCTCTGTCTCTCTCTCTCTCTCTCAAATGGATAAATAAAATCTTTGGGAAAAAAACGGTTCCGTGTCTTCTCCAGTCCAAACTCATGTCTTGTCTTGGTCCGTGCCGTGCTCTTACTGAACAGAAACTGCTCGTGTTGTTACTACCTGATTCATTAATGTTTCACCCTGTGATTTGCACTTTCAGGATCTTATTTAAGAAATTCCTTCTCAAATTAAGGACATAAAAATGTTCTCCCGTACCTTTTTCTGAGACTTTTATCATTTTACTTTCAAATTCAGGCCCATAACAAGTTTGTATGGTAAGTAACAGTTTGGCTTTGTTATTTTAATACAGCGAACCTGTTTCCCGGATACTCTTTACTAAGTTACTGGCCTCGTGCTCCTCATTGATCTGTGAAGGCCTTTCTCTTCCTACGGAGATGGGTCCGTTCCTAGCCTCTCGAACCCCCGTTAGCTCATCGTCAGGCGTGACTGTACGGACCCAGCAGTGTTTGCCCGTCTGGCGCTGCAGTGTGTCTGACGGCCTGACTCGGTGTCGCTGTCGTTTTCTGCTCTTCCGTCTTCCAAGTATTTTGCAGCTTCTTACGCAGCTCTGTTTTTCCGAGAATGTTTTAGAATCTGCTCAAGTGTCACCAGATGTCTTGCTTAGATTTTGTGTGGACTTGTGAAATTATGGGTGGAAATGGAAAGAATTAACATAAAGTTCAATCGATCCATCCAGGAATATTGGCTCCTTAAGAAGTGAACCATACAATGACCGTGTGACCCCGCGATTCCCCTTCTGGGTATTTGCCCCGAATGACTAAGAGCGGGTCTCCAAGAGATCCTTGCTCACTCACGCTCACCACGGCCACTCACGCTCAAGTTAGCTCACAAGAACTACAGACATGGTGAGCTGTCTGTTAAGACCTTTCACCCATTTGTTAATAGGGTAGTTTGTTTTCTTTTGGGGTTTTAAGAGTTTTTTCTGTATATTTTAAATAACAGTCCTTTATCAGACGTATCTTTTGCAGAATTTTCGGTGGCCTGTCTTCTCATTCTGTGGATACTGTGTTTAACCGAAGTCTTGAATTTTAAGGCAGTCCAGCCTGTCGGTGTTTCTTTCATGGGTTGTGCCTTTCTGGTGTTTTGAAAAGTCATCACCAGACCTAGGGTCGTCCAGATTGTCTTCTGAGCTCTTTTCTAGGAGTTTTCCAGTTTTGCATTCTACGTTTAGGTCTGTGACCCACTGTGAGTGAATCGGGAGGGGCGTTAAGTCTGTGTCAGGATCCGTGTTTGCACGTGGCTGCGCGGTTATTGGGCCACCCTTGCTGAAGACGCTCTGGTTGCCTCCTGGTGTGGCCTCTGTGTCTTCATCAAGGATCGTTAACTGCATCTCTGCGGGTCTGTCTTTGGGCTTTGTTCTGTTGCCGGGACTCGTTTGTCTGCTGTTCTGCCACACTACACGGTCGTACCGTTGGATTTTGAATCCAGTTCCATTGTTTGGGGGAGGGGTCGGTCCCTCACGTCTAACAAGGAATCCTCAGCACCCGTTGGGTGTCCCGCGATTCGCCTGTGCTTCTGACCCGCCAGCTATAAGTTGGGGGTCTCAAGGCCCTCCTCCTTGGGTCCGATTAACTTGCTGGAGCAGCTCGCAGATCTCAGAGAAACGTTTTCCTCATTAATCACCAGCTTATTAGAAAAGGATTAACTAAGGGGCGCCTGGGTGGCTCAGTGGGTGAAGCCTCTGCCTTCAGCTCAGGTCATGGTCTCAGGGTCCTGGGATCGAGTCCCACATCGGCTCTCTACTCAGCAGGGAACCTGCTTCCTCCTCTCTCTCTGCCTGCCTCTCTGCCGACTTGTGATCTCTGTCTGTCAAATAAATAAATAAAATCTTTAAAAAAAAAAAAAAAAGAAAAGAAAAGGAAAGGATTAACTCAGAGCAGCCAGATGAAGAGACGCAGAGGGCGGGTCACAGGGAGAGGGTCGCATGAGGCCTCGGGAGGGAGCTTACCAGCCCTCTCCAGGGGCTCTGCTCTCCTCACATCCCCGTGTCCACCAGCCTGGAAGCTTCAGGCTCTGTCCTTTGGGGTTTTTATGGAAGCCTCGTTACACAGGCACAATTCATTAAATCATTGGCCATTGGTGATTTAAAAAAAATTTTTTTAATTTCTTAAGTAATCTTTATACCCAACGTTGGGTTCAAACTCATGACCCCAAGATCAGGAGGCACATGCTCTACCAGCTGAACCAGCCAGGCCCCCAAAGCATTGGCCACTGGCGATTACCTCAGTGTCTAGCCCCTCTCTGCTCCTTGGAGATTGGGGGATGGGACTAGAGGTTCCACCCTCGTCCTCAAGTGCTTTCTAAAACTTCCCTCATTCACGTAGCAAAAGACACCTCTAAGTGCTCTGCTCACTCGGGAGATCCCAAGGGTTTTCGGAGCCATGAGCCGGGAAGCAGGAACGGAGACCAAGTATACGTCAGGCCGGATGCATTCTCAGGAATCACAGCATCACCGTTGCTGGAGCTTTGTAGTCAGTCATGAAGCCGCGGTCTTGGCTCAGCCTTGTTCTCCTCCTGTGCTGTCCGTGTTGGTTTCTCTGGGTCTTTTGCCTCCACTTGAACTTCAGAATCCGTTTGTCAGTACCTGCGGAATCCTTTGACTGAGCCTCGTCGAATCTGTGTGGAGTTGGGAGGAGCCGACATCCGGACCGTGTTGGGTATACCTGTCCATGGACATGGGATACCTCTCCCGCTTCTCTCTCGGATTCTTTTATCAGAGTTTCTCAGTTTTCCTCATATAGATCTCGTATGTGTTTTGTTAGATTTATGCCTAAGTATTTAATTGTTGGTGTCAGTAATGTAAGTGGATTTATGTGCTATAATTTCAAATTCCACTTGTTCCATGTTAGTCGCACTAACTTTTGACCAAGGTGCAGTGTTAATTCAGTGTCGAAAAAGTCTTTTTATTTAACCAGTAGTGCTGGGACAATTGGACGTCCGGAAGTAAAAACAAACAAATGAACTTCATGTTCTGCACAAATACCAAGGTTAACCCCAGGTGGATCGCAGACTGAGATGTGTAGGAGCTGTAGAAGGAAGCAGGGACACCCGGTTGTGGTAGGCGCCGTCTTGCACAATATGCCAAAAGCACTCAACTTCATCACATTAAAATGATTTCTCTTGTATATTTTTAATTTTTAAGAAAGATTTTGTTTATTTATGTGACAGAGAGAGAAGGACAGCAAGAGAGGGAGCACAAGCAAGAGGAGTGGGAAAGAGGGAAGCAGGCTCCCCGCTGAGCAGGGAGCCTGACGCGGGGCTCCATCCCAGGACCCTGAGATCATGACCCGAGCCAAAGGCAGACGCTTACACGACTGTGCCACCCAGGCACCCCAAACTCTTTTAAACACACCATTGAAAGAATAAGAAGTAAAGTCACTGACTGGGAGAAAATATTCACAAATCAGGTATCTGATAAAGGGCCTGTTTGCATTATTAAACTTTAGACCCTCAAAACTCAACATGGGGGAAAAGCAATTTTAAAATGGGCAAAATATTCCATCTCAGGACACTTCATCAAAGAAGACGTCAAGAGGACCATCAGCCCCGTCCTCACTGGGAACGCATGCGAGACACAAAACACACCCACCAGAACTCTGAGCGGATGCGGTGTGGATGGCGATGCCGGGGACCCGTGCCCTTAGCCACCGAGGGTGGTCGTACGGACGGCACAGCCACCCGTGCAGAGTTCAGCGGTGTCTTAAAAGTTGAAGATGTGCCTAGCGCACGTCCAGAGTCACAGATGCGTGTGCCTAGCGGCTGTCCTTGTAGTCAGAAGTGTGAACAACCCAGACGGCCGTCTGTAGGGAGGTAGATGAACGCGTGCTGGTGTGTCCGTGCCGTGGGCTACTCCCTGGGGAAAATGAGAGTGAACAGTGCTGCCCTGTGCGCCTCGGCTAACGCTCAGAAGGATGATGCAAAGTGAGAGAAACCAGACAGGAGTGCGTGCCGGTTGGTTCCATTTACAGACCTCCTAAAGAGTGCACCAACCCCCACGACAGAAAGCAGGCCGGGGTTGCCCAGGGAGGGGCCGGAGGTGGGGGGGCAGCAGAGCAGGCATAGGACAAGGTTTGAGAGGGCTTTGGGGGTGATGGTCTCAAGAGAACACACACAGATCACCTCTTGGGACATCTGGGTGGCTCAGGCTTGGTTAAGGGTCCGACTCTTGATCTCAGCTCAGGTCTCGATCTCAGGGTCGTGAGTTGGAGCCCTGTGCTGGGCCCTGCGCTGGGCTTGGAGCTTCCTTCAAAACAAGCAAGCACACACCTTACCTTACCCTGTGTGTGCCTTAGCACGCGCGGTATGTATGTCAGCCGCAGCTCCGTGACTCCCAGAAGGAACCACAGCGGAAATTAGAAAATGATTGTAAGCAGATCACAGAAAGCCCCACAGCTGCTAAGTGACAAAGGAACAAATCCCAATACATCGGAAGAAGGAAACAGTCAAGAAATGATTTTGGAAGGCAACAGAGAAAGAGTCCTTGGTCACTGGTGCCTGCCGGGAGCTCCAGCCCTCTGCCGTACCCAGGAGTGGGGGTGGGGTGCGGGAGTGGGGCCGGGTGGCCCAGCCCTCCAGTCCCTGGACCAGCCTCCACCCTCTCGGGGTCACCTCAGCAGCATAGACTCAGGTAGGCTTGAAGGGAGCAGCACGGGCCGGGCGGCTAGAATGTCGCTCAGAAATGCTGTGGCGGCCAGGGTGTTGCCAGCTGGCTGCGGGGCTGTCCCTGCCCCGAGGGAGTGAGAGCATCCCGGGTGGCCCCTCTGGAAGGTGAGGGGCCCGTGTCCCTTACAGAGGGCCATCACCCTGTGCCACAGACGTCCCTGTTAGGACAGAAGAACACAGGATCGGGGCAGTGGGCAGGCTGGGCGTGGGGAGGCAGGAGCGGCCCTGCAGCTGGGGGTCACCAGGTGCTGTCTCTCTGTCTGGTGGGGGCCTGTGATGAGAGGGTAGCCACGGGGCCCGGGGAGACGCAGTCCTGTCCAGAAGGAGCGGGGGCTCTGTTCCCGTGACCGTAGCCTCTGTGCCCTCAGCTGCGTGGCGGGAAGGGGGAGGAAGCAGGGACCCCCTACCTGAGGCGGGTGCCCTCCACTCTGCTGGGCCGGCAGACTCAGAGGCAGCCCAGGGTGGGGAGCAGGGCAGTAGGGCCGTGGAGAGGAGAGGCGACCCAGGGCAACCGAGCTCTGAGCCCTGGCCTCGGAGAAATCATGTGCGGCGGGGATGGGGTGGGGAGAGAGAGGCCGTTTTACCCAGACACCTGCGGGTTCTTCCTAGTATAGCCAGCTCTGTGCTGCGGATCCTGCGGGTTCTTCCTAGTATAGCCAGCTCTGTGCTGCGGATCCTGGCGCCCTCAGGGGGGTTGAGCCGGCCCCAAGGCTTAGGTGGGTGGGCACACTGGCCCGAGTCTTTGCAGAGGTTTGCTTGGCGACATTGGGAGCCCAGCTGCCTCTGCGCTCCCCGCCCTCCCCATGCTCTGTGTGGCGCGTTGGCAGAGCCCATCTGCAGAAGTGCTGGCGTCCCACGTGTCCCCGCCCGGGGCCTCCAGAGCCATCGTGGCTGCTAGAATTCTTCACGGAGCATGTGTTCAGAATTACTGACTCGGCACAGACGCAGGGTTTTGCAGGATCACGCCTCAGGGTTTGCCCTGGGAAGCTGAATTCCACTTGGAGACTGTCTAAACCCCCATAGAGGCTTGGATTTACATAAGAAGGGGGGCCCTGTGGTTTTTGTTAGCGTGGAGCCATTTCACGCTTTTTCTTGGAAGATGGGAAAATCT
The DNA here is from genome assembly GCF_009829155.1 of Mustela erminea. NCBI lineage: Eukaryota > Metazoa > Chordata > Mammalia > Carnivora > Mustelidae > Mustela > Mustela erminea. The sequence goes on from NC_045614.1 coordinate 219,133,611, forward strand.
GTGTTTGAACTTCCTTTCCAGGGGGTGGGAGGAACATGTGGACTGGGGTACATCCCTTCAGCGGGTTTTATTAGGGACGCGGTTCCGCTGCCCCGCGGTCTCAGTGAGGGGGACGAAGCCAGTGCGTCCCTCCGGGAGCTTGCACACCGGGGCTGGGCGTGGAGACAGATAATGAGGACTAGAGCCCCCGGGGAGGGCTGGGACGTCCACACCTGTGGCAGGTGGAAGCCCTCCCCCCACCCCTGGAGAGGGACTTCCTGCCGAGACCCAGAGGTGCAGGCACTGTGGCCCGGAGGCTGCTGGGGACGGGCTCCAGGCTGGAGGGCCTGGGAGGAGTGGCCAGAAGCCCCCTTACCCCTGTGGCCCACGCCCAGGAGGGGAAGGGCAGGGGAGGGAAAGCCAGGCCAGATGGGGTGGAGGGGCCTTTGAAATGCCCATGATTTCCAGGGGGAAGATGGGAGTGTTGGAGGGTTTGTGCACAGAAGTGGCCTGGCCTGTGTTCACAGGGTCCCACGGCGGCTCTCCTGGGACGGGCCACTGCGGGTGGGAGACAGCGGCGAAACAGATGGGGACCTGGGACTTGAGATCTGTGGTCCAGTAGGGGCCGTGGCAAGATGGGGCCTCCTGGGTCCGTTCTGACGGGGCGTCCCCAGCTCTGCTAGCCGCCCACCGTGACTCTGCAGCTCTGGCCCCAGTGCGGAGCATGGAGCTGGGTGGGTCAGGAGTGTGGGCAGTGGGCCCTGTGCCACCACTGGTTGCCAGTGTTGACCCACTGGGCACTGCCCTCTGCCCCTTTCTACAAGGGCCAAGGGGGCCACTGGACTTGGGCCCGAAGTACAAGCACGGTGCAGCCACAGTGGCCTTGCGGTGAGGGCAGCGCAGGGGGCGGAGAGGGGCTCGGCACCCCAGCCCCACCCCCACAGCCTGCCCAGATCCTCAGCCCCGAACCTGAGCCCACGGGCCTCCCTTCCTGTCCCCGCTCAGTTCTGACTCGTGCTGCCACCATGGCGGCCCGCAGCAGCCTCCCCCCGTGGCTCCTGCCTCCCAGAGCAGCATGGAGGGGAGTCGTCTCCAGCAATCTTCCCGTGAAATCCCATGGTGCTACTGCCTTGCCCAGAGTCCTTCGTGGCTCCCTGAGGCTCTCGGGCTGCTCAGGTTGGCCCTGGCCTGCCTTCCCCTGGTCTTCCTCCCGCTGCCACTGCGGCCCTCCAGGGTCTGACTGGGTCCCTCCATGCACCTCAGGGGTCCCTCCCGGGCCTGAGCGTCAGGGCTGCCCTCGGAGCCTTCCCTGAGGCCGGCGCCCGCGTCCTGTTCTCGGAACCCTGCTTTGCCCGCAGTCGCTCTCACCTCCCTCGAGGCTCTCCATCCTGTGTCCGCCTTGTTCCCGCGCAGCCTCGGTCCAGACAGCCCTCCGGCCCCAGCAACACGGGGCGGGGCCTTCCCTGGCGCCGTGGCCTTGGCACCCAGCACCACGGGCTTCTTGCTGTCTGTGGGACTCAGGAAGGAGGAGGGGCAGCTGGGGAGCGGGCAGCTGCGCGGGAGCAGAAGGCCTAGGTTGCCGGCGGCGGGAATGGCGCCATGACTCGTGGCCCAGGGCGGCGGGGAGCTCGCCCTCCCCTCCCGTCCTAGCCTCCCCCCACTTGTCAAACCCTGTCACCAGGAAGTAGGAAGCAGCCAGTTTGAGGTTTTCAAGATCTCCTTTGCCATTGCTTTTATTGGAAGTAAGAAAAATGTATGTGCTCTTTTGGTTTTTCTCCCAGGAAATGTGGCTCGTGGACCCCTTCCCAGCACTGAGCCTCAGGAATGCGTCCCAGGAGATAGAGTGGCCAGAGGCCATTGCACAGTCCCGAAGGAGCGCTGAGCAGGGTTCGCTGTGTCACTTCTGGGTGCCGCCTCTTCCCGGTTGTGCGGTCCGCTCGCCGGGAAGGACGTCTGTGTGCAGGCGCCGGGCCGCGCAGGGCTGTGGCGTCCCCCGGCGCGGAGCCCCCCCTCACAGTGTGCCCTCTGCCCGCAGGTGGAACGTGGTAGGCGTGCAGGGGTCGCTGCTCAGCGTCTTCGTGGAGCCCATCTACTTCTCGAGTATCATCCTGGGCAGCCTCTACCACGGCGACCACCTCTCCAGGGCCATGTACCAGCGGCTCTGCGGCATAGAGGACCTGCCCCCGCTCTACGTGCTCAACAAGCCCCTGCTCAGCGGCAAGTGCCTGCGCCGCGTGGCTGCGTCGGTGTCCGTGACCGTGACCGGGCCGCGTCGGGCTCTCATGGTCCTTGTTCCCGTGACCGTGACCGTGACCAGGCCGTGTCCAGCTCTCATGGTCCTTGTTCCTGTGACCGTGACCGGGCCGCGTCGGGCACTCACGCTCCGTGTTCCCATGACTGTGACCGTGGCCGGGCCGCGTCGGGCTCTCATGGTCCTTGTTCCCGTGACCGTGACCGGGCCGCGTCGGGCACTCACGCTCCGTGTTCCCATGACTGTGACCGTGGCCGGGCCGCGTCGGGCTCTCATGGTCCTTGTTCCCGTGACCGTGACCGGGCCGCGTCGGGCACTCACGCTCCGTGTTCCCATGACTGTGACCGTGACGGGGCCACGCAGCTGCGTCGGTGTCCCGTGACCGTGACCGGGCCGTGTCCGGCTCTCAGGCTCCATGTTCCCGTGACTGGGCTGGGCCGCGCGGCTGTCGGTGTCCTGTGACTGTGACCGAGCTGCGTCGGGCTCTCAGGCTCCGTGTTCCCATGACCCAGCCGGGCCGCGTCGGGGTCTCACCTGTGAAAATGCCATAGGGAATCTCTTCTCTGTCAGAGCAGAGAGTGGGAGGCTGTGTCTCAGGGCCTCTGGGCCACTGAGAGGTCCTTGTTCCTTTCTTTACTGACCGAAAGCCTTTGTAGAGAGATTACAGCACGGACCTGGCACCCACCATCTTTCTTTGCCTTCTACGTATTCACGTCCCGCGCCAGACGAGAGACTCAGGGATGCGAGTGCCTCCTGCAGAGGGAGGCTGGGATGGAGGTGTGCGCCCCCCGGGACAGGCCGTGATGCGGCGGTGGCCGGTCCTGGCCTGGGGTCACTGACTTGTTTGCTGTGTTCCCTTTAGCAGCTCAGTGGTGACCGGTGAGGGGAGTAGAGCTCTCGAGTGCAAGGGTCCTAACTTCTCAGTTCACCCCTCTTTAAGGGACACAATTAAGGTATTTTTATTCTTTTGAAAATATCATTTTACTCACTTTTTTAACGCTCAGAACTAAAACCGTAACCCCAAACTAACACGTGTGTTTTGGCGTCGTGTGCACGCTCCTGGTTGCGGTGCTGGCTGCCGGCTCGCCCTTCGCTGGAGGAGAGCAGCACGGTGTTTGAGTTGAAGGCACGTCTGTTAGAGCACATAAGTTAGGCAAAATGGAGAAGACCAGTGGTTGTTTCTGATCACATTTTATGGCTTCCTGACTTTAACCTTGATCTTTTATGAAAAAGTGCTGACTCTGCTAAAACTTGACGGCGAGGGCCCCGGGTGTCTGCACGCAGGGAGCCTGCCCCGGGGAGAGGGGACACGCGTCAGTATCCTGTCGTGGGGTAGGACGCGCATTTCCCATGACGCAGAAAATCGCTTTCCCCCGGGGCCTCCGCGGTCTGTCCCATTTCAGCGGCCGGCCGTCTGCGACACCGGGCACAGGATGGGTGCTCGGGCGTGGCCTGACCAGCGCCGTGATGGCCAGGACTGTGCCCAGGGTGCTGTTGCCGAGGGGATGTTCTAAGACACTGGAAGGAAACTCATTTGTGACAGTCAGGAGTGTTCTTAGCACGGCGTGTGTGAGGTGTGCACGTACTTGTGAAACGGTGGTGAAAACGGCGATTGCGAGGCGGAGACCGCGGCGTCGTCCGGTGCGTCTTGTCGCAGAGACCAGGTCTGTCGCGGGTGACTGTCTCCTCTTCGCCGTCTCCCGGCGTAGCTCCCGCTCCCGGGCGCTTTGGTGGACGGAGCCCGTGGGTGCCGAGGGCCTCCTGAGGGGCTGGGTGGCCGGCTGCTGGGCCTCATCGGCGGCTTGCACAGCCCGGGCTCCTGGTCTTCCCCGTGACGGGGCCGGGCCGGTGCCCGCACGACCCGTCAGTGAAATCCAAGGGCTGCCCTGGGGTTCGGGAGGCACAGCGTTCCTCAGACGCTGGGCCTCTGGGCAGCGTCACTCTGCCGGCAAAGTCCGTCTCAGAACGCAGACTGCTTGCGGCAGTTTACCTTGGGCGAGGCTGAATTCAGAGACTGTGCTGCTGCTTTACCTCAGGTCTGTGCAGCAAGCAGCTCTGGAGACGTCGTCAGGCCCTGGCGTCCTGGCGTGGCCGGCAGGGGCAGCGCACTGGGGGCACCAGCACCGCAGGAGGGGGTGCGGCCACCGCTCCGTGGGCCCACGTCCTGCCCCGCCGTCTGGGCTGACGACGTGGCATGTGTGGTCCCAGACAGGGACTCAAGCACGGGGAGTCTAGAGCAGAGACTGTTGACGTCATGCGTTTGGGAGGTCACACTCCTGTGAGGCGGGCCCCACGGCCAAGCCCTGCAGGCTTGCTTGCGAGGGAAGCCTCCTGTTGAACAAGGGACCTGGGCGGCGGAACAGCCGGGTGCTGGAGCTGTTGCCCTCGGGTCCCGTGCGTCGCGGTGTGTGTGCATTTGATAAAGTTCCGGGCGTTCGTCCTGCCCGTCACCTCCCGTTGTCTCGCAGAGGGTGCCTGGGTTCCGGGAGATGGACAGCGCGGCAGCACCGAGGTCCACGGCATCCCGGGGAGGGACGGGGTGGCCGTCAGCGCCGCACAGGGAACGGCCTGTTCCGCAGAGACCAGAGCAGACCCAGGCGGACTTCAGCGGAAGGTGTCGCTCTGGGCTGGTGTCCTTGGTGCCACTGAGGACGGATGAGCCATTTTCCTCTCAGCACAGAAAGTAGATTTTTACGAGAAGAAAGCGCTTCTCGGTGGCGAGCTGCTTCCATGGGGCCACGGGCACGCCCGTGACGCCTTCCCTGACGTTTCGGACGTGGCAGCCTCTTGAGCTCTTGGATCTTCTTTCCGGATTCATTTCCAATGTGGCCCCTGCGAGCTGCAGAACACTTCTGGCTTCTGGCTCCCACCTGTCTGCTCCTCGAGTCTGAGCTTCTGTGCCAGCCCGGGCTGCTGTCCAGGTGCACGCAGCGACCTCGGGAAGAAAGGCCCATGGTCTGAACCTTCCCAAGGCCCTGGGGTCGTGGCCGGCTGCGCCATCAGCGTGGACACAGGGCATGACCATTGGCAATGCCAGGAGCGAGTAGGTTCTCGTGAATCCAGTCCATGGGGGCCTCTGGGACGCGTGGCAGAAGGAAAGCAGGGGCGCTGCTGGCCTGCTGGGTGAGATGCGCACCTTCGCCGGTGGAGAGCCACGTCCCCATTCACCGTGGTCGGAGGAGCCCACGTCTGCCTTTCGCCCAGAGCACAAGAGAGGGCCTGTGTGACAGGCGGCGGGTGAGGAGGGTGTTTTCCAGGCAGAAGCAGGTGCAAGGGGCTGGAACGGCCTCGGCCAGAGTTTCCGGACAGGAGCTCAGCCCCTGGTAGCAGCAAGTGCTCACGTTGGATGACCCCAGGGCCTACAGGGAACCCGGTGACGGCAGCTTCCGGTGGGAGGCCACCGAGATGACCTGCCCGTGTCTTCTAAACTCTTAAGTCCTGTGGACGTGGTCTGCACGTTGCTTTTCAGAAATTCTCTCCACTGGGGTCTCCGGTGGTGAAGTATTTACTTACTTAATTGACGTCGTTGAAGATTTTTCGAGAGAAGTTGTAATACGTGATGGAGTGCTGCCTTCAGACCAGGTCCTGGGGCGCATACAACCTGCCTCCCGGCTCCCCTCGGCATGGAGCGAGCTGCCGCCCCGCGCCGCCCCACGCCGCCCCGCGCCGCCCAGACACACAACGGACAGCCGCGCTGCCGGCCTCCTTCCTCCCGCGTCCCGAGTCAGAGCCCCTCTGTCACTCCCACGGGCTGCTGGCTGGTGGACACTTGAGCCCCGTATTGCCTCAGGAACGCAGAGTCCGGTGAGGATCCTGCCTGTGCCCCGGGTCTGTGTGACGGGCTCTCCCCCAGCCCCGGCCGCCGGCGTCATGCTCGCCTCTCGACGAGAGCGCCCGGGCTCTTCCCCGGAGTCAGTGCTTAACACCCCGAGGCCCGGTTCCAAGAAGAAGTGTTGTTTGGCCAGAAGTGCTGGTGTGAAGGGACGTGGCCAGGGTCAGTGGCCACCCAGGAAGACGAGGCGGTGCCCAGGCCAGGAGGAGCCTGAGCCTCACTGCCCCGCGGTTTCATTCACTTCCCTGTCCGCTCAGGAGTCACCTTCCTTAACAAAAATCAGAATGACCGTCTCGCGGGTGCTCTGCTGCCAGCGGAAACGTCTGCAGACACAGGCCCAGGCTTGGGGGCATTGCTGCGGGAGGCCACATGCTCGGTGTCTGTACGGACGCCTTCGCAGGTCGTGGGCTGTTTGCAGAACAGAGGCCGCCTCCACCAAGATCGTAAACGCTACATTTTTCTGGTCAACCAGCAAGTGGCAAACAGTTTCTGTAACGGGAACCCCTCATGGCCCTAAATCTCTGTCACCAACCTTTCCATCCAGACGTCAGTTCTGAGGCCCCATCAGTGTGTGAGGAACCGTAGAATACAGTCTGAGGAAGGGAACGCAGCCGCACCACTGCCCCCAGAGCTCTCAGTGGCTCACGGTGTCAGTCGTCAGGCCAGCTCCCAGTCTGTAGTTAGGCTCTGAGAGTTCGGATTCAGCACACCTCATTCACAGCGGCGGGGGGCGGGGGGGCGCCCATTACCAGCCGAGCTGCTCCTGCTTTTATTGGTTTCTGCACCACGGCCCATGATTGACTCATTACCCTAGTTCTCGCTCTGTGGCCCCAGAAAGAGGAGCTCCTCATTAGTGTCTGTCCCCATGGTGGTGTTGGCCCCGGGGACTCATAGACACACATACACTCTTGTGACCATTTGAGAGCTTTTCCGCCCCAGAAAAGGCATATGGTTTGCATTGAACTTTCAGGCTAGCTATTTCTTTTTGCCTTATTTTCTCCATTCTTGCTAAAGACGGCACTTGATTTAGCTGAAAATATAAAAACAAGTTGTACTTTAAAGTCTTATTTTTCTCAGTTAACTCTAGTTTTAATATGTGAAATGTTGTAATTCTAAGGTTTAAGTATCATTAAAAATAATCCTTTATTTTGATCTTATTGTAAACAAGTAATGGAATTCTAAAGGAAGATAATATAAGCATTATCCATTTATTTGTGAAAGATTCAATTCCATTATGGTAGAGATTCCCCACCAATTTGTTCCTAAACAGGTCCCCACCTCCACTCAGGACCCCCAGGAAACCCTCCCTGATTCTGTCTACTTGAAAGGCCGTGTCCTTTGATGAGCTCATGGCCTGGAGGAACCTGCATGCCAGGCGGGTGCCAGAGAGAGGACAGGTGTGCTAGTAACCCTGTCAAAGACCCAGAGACCCTGGCAGAACTCCAGAGGATAAGGTATGGGTTCCTGGTAACAGAGACTCGGTAAAATGAGAAAAAGGTGGTATCAGGACTATGTCTAACTCCTAACGGTGCCTTGATGTCCCATAGTCTTGCGACCTCTGTAGGGAGAGGCCACCTGTTTCCTCTGAGGGAGTCTCACCCGTGGTGGGGCTGCTCTGTAAGTGGTTAGTGTCCCCTGACCATCCCAGCAGCCAAGCAGTGACTGGGCTGGACCTCTGGAGTCCTGGTCTCGAAGGTGATGTGGGTCCTGGCTGGACGCGGCTTCCCTCTAGGCTCTCCGTCCGGTCACACACACAGGCAGGAAACAGGTGGAAGAAACCACGCCGGCCACCCAAAGTAATCAACCGGAATTTTCATTCACAAACATGAATGAATAGCCGTGATCATTTGAGGAAAATAAACAGCACAAACGTGAATGTTCTGTAGGAGAAAATCGAACAACAGGAGAAACAGTCCTAACTCCGGGCATAGAAGAGAATACAAAGAGCCAACCTTGGGCGTCGACACCGAGGGCTCTGTGAGTGTGGAAGGCGGGTGTCAGTCTGAAGGTCTAGAAGGCATCCAACAGATGCATCAGTTACGTGTGTCATAGGCAGTGTTCTGGGTTGGGACGAGGAGCGAGCAGAACCAAACTCGCCCCCAGACTGTCATTCTTGTGAGCGGAGGAAGGTATGTCACGTGTGTCTCTGGAAATCGGAGCAGGAAAGCATTAAATGTAAAGAGTCAGGAGATGTGGAGAGCTAATCCGGTGTCCCTCTGGCGGCATTTCAGAAACAGAAAGCAGAGGAGGAGATGACAGAAGAAAATTGGGGGTACTGAAGAAACGCACGAGTACCGCAATGGAAAGAACGCGCTGGGTCGTGAGCAGAATTAATTTTTAAAAATCCATTCCTAGCACATCCTTACAAATTTCAGACCAGCGGAGAGATAAAGAGAAGGTGCTGAAAGCTTCCAAATTAACTAGAGTGAGTATCCGGTTTATGTAACACTTACCAGGGACACTGGAAGCCAGCGCTGACGAGAAAATGGTTTTTGTAGAATTTCTTATTTAACCAAATATTAAGCATTAGGACAAAGTGATAATTTTCAGTTATTCAAGGGTTCAGAGGGTTTCTTTCCAATATATATATTTGTTTGAGGAAAAAAAAGTAAAGATACTCTAGCAAAATGAAAAAGGCATCTAAGAAAGAGAGAAATGTGAAATCCAAGAAAGAATACTTTGTAAATCTAAGAATACAGTGAAATAGATAAGTTGTCAGCAAGACTAAATTGTAACAGTTCCATGTTAGAATGGAGAATCGTATCAGAGAACTCTAAAAAGAATGTTTTCTTCCGGAAAAAGTGAATGCATTTTAACATAGCCTAAGAAACTACCGTAACTATCGTAAATGGTCTTTGCAATAATGTGAAAGTAAATGTTTCTCAGTGAACAGTTAAAAAAAAAGGAAAATGGCAACTCCAGGAAACACAAAAAGCTCTTTAGGCAAGGGGGGGTAAACGGCTGTGCTGCGGCGGCTGAGATTGTGTCCCGTGGAGTTGCCCCAGGCACCCAGATTAGACATTGCTTTGGTCCGGGAGGGTGTTTGCCGGGTAAATTAGCATCTCCCCGCCGTGGAGGACATCTTCTAGCCTCTGAGGAACAAAGAATGCACAACACAAAGTAGCACAAAGAGTGGCGGAGCGGGGAATGTACTTCTGTTTCCCCGCCTCACTGAGGGCGCCAGCGTGCGGCCTTCTTCTGCCGTCGGACCAGGGTTTACCCCATCCGCCCTGGTCGTCAGGCCTCGGGGCTCAGAATGAGCACCACTGCCAGGTTCTAACCTAGCCCTGGCATGGTTTTGAGGACTTGGTGTGAGATGGGACAGAGTCCGTTCCAAGTGGACGCTTGAAATGGTCTCCTTGAAGTCGTTTGGACGTAGTAACAGGATGAACACTGTCTTCTCAAGTCTGTCACACTACGCAGCTCTGCCAGGCCTCACACAGTCACGGTCACAGGTAATTAAATCCAGACTCATTAACTGTACAGGTGACCTCCTCTTACTGCAGACCTCAAAACTCAAAGTTAGCTCTAAAAAGTTGATATTGAAACCAAAAGTCCTCAGCCACTGGGAGGTTAGACTCTCGGCAGTAATTCTTCAATCAGAGAAGAACCCAGTCCTTAAACTGGATGCCTAGAATACACACATCAGAAATGATGAGACAGAGCCACAGTTTTACTCGGCAGAATCGTGCACGGCCCCGAAGGAATGAATGAAAAACAATGAGCTAAGCATTCGGCCCCGAACTGAGAAGGAAAGCTGCAGCAGAGCTGAGTAAGACGCTGACTGCGGGAGGACGGAAGAAAATCAGACACACAGAAAGCAAAGGGGAGGACGGAGCAAGGAACAAGATTATAGGCCATCAGTGAGAGTAAACGTGTTGATTTGAAAGAACCGTGAGAGAGATCTACCACCATCAGAGAAAAGTCGAAATGTCAGACAAAACAAAAGTAATGGTAGGATTCGCTGCACCTACCGATATGGAGGCGGCCGCAGAATTTTAAAATAATTCTTTATTCAACTCTAATACTGATAAATTTGGAAATCTCAACAGCAACAACAAAAGGACAAGCGAGTTGTAAATTGCCAAAATGTACCCCAAAGGAAATGCAGAAATCTGGCAAAGGAAATTTCCAGCAAAGACTTGGAAAATACTATCAACACATTACCTTCCAGTACGTTCAGAGTTGAATCAGTCTGCCAAACCACATCATTCCGCCTCTGTATGAACTTCCCAGGTCATAGGAAAGAACAGTTGACCTAATTCCAAAACTGGGCAGAGAGGCACGAATAAAAAGAAAATCACAGACAGCATCACCTACGACTAAAGATGCAAAACTCCTGAGGGAAATACTAGGAATCGAGTTTAGTGACAGACCCAGAAGTCGAAGTGTAGCTTGGTTCTGCAGCTGTCATACGCTCGGCTGTGAGTGGACTTCGAGAGGATCGGATCGGTGCGTTCCAGAAGCGAGCCCGCGGGGCATGCGCCCCGTCCTCTCGAGCGCGGATGCGCGGGCCGAAGGGTGGGGATTAAAGTGGCGATTCTCATCTGGAAGGAAGAGTTCTTGGCGGAGGGGATGTAAGAACCTTTGTAGAGTCTTCAGGAGTTTCTGGAGGCCAAGGCCACCCCCCGCCCCGCGCACACAAACCTACCCAGTCCGGTCTCAGAGGCGGGACGCGCGTGCGCTCACACTTCAAAGCTTCTTGGATTGAAGCTTCTGTCGGCTTAAGACTCTGTGGGTCGTAGCTTGATCTTTCAGGTTTGTGGAAATTTTTGAAATGTCCCGCAATGAGCAAGTGTCACTTTTTAATGAGAACAATATTTTTTCTTTTTAAATTACCTTGTGGTGTTCTTTCTCGGCTTCACTGAAGTATGATTGGCATAAACCGTGTATTTAAAAGATACAGTTTTGTGAGTGTTGAACTCTGTGTGGCTGCAGCCCTCCCCGCAGGGAGGGTACCCAGCCCTCCCCCCGCCCCCGGTTGCCCTTCCTGCGTCCCGTCCCCAGGCAACCATGGATCGGCACTCTGCCAGTGGAGAGTGGTTTGCATTTTCTAGGATTTGACAAAAATCGTGAGATACGTACTGTTTTGTCTGGCGTATTTCATTCAGAATGACGGTTCTCGGATTCATCCGTTTGTGGAGTTTATCAGCCGGTCGTTACTTTTGTGGCTAAGTCATGATGGGTTGTGCGGACGGACCACAGCTTGTGCGTCCGTCCGACCGTTGATGACATTTGGGGTGTGTCCAGTCTTTTACTGCTACAAAGGAGGCGCCTAGAACGTTCGCTACACGCCGTTGCACGGACATGCCTTGCCGCTCCTCTTCGGGGGGTACCGAGCGGTGTGAAGGGTCGGTCTGAAGACAGGTGCGGGTCGTGTTTCTCCGAGCGCCGTCACACCTTTCCGGAGGGGTTGTGCCCCTGCACACGCCCACGGGGCCGTGTGAGCCTCCGTCTGTGCTCATTCTCGCCAGTGCCGAGTAAGGAGCCCCTCCGGGTTTCCGACAGGGGTGGAGGGGGGTCTCCGTGGGCTTTTAAATTGCATTTCCCCAACGACCGAGGAAGTTGCGCATCTCTTCGTGTGCTCTCTTGCTCTCCGTGTGTTGTCTTCAGCGGACCGTTCAAAGCTTTCCTCATTTCTTACTGAGTTGCTTAATCTCTCACCGAGTTGGAGGGTTCCTTACGTGTTCCGGACATAGGATCTTTATCAGATACATGATTTGAAAATGTTTTTCTTTCCATTCTCTTAGCCGTGGCTTTCAGAGACCAAATAATTCTAGTTTGGGTAAAATCTTATTTATCAACTTTTCTTTGTTAAGTCATGTTTTTGATGTTCCATCTAAAAACTGTTGACCTAAGTCAGTGTCACAGAGATTTTCTCCTCTGTTGTGTTCTTAGAAAACCTACAGCTCAGTGTTTCAGCTCGGGACTACCTCCCTCCTGAGCCCGTGTTCATTTGTTTAGCATATCCCCGTCAACCCGGCGCCGTGTGTGGGAAAGGTCACCCTTTCCCCACTGAATTCTTTTGCATCTTTATTAAAAATCCATTTGCAAACACACATGGAGGTCTGTTTCTGGATACTAGTATCTTCCATTGATCTTTTTGTCTTTTTTTTTAATCAGAGGGAGAAAATGAGCACAAGTGGCCGGCAGAGCGAGAAGCAGGCTCCCCACTGAGCTAGGAGCCCGATGTGGGCCTCAATTCCAGGATCTTAGGATCTTAGGATCTTAGGACCTGAGCCGAAGGCAGCTGTTCAACCAGCTGAGCCACCCAGGCGCCCCTACTGTCTTTTTTAAAAAATTTAATTTAATTTAATTTAAATTCATTTCAGTTAACATGCAGTGTATTATTAGTTCCAGAGGTAGAGGTCAGGGAGTCACCAGCGGCATGCAGCACCCAGTGCTCGTCCCATCACGCGCCCTCCTGAACGCCCTCCTGAATGCCCCCCAGTCCCCTCCTCCCCCACCGCCCTCTGTTTCCTAGAGATAAGAGATTTGTCTTGTGGTTTGTTTCTCTCTCTGACTTCACTTCTCTTATTTTACCCTTTTTCTCCTATGATTCTGTTTTGTTTCTTAAACCCCACATACGAGTGAGATCGTAGAATTGTCTTTCTCTGACGGACTGACTTTGCTCAGCAGAGTCCCCTCCGGTTCCATCCACGCCGATGCCAAGGGCAGGACGTCTCCCTTTCTGATGGCCGAGTCACATTCCGTCATGTAGACGAACCCCGTCTTCTCTGTCCGTGCATCTGCCGACGGTCGTCCGGGCTCTTCCCGCAGGCTGGCTGTTGTGGATGTTGCTGCTGTGAACTCTGGGGGGCAGGGGCCCCTTCGGATCATAGGTAGCGCAGTTGCTGGGTCGTAGGGTAAAGGAACCTCCAGACTGTCTGTCTGTCTTGATACCAGTATCACACTGTCGTGATTACTAGTCTTGTAAGTTTTGAAATCAGGGAGAATTGGATCCCAACTTTCTACTTCCTTTTCGAAGCGGTTTTGGCTACGTGGGCCCTTTCTGCATTTCATAGCGATTTTAAAGATTTTATTTATTTGAGAGCATGAGGGGGTGGGAAGCAGAGGGAGAGGGACAAGAGCGCTTCGCTGGGTGCTGAGCGTGGAGCATGACGTGGGGCTGGCACGGGGCTCGGTCTCGTGACCCCGAAACCATGACCTGAGCCGAAGTCAAGACCTGGTGCTGAGTGACTGAGCCACACAGGTGCCCAATAGCAATTTCATAACCAGTTTCTCAGCTTTACATAAAACCCTGTTTGGATTTTGATTAAGTTTGCTTTGAACATGCAGATCAGCTCAGGGAAAACTGACACCTTAAGGACTTTGAACCTTTCGGGGACGAGCACAGACGCCCTCCACTCTGTTAGCCGCTCACATTTCTCAGCCGTGCTCTGCCCTTCTCTGTGTGCGCATCTGACACGTCTTTTGTCGGGTTCATCTTTGAGTGTTTTGTTCTTTTGACGCTGCTTTAAATGTTATATTTCTGTTTCAGACTCCAGTTCATTTCTGATATAGAGAGATATTAGTTTCAATAGCTGTTTTATGAATTTCATCGAATTTTCTTTGTAGATGGCCGAGATGTGTATGTTTCAGGTCTTCCTTGTAGTCAAGATGCCCGTGAGTTCTTCCCTCCCCTGTGGCGCCCAGCCGGGCCTCCAGGAGACCGTGGAGCATGGCACCGAGCACACACAGGGTCTTGTGTGCGGTCACGGGGAGAGGGTCAGCCTCTCTCCGGTAAGCGTGGCCAGCTGTGGGGTATACAGATGCCTCTCTCCGCTTAAGGAGCCTTCGATCGCTAGTTTGCGAAGGGGTCTTTCATCAGGAATGAATGGTGGATTTTGTCAGGCATTTTTTTCTACTCTCAGTGGAGCTGATCATTTGGTTCTTTTTTAGTTTGTTAATGTTTCGTTCGGGACATGGTGACATTGAGTTATTTAAATAAACCTGTGTTCCTGGGATAAACCTTGTGTAGTCGTTATATATTCATCTTCTGAAATGTGCTATAATTTTGCTTCGAATGTTTGTATCTCTGGTCCAGCGGCCTGTGGTGGTGTTGGTCTGTAGCTGTCTTTGAGTATCTGTCAGGTTTTTTGGCAACGAGGTAACACTGGCCCCATAAAATGAGCAGAGAACCATTTCCTCCTCTTCAGTTTTCTGGAAGAACTGGTTTAGATTCGATACCCGTTTTTTCTTAAACATTGGTAGAACGCACCAGTGCGAAGCCATCTTGCCTGAGGTTTTCTCTGTGAGAAGGTGTCTACGTATTCATGATCTGTAACAGGATAGATACGGCGAATTGTGTGAGTCTGTTTCTGTTTTCTTCAGTGAACTTTGGTAATCCGTGTCTCTCAGGAACATTTGTCTGTTGCTCTTAAGTTGTCAAATTTATTGGCTTGGAGGTGTTCATGACGCTGCTTTATTATTCTGGTAACGCCTGAGCGTCTCTGGGGACGCCGCGCCTTTCCTTCCCGATTCCGCTGCTCCGTGTCTTCTCTTTCCTCATCCGTCTACCCAGAGGTCTGTCAGTTTCATTTTCCTCTGGAGAACCAGCTTTTGGTTTTAGGGGTTTGGGGGTTTGTTTTTCCGTTTCCTGGCTTCTTTTAAAAAACAATTTCTGGGTGCCTGGGTGGCTCAGTTGGTTAAGCGGCTGCCATACATTCCGGTCAGGATCCTAAAGTCCCAGGATCGAGTCCCGCATCGGGCTCCCGGCTCCATGGGGAGTCGGCTTCTCCCTCTGACCTTCTCCTTGCTCATGCTCTCTCTCACTGTCTCTCTCTCTCAAATAAATAAATAAATACATAATAATCTTAAAAAAAACAAACCAATTTCTGCTCTGATCTTACTATTTTTGCTTACTTTGTTTCAGTTGCTCTTTTTTTTTTTAGTGTTTAAGGTACTAGCTGATGCCGTTGTTTTGAGACCTTTCTTTCTTTCATAACATTTCACCAATTTTGACATGTTGTGTTACTGCTTTCACTCCTTTCGAAACACTTTGTCCTGTGTGCTATGTAGAAGTCTGCTATTTAGTTTCAAAATATTAGGGGACTTTGCAGAGGTGATTTTGTTGTTCATTTCTAATTTAGTTTCATTTTCTAACTTGAGTCCTTTAAATTTATGTTTATTTTACAGACCAGGATGTGATGTTTGTTGGCGTTCCATGAAAACTTGAAAAGAGTGTATCCCTGCTGTTTGTGAAGAGTGGTGTGTGAGTCGGTTGATTGTGTTGTGTGTGTCTTTTATGACTTTACTGATCTTCTGCTGGGTCTGTCAGTTGCTGAGAGAAAAAGATGGAAAATCTCTTGACTATAATTGTGCTTTTGTGTATTTCTCAAGGTTTTTATCAGTTTTTACTTCTTGTACTTTGTAGTTCTGTAATTAGGATTGTGGGTTCCTTTTAATAAATTGGCCTCCTTTGTCATTATAAAATGATCTTTATCTCTGTTGCTACTCTTCACTCAGAAACCTCTTTTGTCTGGTATTAGTAGATCCTCTCTTTTCTTTCAATTAATACTAGCATAGTGTATCTTTTAACATCCTTTGATTTTTAAATTGCTTTACATTTTTTTATATTTAAAATATGTTTCTTGTAGTCGGCATGTTTGGATCTGCTTTTTCCCTCTCCCCGACTGACAGTCTCTGCCTTTTCATTAGGGTGCTTAGGGCATTTACATTTATTGTGATATTGATATAGTGAGGTTTAAATCTGTCATCTTGGCACTTATTTTTTATTTGTTCTATATTATCTTTGTCCCTCCCTTACTCTTTTTCTCTTTATATTAATTATGTCTTATGATTCCATTTTAACTCCTTCTTGACCTTTGGCTATACCTTTTTGTTTTGTTAATTTAGTGATTATTTTAGGGTTATACAGCATACATGCTTAACTTATCACAGTCTGCCCTGAAGTGATATTATAGCACTTATGTATAAGAATCTTCCGTTTCTCCTCTCCTGGTGTTTCTGATATTGTTGTACATTTAACATTTGCATATGGTAACAATCCCATACTATACTGTTACTTTTGTTTCAACAGTCAATTAGCTTTTCTTTTTAATTTTTTAATTTTTATCCAGTATAGTTGATAAACAGTGTTATGTTGACAACCAATTAGCTTTTAAAGAGATTTGCCACTTCTGGTGCTCTTCATTCCCCTAAGTAGACCCTCATTTCTCTCTGTTACCATGTCCCCCTGCCTGAAGGACTTCCTTTTACTTTTTTGTGGTGCGAGTCTTCTGGTGATGAATTCTTTCAGCTTCAGTGTGTCTGGAAAAGCCTTTAGTTTGCATTCCTTTTTAAAATATATATTTCTGGGCAAATATATTTTTGCTGAAATGGCAGTGTTTTCTTTTCTTCTCCTTTTAGCACTTTGAGGATGTTGCTCCCTGTCGTGCTGTGAGCACTATTTGCAGTAAGAAATCCGCCGCCTCATCTTTGTCCCTCCGTATGTGGTGCCGCTCCTCTGCCTGGGCTTGACGTTGCCTCTGCGCACCGGCGTGGAGCAGTTGGTCACGATGTGCTGGTGTCGCCTTCTGCACATTTCTCATGCTTGGGCTTCATTGAGATTCTTAGATCTGTGCGTTTACTGATCTCAGAACATTTGTCTAATTTTTTCTTCGTGTTTTCTGTACCCCCTTCTGCCTCCCCTCCTTCCGGAACTGAGTCACATGTGTGTCAGGCTGACAGACTTGTCTAACAGTGCACTGATTTGCTGGGTTTTCTTTTTCCCCCATCTCTTTCCTGTGTGTTTCATTTTGAATAGTTTCTGTTATTGTATCCTTAAGATCACTCATCTTTTTTCTATTCTAGATCTTTTTGTGTGGTGGTTGATGACTTCAAGTGTGTACCTAAACTCTTCATGTCTCTATGTGACCATCGGGTATGTTCTCTGACCCTTTCTGGCAGTTCTTGCCCAGTGTTGAGCAGCGTGTGTGCTCTTATCTGCCCTCCGCTGACGCTCAGGGGACCCTCTGCAGCTCTCTGGCCTCTGCACCCTCCTGGCCACCGCCCGGCCACCTTAGTTTCCCGAGCTCTCTGTTCAGGGGGTCTGCAGGCTCTGCCTCGGCTCCTTCTTTCCACACTGCTGCCTGGACGCTGTCGGGACCGCAGCCTGGAGCACTCATGGGGTTCACCTCATAGGTCTCCTGTCTCTCAGAAACCACTGCCCTTCCTTGCCTAATGTCCAGGGTCTTGAACATGGTATTTGGTGTATTTTGTCTGGTGTGCTACTATGTTAGTAAAGAGGGTAAATCCGGCAGCTCTTACTCCGTCTCACCCAGAAATGAAAGTCTGACCCTATATTTAAATCACAGAATGCCCATTCTTAAACACCGGTCCTTTCTATGGTCCCCTTCCAAAATAGAGGTGTTTGCAGTGTAGCCCTGATTGTGCGCCTGGTCATCTGAGCCAGCCGGTCGTCCAGGGCTGGTTTTGGGTGGAAGTTGGAATGACATCTCCAGGTCTTGGTCTGCGTTCCCTGGACAGCAGAGACTGAGGGGAGAAGATAAAGCGCTTTCCTCGGGAAGTGTGAGCTCCGAGCGGCCGGGTGGATGGAAGGGGAAGTCTGACGGGAAAGGTGGCTTGGACTGCAGGAGAAGCCGCCGCACGGCTGTGCCCACAGAGGGCTGCTCCTCCCCCGCGAGCCCTGACTGGGGGCCTGCGGGCTGTGTGGCACACCAGAACTGTGCTGTCCGCGGCCCGTCTGCTGTGGCCGGCCGGGGAGCTTGTGTATGGGGACCCACAGCCCTGTGATGGAGGGCACGTGACTGGGGTGTCCGGTTGAGCCCTGCCGCCATGCCGTCCCAGGGAGGCTGGCCACACACGTCGCATTTCCTGTCTCAGCAAGATCAGCATTGGTTTAAAGCCTTTAAAAAAACAGATTCTGGCCCTGTCTTCCTGATTCTTTTTGTGCTGGGATAGAGCCGTAGGCAGGCCATGTGTCTCACTGCCGATGGCCCACGGGCTGCGGTTCCCCTTAATCTGGTCGTCTCTGGCCTCTCGGGTGGATGGACTGCGGCTTCTCATGGCCCTTCGCTTACTGACAGGACGGGGTTTTATCAAAATCTAACCAAAAGCTGTGAGTGATACACCACCCAGAACCTTTAAAATTGTGTTTAATCTCGACAAATGGAAAAAGAAGCCAGTGCCACAGGTACCAGGGGCCGCGTGAGCCGTGCGGGCTGCGGGACGGTGCCAGCGCCCTGTGCGACCGCCTGCTTCGCGAGAACGGGAGCTCGTCCCCGCGCTGAAGTTCAGGGACTGTCCGAGCAAGTGGGGTTTCTTTGTAGGAAGGCAATTTTGTTGAATCGATTTGTAATTTCTGTTGATTTTCCTGTGTTTCAAGTGGCTTCTTGAACGGTGCGGTGAGTCGGCGGGGTGGTGGGCCACGCGCGGCTCCCCGGCGGTCACTGCCGCTCCGTTGCGTGGCTCCCTGTAGCGTTTCCAGGCGATCAAGTAAGAAACGTCTCTAGCCGGCATGACCTGGTTTGCCTGGTATTTTCAACGCTTCCGTGGGACATTGCGTGTACACGCAGCCGTTGCACGCCTGGTGTGCCTCCGTCAGACACCTGGCCCTGTGGCACCGACGCGTGGTCAGGAATGCTCACACACACTCTTCAGAATAGCCAAGTGCTAGAACAACAACAGAGTGAGGAATCCTCCAGTGGCCTGTCCCCCAGCAGGGTCCCGGGTGCAAAGGGGGGCAGGCGGCAGCTCTGTCGCGGGGTGTGTGACTCACACACGTGACCTCGAGCGAAGGGTGCGGCGGACGGGAGTTTGTGTGTGTGAATGGCCCCACAGAGGTAAGGCTCCCAGCGGGCAGCCCCGGCCAGCGTGCTGGGGTCAGTGCCATGACCCGCGTGGGGCAGGACCGGTTGTGAGGCAGGAGAGCCCCCAGACACGTGGGCCCTGGCCGGTGACCGGCTGCTGGGACGCTGGTGACGGGTGTGCGCCCTTTGTGAACAGTCCTGAGGCCGTGCCCTCGTGGTCTGTGAGAGGTCAGTGAAGAGGCCTCTAGGAAGGAGAAGCGCTCACTGCCCAGGGGCCGGCACGAGAGAGTGGCGACCACAATCCTGACTTCTTCCTCAGAAGCGGGTCACAAGGCGGCCCCCGGGGCGTTGCACGGGCTGCGGGAGGAGCTTTCCAGGCACGCGGTCGGCTCGAGCTGGCACCGGCCGTGGCCAGCCTTGCGGAGAGGAGCAGAGGAGCCTGCAGGAGAGGGCCGGGGCTCCCGGCGGCCTGAGTGCAGCCACGGGAGTACTCAGCCTCCCGGCTGAGGGCCGTCGGGCATGGCAGCCGTCCCAGACACGGGTGACTCATAAGGAGGACTTTTCACCCGGCTCTGACACCGGGGGCTGCTTTGCTTGAAGAACTGGGGCTTCTCCACGATGAAGCTTTCCTGCTGGCCCACCTGTGGTGTCGGCTCTCTGTCCAGGGTGGGGGGCTCACAGTGGCGCAGAGCAGAAATGGAGCGAAGGACCTGGCGTGGGAGCCCCGCGGAGCTCGCAAGAAACCGTTCTGCGCTGCTTAAGTCTGCTTCCGCGCGCCTCGGGTACATGCGCGCAAGGGGGTAGCCTGGCCGTGCCCCGCCGCTGGCGTGTGGGGCGCTCGGGGCGTGAGCGTGAGGGCCGCCCCCACCCGCACAACCTTCGGGACCGACTCAGCCCCAGAAGGGGCTCGTGCGCCCGCGCTTGGAGCTGTTGATCCCGAGGGCGCTCAGAGGTGCTGTGAGGTCCGACAGGCTCTGGTGTCTGCGGGCCCGGCCCACCTCCCGAGCACCGTCAAGGCCGCTCCTGGGCGGCAGCAGGTGGCACTGGGCAGGGGTAAGTGCGCCTGGGCCGCACACACCGCTGGGCGCGCCCTGGGCTCCTGGTCACCCGTGTCTCTCTGCTCCAGGCATCAGCAACGCGGAAGCGCGGCAGCCGGGGAAGGCGCCCAACTTTAGCGTCAACTGGACGGTGGGCGACGCGGCCCTCGAGGTCATCAACGCCACGACAGGGAAGGACGAGCTGGGCCGTGCGTCCCGCCTGTGTAAGCACGCCTTGTACTGTCGCTGGATGCGTGTGCACGGCAAGGTACCGGCCCCTCCTTCCTGCAGCGCCCCCCCCCCCCGCAGCCGCCCCCCCGACGCCCCGCGCTGCCCGCACAGCCACTCCCCAGCCTTCCGGGGTCTTCTCCTCCAGCCCGAGTGTGTGGCCCCGGATCCCCCCAGTACAGCCCCCTCCGCAGCTCCTCCCAGCCCGCCCCGCACCCCCCGGACGCCTCTCCCTGGCCCCACCCGGAGGAGGGGAGCCAGGGCTCCTGAAGCCCTTAGAAGGCTCTGGGCCTCTTTCCTGCTGGAGGGCGGAGTCCGTTTCCCCAGATAAATCCTCCTCTGGTCGACGGGCATTTTCCTGGTTCCCCTTCGTCGGTCGTGGCGGGTGTTTGTTGCAAAGCAGGTGGTGCCCTTGGCATGGCCGTGTGCACAGAAGCCACCAGGTTCGGGCCCTGGTCCTACAGGGCGGGCGTCTGGGCTGGGGGACTTGCTCCGCACTTATTCTCACGATCTGCACCAACACGAGTCAGGCGGCCGCGGGGGCAGTGCCTCCCAGTCCTCTACGTGACCGGTGGCCGGTCGGTGCTGGGTTGTACATGTCTGAAACCACTCACCTGGGAATGAGAATCAACTCCCTGTGGGTTCAGAAGTGCCTGTTTAGAGCCTGGGGTCCGAAAACGCCCGTTTGGCCTGGACCCTGTGTGGGGAGAGTTCACAGACCGCCCCGGGGCTCACGCTCCGCCCCCGTGATGCAGCCCTCGGAGGCAGGCGCCTTCCGGCAGGTGACGTCCCCCGGAAGCCTGCACGGGACCGAACACCAGATTTGGAATGTCTTACTGAGCTTCGGTCTCTGCTCTGGCTGCTCCCACACTTGTGCCTGTGTTTGAACTCTTCACAGGCTCCCTCCAGCCTGCTGCGCTCCAAGATCACGAAGCCCAACATGTACCACGACTCCAAGCTGGTGGCCAAGGAGTACCAGGCCGCCAAGGCGTGTCTGTTCAAAGCGTTCATCAAGGCGGGGCTGGGCGCCTGGGTGGAGAAGCCCACCGAGCAGGATCAGTTCTCTCTCACGCCCTGACCGGGGGGGCGTGGGGCAGAGGCTGCCCGCGCCGGCGCTGTCTCCGGAGCCTCACGTCCGAACTGGGGGCAGGGGTGTGGGGACGCGGGGTGCTGGGCGTCCAGCGCTGTCTCCGGAGCCTCACGTCCGAACTGGGGGCAGGGGTGTGGGGACGCGGGGTGCTGGGCAGGGAGGGTGTGGGCTCCAGCGTCTCCCTCTACACCACCGTTACCCCTGGAATGACCCAGTGACCACTTTCCATCTCCGTTTACGTCTAGAAGTCGAGTTCTACTGAGTAGGGCTTCCTTAAGTTTAGGAAAATAGAAATTACTTTGTGTGAAATTTTTGAATAAATAATTTATTCAGAGTTAGGAACGTGGTTTATAAAGTAATTAGATCAAGTCACTCTTAGGCCACGTTATTTTAATTGCAGAAGAGCATTTATCTGTGGAGAAGGTGAGGAAGTCGCGGTAGGAGGAGAAGCCTCGCAGCCGTGCCGCGGGCAGGTGCCCCGGATGCCTTGGCGGGTCCTCCCAGCGCAGGAGACCCCGCAGGAGGGGCCCGGCCCTGCGCTCCCCCGAGTCCCCCACGCAGTGACGGCGTGCGCCCGGGGAGCGCAGCCCAGATCCCCGGAACCTTCAGTCCCCTGGAAGCGTCTGCGCTCCTCCTGGAATCACATCATGGAAAACGTGTGTTGGTTTACGTCTCCGTAACCAGAGATGAGACGGGGCAGTGATCCTGGCCGTGCTCGTGAGGTTCTCGACAGTGTTTGACTTTCAGGGACTCGGAGGAAGCCGTAGGGGCCAGTGCACGAAAGTCAGCCTGAAATCCCCCTGCCTGTCTCCGAATCCCACGGATGCGGGTGACTCTCCAGACACCTTCACAGGAAGGAAGTAGAATTAATTAAGTAGATAGAGTCGTTCATAGAAAATGCCAGTAAGGCGTATTTTTAAATTCTTCTTTCCAGCTTTATCAAAGACATGTTTGAGTCAGTATTCAGGCTGGAAGCTGGTGAGGCAGCGTGCCGCGGGCATCGTCCCCACCAGGGTCTGGACGTTGACGGTCACGGCAGGGAAGGGGTGCTGCTGGTGCCCGGGGTGGCCCAGGGGCGCTGCTGCACATCCCCCAGCACCCCCTGGGTGTCCCTGGGCTGGGCCAGCAGACAGTCAGGAGTGCGGGCAAGGGTCCTGGGGCACCTGGACCTGAGCTCAGAGATTTGCACCAATTGCCTTGTTGCTTCCACTCAGGATCAGACAGGAGCCCCGGGGAGCGTCCTGCCCCTGCTGGATCAGGGCCGTTTACACGGAAGTGGGCAGGGGCTGCTGTGGAGGCTGTAGGCAGAGCCGGGAGACCCCACCTCCCCTTGCCAGACTATGAAAACGCAGAACAGGAGCAGGGCGGCCACGGTCCCCTCCGCCCGGGCCCCGCGTGCTCAGAGCAGGAGACTGGGACCAGAAGCGTCGTGCCTGCCCCTGTTGCCAGCGGTTCCTGGGGGGCAGGGGTGGGGCTGGTGTGCTGCAGGGACCGGGGGTGTGGCTCGGCTCAGGGGTCGCGGCCTTCTCCGCTGTAGCAGGAAGGGTGTCAGCTGGTGTCGCCGCCCTCCCCAAGCAGGTGCTGCCGCGCACAGAACATCCGAGAGCTGCGTTTTTATTCTCTCGATAAATGGTATTTTTTCTAATGGGGATTGGGAGATGGACTTAGTTTTTAAAAAAATACGTGGATTTTGATGAAAAGTTCAGTGGAAATATATTGCATCATACATACAAACCCCACCCAGTATGTCCGACTTCCTCCCTTCCGCTAACCGCTGAGGCGAGCGCGGCGTCCCCGCTCCGAGTGCGCGACTGTCCTGTGCGCGTGTCCAGGCCCGCAGGTGGTCGGGAGGGAGGAACAGAGCCCCGTCCGCCCGGGACCGGCGGGAGCCGAACAGAAGCGG
Organism: Mustela erminea; assembly: GCF_009829155.1. Taxonomy (NCBI): domain Eukaryota; kingdom Metazoa; phylum Chordata; class Mammalia; order Carnivora; family Mustelidae; genus Mustela; species Mustela erminea. The sequence continues at coordinate 219,156,704 of NC_045614.1, forward strand.
AGGCGTGAACTCCTCCAGGCGCCGGGTCTGGAGACTCGGCCCTTGAAAGGGTCCCTTCCGAGGCTCAGGGTGCACCACCCCGTCTCCCCAGGCGTCACTTGGCATACCGTGCCCTTAGTCAGGATTCTAGAGACTTAGACAAATTGACACAGCCAAGAACTTGGGTGTTTGAGAAAAATCTTCAATTTTGAGGACATTTTGACCAGGGGGTTGGAGGGTTCTCTTCTGTTTTGTTCGCTAAGCCTATTCATTCCAGGAAGACACCGGCCGCGGGCCACTATCCTGCTAGAGGAAGGCCTGAGTCACAGCGGTGTCCCCGGCGGGGCTCGTCCCGCGTCCGGGGTCAGCCCAGGCCGGGCGTGTCCTCTTCGCGGGTCAGATGCCACACAGCGCAATTCTGATTCTAAATCAGAGTGTGCTTGACTCATTTAGTCAGAAACAGTTACTTTATTTTAAAACGTACAAGCCAGCATCTCACCCGGCACTCACTTCCCTGGGGTGTGTTTATTCCCGTGATCCCCTGCTGCCCAGACGACGGGACCGCCGCTTTCCTCGTGACAAGTGTTTCCCGTGCTTTGTGCCGTGACGCCGGGGCGAGGCCGCTCGCAGGCAGACCCCGGGGTGGCTCAGTGAGCGCTGTGGGCGAGGGCTGCACGCCCCTCCGCTTTTTCTCAAGACACAAATATCAGATGTTTTTTATTTCTGAAACATTTTACACCAAAATACAGGGTCTACCCCAACCGTAAATTCGTTCTAGCAAGAGAAGTAACATCGGCTGGTTTTCCCATCCCTAAAATCTACGAAGCTAGAGTCTCTCAAAAGATTCCTCGTTATCAGCCCCCACCTATGTAAGCGGGAAGGGCAGAGTATTTGTGACCATGCGCGTGTCCAGTGTTGTCTGTCCTTGTCCCCTGGCGTGTTCTGTGACCCCCTCTCCAGCCACGCGGCCAGTCACGTCCTTGGGGCCGGTGAGGCCAGGGTCTGGCTCGATCCAGACGCGACGCTGTCCTCTAGAGCCGCTGTGCACTCGCTCACGATGCAGGGATGACCCCCGAGCCCCAAGAACATGTAGCTCGGCCCCGCCGTGGGCTGACGGGACATCAGGAGCCGACGCCCGTCCTTCCGGATGCCACCACCAGTGTTAAAGGCCGTCTGTGGAATGTGTGTCGAGTGAGCCTGGAAGCAGTTCGCTTCTCCAGATATTGGGCGATGTGCTTTTATTTTGTTTTATTTTAGAATTGGGACACTTTTCTATGAATGTAATTCAGCCAAGAGCCCTGTCACTAAGACCCAGGCCTCGGTGTCCTCTGTACGTACACTGCTGTATATGCCACCCGTGCAACCCGCATGAGCTTGCCCTCGCACCGAGACCAGCCGGAACCAAGCATGAGACGCTGTCCTGTAGACAAAGGACTGGAGATGTTCTCAATAAAAGACACAGTGTTCCACCGCTGCCGTGTGGCTGGCTTTTCTCTCCTTCCTAGTTCTCCCCCGGGTCCCTCGCAGTCTGTCTGATGAGTACGATTGGGAGGGGTGCGTAAGCACCGGCTGAGAGCCGCCCACTGGTCTTGTCCCCTGTGCGCTGCCCCAGCGCTCAGCACATTTACCCAACTCAGGACAGTTCCTCTGAGCCCCTGGGACCCGTGGGCTTCCTGAGCGCGCGTCACGCCCACTCCCACGTGGAAGTTGTGTAGAGGACCGTGAAACGGCGGCCCCCGGGCGAGATCCCACGGGTAAGAAGGGAAGACGATGTAGTCCCCGCTGACCTGCCGGGCCGTGTGAGGGCGGCACGAGCGGGAAGACAGCGTGGACGCCCGTGGGCCGCCGGGCGGGGGGACTGGGCGGCAGCAGGTGCAGGGAGACGGCCCGGCTGCTAAGTTACGGTGGGGGACTTGACTATTCAGGGCTCCCGTTTCTGCAGGACGTTCAGAATAAACCGGTGAAACCGGCTGCAGACACCGATTACCAGAGATTGGTAATTAACAAATTAGGGAGCAGGTAATTAACGAGTGCTCCAAACCCACCGTTTGCTAATTGCACTGTTTTACCACCGTTTGCATTTAGGGCTAAAGAAATGCCGACGCTTTCCGTACACGCGTACGTGGGGCAGCCCCGTCCCCTGTGAAGGACGGAGGATTTGGCGTGATTTTAATTCAGTTTTACTTTTTAAAGCCCATTTGTCTGATGTTCCTACAATTCAGAGAAAAATAACCAGGAAAATGTTTTTAAAAGTAGAAATCCCCACACAAATAAAACGCACTGTTGGGTGCCTGGGTGGCTCAGTGGGTTAAGCCGCTGCCTTCGGCTCAGGTCATGATCCCAGGGTCCTGGGATCGAGTCCCGCATCGGGCTCTCTGCTCGCCAGGGAGCCTGCTTCTCTCTCTCTCTCTCTGCCTGCCTCTCTGCCTACTTGTGATCTCTGTCAAATAAATAAATAAAATCTTTAAAAAAAAAAAAAAACGCACTGTTGCCAAGTAATTTGCTCTGTTTTGCATCGATTTGATTCTGTTATTTTCCTACAATAAAAGCAACATTAAACGTGTGGGGCTCCTGGGGGGCTCAGCTGGGTGAGTCTGACGCGGCATCTGTGCAGGTCGCGAGCTCAGGGTCCTGGGATCGAGCTCAGCAGGGGGCCTGCCTGCGAGTCTCTGTCTCTCCCTCCCCCTCCAACAAATCAATCTTTTAAAAAAGTTAAATAAAATGAAAATATGTCACCTAAAAAGACACACAAAGCTTCTGAGAAAGGACGGGGCCGGCTCACGGCGGCGGAGGGGAGGCTGCTGGCTGTGCCGCGGCGCGCCCCTGATGGCCGTGAGCCTGGGGACCCGTCCGCGTGTCCCCGCCCGCCCAGGTGCTGGTACCGTGGCCGCCGCGCAGGCCACCCCGCAGGCCGAGCTTCCCCGGGGGAAGGACGCTGGAAGTGCCGGCCTGCAGCCCCCACGGGCAGGGAAGGGGTGAGGGAAGGGGGTGGTCAGCGGAGCCGGATGCTGGCTCCGGGCGGCCGCGCTGGAGGAGGAGCAGTTATTTAATAAGCTTTCATATTAGTGACATAATTAAATGTTTAAATAATTAAAACGAATATTTAGTAGGAGCAGAGGCAACTATCCAGCGAGCTCGCAGGCCGGAAGCTGTGCCAGGAAGAGCCGGAATCCGGAGCGGAGCTGGGTCAGCCGCTTGCTGGGCCCACAACCCCCCACGGAGAGCCCATGCCCGCCCCCCGCGTCCCCGCATCGCAGTGCCCAAGCCCCGTGGGCACCTGCAGGCGCCGCGCACCCCCCCATGACCCTGTGGGCAGCGTGGGTCCCACAACAGCAGAGCAGCCCCGAAGCCCTGCCTGCGGCCACCCTGCGCGGCCCTGCACACCGAGGCTCAGCGGAGACCCCAGCCGGCCACTCCATGGGGTGCACAGAGCTGTTGCGGTTCAGCTTTTGGGCTGGGCTACGACCACGGGTGCTCACACGCCGTGGGTTGGGGGTCGTGGGCACGTCCCCTGCAGCAGTCAGGGCCGTGCAAAGGCCCTGTGCCCTGTGGGGGGCCCCGTGCTTCCCCGCCTGCCTGATTCCACCTGCAGGGCCACCGCGTCCTGCGGGCTCTGGCGTGCCCCGAGTCTGGGCCCTCTTCCTGGGGCTTCCACCTCTTCTCCCCCTCAGCACGCCGGGGTCACACCGAGCTCCGGAACACAGTCAGAGCAGGCGGCAAACCCCCTCGGGGAGACGAGATGTCTGAAAAGCACAACCAGGAATATCCAAATGGTCGGTACTGGGTTAGACTCGGTAAGGACGCGTTCCCATGTTTCAGAGCAGACCCCAGATTTTAAAGTGAACTTGGTAAAAGTTGTAAGAACGGACAAGAAAACAAGAATCGGAAACCACGAGCTGACGAGCGGGTGGAGTTGGCCAGCACGATGCAAGGGACAAAGACAAGGACGTCCCGAGACGTTTGGGGGCTGATGGCAACTGCCACACCCGGCCGACGGGGTCACCCGGCCACACACTGACCTCCCCACGCAGGCGAGGGTCACAGCCGAGCTGCAGCAGGTGACCTGGCTGGGACTTCCTTGCTTTAAGAGTTTATTTGTTTACTTGGCAGAGAGAGAGCGGGAGAGAGCGCGCACAAGCAGGGGGAGGGGCGGGGGGAGCAGAGCCCTGGCTGAGCAGGGAGCCCGATGCGGGACTCCGCCCGAGGACCTCCGATCGTGCGTGACCTGAGCCAGAGGCAGATGCGTAACTGACTGAGCCACCCAGGCGCCCCGAACAAAGACTTTTTAAAAATTCCATTTTTATGATATTCTAAGGGCTCATGGATTTGTTTTTACACAAACACAGGTAATACACACAGAAAAAATAAAACGCCAGCGAATGTAAATTCCCCAAGTTTAAAAAAAATTAAGGGAACTATCAGGAAGGGTTTTTTGTTTGTTTAAGTCATCTCTACACCCAACATGGGGCTCGAACACATGCCCCCACAGCAACAGAACCTTCCCGGTTCATAAACGGGGCCACCGACAGCGTCTCCCGAAGTGCGTACTCACGCTCCACCGTCCCCGGAACGTCCAGCTCCCCGCGTGCTCTCTTCCTAACGCTTACGCTGCTCCATCCGTGCCCGGGACACGGGGACAGCGGGCGGCCAGAGGCGCGCGTTTGCTCGCGGCCGTCCTGCCACTCGCCCAAGCCTCCCGGGACGTAGGCCCTGGAAGAGCACGAACCGCTACAGGCTCGCGGCCCCAGAGCCTTCCCACGAGGACCCGCACCGACGGCGGCTTGTGCGAGATGCCCAGGCGAGACCCGGGATCCCCGGACCCGCACAAGAGCGTCCGGGGGGACAGTGCTCCGTGCGGGGTCCCGCGGCCGGCAGCTCGCCGCGCGCCAACGGCCAGACTAACTCGCTCGTAGCCGCGTGTGCGCGTCTCCCTCTCATCAAACACGAAGGAGACGCAGATCCTGATGCGCCATAGAAGTGGCGAAGGAAGGACGTTTCAGGGATGGTTTTACATGCAGTTGGCGGCGGTGCAGTACTCAGCAAACACGGACACTCGATCTACCCTCCCCTCAGCGCTGGGTCACCTGGCACTGGCCTACGCATTTACTTAAATCGTGGATTTCGCACAAAGGCAAGCAGCGTGCAGCACTTTTTCTCTCCGTGGCCTGTTGTAACGTGGGTTTTGTGCCGCTGTTACCGCCTCCGGGAACTTGCTTCACAGCGTGTCTTCTACAGTTTCATTGCTCAGTGGTTTTCTTGGGGAATATCCTGGGGAATTACTGCAGCTGAAAAAGTGGGTCAGACCTTTCTTGACAGAAAATCAGTCTAGTTGGGTTCGATGGTTTGACGAGAAGAGTGAGATCCCAGGCAGCTCGCGGCCGTGAGAGAGCGAGCTCCGTCGGCGGCTCCGAGTTTGGGTGAGAGCGCGTGAAGAGGACAGAACGACAGAGGCTTTTATTTTGAGACGTCGAGTTGGCATCAAGGCCATGAAATCAGCACTTGGACGTCCGCAGCCCCCGTGGCACGTCCAGGAGGAAGGAACTCGGTAGTACTCGGGGGCCACGGGCCAACGACAGTCCCTTGATGTGTGGGCAGAGCTGCCCGTGCCCCGGGACTAACAGCGACAGACAGCGACGCTTTCACGGGCCGGGGTGTTCACACCCTTTGCTTTCCAAACACCGTGACAAAAGCCTCGTCGGACCGACAGGTGGTAAATTATTACGTAATTTCTGCGAACGACTTTTCCAGACGACCTTCTGACTCCGGAAGTGTTACGTGGGGGCAGACGGTGGAGACGGGAGGTGGACGGTTCACGGGGGGCGGGGGGGCGGGGGGGATATTAAACGTGGGTCCTGGGTCCTGGCCATCACCTGTTGAGGGTCTCGCTGTCTCTGGGGTGTTCGGGCAGTAGAGGCAACGGGGGCGACCTCCTGTCACCGTGGCTGCCGCCGCCTGGACTCTGGCTGCTCCGTCCATGCGTCCCCAGGAAGCTGAGGGCCTAGGAGGGTAGGGAGGGGCCCTCATGACGCAGCACGGTTGGGGACCGCAGTGAGGGCCAGCTGGCTGGGGCAGGGTGGAAGCAGCCGTGGGGAGGGCCCCTGCCTGCAGCCGGTTCGTGCACAGGAGTGTCGGCGGGCAGGGGCCGGGGTGGGGGGGGAAGGCCTGGTCCTGCCTGTTCGGGGACACGCACAGATGACATCACTACCCATCCCCCGCAGGCTCGTCCATGGCACAGCGAGGCCGAGGGGACGTGGAGCCGTCCTGGTTTGTCCTGAAAAGACCTTTTTGTAGAAACAGAACCCCGAGTCTGTGACGGGCTGTTTCACGAATGTCGAGGCCTCACCGTTACCTCATGTGGCTCGAGGGCCCTGGCCGGCCGGCTGCGGGCACAGATGGCTCTGGAGCCCAGAGGAGTGTGCGTCAGGCCCGACCCCCGTTAGCACCTGGCTAGGGAGCCCACAGCCCGGCTCCAGCCGGCCCCTCCCTGCGGCCTCGGCCTGGGATCCGCACAGGGCGCCTTTCTGGCCGGCCTCCTCCCCGCCCAGCCAGTGCTCCGTCCTGCAGGTCCTGCTCCGGTCGGCCGTCCGTTGGGCTCAGGAGCCGGGCTCGGGCACAGGACTGACGGGCAGGCCGACCACGGGGGCTGAAGGGTGCCTCTGGGGACGCGCAGCTGCCCATGCTGGGAGAGCTCCTGAGAATGTTCCGGGCCTCAGGGCAGAAGACACTGCTGTGCAGAATGAGCAGCCCTCTGTCACCACAAGCAGCGGGACGTTTATCTCCAGTGAGCCTGAATCTCCACTTGCCTCGTATTTTCTGGGAGGTCGGGACATGGGCCCCAGGTCACAGCTGTCGGCTCCAAAAAAGGAGAGCGAAGGCCACCAGAGCCACAGGCCAGCACCAGAAGAAAGCCCCGAAGCCAGCAGCCTGGGCCACGTGCCCAAGGGTCTGAGCCCTGCAGTGACCGGTCGTCACCTCCAAATCCCCTGCGCCCTTGGCTCACTCTGTGAGCTCGTGAACTCCTGTTGCACAGCAGATCACCCCCAAAACTTGGCAGCCACGCCAGCCTTTGTCCTCCAGAATTTGTGGGTGGGGACCTGAGTGTCCCCTGGGCCAGGGCTGCGTCACCTTGGTGTCCCCTGAGCTGGAGCTGATTTCAGGCTCTCTCAGTGGGTGTCGGAGGAATTCCGGGCCTCGGCAGGACGCTGCGCCGGCTGTCCCACCACGGGGGCCTCTCAGGGGTGACTGCGGGCGGCTCCTGGGTGAGCAGGGGAGAAGCGGGGGGGGGGGCGGGGAGAAAGTTTGTGACAAGTCTGGTGGAGCTGGCCGTCCCCTCGGCAGGGCTGGAGCCTGAGGGCAGGTGTGGGCGGACAGCAGCCCCGGTCTGTGCACCTGCCCTGCTGGTGGGAGCACGGAGGCCCATCCCAAACCGAAGTCTGGCGCAGCCCTGGGACGGGGGCTCCAGGCTTCCCTCCCAAGCAGGGACAGGCCTGTCCCCGCCCTGCCGGGTCCACCTCCCCCCGCAGGTCCCGGCTTTGCCTCTGGAGTGTGCGGACTGGCAGAGATGTAAATCGCGCGGGATACTCAAGGCTGATGCCCTGCGGCGTCCTGAGCGCCCCCCGCAGAGCCAGCCTGGGGCACAGTCCGGTGACATCGGGCAGTCAGCCCGAGACCTGGGCGTGTCCTGAGGTCGCCACAGCAGAGCCCACAGACGGAGGCCTGAAGCCCCAGCACGCAGCCGCGCTCCTGGAGGCCGCGGGGGGACGGCCAAGCTGGGCTCCCGGCGGCCGCGGCGTCTCGGGCCCCTGCCCGGCTGTGGCCCTCTCTGTGGTTCCTCTCCTCCCTGTGGGGCCCCCAGACTGGATGTCCCCCAGGACGATGTCCTCCTGATACCATCACTGAGGCTCACCTGCGAGGACATTTCTCACATGAAGCGACACTCTGTGGTCCCAGGAGGAGGGACAGGAGTTTGGGGAGCGCGGCTCGTCTGCCGTAGCCAGGGGGACAGACCCGGGGACGCCCGTCTGCTGCTGCTGTCACATGAACGTGAACATCGATTTGGACTGAATCCGGCGACAGACACGAGGGGATTTGTCCCCCCACCTGCGGCTCGAGTTCTCCGGAGGCCGTCCCGGCGGCCCTGGGGAGGCCGGGCGGGACCCAGGCCACCACCTGCCACCGGCTGCCTCCCTCCTGGACCCAGGACGCCAGCCCTGGGAGGGTCCCGGAGCCCATCTGTGGCCCATGGCTTTGGGCGGAGCCCGTGTGCTCCTCGCGGCTGGCGACTCGGGGTCCCCGCACCAGGGGACGGCTGCCGGGGCCGTCCAGCCCCTCGCGGACACGTGTCTCTCTCCGTTAGTTTCCGCGGGGAGGGGTGCGCCCGGGTCGGGCCGCTGCGTCCCCAGGAGGTTGTTGGTGAAATGCCCCCGGCTACAGCCTGGTGACTCTCCAACCCCGTGGGACAGGCCACCCAGCGGCCGCCCCAGCGTCCCTCTGCCCTGGGTGGTCCGGCCCCACATGTGGAGACGCCATCTCTGGTCGACGGCTCAGGCGCCTTCCTGAGCACTCTTCACCCCACGGGTCTTGAACTGGAGGTTGTGGAGGTTAGACCAGGCCCCAAACACCAGGTCCCAACCCTGGAACCTGAGAAGGTGACCTTGTGAGGAAAAGGGCCTTGGCAGCCCGAAGCTCAGGTGCAGAAGTGGCTTCTCCCGTGGCTTCTCCAGTGGCTTCCCCCGGGGGCCCTGACGCCTCCAGGGGGCCCTAAAGAGGGAGGCGATGGTGGGGGTGGGGTCAGGCGGGAGCAGGGGACAGGCCGCGTGGCCACCGAGACGGAGCCTGGGGTGAGGGCCGCAGCTCCCGCAGCTGGAGGACGGTCCTTCCCCGGGCCCCGAGGAGCCCGTGGTCGGGAGCAGAGGGCGCGCTCGGGAGGCTGCGGGATGTACCTGAGACGCTGGTCAGTGTTCTGTGGCCCTCTGGTGGCTGTGGGCCCGGGGCATGACCTCTCTCGGGCCAGCTCGTCTGCTCCACGCCGCCTCCTGTCTTGGCTCCCCGTGGGCGGGGCCGTCCTGCTGGGGCAGGTGGGGGTCTCCCTGCCCCCTGGGTTCTGTCCTGCTCTGCTGCTCTCCCCAGCCCTCCGTGGGTGCAGCTCAGTGGGGGCACCGATGTCACTCACCCTTGCGTCCCCAGAGCCAACAGCCGGGCCCCCTTGCTAGAGCCTGAGCGGCTCCCCAGGGTCCTTGCGGGGCCCAGTGAGGGCTGCAGGTGCAGGGCAAGGTCCGGAGTTTCATGGGAAGTGACCTTGGCCCAGGCCTGGGGGCGGGGCTTGGACTCACCGGAGGGAGCTGAGGCTATGGGAGGCCCCGTAGCCCCCTGGGTCTGGGGGAGCACCATGGCCCCTTTTCCCACCTGAACGAGGCAACCTGCCCACCGGCATTTCTAATCTCTGAACGGAGGCCCTGGGCCAAGGCTGGGACCCCAGGTCCCCTTGGCTGGAGCCAGACCCCCCCGGGGTCCCTCAGGGTGGCTTGGACGCCCCCGGGTGAGGGTGTCTCTCGCCTCCTCACCCGTCCACGCAGCCGTCCCCGGGGCTTCCGGGCCTTTCCGTGTGTGGCGCGGGGTCTTTGTAGGTGGTGGGACCCAAACAGGACCGGCACGCGAACATCGCCACGTCCCCAGAGCCAAGAGTGACGTGTTCACGGTCTCCTTCCGGCGGGGCGGTGACGGGACTGGGGCAGGAATCGGGGTGAGGCCGGGCTGCCGAGCGGGGGTGGGGTGGGGGGGTGGGGCCTGGGGCTCGGAGGGCAGGCCGAGGGCAGGGGAGGGTTTGGAACGCCTCTTTCTAGCTGTCCCCCGAATGGAAGGGGCCGAGGGGTCTGCACCCCTTGATGCCCGCTGCGGAAGTTCCGAGCCCGCCTGGAGACAAGGAGGCCGGCTGCGGTCTGGGAGGATCTGAAGTGGTTCAAGGGAGGTTCGGGGGCTTGGGACTGGCCTGGGGTGCGGCGAGGGTTTCGGGGGCTCAAGGGCAGGAGTCCGGACAGTTCCTTCTGCAGGCCACGGGCGGGCTCCACAGGTGTTCAATGAAGCCAGGCCTTGAGGTCCTGCTTCTGTTCCCCCAGCGGCGGGCGGCGGGCACCAGGGGGCCCAGGTCAGAGCGGAGGCCGAGCCAGGGGGCCCCAGGGTGAGGACTGGACAGAGCTGGGAGACGCTGGCTCTGGCTGCGGGGCAGGGGCGCCCAGCACAAGATGGTTCGGAGTCCCGGGGTGAGAGAGAGCTCGGCCACTGGTCCCACAGGTCCCCGTCCTGGGGTCCCCCAGCCACTGTGCCACCAGGGTGGACGGGGCTCGGACTCCAGTGCAAGGCCTGGGATGGCTTGAGAGGGGGGAGGAGCTGCTGGACCGAGGTGCCTGTGAGGAGGTGGTCGGCCCAAGGTTAGAGGTCAGGGTCAAGAGGTTGCCCAGTCTGGAGACGATGGCCGGCAGACACCTACAGCTGCCCAGGGCATGTGGCCTTCCCACCCCCCCACCCCCGCTGTGTCCCTGAGGCCGGTGCTCGCCCCCAGGACGCAGTGGGGAGACGGCCACTGGGCGCCAGTCTGCCAGGGGACGGTGCACCACCATCCCCAGGGGGCCCAGAAGATGCCAGGGGTGAGGCTTCCCTGCTTGGGGGATGGGGTGGGGACAGCAGCATTGGCGTCAGGGGCCGTGTGGGGACCCGGGCTTCGCTCCGCAGCCGGAGCCGTGCTCCCTGCACTGGAGTCTCCGGCGTGAGGTGGGGAGCCATTCAGACCCCCGGGCCCAAGGGCCGGACAGGGCCCGTGTCTGATCAGCCAGTGTCCACAGAGACGGAAGTCCAAGGCTGGCCAGCGGTCAGTGGAGGGGTGTGGACAGCCTCGGGGTCCCAAACAGGGGCGTGGGTGAGCGAGCCCGGCCCGGGCTGCGGCTCGGAGGACAGCGACTGTCACATCTTCTGTGAGTGTCCTCAGCGACGTCAGCCGAGAGCCGCCCACTGCCCGGGGCTGGGGGCCGAGAGGCGGGGCCCCCGGACCAGCAGCGGGGACGACTGTGCAGAGCCCCGACGAGGCTCGGGACCCAGCGCAGACCCGACCGAGGTGGAACAGCAGGTCGAGCCCGGGCGGGAAGCTTGTGCTCTGCCTCCTCAGGAAGCACGGGGGCAGGTGGTGGGAGGTCAGAGAGGAAGAGAAGTGGGCTGGGGGGTCTCTGCAGGGGTGCAGAGCAGGTCCCTGAGAGCAAGGGAACCCGAAGAGCTCTGGTGCCCGAGGCCAGGGCTGTAGGGGGACGGAGGACCAGGAGAGGCTGCGGGACTCCTGGGAAGGGGGGGCTGTGGTGACGTCACCCCACAGGTGCCCGGGGAGGAGGTGGAGGTGGGGCTGGCACCGGACAGGCTCAAAGTCCCTGACAAGGCCTGCGGGGCTGTGAAGCATCAGGGGGTGGGCTGGGGTCAAGCAGTGCATGGGGCCATCACTAGTGTCCCTGCCCTGGGGATATGGGGCTCAGCCACAGAGTGGAGGCAGCATCAGGGCGGGGCAGGAGAAGGAGTGGGGCTGTGCGGGCCTGGCAAGGATGCGTCCAGGCGGGACAGTGGGACCCAGGCCCTCCCCCGCCTACTTGGCTCCTCACCCTGCCGTCTTGGGGTCCCGGGACACCTGGGGTGGGGGCCTGTGTTTCCAAGCTCACTGGGCCGTCCCGGCAGGAGCCCCGGGCAGGACGACAGGGGCCATCTCTGCAGTGCTGGGGGCAAGAAGGGGCCAGTGGGCATTTCCTGGGAGCCGCGGAAAGGTGGCCACTGACCCCCACGCTGTGGTGGACTCAGAGCCTGGCCCAGGGTGCTGACGGAGGGGCTCTGCCGCAAGACCAGGCACCTGCCCGCGGGCGCCGTCTGGGGTGGGGGGCAGGGCCGTGCCGCTCCCGAGCCTTCCTGGTTCTCCGAGCCCTGACGGGCGTCCATGGCCGTCTGCCGGGGGGTCTGCGGACCGGGTTAGAAACATATGTACGCGCATGTACGGTGGGCCCTGGGGAAGCAGAGAGCCTCCTGGTGCCCTGAGCAGACTCAGAGCCTGGGGGGGACGTGGAGGTTCCGGGCGGCCAACCCCCAACAGGGCCCCGGGGACGGCGGTCATCTGAGGATCCAGGGGCTTCGTCCTGTGCCCCGCGGGCCTGGGAGCCTCGTCCTGGGGGAGGGTCAGGTGTGTCCTTGGGGAGCTCTCAGGGTGCCCTGGGGAAGCACTCAGGTGTGTGGCTCCCTGTGTCTCTCCTTCCTGGCACTCGGGCAGGTCGGGGAGGGCCTGCTGTGGCCCAGCTGAGCCTGCCGTGCACGGTCCGAAGCCGCTGTCACCAGCGCCCCTGCGGAGACGCGTGCGCATCTTCTGTCTGGCGTCTCGGCTTCCCTCCCTGCACCTGCAGGCAGACCCGCTCCTCAGCTGGCCGGGGGCGCGACCTCCTGCCGCAAAATCCCGTGTGGGGGCGGCTGGGGCATCTCACACTCCAGGGAGAGACCCACCGCGCGGCGGGAGCACCCATGGCCTGGTCCCAACACGGGTGGCCTGTCCCTAGAGCGGCAGTGAGTGGGCCGCGGCCGGGGGCCCTGGAGAGGCACAGGAGGGTGGGGGCGGCCTCCGGAGGGGCTTGGGCCTGGCCGTCTGCTGGGAGCGTGGTGCCCCCCACCCCGACACCCAGCGCAGAGCCGCGAGTCAGGCAGGGGAGGCTGGATCCGCTCCCTCCGCTCCCGGGCTCAGGGATTAAGACGCAGACGCAGACAGAACGATGAGAAAGAGTGATCTCAGGAGGAAGGAAACGAGGCGTAAGGCACGACCTCTGTCCTGAAGTCCCCCCAGCCTGTTTAGGGGAGTGCGGACAAGGGTTTCCCGGATTACCGTGTGGGACTGTGGGCCGAGTCCTGGGGGCAGAGCGGCTGTGCTCAGGTAGAGGGGGGTGGCTTCCCTCCACAACCTGGCCTGGGAGGGGCTGTACCCACACCTGGGGCTGGGCCCAGGGGTGCCCTAGATCCAGCTGTGCCTGAAGGTGGCCACTCCTGGCCTCTGAGTGGTGCAGTTGTACTTGCTGACTGTGGAGCAGCTTTGGCGGGTCTCTGCCGTCTTGATGGACACACGGCCCCCGGCAGGAGCCCCGTTGGAGAGGGCCAGGCAGAGCTGCCACAGGCCTGGGCCAGCAGCTGTCCCACCTCCTCTGGGAGCTCTTCTGGGCCAGGACCCACCGGACTCACCCAGACCCTGTCTGACACCCGTGCCCACCTCTTCAGGGAGGCCTCGGACCCTTGGTTGGGGAGTCCCTCCGAGCCCTGTGTCCCGCATGGAGATGACGCCTTACTTTCGTGAAATCACCCAAAACCTCAGCGGCATCGACCCCAAGGGGCCCGTGGTCAGAGAGGCGCACAAGCAACAGAAGAAGAATTTCTGAAAGTCTGTCTTGAAATAACACCTTGGATTTCGTATGATTTACCTTTCTTTCTGGTGTGAAGGTCCACAGGACGGTCTGCGGCTTTTCTAGCGCCGGCCACAGAGCGGCGAGTGTCCACGGCCCGTGGCACCGCCTCCGGAACCAGGGCCCACAGAGATGTGCGCAGGCAGGAAGGTGCGGCTGGCCCGGCAGGACGGAGGACATGGTCACTGCGCAGGTCATGCCTCGCGCCTCTGGGGCCGCAGCGCCAACGGCGTCCTCGCTCGTGCGCTCCTCTCCGTGCCCCTCCAGATGCTCCCCGGTCCCCGCAGCAGCTCCAGCACAGGTGAGGACACGAGCCCTTGCATGCCCCCGTGTCCGCACGCGCTGTCCCGCTCTGGCCGCAGGCTGGAACAGGAAAGGTGAAGATCGAGTGTCGCCGTGTTTCTCAGAAGCAGCTGGAGAGGGCGCCGTCCTCCAGGGAAGGGCTTGGCTCTGGGGACGCCTCTTCTCATTCGCTAGGTAGAGCCTCCAGGCCCCAGGAGAAGGGGCGCCCAGCCCGGGCCTCTTGGGGCAACAGTCTAGCTCTGATCACGTCCCCATCGGACGCCCTGGGCTTAGGACTTTGCCCACTGTCCCACCAGGGACCGACGGGCACCTGGTTCTGCTCCTCGTGCTCCCAGCTGGCCAACTGCGGGGGCTCCTTCCGGGCCCCGTCCTGCCAGAGCTGGGACCCTCTCCACAGCTGGAAACCGCAGCACAGTGCTTCCCACCCCAGGCCCTTTGCCACTGGCCTTGGGGCCCCATGACTGTAGGGCTCCTGCCATCCTGTCCGGCACCGTGCCGTGCCCCGGCACCACTGTACTGGGCTGGAACCTGCTTTGTGTTTCTCCAACAAGCCAGACTTGAGCTGACCTCAGGGCCTTTGCACGGGCGCCTTCTCCTCTGGTGCTCTCCCACCCGCTGGGGCCCAGCTCTCTCCTGTCAGGCGGACCTCCCGGTGCAGGTGCCTCAGTCCCCCTGCGGGAGTCCTCACGGACCTTAGATCCGTGGCCTCCAAGCACATTTTGCACGCAGCCCTAGAGTCAGGGTGGTCCTGCTCCCCTGAATGCTGGTCCCTGACCACCCGTCCAAGGACGGCTCTCACCGGCCCCATCTCCAGCACAGAGGACCCCGAGCTCTCGATTCCGTTGAACGGCATTCTTGTGTGTCCACCCCAGGGAACGCTGCTCCTGGCGGCTGTCCCAGCCCCTGCCCGGCGTCCGGGCTGCTCCAGTGCGCAGGGTCACGGCGGGGCTGGTGCGCCCAGAGGGCATCTCAGGCTGAACACGGTGCGTGCCGTCCGCATGCAAATGTGTGCCGGCTTTACACAGTAGCCCCTCTTTGAGTCGGCACACACGCCACCCAGACGCGGGCCCCGCCCACAGAAGCCGCGTGGACTGGAATGTTCCGTCAGTATGCTGCTAATTAAATGACGCTAACGCCCCGAACATGAAGGGGTTGATGGCCACTGGGGGAGCAAAGCCAACCCCCAAAGGCTACGGATGGCGCGATTCACTTCCGTTGACCTCACAAGGTGACAGATGGCAGCGGCGGGGACTGGGGGGTGGCCGCCGGGCGTGGACGGGGGCAGCAGAGGGGAGCCAGGAGGGGGCCCTTGAGAAGGGACTGTCTCGACTGTGGAGACTCACATGTGCACACACACGTGAAGACACGCACTGACACACACCCACGCCACACGTGGACAGGCGCACACACAGACACACACGGGCGCACATGGGCACACACACATGGCAGTGCAGGGGGCGGCCTGGGACCCATCACCGCGGGCGGCCGAGCCGGGCAGGGCGTCCGCAGGGGGCACACGGGCTGGAGCTGTTACTGGACCCCGTGGGCGTCTACGGCGGTCTGGAAAACAGGGAGCTGAAACCACATCTTGTGGCCGCGTCTGCATGTGGTGGCCACGCCTGACCTGCCCTTGGCCGTTCAAAGGCTGCTTGCCACTCATGTCCCTGATGGTGTCTTCAGGGACATGCTCGGGCCCACGGGATAAGGCATCCGAGGGAACAGTGCCCCCGACGGGAGGGGCGGGACGGTGAGGTGGGGTGGGGGGCGCGGCCGCAGGACCGTGACACTCTGCTCTGCTGAGGGTCCTCCTGAGCCCAGGCCAGGGCGGGGGGCTCTGTCTGCACTCGGGTCGCCGGCAGCGGTCCTGGCCAGCGTCCCACTCGGGCCACGCAGACCTTCCGGGCAGCGCGTGGCTTCACTCTGGAGAGCGCGGCGGAAACCCTGTGACGGGAACACTCCACAGCAGGGTCAGGGACGTCGCAAGGCTCACCCACGGGCTCTGACCGCGGCTCCTGCTTTGCCCACCAGGGAGCTCCCGACGGTTTACTGTGTCGCGCACACTTGAGCCTGTAGCCAGCAGGGGCGACCCTGCTGCCGAGGTGAGCCGGGCTCCCCAGGCTGAGCAGAGGGGAGAGGGTGAGGGCACCCGGCGGCCGGATGAGGGGCACACAGACCGCGGCTCCTGCCCACGGACGCTGGCGGCCCCAGGGCCCGGGTCCAAGGGAGGCCCGGTTCAGGGAGGTGCCGTGTCCCCAGCGCCAAATGCTCCGGTGGGTACAGGGTTTCCCCAGGTCGCATGCCTGAGCCCCAGCCTGGGGGGCCAAGGTTGGGGGGCGAGGTCGCTCAGGAGAGTCGGTGGGGGGTACACACGAGGTGCACTGACCAGGCGCTCTGTCAGGGAGGCACGACCCGCAGGGAGGAGGGTTGCAGAGGCCGGGCCTGGGTCAGGCTTCCGGTCCCACAGTGGCCTTGGCAATTTATTTTGCCCTGAGTGGCCTCAGTTTCCCCATCTGTAAATGGGGGAGAAGGGGCCAGCGAGCAGACATACTCCACGGTCCACACTGTTCTGCCCCTCTCCACAGCCAGCCTGTCCTGCTGGGGCGGGGGGAAAGTGTGACAGGCTGCGGCAGGCTGTGGCAGGTCAGCCCCCGGCCCGGATCACGGCGGGGTGTGCAGAGTCAGGCCGGAGGCTGCCAGGAGTCAGGGTCTGTGGCCGGCGGGGGGCGGGCATGCCTGGGTCGCCAGGGGACCTGGCCCCTCTACGCTCGCTCAGTGCCCAGCCCACGGTCAGAGTCGACCCCGCGTCCCCAGCCCTTCCAGCACAGCTCCGAGGTGTGGCTCTGAGGTGCCCGGAAGCTTACGGTTCTCCAGACTGGGGTCGGAGGCAAGGTCAGCCAGATTCCCCAGGCCCAGCAGTAGCCTCTTCAAGTGCCCTGCCCGCTGCGGTGCCCAGCACCCCACCAGCGCAGGGAGGGCAGCCGTGGTCCCCCCGCCCATGGCCCCTTGGACCCTCAGCGACGGCCCCCCGCGCCCAGGGCCCCAGTGGGGAGTTGGATGTGCCGCAGGAAACCGCTGACCTGCTCAAAGGGAACAGTCTTCGGGAGCGGGAGGCCCAGGCATCACAAGGGGCCCGTTGGCCACCGCACCCCCCTCTCCCACGGAGCGGTGCCGACGCACAGATGCACACGAGTCCGTGAACACAGTCCTCGCCGTGCACCTGCCGTCTGCCCCATGGAGCACCGGCCTGCTGCCCTGGCTGGGATGCTGAGCTGCCCCATCGGGGGCACGGCCAGGCCCAGGGAGGCACCGGGTTTCTGCTGGGCTCCAGGCGTGTGCACGGCTCCAACGCTCCCACCTCTCGCGTGCGGGGCTGTCCCGGCCCGTCTTGGAGGTGGGCGCACAGGTCGGGGGGCAGGACCACAGCAGCTCCGCCGCCCGATGGTCCACCTGCCGGGCTGAGGCCACCAAGGTGGACGGCTCCCGTGCTTCCTCCTGTGCCCGCGCTACCCCTCCCCGCCCCATGTCCTCCCACTGCCTGGCCTGCCCCCAGCCCCGCCGGAGTCCTGCCCTCCCGGACGGCCCCGTCCCATCACCTGGCCGCAGCTGTGGGCCGTCCACCCCCTTCTCTGCTCAGTCCCTCCAGGGGGTCCCGGGAGACGCCTTCCACCGCTCCTCCCACGCTCCTCCTCCCGGGGGCCGGGCCGGGCCGTGGTCACAGCAGCTCCGGCCACACAGCGGCTCAGGGACGTGGGGTCCCAGGGCCGCCCACAGCTGAGCCGCCCGCTAGCACGTATGTGCTGTGGGGAACGGACCCGGCAGGACCGGCCTTCCCGGTACCTGACCTGCTGCTGTCCCCGGGCCCTGCTCTTCCCAACGACAGCCGGGCAGCAGCCGTCCAGCGGCGGTGGGAGACGTGTGCTCGCCGGCCCTGCCACCGCGGTCCCCAGGGGAGGCCACACACGGAGCAGGACAAAGCGTTCGTTCTCCTTCAAACAGAGTGAGGACAAAGTCTGGACTGTTTGTGTCGTTTTCAGCTGGAAAAATTCAAGGGCGTAAGAAGACACTGTTCCGAGAATTCCACTTTTCTAGAAAATGTATTTTATTAATAGCATTTGAAGGTACAAATTAGCAGAGAATAAATACTTCATCATCTCCCCGCACGCCACGGGGACACCACGGGAACCGAGCGCGACTCAGGGCGGGTTTCAAAGCTCGGGAAGAAAACACAGAAGCCGTCCCTGGGTCACCCGGGCAGTCTGTGCGAAGTTGGGGCTCCTGGTCAGAGGGGGTGCGTGGTGGCCACACCTGAGGCCCAGAAGGGGATTCTGGGCAGCGGCACGAGCCCTCCGGAGGCCAGAGTGACCGTCCTGCTCGTCCCCTCGCCCCTCAGCGCACTGCGCCCACCGCGAGGCAGGGCCCGGGGTATCCGACCCCCGATGCCGCCACACTCGCCGTGGCCTGCCCGCAGCGCCTCAGCCAGCCACAGGGTTCCTGTGTGTGGACCTGACAAAGCCCCAAAGCCCTGCTGAGGAACCTTCCGGCGCCCGAGCCGGGGAGCAGAGAGCCCCTCACGGGCCAACACAGGCCTCAGGCCCAGTTCTGCAAGGTGGGGGTTCGCCTTCCCGCTAACACACACGGCGCCTCCCGCGGGTCCAAGTGCAGGATGCGCGGGCCGGCAGGCTGAAACGCAGCAAGCCCGTGGGGATCCGGACGCCCTCCAGGAGCCCGAGCCCCTGCACCTCCTCACATCACACCGGCCCGGCCAGCAGCAGAGCCCCAGGCAGCCCACGGCGGGGGAAACACCGATAACGGGCGTGCGCCGTGGCTCACGTGGCTGTGAGCAGGGACCGTGACCCTGAAGCAATGGTGGGGCAGCCTTGCCTGCCGGCCAGGGCCAACGCGACCCGAGGCCACACGGGTGCTCAGAGGAAGACGAGGCCACGTGTGCGGATGTCCCGGGCGCGGGGCCCACGAGGAGCCGGCGGCTCAGTAGGCCACCCTCCAGTGCGTGGGCTGCTCGCACGCCTCCTCCCGGTCCCCGCAGAACCGGTTGTACGTCGTCCGCGGGTCGAGCCCGAGGATCTCCCTCTCCTCGTGGATCCGAAAAGAGAACGTGGAGACCGAGGTGCCGATGAAGAACCTGCCAAGGAAGCAGGTCACGAGAGCCGCTGCAAGGGGCCTGGCACCCACCGGCCGGACCTCTCACCCCGCAGCCCTGCGGCCAGGCCGGACGCGCGGAGCAGTGGCCACGGGTCCCGCACGGGGGGGTTGAGAACGCGGCCAGCGCCCGGCAGTCTGGGGCTGGGGGGCGGGGTGCCGAGAGCCAGGCTGAGACCTGGGGACAGAGGTGGGGAAGAGGACCCTGTCCCCACAGCCTGTATGCACGGGCTCAGGGGCTCTGGGGACCCTACAGATGCGGAGAAACCAGGCCCCCCACTCGAAGCGTGCTGGCCTCCTCCTGGGCCCGGTCCCCCCGCTCTCCTCTGGGGTGGGCCTGCCTCCCGCGACGACGACACACAGACGGAGACCACAGCTGTGCTCCGCAGGGACACGCGTGACGGGAGGCTGTGGCCGGGCGCAGGGGAGCAGAGTCCCGGGTGGGGTCCCTACGGGGACCGCCGGGACCCAGTCCGCTGGCGGGACCGGGTAGAATGCTACGGGTGGGGAGCACAGCCTTGAGACGAAGCCGGGTGTCAGCCTAGCCCACGCGGGACAAACCGCCACGGAGAGGGACAGACCACGGCAGGGCCGACCGCGGGCAGAGGCACCTGGCGTGCGCGCAGATCCACTGGTCGATGATGGCCACGCCGCCGTCCCTGTACAGCTCCAGCTCCTCCCACGTGGGCTCGAACCTCACCATCTCGGGCAGCAGCCGCCTCAGCTGCTCGTGCTCTGCAGAGCGACGGAGAGACGGTGACCGGGGGCTCCGCGGGCTCCGCGGCTCAGGTCCGAGGCCCCGGCACGAAACCCGGCGCTGCCTCCTGGCCACGCTGCGGGCTCGCGGTGCACCTGGGCCCGCCCGGGATGGGACGAGACGGGGACCGGCAGACGGGGGCCGGCAGAGCCGGAGCCGCGTACCCGTCCTGGTGGCGTCCGTGGCCACGAACACCCTGTCCAGATGGTGGGTCTTCATGAGGCTGCGAATCTTCTTCACGGCCCCATCCAGGCTGGGCACATCCTCTCTGTGGCCCCAGATGAAATCTTTTCTCCTCAGGTGAACCGCGAGGTACGGGCCCCCCAGCGCGGAGCCCAGCGTGACCTGGCAGAGGAGGACGGGGAGCGCTGAGCGTCCAGGCCACCGCCAGCCCTGGGGACACCGCGAGCCCCCTCACGGCAGCGCCCGCCCATGGGCCCATCTAGGGGACTCTTGGGCCGCGAACTGGCGAATCACACAGACCCTCTATCCGAGCGCCATCAGGTAAACACAACTCTGGGGAAAACGTGCAAATTAGATGACCAAAACCACCTATTCCTGCATTTTCCCCAGAGATGCGATCCGAACGCCCCCGTAACCGCCATGGGATCCCGTCGCTGCGCTGGAAGGCGCCCAGGGGACCAGTGCCGGGAGGCTGGCCGGGACGCCTGTGACACTGGAAGCGTCGCCCGCTCGGGACAGCAGCGTGTAACCGGCTGCGGTTACGTGCAAACCCGACCCTCCAGAAGCGACTTCCACGACACCGGCGACCCCGCGTCCGCCGGCGCAATCGTCGCCTTCCTCACTTTCTGCGGCTCCCGCACCTCCGGGCGGACGGCACGGACCGGTCCGCGGCCGCGCTCACTCCCAGAGCGGCGCCTCCAGCTTGCCGAGGGGAAAGGGAGCCGAGCCGTCGCCCGGAGCCTGTGGGGACACACGGGGACCCTCCCGAGGGGCGTCCGCGGCTGCCCAGAGACCAGCTCGGCGACCGTGCGCCGCGGGAGGCGCTACCTTCATCTGGGTCCAGTCCTCCTGGAAGGGGGTCCTGTCGGCCTCGTCCGTGGAGTTCAGGTGCTTGCTTCGGAACTCGTTCCCCACGGCCCGCAGGTGCTTGGCGAACACCATGCTCCGCCGGGTCTGCGGGCCAGAGAGCCGCTGCCGAGCGCCCCGCCCCGCCCCGCTGTGCCCGCCCCGCCCGGGAGCCCCGCAGCCCAGGCCGCCGACCGGCCCCCGGCTGCGACAGGGAACCCGAGGACGCCGCCCCAGCACTCGAGGAGCTCGGACGCGGACGCGCTCCTGAGTCTGCTGGCGACAGCCCAGTGACCAGAACGCAGAATGATCCACCAGGACGGTCCCCACACGCAGGGACAGGCCCCCCACTGAAGGGAGCCACTGTCCTCACCACTAGCTCAGGGCCACGGTGCCCATGAGAGGCGCAGGCCCCGTGGGCAGCGACGACAAGGCCCCTCCGTGCTTCGGGAAGGACCCACTCGGGAGGCCCCCACGTCACGTGTCCAGGGAGCAGGGGTCTCCCGGGTCCTCCCGCCCAGCCGCCCACGGGAGCGCCCCACCCCTCGCTCAGGGCAGACCCCCCAAAGCACGAGCCAGCGGCCACGAGGAGGGGGCATGAAGCCCGACTCTGCAGGCTCCTGCCCGAAGCGCCAGGCACGCGCCCCAGGACGCAGGCGAGCCGGTCACCCACAGCAAGCGGCGGCGTGGGGCCGGAGCTCACGGCAGGCTGCGTTTCTTCCAGCCACCGGCTGCCGCAAGCAACAGCCCCACTGTGAGAGACGCCGACCAGCCGACCACGTGCACCCCGGCGGCTGTGCCCACCCCCCGCCGCACCCCCGCCACGCGGGCCAGCCAGCGCCCCGTCTCAGATGTTCGCAGGCGCGCCGAGCCGTGTGGCGGGACCCGCGGGGCACTCACGTTCCAGTACTCCTTCCCCCCGTAGTGGTCGTGCAGGAGGTTCTCGGCTCTGTCCAGCATCACCGACCTGTTTCGGAACGACACGGAGCGTCTAACGGCCGGTGCGGCTGCCCCAGGTGCGCTGGGAACCGAGCTGAGCGCCTCCCGGGCGCACGCGGGTCCGTGGGGGGACCCCTCGGGGAGGAGGCTCCACACACACTCCCGGGGCGGGCGTGCAAGTTCTCAGCGTCCGGGGACGGGGATCGTCCTCTCCTGTCCCAGCCACTGACCTGGGCAAGGCCCCGGGACGACCCGCACCAGACACAAAACAGACGGGACGAGGTGAACGAGTGAGACGGCCCCGGCAGCCCACGGAGCCGGACCGCGCCGAGGGGGCTCGCAGCAGGAGCGCAGCCGCGGTTCTCTGCGAGGTCGGGGACTCTCGAGACTCGAGCCCGAGGGCAAAACCGCACAGGAGGACGCCTGCATCCCCCCTGCGTGCAGCCACCCGCGAGAACCCAGAGAGCGCTCAACTGCTCCCCTGCAGAGCGAGGCCACGTCAGGCCCCGTCCAGGGCGACCAAACAGCCCGAAGCATCAGAACGGGCAGAGGGGACACACCAGCAGGGGCCATGTCCACTCGGACCTAGAGGACGCGGGGGCACGCATCTGGGAGAGGCGTGTGGCCTCCTACTCTGCCCTCATCCCCATGTCCCGAGTAGGACAGGGTGCCAGGGAGGGGACGGCGCGGACAGGAGGCCGCGGCCACCCCTCTGACCACTCCGAGGAGCCTGAGTGAGAGACCCACCTGCAGAGGCGAGCACAGGTGGGACCTCGGGTGACGCGGCTGGGGGCCACGGCGGGCCACCCCCTCACCCCGTGTCAGCCACCCGGGCAATCACCGGATCCGGTGAATGAGGAGGGTCAGATCGCCGCTCCCTTCCAGTCGGGCCTGAGCCCTCGCTGTCCCCTGCCCCCAGGACTCCACACCTGCCCACCGCCCCCTCGATCAGGGCCCCGGGCTATCCCGGTGTGACTCCGACTCCCCCGCCCACAAGCAGCAGAACGAGACGCCGGCCGCTAAGTTCCCGCCGGCAGTGGCTGCCCTTGCCGCAGGGACCCACGCGTGGGGACAGTCCCGAACCTGGCTCTCCCCAGGGACACGTGCGGCCTCCTCCTCCCTCTCAGCCCCACCTCACTGTGGCCCGAGAATGGGGTGCGGACGAGGTTTACCTCTCCCGTGCTTGCCACACAGGCCACAGCCAAGAGGGATCCCGACGCCGGCAGGACGACAAGCACACAGGCATACGTGTGCACACACGCGCACACGCGCACACACGCGCACACGCACACACACACGCACACACACGCGCACACGCACACACACACGCGCACACGCGCACACACACGCGCACACACGCGCACACGCGCACACGCGCACACACACGCGCACACGCACACACGCACACACACACACGCACACGCGCACACACACGCGCACACGCACACGCACACGCGCACACGCACACACACGCGCACACACACGCGCACACGCGCTGCCTCCCCAGCCGCTGACCAAGCGGAGCCGGCGGCGCTCACCTGGCCGACGTGTTCCTCAGCAGCACCGGGGCCATGACGGAAGCCGAGCCCTGGACGGACAGACACGAGACGTTCAGCGCTCTCGTTTCTTCGTAGCCCCAAAACCAGCCCCTGGAAAACAAGAGCCAGCGCCCCCGTCAGCCTGCGCCCAGCGCGCGACGCCTAAGCCCAGACGCGCACGCGGACGGCTTCACCGCGACACGCCGGCCCCGCTCTCGGGGAAGAGCGACCGCTCGGGACTCCGGCTGGTGACGCTCTCCTGAGATCCTGCGAAGAAACCACGACCCCCATCCGATTCCACGGGGCCGGGGGGCCACTCGGGGAACTCCGGCCGGCAGAGCGTGCAGAGGGGCGGGAACGGGACCCAAACGGGGCCTCTTGGCCAGAGCCCGGCAGTAACGGCCCCAGAACAGCCGCGCCCCGTCAACGACCTCCCGGAGCACGGAGTTTCGAGCACCCAGTCATTCGGATGCTTTGTCCACGGGTGCCGCTGGGGGGACAGCCCGCCGCGGGCAGGTCTCCTGATGGCAAAGGGGTCCGGGCGACCCGACCGCCGCGGCTGCCACAGCGCGGCCCCGCCCAGCCGCACCTGTAGTACTCGTGCTTGTCCGGCGAGTACAGCAGCGGGTCGAGGCACGGCCGCTCGTCCACCTTCTCCTCCCAGGCCCCCTCCTTCCAGCCCTCCGCGTAGCTCTGCAGCACGTACACCTGGTCGATGAAGGGCCCGCCGGACTCTGCAACAGGCCAAGGACGACCGCGTGACGAGAACCAGAACGGACGCGGCACGAGAGCCATCGCTTCCCTGAACGCCACCCTCCTTCCCGCGCACCGCAGAGAGCTCACGGGGGCAGACGCGGGACGCGAGCGGCATCAGGGCACGAGGTCCCAAGCGGCGGAGAGGCGCTGCCTGGGGCGCCGGAGCTCACCGGGCCCTGCTTGTTCTCAGGCGCTCCTCACCTGCCCCGCTTCCAGCCGCCGGGCCTGCCCTCGCCGCCCCGCACTCCCGGTCCTCACGACAGCCACGGGCCCCACACGTGCTGTCCCCCACGCCGCCCCGCCGGCACACGCTCCCTCCCTGCAGGGACCAGCCTCGTGGGGACTGCTCCCTTCAGGGCTGACCCTGACCCCTCGGGAAGCCGTTTAAACCCCAGCACACCTGCCAGCCACAGCCCCCCGCCCCACAGCCCGGTGCCGCTCTCATTTTCTCCAGCCGCTCCTCGCCATCCGGGGCCTCCTCCCGGTCACCTGGCTTCCGCCTCCCCGCTCCCCACAGGAGCCCCAGGAGAGCAGGAGTCCGCTTCCGTCCCGCCACGGCACCCCCTCCCCTCGGAACCTGCCGGCCACGCGCACAGTGTTCACGAAGATGGGTGAGCGGAGCCCGGCCCCGGGTGCAAGTCTGGTGTCTCCTCCACCCTCCCCCTCACTCGGCGGCACCGCGGGTGGCGTCTGGTCCTGGAGCTCCAGAGGCCCCTGTCGCAGGAAGGCCAAGAGGCCTGCTGCCCTGTTGCACGTGTCCCGGCAGCAGGTCCCAGGACAGGCTCCCTTCCTGCCCCCTCTGTAGAGGGAGATGGCTGGGCAGGTGGAGGCCAAGCGGGTCTGCCCGCCCGTGGCCCGTCACCCAGGATGGCCGCCTTCTCCGCCCAGCTGCTCTGGCCCCAGGCCGGAGGCTTCAGCAGCAGCAGGGAGGGGACCGGGCGCCCCACCCCACATACCCCGTGTCCCCCACTGAGCACCACCTCACACCCGTCCCCGTATCTGCCTGTCAAGAAACCCCCTGGCCACAGCCCTGTGCGGAGGTGAAGGGCTGTTTCCCCGGGAGGCTCCATGACCCGTGGCTGAGACAAGTCTGAGGCCGATGCCCAGACTCGGTCAGACCAGGCGCCCGGCGACGGCGCCCGTCACGGGTCCCAGAAGGATGCGCTCCACACGTGCTTCTTCCAAATCTCAGAGTCTGCTTCTTCCCCGTGAACGAAGGTTTCAGCGGGTCCGTATCGCCCCACGCCTGCAGCCGTCTCGGGACTGACCCCGCCACGGGAACGGCCCAAAGGGACGGGGACTAAGGTGCCGTGAGAGCAGAATGTGGAAAACGCAGCGGCGGCCAGAGCTCCGCGGGTCCTCCCGCGGCAGGAGCTCCGCATCGTGTCTGCGCCCCCTCGTCCCCTCCCCTTGTCCCGGCTGAGGGGGCAGCAGAAGGGTGTCGCGGCCTCTTAAGCGTGAGTCTTCTGGAAACACAACGCTGAACCCTGTGCACCCTCGCCCTGCGCAGACCCTCGACTTCGCTCGCTAAGAAGCTGAGACTGTGCAGGATTCAGGGGAACGAGACACACTACGACGAGAATCTCCGCCAGCAGCGCAGGGAGATGCCAGCAGGTCAGCGCCCCCTGGGGCACGGACAGCTGTCTCTTGGGGACACCGCCTGGCCCCTGCACGGACAGCCTCCCCACCGCCGTGGGAGCGCCCTGCGCGGGCTCACCCGCTGCCCCAGGCTTCAGAGGCAGGGGCCACGCGCTCGCACACTTCAGATCGGCGTCCCTAGACCAGTTCTGGAAGGAGCAGGACGGCGGGGAACTGTGGTGCGAGACGGCCGCGGGCCCCGCGCACACGAGGGTCAGCGCGCCTGGCCACAGACAGCCAGCTGACCGCTCCGACCACGGCCTCACCTGCAATGAACTGCTCGTACTCGATGACCGGGATGTTTCTGTTGAGACTCGGAAGGTCGAAGAAGTCGGCCCAGGGAATGCGCACCTGGTGGATGTCCGGGCTCTGCCAGTGGTAGAGGCGGCCCCACGGCGGCAGCACCAGCACCCACTCCTCGGTCTCCAGCAGCGTCTTCAGGAGGGAGGCCACGCGGATGTACACGTCCCTGCGGAGGTTGAAGCCCTCCGGGGGGTTGACGTCGTACAGGAGGTACCTGGGGGCGGCAGGAGAGCGGCGCTTGGGCAGCTCCCGGCGAGGAGGGGCAGCGGCCAGCGCGCGGGCACAGCCCACCACTCACGGAGCCGGCCAGGGGCCAGCAACCACGCGCCCTGCGACCGGCGGAGTCCGGGCCACAAGAGCCCGAGGACCGGCCGCCCGCGGGGCGCTCGTCCGGTCTGCCGCCCGGCTCCACTCTGAGCGGTCACCGCAGACCCCGCCCGTCTGCGGGATCCGGAGGGAACCGGAGCCTCCGCACGCGTCGGTTCACGCAGGACACCCGTGAGAAGCCGCGGCGCGGACGCGGGGTCGCGTCTCAAGGTCTAGCGAAGACCGTCGCCGGCAGCGCCCGCTCGGTCCTCCGCCCCGCGCCCGCCCCGCACGCCGGCCTGACACCGCGCGGCTCCCGGGCCCGCGCAGCCCCCGCCGCGACCGAGGACGCTGGGGCGTCACCCCCGCCCGCAGCCGCAGGGGCCCCGCGGGCCACCCCGGGTCGTCTGCGCGCGGCGGGGGCTGCTCGGGCTGAGCCCCGGGAGCGGCGGGACCGCAGACTCCCGTTTCCCGCCGCGGACGCTCCCGTGGGCAGCCGGGGCGGCCCCGCGCGGACACGCCCAGGAGGTCGGGCCGGGCCCCGCGCCCGCCGCTCGACGCTGACCCGCAGCCGGCCCTTCCGGGGCCTCCGGGACGCCGCCGCTGCCCCCGCCGAGCCCGCCTCGCGGCGCAGTTCCGACGGCCGGCGGGGGGCGGTGCGGGGTGCGGTGCGGGGGTGCGGGTGCCGGTGCGGGGTGCGGTGCGGGTGCGGGGGTGCGGGGTGCGATGCGGGGGGCGGTGCAGGGTGCGGTGCGGCGCTGACGGGGTGCGGGTGCAGGTGCGGGGTGCGGTGCGGCGCTGACGGGGTGCGGGGTGCGATGCAGGGGGCGGTGCGGGGTGCGGGGGTGCGGGGGTGCGGGTGCGGTGCGGGTGCGGCGCTGACGGGGTGCGGGGGTGCGGGTGCGGTGCGGGGGTGCGGGGTGCGATGCAGGGGGCGGTGCGGGGTGCGGGGGTGCGGGGGTGCGGGTGCGGGAGTGCGGGTGCGGCGCTGACGGGGTGCGATGCGGGGGCCGGTGCTGGGTGCGGTGCGAGGGTGCGGGTGTCCGCGCCGTGGAGCCCGCCCCGCCCCGCCCCGCCCCGCCCCGGCGCGGACGCGCTCCTACCGTCTGCGGGACGCCGCCCCCGACAGGATGTCGGCCGCCGACTGGCCGGGCCAGAACTCCTCGCCCGACCCCGAGGCCGGCGGCCAGGACGCCGCTTCCAGCAGCACCAGGAAGACGACGCCGAGCGCCGCCATGGCCACGGCCGGCCACGCACTTCCGGCCGCCGCGCCCCGCCCCGGAAGCGCCCCCGCCCGCCCCCGCCGCGCGTCTCCCGGAGCCACGGCCACGCCCCGCGTGCGTCCTGCGTCCTTCCGAGGCCGGGCGTCTCCCGGAGCGGACGTCTCTCGCGGGCGGCGCGGGGCGCGGGCCGGGCCGGTGCCGGGCCTGGGCGGCGGCTGGTCTAGGGGCGGGGCCCCGCGTCTGCGGGCGGAGCCAGAGGGCCGGGGCGGGGCCTGCGTGTGGGCGGAGCCAGGCCGGGGCGGGGCCGGCCTGGGGGCGGGGCCGCGCGGGGCGGAGCGCGGCCGAGGTGGGCTCTGGCAGGTGTGCGCGGGGCGCGGGTCTCGGCCTCCGCGGGCGGCCGGCGGGGTTCGGGGCCGGCAAGCCGCAGGGCCGACCCGAGGCCCGCCCAGCTGGCCAGGTGCGGCCCCCGCGCCGCGGACCCGCCCGGCCCGGTGACCCGCAGAGCCGTTTCCGGGGGCACGAGGTGTCTCCCGCTGGGTGGGGGGTCTCCCTGTGGAAGACCGCGGCCCGGGGGCGGCAGAGCGGCCCCTCTGTGTCGGCGGGCTCAGGACGCCGGAGCGGCTGGGGTGGGAGCTGCATCTGAGGAGCCGGACCTTGGGGTCAGCAGGCCAGCGGCTCCCGCGCCCCGTCCCTGGGCAGCCCAGGTCTGCACCCACCTGCGCGTGGGCTGCGCGGCGGCGGCAGGGGTCCCGCAGGAAGCTGAGGGCGGTGCGGGGAGGCCTTGCTTCCGGGCCCCTCGGCCACCCCTCGCTTTCCCGGCACCGCCCTCCCCTCCCCCCAGCAGCTCCCCGGGGACACTGTCTCTCTTGGAGGCGCTTAACTCCGCGAGGCTCCTGCCCGAGGGGGACCCTTTGGGTGACCGGAGCCTTCCTAGTTTCTGGCATGAAATGCACCCTGGGTCCCGGGCCGGGGGAGGGCGGCCTCAGCCTGTGCCCAGCAGTGTAGGGACCCCGGGGGCGGGGGCAGCGAGGGGGGACGGAGTGGTGGAGACGTCCACACCGCCGCTCCCGTCCCGGAACCGTGATCTCGGGCTTCTCCTCGCCTGCCGGAGCGCCTCTACTGTTGAAGCCACGTGCGGTCCAGCGCGCAGACCAGGTGTTTGCCCGCTGCCCTCGGCCTGCAGAGCACACAAGGTCACCTCCGGGTTCTCTGCTCCAGGAGGGCCAGCAGCACGGACCCCGTCCCCGGACCTGCCCTTCAGCCCTCGTCCCTGGGACTGGATTCTTGTTCTCTGTCTCAGTAAAGCCGTCCCCAGACTATTCCCAGCAGGGTCGGTCCTGACCTTACAGCCGCAGAACAGAAAGGACAGAACTGGGGGCGTGTGTGCTGCCCCCAACAACCCTGGCGCCTCCCACCACGCCGACTGCGCCCAGCCTGTTCCCCTGGTGTTGCCTCTACTATTTTAGAGTAAATGACTTTTTTTGGCAATGACATCAACTTGTTCCAGTTGAAGTATTTCTGTATGTATCTCTGAAAAGTAGGACATGTTCTCACAGCCATGATACCATTAATTCACCAAAAAATGTGCTACTTATGCTATAACATCAAGTGCACTGTCCCACGCACCGGCCCCTCGCGGTTTCAGAACGCCCTGCATCACGACAGGTTTGCTCAGATCAGGACCCCCCTGGGTTCTCCAGAGGAACCCCGGTGGATCTATGTGAGGAGATGGGTTACAGGGATGGGCTCCGTGGGCTGTGCAGGCCCGAGGCCCCAGGATCTCTGTCGGCAAGCGGGGGGCCCAGGGAGGCGGGTGGTGTTGGTCAGTCCAAGTCCAAAGGCCCGAGAACCGGGGGCTCCATTGTCTGAGCGCGGGATGAGACGGGTGTCCCAGCTCAAGAAGGGGGAGAGAATTCACCCTTTCTTCCTCCTTTTGGTTCTACCCGGGCCCTCAGAGGGTTGGGTGAAGTCCACCCATCGGGGGAAGGGGATCTTTGGTCTGTCCACCAGTTCCAACGCTAATGTCTTCCGGAAGCTTCCTCAGGGGCACACCCACAGATGGATGTTTTCCCAGCGCTCTGGGGGGACTTAGCGGGACGAGCTGACTCAGAAAATGCGTCACCACCGGCTCCTTGTCTGAACCCGCCACCTGGACACCGGCGGATCCCCCGCCTCCCCTCCTCCCCTCCCTTCCCTCCTCCCTCCCCTCCCCACCCCTCCCCCTCCTTCCGCCTCTGCTGTTCAACCTCTGGATTACGGGAATGACCCAGGAGAGGTCTGTGAGTCTTTCTCAGAAAAAATAAATCAGTAAGAAAAATAACCAAATTCCTTCCTCCCCCGCACAATGGGAGTCATACTGAAGGTTTCCTGCCCCCGTGTGAAGCCAGAGCCGCTCACCGTCCCCTCCTCCCCCGACTACCGCATCTGCCGGAGGGGACTTTGCCACAAGAGGGCAAGAGAGGCCTTTGACCGCAGGGATGGAGGCCCAGGCGGAGGGAAGGGGCTGGGGAAGGGGCCGACCTGGAGCACACAGGGCCAGGCCCCCAGGAGCAGGGAGCTGCTCCCACCCAAGGTCCCCCCAAGGCTGAGCCGCAGGAGCCACCCCTGAGGGGGAGAAGGAGAGGGAAGGCCTTTGACCTGGGGTCCAGCAGGTGTGCTGTGCGAGTCCCGGGGTCTCGGGAGATCCCAGCCCTGAGGTGGCCGGGATGTGGCGGGCAGGCGGCTCTCAAGAAGAACCTAGAGATTCTTCTGGAAGCTGGAGTTCCAGGAGGAGGTCCTGCTAGAGCCAGGGAAGGAGTGGGGGGAAGGGGCAGCTTTAGGGCCACCTGGCCCCACCTTGGGTCCGCAGAAACAACCCCGGGGTGGGCAGGGAGGGGGTCGGGCCGCGGGGGCTGCAGGAGGTAACTCACTGCGGCCGAGACCCCTCCGAGTCCTTCACCTGGAGAGGTTGGCGGCAGACGCGGCGGGGCTGGGCAGACAGTTGGTGGAAGTGGGTGTGGGTGTGGACGGGGCCGAGAAACACGCTGAGGCGGGGGCGCACACACCCCCCGGTTCACACTGTTTTCACACCAGGGACGCCCTGCTTTTCAGTGTTTAGAGTGAGTTACCGGGACCCGTGAGCAAGACGTTTCTGGACGGTGTGGAGCTTCCTATGTCCTTGTCTGTCACAATGTCCCACCGCAGAGTCCTGTTTCTGTCCCCAGAAATGCATAGCAGAGCTGACTGCCAGGTGAGTCACCGCTGGTGAGAAGCCAGGGACTTCCGGTTAGGCCAGGAGCCACGAGGGCTTTTTAACAGGAGCCTCTGGGGCCTGCCTGCTAGGACTCGAGGGACAGCCCCAGCGCTCTGGGGACCCAGGCCACCAAGTGACCAAGACATGAAGGCATGCCGATTCCTGCGGTTGGCACGTGGGTCTGGCTTCCCTACGGGACCTGCCCACAGTGGGACCCACAGTCATCTTGGGTGGTGGCGGACCAGGACCTGCAGAAGGGCCAGTCCGGGGAGTCCCAGGGCTCTGCAGTGAAAGTGCGGCTCAGTGCTCCGGCCCTGCGACCTTGCAGGCCACCTCCCCCCGAGGCAGAACCACAGCCTTTCCCTGGACTTGTGTCCTGCTGCCTGGGAGACAACCCTGCCGCCTCACGTGGGGAAAGCCACCAACCGACCGATCTCAGAACTAGGTCATGGGGGGGGGGAAGGCCTGTCGGGGGCACCGCTCGCAGGGATGCTGGCTCGGGGTGGCGGGGGGGACGCTGCCTGGCAGGTCCCCGGGGCTGGGTCCTGAGGCTGACCTGTGTGTGGGGCGCAGGGCTTCTCCCCTTCCCAGGCAACGAAGGGAAGCTAGACTCCCAGTGAGAAGTCAGCCCCGACTCGGCCGGTCCACAGTTCAGGAAAACAACTTGGCCTGCCCCAAGGCAGGTGACTCAGAACGTCCTTTGCAGATGCCCTGGGTCCCTCCTTGGTGGCTCAGGGTACTCCAGCACCTCGTGTGGGCCTTCCGGGGTGAGCTTCCTGCTGGGGCTGAGCCGGGGAGCCGCCGGGTCCCGGAGACTGTGGGAAGAGCCGTGAGTGTGCGCGGGGGCGGGGCGGGGATCAGGCCACGGGTGGGGGCCAGGACTGTGGGAATGGCCCACAGCCTTTCTGGAATCGAAACACTAGCAAATGTCAAAACGTGCGTAATTTGTTTTACAGAAACAGGCTGCTTATTTGTGTCTGGAAGGCCTGTGTCAAGGATGCGTCTCGGCCCTTCTCAGAGGATCGCGTCAACGGAAACACACGCAGATGGTGGGGGTCTGGGGTCTCGGGACGAAGGGCAGGACAGGAATCCGTGCGGGCTGCAGGGAGACGCCACCCACGGAGCCCCGGGGGGACGACTCCACGTGACCCTTGCTCTCTCTCGGTTTGGGGCCCTGGATCCCGCCACGGTTGTGAATTCTTCCAGACCTGCGCAGGCGAACTTGGGGGCTGCAGTCAGATCCCGCCCCCGAGAGCCTGGGAGAGGCTGGGTGTCCTTTATCCCGTGCTCGGGCGGCCTAGTGCACTGTAGCTGGGGGGCCCGCCGCCCCAGCACCCAGGTGGCCACAGGCTCGGGCTCGTCCCCGCTGCTGGGCCCGTCACTGCTCTTGCAGGCCTCTCCCCGCCCAGAGGCTGTGGCTGAGGCTGTCCTCTGCCACCCTGTGACCACCCGTAAGCTCCGGCTCCTCCCCTCCCGTGGGCTTCCCTTCTCCGCCGGGGACGTGTCTGCTCCCCAGCCTCTTCTCGGCCCCTTTCAGAACGTGCAGGCTCCTTTTGCTCAACAAGGTGGTGACAGACACACCACCAGCGTGGGGTGGGCCGCGCATCCCTGGGCTCGGTGGAAGGCAGAGCAGGCGAGTGGACAGAGCCCGCTGGGCTGGGAGGTTGTCCTTATCAGAGGCACAGCGAGGGACGCAGCGTCTTGACCGGGCAAGGGATCCCGTCCTTGCCGGCATGGAACGCTGCCATCGTCATCTCTCTCTGTCTCTGGCCTTTGCGTCCTGAGCCGCGGACCTACCTGTCCGTGTCGGCCCGGGACACAGTTCACTGCCCAGGACGGCGCTGTAGCCAGGCCCTTCCGCGCGTCCCTTCAAACACGCCTGCCGGCCGGTCTTGCACATTGTCTCTTCCCCGTGACGTCAGAAGCAGTGACGTCACCCGTCCCACAGGCATCTTCCTGGGACTGCGCCGGGAGCCTGGGCACAGTCGGCAACATTGCCACTGACGTGACACGGAGTTGCTCGGGAATGGGTCTGTCGACTTATTTAGAACTTTGGGGGAAGTTTTCTGGTTTTCTTCTCTGTCGGGTCTTCTCCTCCTGGGCTCATTCCTGGGCATTATTGCCAGCGCAGATGGCGTGCTTTCTCCCATAAATGTTACATATTGTTTTAATAAATTGTATTACTTTTCTATACTGACCTTAAAACGGGCCACTTGTAAATCTTGCTATTTGCCATTGACTTGCCAGTTGGGTTTTCCTAGTCAAGCAGCCCCAGGAGTGTGCGGTTAAGTGTAGCTTATCTCTGCCTTCCGTGTTCGTGATCACGTGTATTTCCTTGCGTTACTGCGCTTGTGCGGAGTCAGATGTGAAATCGGGCGTCTTCCTGTTGCTTTCCTTGTTAAGGTTGCGTCTATGTGTTTAGCTCAGTGATAGGAAGCGGAGAGCGTGCACGAGCGAGGGAGGAGAGGGAGAAGGACCGGCAGGCTCCCCTCCAGGAGCGGAGCCGCACGCGGGGCTCGATCCCGTGACCCTGAGGTCACAACCTGAGCAGAAATCAGCAGTCGAGGCTCCACCGGCGCGGCCCCCAGGCGCCCGTCTCTTGTTCCCGACGGTAACGTGAAGGGTTCTGATGCGGGGTCTGCAAACTGTGGCCCGGGGGTCAGATCCAGCCCATGTGGCCCCTTTTCCTAAATAAAGTTCTACCGGCACGCGGCCGCTCCCGTCATCAAACACAGCGTAATGGCTGTGTTCTTGCGGCGCGGTGGCCTCGAGTGGGCGGGAAGAGGCCAGCTGGCTTGAGAACCCTGAAAGCTTTGCCCTGACCTTTCACGCACGTTTGCTGACCCGCAGCCTCGCATCAGCTCAACGTGGCTCAGGGCTGGGGACTTTCCCCACTCCTGTTTGGTCCCTAAAGGTCTCATGGCTGCGTGTGTCGAAATTCAGGATTCGATACCCAGTTTTCCCACACGCTTTTTGGGGAACCGACTGTCTTTTGAGATGGCAAGAGCTTTGCCTCTTTAATCTCTTACCGTGACGCGTCGTAGGGACGGATTTTGTGACGTTGAGTCCTGTTACGTTCCCGGGATGGACGGCACTTGCTCCTGCTGGCTTCCGTGCTGTTCGTTGCTGCTTTTATTAGGGTTCGTGCCCTACTGCAAGTCGTGCGTCCCTGATACGGATAACGTGTGTCCTAGCAGCGTGCCCGTGTGTGGGAGTGTGAGTGTGAGTGTGATCCCACCACTGGTTTTCCACTAACTGTACGGACTGAACTGTGATGCTCCGTCTTCTGGGCTTGGGAGCGAGTAACTCTTGGTAACAACTGAAACGTGTCCAGCAAACGGTTGTGTCCATTTCCTGTGAGTCACGTCTCTCATCTACAAGCACAGCCTGTGCATTAGCTACTGTTTCCACGTTTGCGGGACGGATGAGGAAACTGAGGCTGCCGGCGTGTGCGTGGCCCGCCCGAGGCCACACGCCGCTGGCGAGGAGTGAAGGCGGGCAACACCCCGCCGCGGTTCCGCGGTCCCACGTGCACGGATTCCTGAGAGATCGTGGATTCGTGTGAAGCTGCCGGCGCCTGGAGCCTCTTTAAGGTTAAAGTTTTGACTGTTTTTTCCTGCTCCCAGGCCATTGGACTAATTAGATTTCCTGTTTCTACCCGAGTTGCTTTGTACTTGAAAAATGTATTTCCTGAGAAAATCATCCATGGAATCTAACTTTTGAAATGTATTGCTAGGATCTGGAACGCGATCGTTTCCCGAGATCCCCCCTTCTGTTTCCTCCTCTCTCCCTTTGTTCTGGGGTTAGCGTGGGCCGCCGGTGTGGCCTCTGTCCCAGGGCAGCGGGGCGGCCGCGGCCGTGTGCTCTGTGGGACATCAGCCGTCTGCTTTGTGGCAGGGATTTGCCCAGAACTTGTTTGCATGCAGGCGATCGAGAACGTGTCGGACGGCCTGGAATATCACGGGCACAGACGACACAGGTGCGCTTTCGAGATTAACCCATGCACAGCTCCCTGACGTCCCCTTCTCTCGAGTCTCGTTAATGGATAGATCGGGCTGGGGAGGTGATTGTCAGCGGAGGCACATCACAAAGTTACATCCCAACACCCGCTCCAAATCTGGGAACGCGGAGTTCGGTGGCTGGTCAGCAAGGTCTCCAGTGCCTGGCGCGGGTGCGGTTTGCGGCCCCAAGCGGGGGCCGATTCCTGCGGGGAGGTTACGGGGCTTCCGGAGGAGCTGCGGGCACCTTGGAGGGAGGCGGGGAGGTAATCCGCGTGCTTCCCAGTGGGAACCTTCTACACAGCATAGTCCTGTCCCGGCAAGTTATTTCCTAAGGGGCTTAGAATCGAGCCCCAAATACCACCCGAGGCCATGGATGGGATGTTGATGGCGGTGGTGTCAGATGTGGACCGCCGAGTACACACCGAGTAAAGCCCGCGCGTGCGGAGTCCTGCCCCGTGCCCAGCAGGCCACGCATGGCGGCTCTTCCAGCCTCTTCGGACTCCTTGGAGGTGGGCGCCCTCCTCCACGCTGGGGCTCCTTGGGCGTCCACCACAAGAGGGCTGCTGGGTCTCAGAGCAAACAGCCGGTGTGGGCGCCGCAAAGGAAGTCTGGGTCCCCCAAGCTCTCGCCCTCGGCACCTCCGTCTGACTCTCCGCTCCCTCAGTCTCTGTCCCCAACACCCACCCCGGTCCGGGGCCTCGTGCACAGGCTGCAGAGAGAGATGCAGGTTTTCTGAATATCACACGTTTCTGGGGTTGAGGTCTGGAGCCCGAACTCCTCAGAGGTCTGGGTTCAGGCTGCATGTAACACCGTTGGCACCCACTGACCTTTCCGGGCCCCACAGCCTCTCGGAATGAGGACAGACTGGGTCTGGCAGAGAGTTCCCACAGCTGGCCAGTCCCTCCAACTCCCTGGAGCCGTTTGCAAACAGTCCCATGAAGCCCGTCGGGCTGGAATGTCCACCATCTAGCGGGACCGTGTCTGCAAACCACAGCTTCCTATGTCCAGCTCACGGAGTGGGAAAGCTGGAGGCTGAGAACCTCAGAAAACCCCTCTGGAAGCTCACAGGCGCTTTGAGGGCAGCTGGGGGATAGTCAGCGCCTTGGGAACCTTCTCCGGCCTGGAATGCGCCCCACCCCCAGCATCTAACCGCCCCCTGTGTCAGGCCCTGTCCCTCCGGCCACTGCCCTCACCTCCTCCCCGTCTTGCAGCTGATGCCCCACCGAGAATCTCCGGACAGCTGGCGAGGACGGTGCCCCCACCCTGTCCCAGACACCCCGACACCCCTGCCTTGGGTCCCGCATTTGCTGGCCTCCCTTGGCCCCAGCAGCTCACACCCTCTCCGGGGCTTCTCACCCTGAGCCCGGAGATCAACAACAAGGCACTCCGCCCGCCCCCTCTCCTCCACGGCTGGCCCTGACCATCCCCTCTGCTCACCAGCCTCGCCCCCAGCCCCACCGCCCCTCCCTGGACCTCCCTCCACGTCCGTGTCTGAAATCTCCCGCGAGTTCACCCACTGCAAGCGCGCTTGTTTGACGTGGGGGAGGGGCTCCTTCCTCCCCACCGCAACCTGGGACCCACGGGGCTCAGCCCCGGCACTGCCCCCGGGGCTCCCCATGCCCAGCCTCCCAGACCCCAGCGTCTGCACCATCAGGGCAAACGCGACCTAACGTGTGGCTTTCCCTGGGTCCTGGGAGGCTCGGCTCCCATTGGGAGCGCGAGCCAGAGATGAGGTTCAGTCCTGACCCACCTCTCTGCGCAGCTCTAGGCCAGTTGTACCCCTTCTCCGGGAAGAGTTTCCTCTCCCTGATGCCAGGAGGTTGGACCCAGCCGGCCGGCCCCAGCCTGGAGCTGGAGGTTGGCGGGACGGCGCCCTGCTCCCTGTCTGCCTGTGGGCCTGGGGGATGTGTCTGCCCCAGCACGGGGGACAGTCTCCATCTACTCTTCTCTGGGACCTGCTGGTCCCAAGTGGCCTTTACGCCGTCAGGGTAAGGCATGAGTGCTGCCTGGTACTGGTCCCAACCCTCGGAGTCATGGGGTCAGACCAGCCCCCGGGGGCCATGTCTTTGCTTGGCTAACTCAGCAGCCCCCAGAGTTGTGACCCCAGAGCTGTGACCCCACGTGGCTGGGCAGCTCAGACTTCCCAGGAAGGCACAGCCTGGCAGCGCCTAGCTCCTCATTTCGGCCGCCGGAGGTCCCTGTGCCGCCTGGGGCCAAGGAGACTTGTGATGGGCGTGGCAGGACCTGGGTGGGGGGGGGGCTGGGGGGCTGGGATTTCCCCAGGAAGGCTAATGGGGCTAGCAGCCGTCACAATATTTACCCAGAGATGCTGGAGTTTTAAAGTCCGTGCCCACGACAGGATGGTCTGAGAAAGTGCTTCTCGGTACTTTGATCCCAAATCTGAGCCACAGCAGCCGGCCTCCCCCTCAGAGGAAGTGGCTGAACCTTGGCCAGGAAACTGTCTCCCTGAGCCTCACCCTGCGCTGTGATGTGACCCTGGGGACTGTCCCCAAATGCTGGCCTCACACCAGTGGACAGGCCCCTCTGGCCGGTCTCGAGGGAAACAGTTATCACCCTGATCAGAGACGAACAGACAGACAGGGCCTGGCTGGCCAGAGCCAGATGTATCCTCTGCCGTCCAGAGGCAGGTGGGGAATCCATCAGCGTCTGCGGCACGGGGTCCGGAGGCTAGATGGTTTTTCCTGACATTCCCGTGATCCCAAAGCGTCCCCAAAGCAGCTTATGTCCCTGGGACTGGCCAGCAGACGTGGGGGAGGCCGGCGGCTGTCTGCGCAGCGCCCCATGCCCAGCCGCAGGCTGGCTCCCAGGAACAGGAGCCTGGAGAGAGGGCCGGGCCCAGCCTGCCACGGCCTGACCCACGAGCGGCTGCTGGCACCATGGGCAGTGGGCGCAGGGCACCGGGCACACCCCAGAGCCGCATGTCCAGGCGTGACTCTGACTCTGTGCTGGTCGCCGTGATGGGGGATCCCAGTGTGGCTCATCCCCATGTGGGAGGAGGCGGGGGCCTCCCTGTGCCATTCTCGGGGCGCGGGCATGAAGTCCTGGCGCACAGAGGTCCCATTTCAGCGTCCAGCCTGCAAGGCCGCATCTCGGGGGCTTGCTTCCTCCGTGTCTCTGGCTTCCCTGAGCTCCTGAGAAGATCTGCCCATTGTCCAGCACCGGGGAAGCTGCCGCAGCCAGGGAGCAGTGCGGGGCTGTACCTGTCGATGCGGCGTGTTGCCCCAGAGCCCCCCAGGCCAGCTGAGGCCGCACTGCGTGACAGACGGGGGTGGGGGGCTCAGGAGCCGCTGGTGAGGCCGGGCGGTGTTGAAGGACAGCACGGCCGGCAGACACACTCGGTCGATCCCGGGTCATCCCTGCGTCTAGAAGGTCCTGGGCTGAGCTGCGTGCCGACGGCACGTGTGGAATCCGGACCCCTGCACTGAACACCGTGACTGTATTTGAAACATGGTCTGACAGAGGTGACTGCGTCCGATGAGAGCGCAGACGGGAGCCGTCCCCAGCCTGCGGGCGTCCATGTCCGAAGGGTAGACCAGGATGCAGACGGGCACAGAGGGGTCCCTTGGGGAGGAGAGGGCCTCGGGGACCCCCGCCAGCCCCGCCGTGTGGGCTGTCTGGCAGTCCGGATATGCTGCTGCTGTTTGAGTCACTGGTCTGGGGCTCTGTTTCGGCCGCCCACGCTGACCAGCGCGGATGTCAAAGCTGGTTTTGCTAAGTGTTAACCTTGACCCTCAGCCACTGTGCCTTCAGCCAAAACAGGCAGGAGCTGTGCGGCCACATTGCAGGGGCTCCTGGGCACCCGTCCTGCCATGGGGCCCACCAGGGGCCATGCCAAGCGCTGGGCTCTCGCCTCAGTTTCCCTCTGAAGCCACCTCCGATGGGCAGGCCGGAGAGGGTGACGTGTACTCACCCATTTCGTCATCTGAGCCTCGTCCCAAACACTGCGGGTGGGAAACGGGGGCAGGCGGGGGCCGTAGGTCCTCCAAGGGGTACAGCCGGTCCGGTGATCTGGCTCTCCTTAGCCAGAGGTGCTGGGAAGCGTTTGTTGAAATAAGGCCTAAGTGAATAAACGTGTCCCCAGGGTACGGCCTGGGTGGTGGAAGCCGAGGGTCCGCGGCGTCGGTTACCCGGCACGTGAGCCGTCCTCACGGCCTCTTCTGTGGGGGCGGCGCTTGTGGGGCGTGGCCCCTGCTCCCCTCCGCCAGCACCCCCAGCAGGCGCCCCACAGCCGGGCGGCCACCGTCCACCCTCCGGGACGTGCTTCCGATGGCTGGACGTCACCGGGTCCCATGTGGTCCAGGACCTTTCCTTGTGGCCAGACCTTCCTTGGGGCCCACCTCACCGAGGAGGCCGGGGATGGGCTTTCTAGTGGGAAGCCATGGCTGAGCTCCCCGAAGACGGTGTGTTGAGAGCCTTGGGGCACCCCCAAACCTGGGGCCGTCTCTCTCCTCGGGGGGCCTGGCTCCCAGCGCCGAGGTGCGCCCAGCCGGCCCTCACAATGTTCTCCTCCCCACCCTGCAGTCGGGCCCGTGGCCTCTCCCGTGGGCGGGGAGCTCCGTGGACGGCGCTCCTGTTCTAGTCGCTGCTGCCTCAGCCGTGGCGGCCGCAGGTGCTGTGGTCAGGGTCGGGGTCTGTCTGTGGAGGGAAGGGGGGCTCCCTCGCTGCGGGCGCTGCTTGGCCGGATGGTTTTGCTCACCCTCCCACACACGTTGGTCCCCGAGTGTCCCCATGCACGGCTGGAACCCGCACCCACTTCTGCGTGGGCCTCCGGGGACCGCTGCATCCAGAACCGCGAGGGTGCCCCATCGTTGCTCCCTGCAGCCGGCCGTCGGCCTGCCCGGCCTTCTGGGTGCTGGTGGAAGACCCCGGAGGCCTGGGGCAGAGGCAGACGACAGTCTGTCAGGCATGGCTGGGACACCAGCCAGGGAGGGATTTCCCTGCGCTGTTCCCTGAGCACGACCCCGCAGGGGGCAGGGACAGGCCGAGGGACCCGCGTGGGCAGGGCGGGCTGCGTCATACAGAGAAGCTGAGATCAGGGCTCCGGACTCCTGTGGAAGGGACAGTCCACCTGCTGCCCCGGGCAACCTTGAAAGGAGCCCGGTGTCACTCCCGGGCCATGCAGCGCCCAAGAGGCCCGTGGTGCTGAGCAGACGCCCACAGCGTGGCGGTGTGGACAGCGGCCCAGGCTCGTGTCAGCCACGGCCCCGGCCCGTCACTGTGGATGTGTCAGCTGCCTCGATGACCCGACGGCCTCTCCGATTCCTGGCCCGACCGTCCCATGCGGGTTCCGTGCAGCTAATCCGCTTTCCCATCGCCCCAACCCGACCTGAGCAGACGCACACTTGGTGCCCGGCCTCACCTGCAGAATCAGGTCCAGACTGAGCTCAAGACCTTTCCCGCCGCACACCCCCCGTGTCTCCCGGGGCCACGGGCTCCTGGCTTCCCACAGCGCCCAGCCGCCCTGCTCTGCACCCGCAGCAAGGGGGGTGGACGGCTTAGGAAAGAGCTTCGACGTGGTTGGTACATCTCGGTTCCAGGCCATCCCAGCCTCTCCAGGACTTTGAGGGGCTGGTCCCCCACCCCCCACCCTTCTCCCAGAGCAGCCCGTCTGAGGTCAGGGAGGAAGGTCGGGCAGGGCACAGTGGCCAGAGATGGCAAACCCTGCGCAGGGCGTTTTAAGTTCTGCACTTTCTTGGGGAGAGCACCAGAGTCTGCCAAGACCGTGTTTTCAGCATCCGAGAGGCTGGGCGTGGCCTGTTACACAACCGTTTGCTCTCTTTTCTTTGCTCGTATTTTTTGGAAAAAGACTGTTTGTTGTTTTGGAAAACTCTAATAAGCAACCTTAGAAATTCAAAACCGTGGACAAGCCCCACCCAGAGATGGCGGTGATGGGTCGGCGCGTCTCTCTAGCCTTGTCTGCAAGGGGACGCGTGTGCGTGTGTGCCTGTGTACATAGGCACGCATGTGTGTCCTACGTGCGCACACGTCTGCGTGTGCACGTGTGCGAGTACATGTGTACACATGCGCACACGCCTGTGTGCACATCTGTGCGTGTGTACGCGTGTGGCCACGTCCGCATCCAAAGCTGTGTGTCCCAGTGCTGAACGCGCTCACCGAAGACCCTAGTACGTCCTGTCATGTCTCGGGACGTGTCCCCGCGTCCCCGTCTCCTCCAGC
The DNA here is from genome assembly GCF_009829155.1 of Mustela erminea. Taxonomy (NCBI): domain Eukaryota; kingdom Metazoa; phylum Chordata; class Mammalia; order Carnivora; family Mustelidae; genus Mustela; species Mustela erminea. The sequence continues at coordinate 219,197,520 of NC_045614.1, forward strand.
GATCTGTGAGAGCGCTCGCTCCCTTTTCTACAACTTGCAGTCACGTTTCCACAGTCCCCGCTTTTTAAAAATGAAAAACAGGGCCCTTGAGCTCCCAGGGATGTTGGTTGGATTCATGGCCTGTATGTGACCATTCAAATCCAGGGTGAGAATTTAAACACATTTGTCTGTAAATTCCATTTATAGTGATTTTTGATATAGTGACACTTTATTTGTGCAGAGTCAACTGTACGACTTTTTGGTTTCCTTTTTGGTCTTCAGCTTAGAGACATGTTTTCCACCACAAAGAGGTTCATGATAATTATTTCCGTCCTGTGTCAGGTCCACGGGACCCCTGGGTGTCGTTAAAAAGCATCTTTATTTTTACACTTCACTCCTCCCTGAGCATTGTTCCAAGAGGACTGTTTTCTCATGTCGCAGTTTGAAAACTTGGGTCAGGATCTGGAACTTTCCGGTCACTGTTAGTCCTGCGATTAATTCAAGATGCTTGTCTCATGCCATCTGTCCCCAGGGAGCGCACATCCCGTCTAGGGGACAGACCCGCACCCGCCAGCCGCGTCCATGGGCTCCTCAGCCCCCACCGTGCCGGCTCCCGGAGACACCAGCCACGGAGTCACGTGTCAGACCGCCCCGTCCCTCTGGGAGCCCGCGTCACAGCCTCTGGTCGGGTGGTGGACATCCCCGAGGGTGGGGACGTGAATCTCAGCCCCTGGTCATCTCCAGGGGTCCTTCCACGGAGCCCTCAGCCCCAGCCACGCCTTCCCCAGGGACAGAGGGACAGGGTGGGGGGAGGGTGTCCCACAGGCTGTTCTCGGCCTCTGCTGGGAAGACCCCTCCGAGGAAAACACGCACGTGTGGCTCGGTGGCTCCTGATGGTGGCCCTGGGGCCACGGCCCACATTCCCAATCTCACATCCCGTTACAACCACCTCTGTGACCTCACTGAAGGATGTCACGCTTTGCGTCCCCGTGGGGCTGAGCCGATCATCGGCAGAGACAGGAGTTCTTCGCGCGATCTGTCTGTGGACCACGGGCTGGGGTCTCCCCCCGGGAGCAGCGGTGGCAGGCTGCGGTCTCCCCCACGGACAAACAACCTGGGGTCCCGGGAGAGACGTGGGGCACATGCTGACCTGGCAGCAGGGGAGGCTGGGTGTGAGGGGCCGTCGGACGTCATCCCTGACCCCCAAGGACCACACGAGCGACAGCCAGGCCGGGCCCTGCGGTGAGAGGGGTGGACGCGGGAGCAGGGCGGCTCGTGGCCCGTGAGCGGCGGGGAGTCCTGCGAGGGGCTGGGAGGAAGCAGCCTCCAGGGGTTGGGGTCCCGGCTGGGAGGCGGGGAAGAGTGGGGCACCGGCCAGTCGGGCTCTGCGGGATGCGGCGGCCGCGGCGCAGGTGGACCGGGTCTGTGGCAGGGGACGTGACGGGTCAGCGTGCAGGGAGAGCATCCGGCGCGGAGCAGGGGCGGCGGCCACACGGGCTCCACCCGCCGCGGGCGTCCCCACGGCCTCTGGTGCCCCACCTCATGCCGCCTGTGTGGGTCAGGGCTCTGCGAGGGGCCTGGGAAGGTGGGTTTTAGGAAACCCTGGGGGTGTCTGACCACTCAGGAACTGGGAGTCTAGTCACCGGGCTGGACTCCTGGGACTCTTACTAGGGCCAGTAGGGGCTTGGGGACGCCCTGAGTCCCCTCCACAGTGTGGCCAGGCACCTGTGTGCCCCATAAACTGTGACCCGGGTAACATGCTTGGGCTCTGGGGACCCGTCCCAGAGCCAGGACCAGGCCCTGCGGGTGGGTGGCAGGGCCTCCAGCCGCAGGACGCGGGGTCCATCCCCTGACCAGCCCAGGCCCCCAGCTGGGTGTTGGTGGGGGGTGGGGGGTTCGTCAGTGGGAGGGAGCAGGGGAGGGTCATGGCTGGGGTAAACTCGGTCAGCTCCCCCCTGCGCGAGGGCAGCGTGGCGGGTGTCTCTGGCCCCGAGGTCCCCGCGCCTCCTTCCTGTGCCGGGGAACAGCTCCTGCCCCCGTCTCTGGAGGCCCGGAGCGGGGTCCCGGCCGTGAGGCCCTGCGGCTCCGCTCTGCGAAGACAGGCAGGAGCGAGCTCGTCCAGACGGCAGAGGGGACGCCTTGTTAAACATATTGTTTTTACTGCACAACAGTTTTCTTTTCTTAAAAGACTTTATTTATTTATTTTAGAGAGAAAGAAAACGCCTGAGTGGGGGGGCAGGGGGCGCGAAACTCCGCAGACCCCCTGCTGAGCGCTGAGCCCGATGGGGTTCGATCCCGCGACCTCAGCATCAGGACCTGAGCCAAAACCGAGCGAGAGTCGGATGCTCGGCCCACGGAGCCCCCGGGCGCCCCTCGAGCGCGGATCTTCTAATTCCCTCATTTGTTGGCCGGTTCTCCCGTGAGGAAGCCCTTCCCCCGAGGCATGAACTGAGTTTCCTCAGTCAAGAGAGACTCTTCGCTCCTCATTTCCCGCGAGGGACGGTCATCTGTTACTGTCCTTACTGACTTTCCTCCACGCTCCCCGAGGCCATCGGGACGCCCACAGGGACCCCAGGCTGCCCTGCAGAGCCCTCACACGGCCTTTCCTCCTCAGACCCGGGGGGCTTTGTGCCCGAGCAGATGGAAGTCACCCCCTCGTCACTGTTCCGTGGCTCCGAGCAAACCCCGGGGATCACCCTATGAACTGCTCCGCCAGGGAGAAAGTGCCTTGGCCACAGCCGGCGTCCCCTGTTCCCCTGCAGGTTGAGGGACAGGGCTTGGTGTGACAGGAGGCCCCAGACGCTGATGTGACAAGCAGGGGAGCTCTTGTCCCCCAGGCCGGCCCGGCTGCCAGACAGCTGGTCCATTGAGCCGTGTGGAGCCGCCGCAGCCGCCGAGCGCACAAAGGGGCCTTGTCCTCACCCGTCACGTGCTCCCGGCCGCTCCCGACTCTCTGGGGACACGATTAGGTGTGGGAACTATTTCCCTTGGGGCTGCATTCGACATTTGCCATTCACTCCAGAGGAGGCATCTGGACTGAGGGGGCCCCCTCAGCCTCCCCCAGCCCTGGCTCCCTGCAGAGGACTCGGGGCGGGCTGTCCCGACGCCCCAGCTGACCTGAGCCCGGGCCAGAGCTCGGCCGTGCCCTCGCCCTTGTCACCTTCCAGTTCCGCATGAGCACACGGGGCCTGGGGTAGAGCTCAGAGGGGAGAGATGGAGCTGGTGAAAGGTACAGAGATGCGTGCACACACGTGCACAGACACACGGCAGCACACGTGGGCACAGACACAGCAGCACACACAGCCACACACATGCACAGACACACGGCGGCACACGTGTGCACAGACACAGCGGCACACACATCCACACACATGCACAGACACACGGCGGCACACGTGGGCACAGACACAGCAGCACACACAGCCACACACATGCACAGACGCACGGCGGCACACGTGTGCACAGACACAGCGGCACACGCAGCCACACATGTGCACAGACGCACGGCGGCACACGTGTGCACAGACACAGCGGCACACGTGTGCACAGACACAGCGGCACACGTGTGCACAGACACAGCGGCACACGCATCCACACACGTGCACAGACACACAGCAGCACACGTGGGCACAGACACAGCGGCACACGCAGCCACACACGTGCACAGACGCATGGCGGCACACGTGGGCACAGACACAGCGGCACACACAGCCACACACGTACACAGACACACGGCGGCACACGTGTGCACAGACACAGCAGCACACGCAGCCACACACGTGCACAGACACACGGCGGCACACGTGTGCACAGACACAGCGGCACACGTGTGCACAGACACAGCGGCACACGCATCCACACACGTGCACAGACACACAGCAGCACACGTGGGCACAGACACAGCGGCACACGCAGCCACACACGTGCACAGACGCATGGCGGCACACGTGGGCACAGACACAGCGGCACACACAGCCACACACGTACACAGACACAGCGGCACACGTGTGCACAGACACAGCGGCACACGTGTGCACAGACACAGCGGCACACGCATCCACACACGTGCACAGACACACAGCAGCACACGTGGGCACAGACACAGCGGCACACGCAGCCACACACGTGCACAGACGCATGGCGGCACACGTGGGCACAGACACAGCGGCACACACAGCCACACACGTACACAGACACACGGCGGCACACGTGTGCACAGACACAGCAGCACACGCAGCCACACACGTGCACAGACACACGGCGGCACACGTGGGCACAGACACAGCAGCACACACAGCCACACACATGCACAGACACACGGCGGCACACGTGTGCACAGACACAGCGGCACACGCATCCACACACGTGCACAGACACACGGCGGCACACGTGGGCACAGACACAGCAGCACACACAGCCACACACATGCACAGACACACGGCGGCACACGTGTGCACAGACACAGCGGCACACGCAGCCACACACGTGCACAGACGAACGGCGGCACACGTGGGCACAGACACAGCAGCACACACAGCCACACACATGCACAGACACACGGCGGCACACGTGGGCACAGACACAGCGGCACACACAGCCACACACGTGCATAGACGCACGGCGGCACACGTGGGCACAGACACAGCGGCACACGCATCCACACACGTGCACAGACACACAGCAGCACACGTGGGCACAGACACAGCAGCACACACAGCCACACACGTGCACAGACACACAGCGGCACACGTGGGCACAGACACAGCGGCACACGCATCCACACACGTGCACAGACACACGGCAGCACACGTGGGCACAGACAGCGGCACACGCAGCCACACACGTGCACAGACACACGGGGGCACATGCATGGCAGGACCACATGCACAGACACACACAAAGATGGAGTGTTCCGTTTGGAGGGTGAGGGATGCACAATCCCTGAGGGTATTTACACACACACACACACACACACACACACACACACGGTGGCAATCTCAGGGAAATCAGGAGGCTGGATGGCATCACGCCCCTCTCAACACTGACTTCCCCACAGTTCTGCTCGGTGCGGGGGGCGCAGGGCCTGGAGCCGGTCCCCGCTCTCAGGACTGGGATCGGAGCCGCCGTCGGGCCAGCGGGACGGAATGTCTCCCAGCTGCCAGGACGAGGCAGGAGAGCAGGCGCTCCAGGAACTGTGGATTCCGACGCCGGCCCGGATAACCGTGGGGCCTGGAGCGCGGCGCTGGAACCGTCCACCGAAACCACAATTATGCAGCCCCCGAGAGCCAGGCCCGCCTGTTTACAGCACGCCCGCCCGGGGAACGGAAAGAGGCTCTTGGAAACACTGCAGGGGCATTGCAAAACTGAGCTCTGCAGGACCAAGGGTCAGGTGGGGCCTCACATGCTGGGCTAGGGCCTGGGGCTCTGCGGGCCTGTGGCTCTCAGGACCCCGAGACCTGCTGTCCCCTGCAGACCTCGCTGGCCGCCACTGCCGCCTGGCTTGGCGAGTTAACTGGTGGGCAGGGATGGGCCACGGATCCCAGCGGGCTCCCTCCGGCAGTCCTCGAGCGATGGCCCCCAGCACCCCCGCCCACTGGCTGAACGCCCTCCCTCCTCACTGCCTTCCCTTCTGCCGGCGCGGGGGGCCGGGACCTGCCGGCGCGGGGGGCCGGGGCCACCCTTCTTGCCCCTGCCCGTGGAGGGCGGAGCCACGCAGCTCCCATCCACGTTCAATCCCCAGAGCACGTGACTGTGACCTTTAGAGGAAGAAGTGCCTTTGCAGATCTGGAGGAGTTAGGGTCTCGAGACGAGGGGACCGTCCCGGGGTCCCGGTGGGCCCTGACCCCCACTGCGAGTGTCCTCGTGAGAGGGAAGAGTGCAGCACGGACACGGGCAGGGCCCGGGACACGGGTCTGGAGGCCGGCAGAGGCAGCTTCCCCGGACCCTCCTGGCTCCCCGGGGAGCCGCTCGCTCTGTCTCAGCCGCGGCAGCCGCAGCCCCCCAACAGCGTCTACCCCAGCACCGGAGGGACGCTTTTGGTCAAACTTCTCCAAAACCAAGGGTACCAGAGGAGAGAAATTAAGGCTTTGAGGGGAAACGTCACAAGACGCTTCAGTGAGAAAATTAATTGCTGATAGTCAGGGACGAGTTCCGAAGTTTCCCGAAATACCTGGTTTTCTGGACTTGAAGTTCTCCCGCGTGGACCAGAAACTTAAAGCAAAACAACTGGGCATGGGGATCCAGGCGGCCAGCGTCTGCTCTGCTCTGGCCAGTGCCCAGGAGAGCCCAGGATCGGGAGCCCAGTCCAGACCCCAGGACCGACCCCGAGGCACCCACCTGCCTTCTGCGGACGGGCCTCCTGGGCTTGGGGGGCCGGGCCCGGGACCCCGCCTCACAGTACGCTCGGGGTAGCTGCCTGAGTCCTGCCCGACCAGGAGAGAACACAGGGGGGCCATGACCCGGCTGAGGCCCAGTAGCCACTCCAAGAGACCCAGCCGCTTCCTGCCATGGGGCTGCCGCCTCTGGGTGCTCGGGACTCCCGGCCTTCCGGAAAGCCCCACGGCTGCAGGGCCGCCCGCTGTGAGCTGGGACGGCAGGGGATGTCCCCCGCTGGAGGGAGGGCCACGTGCCCAAGCTTCGCTGGGTGACGGGGCTACTCCAGGAAGAGTGTGCGAGCGCACACACGTGCACACACACGCACACACGCACACATGCGCACACACCAGCATGCTCACAGCGGGTGGAGGTGAGCGGGGAGGTCGCTCCTGGCTGAGTGAACACAGGTGTGCGGGGACCGCTGGCTGGGGTAGGGGCTGGCGCTGGCCGGACGCCTGCCTTTCCCAGAGCCGGAAGACAGAAGACTAAACACTTCTGTCCACTTCTCATTTCCTGAGAAGTCCTTTCTGCCAAGATGAGTAGATGTGTATCAGCCGCTTGGCCGGCCACAGAAACCCTGCCTGCTGCAGAGACGGGGTGCAGCTACCCAGCGGAGGGAGGGTCGGCTCGGCTCCCCAGCACGGGCTCCTGCGCCGGCCCCCAGAGCCTGGGGTTGCCAGAGAGCAGGGGGGAGGCCTCCCACACTGGCCTGTCCCAGCACCGGCTCACAGCCTCATGTGCACGGGCTCCCTTTGGGTTCGTAGACCCGGCCTCAGGGTCCAGACCGCACCAGCGGCCCTGCCGCCCACTCCCCGCACCCCAGGGGCAGCAGGGGGGCAGGGGGACAGTGCATGGGCCCGCCCCCATGGACACTGCCGTTCCTAACCCATCTGCCGCTCGGGGTCCCTCTGCACACCGGGCTTCACCTTGTCCACTCAGAACTCTAGCCGTGTGTGGGTCCCCAGAGGAGGCTCTGCGTGACCCCTCCCTGTGCTTTCCTTTGATGGGGTGGGCGGGGGGAGCAGAGGCTCCGAACTTCGAGGATCGCTTCTTCCCACGCTGACACACATGTAAACGGCAATCTCAGGGGCCCCTGGGGGGCTCAGTCGGTAACGCATCTACCTTCGGCTCAGGTCTGATCCCAGGGACTTGGGGTCCAGCCCCGCGTCGGGCTCCCTGCTCAGTGCGGGGCCTGCGTCACCCTCTCCCTCTGCCTGCCCCTCCCCCTGCTTGTGCTCGCACGCACTCTCTGTGTCAAATAAATAAAATCTTTTTCTAAAAAGCAATCCTAACCAAATCCCCAAAGATTTTTGATGGAACCTGACAATTAGAAATAGTAAATAAGAAGAAACAAAGACAGTTTTCAAACACCGTTAAGAACAGCGACACGGTAGTGAAGAGCAAAGTTGAGGAGCGACACCCCGACTTCAGGAGTCACCCCGGAGCGACTATGGTACTGGAGAAGGAACGGACAAATAGAGCAATGGGACAGCACAGAGCGCCCGGAAACACAGCCACACACACACTGCCCCAGGCACAAGGCCACCCGCGTCTTCAACAAGTGGGCGGGAACAACGGCACGTCCACACGCAAAAAGTGACTCTAGACACAGACCTCACGCTCTTGACGATGCTCTCACCGTGGATCACAGACTCCATGCAGACTGCGAAACGATCAAACTTGGAGACGACAACACAGGAGAAATCCTGGGGGACCCTGCAGAGGGGGTGACTTTTCACACTCAGCAGCAAAGGCACAATCCGAGAAAGAGAGGACGGATGAGCCGGACTTTGTTAACGCGTCAACCTGTGTTCTGTGAAAGACCGTGTCAGGAGAGTTGAGAAGACAAGCCACAGCCTGGGAGCAAGCATTTGCCAACGACACCTCCGATACAGGACAGCGATCTGTAATATATAAAGAGCTCTGGAAACTCAACAATGAAACAAATGACCTTTTAGAAACGGACAAAGGACCTGAACAGAGAAGACACACAGACGGCCAATCAGTAAAGCTGCCCCACGTCCCAGGTCGCCGGGGAGATGAAGCTCAAACAGCGGCGACACGCTGCACCCCTCCGAGAGCGGCCACGGTCTGGCGAGGACGGGAGCCCCCGGAGCGCCCGTCACGGCTGCGGGGAAAGCAGGTGGTGCCGCCACCTCGGAAGGAGGTTTGGTGGTTTCTCCCAAGACGAAACCTGCTCTTCCCACCCGACCCGGCGATCGCATTCCCTGAGGACCCCCACGGCGACGGGAACACACGCCCCCACGGAAACCCGCACACGAGGGCGGCGGCAGCTCCGTGCGTAACTGCCAACCCCTGGAAGCCACCCAGGGGCCCTCCAGTGGGTGGACGGACACGGGAACTGTCCCTCCAGCCGTGGGAGGGTGTTCAGCACGAAGAGGACATGAGCCATCCCGCCATGAGGGGACGCGGGGGGCCGTGAGTGTGTGTCAGAGTGACAGGAGCCGGTCTGAGACGGCTGCGGCCCGTGTGATCCCAGCGACAGGACTCTGTGGCGAAGGCACCGTCGTGGGGCTGGTGACGGGTCGTGTTGCAGGGGCGGGGGGAGGAGGGTGATGAGGATGAATGAGTAGACCACAGAGGCTGTCGGGGGCCGTGAAAACAAGGTGTGTGGCACTGCAGGGGTGGCTGCGAGCTGTCCCACACGTGTGCAAAGGTGGTAACGGTGTGTGAGTGCAGCCTTATCCGCTGTGACACACACACCACTCCGGGGGCAGAGAGACACGGGCGGTCTCCCCGGTTCTGCTAGGAACCTAACACTGCTCTAAACAATAATGTATTACCAAAAAAAAAAAAAAAAAAAGGGATGCCCGGTGGCTCAGTGGGTTGTCTCCGACTCTAGATTTCAGCTCCGGTCATGGTCTCTGGGTCATGAGATCGAGCCCCGTATCGGGCTCAGCGCTCCACAGGGAGTCTGCCGGAAAGTCCCTCTCTGCCCCCGCCTGCCCCACTCAAAACAAAACACAGCAGAAGTAAGAAGGAAATTTGCCTTAATAGGCACGTGGACACGTAAGAAAACCCGAGGAAATAAAAGAAGGTTTTCTGGCTGCAGGAACAGAGAAACTCATCAGGGAACAGAAGTGAGGGCTCAGTGGGAACTGTTCCCTGGGTCGGGGGCATCTGAGACGGGAGGCAGCGGGGCGGGCTGGGGGCGCACGGGGGGTCAGACCCACACCTGCCTGCACCCACAAACGGAAACACAGAAGTGTGAGATGAGCAGGAGAGAAGAGGTAGGCTTGGTCTGGACCCCAAGCGGGAGTTGGGGGCACAGCCGCACGGACGCAAAGGAGGAGGTGGTTCAGTCGGAAGCAGGAGAAGTTAAACTTTTGATGACATCAGACCTATACCCAAAGGACAGGTGACAGACGGGAGGCTAGGCAACAGGAGGGACGCCCCCCCCACCCCCCCCCCCCCGCCTGGCTGGGCCCGGGGAGCTTGCAGCAGAGAGGGACCATGACCACGGAGATGGGCCGGATGGGCCGCCGCCTGCCGCCCCGGCCGCCCGTCCTCACCTGTCCTCTGTGGCCCAGAGCGGGCTCTTCTAGCAGACAGCATCTGCAGTCTCTCAGCCCGCCCGGCTCCTTGTGCTTTATTTTTATTATAACTTTTGAAGATTTTTAAAAATTTATGTTAGAGAGAGAGCGCACACAGGTGAGACTCCCAAGCAGACTCCCCACAGAGCTCGGAGCTGGACACGGGGCTCGACCCCACGACCCTGAGGTCCCGACCAGAGCCAAAATGGAGAGTCAGGTGCTCAATCGGTGGAGCCCCTGGGGCGTCCCCCCACCGCCCCCATCCTTGTGATCTTGAACGTCAAAGCATGCTTAGCTCCAGGTGCAGATGGCGTGGGCCAGCGGCCTGTGGCGGAGCTGGGCTGGCCCCTGAGCTGCTCTGAGCTGCCCCGGCACCCCCTGGGACACTGCTGGAAAGGCCCAGCCGGCCTCCCCCAGAGCCAGGAGTGGGCAGGGATGGCACAGGACCAAGGATGCGCCCTCCGGGTTCTGACGCACCTCCCAGCAGGCGGTCCCGGGAGAATGCTGGTGCCAGTGCACGGACGTCCAGGGAACCCACCCGGGGTCCACCCAGCGTGCTGGAACCCCGGCTCCTGCTTGAACGCAGGTGCCCGTGCAGCAGGCCTAGGGGCCAGGAGGCTGCAGTGCCCTGCCAGGCCCACCGGACACCACGGCTTCCTCCAGGTGCCTTAAAACCGCGCCCCAGAGCTCTGTCTTCCCCGCTGCTCTCGTGTGCGGAGGGCAGCTGGGAATGGAAATGGTTGTCGCTCTATGGGGGACGTGTCCTTGGACCCCGAGAACGTAATTTTGGGGAGAGGGAATGGGAAACCATTGTGGAAGTGGGAGGAGTTCCGGCCACAGAGGCCAACAGCCGCCGTCCTTGTCCGTGAACTCGCCCTGCTTGGTGGGTGAGGATTTCTGTGGGTCCTGGAGGACCGTTAGGCCTGGATCCCACTGGTGTGCCCTTGGTGGGACTCTCCGCTGCGGAGCGGGACCCACGGTGGCTGGCTGTGTCGTCAGTCCAGACCACCTACCCCGGGCCTCCCGATACCCCAGCTACAGAAGGAGGCCACTGGAGGGGTCAGCTCTAGAAGTGGGGGCGGGGAACATGGGGGGCCCCATGGCCCTCCAGAAGATGCCACCACACTCGGGTGCTGTCACTGGCCTGGTTTTGTAGGCTCAGCGAGCCCCCACCCCGTCGGGCTGGGGATATGCTGGGCTGGGGAACGCCCCGTGGATGGTCCCTGGGGGGCCACAGTGCCCCTTCCCCCCACTAAGAGCTCCAAGGTCCTTGCCTACAGGTGAACATTTTTCAAGTTTGAGATGGCAGCCGCTGTTCCCCCAACCGCAGGACATCTCCCATACCCGGATGTCTCCCCAAGGCCGGGTGCCCACCTCGATCTGCGGGAGCTTTCTCCTCACCCGCCGTGGCTGCTGGGCCAGGCTGGGGGCCTGTCCTGGCTGCCCAAGGTCTCTCAGGGGCCCAGGTCTTGTACTCGGTGCCTGGAGCACCCCGCACCTGCCTTCGCTCCGTGGTCTAGCCTCATACCCAGATCCCGCCCAGCGACTGCACTCAGCGAGCCCCGGGGCACCCACGATGGCTGACTGCCCTTTTGCCCATGCCACATCCCTGGGGGGGTCATAGCTGTGCCCTGGCCTGCTTGGGGGCTCAAGGGGGTTCACCATGGGGGCAGACCCTACACCTCCTCCCCGGGCTTGCCGGCGCACCGCGAGCCCACGGCCCCTGCCGAAGAGTGGAGGCCAGGTGGGGAGGGGGACGGGGCGGGGAGGCCGGTGTAGGGATGCGCGCCTCCCACGCCCACCCAAAGGTCACTACTACAGGGGGGCCCCTGCACTTCCTCTCGGTGGGGATTCCCTCTCCCACACACCTGCCCAAAAAGGTCCGGGGGTCTCAGCCCAAGCGGACCGGCAGTGGGAGGGAGGAGAGGCCGGTCCTACCAGGGGGTCCCTCCCACAGGCAGGGTGCCGGCAGGGAGCAGGGCCGGGTCTGAGATGGGCCCTGCTGGACCGGGGCGGGGAGGCTCCCCTCTGGGCCGAGACCTCGGTCAGCCTGAGGGTTTTCGAAGGACAGCAGGCAGGGCCCGGGCGGCTGGTTATCAGGTCCTCTCCCGTCTTCACCTCTGCTCCCACCTCAGGCCCTCAGCCCTCGGCCCTCCTCGCTCGGACCTCACCCTGGTCCCCGTGTCCCATCACCCTGTCCTGTCAGGCCTCACCCCTGCCCCGGTACCCCACCCCCCCACCCTCAGGGCTCCTTCCTGCATCTCTTTGGCACTGGACATGCTCCGGGACCCTCTGGGGTCCGCGTGCAGCCCCGACCATCTCCCGGGCCAGGCTCCAGGGTGTGGGGTCCCCCCTGGCCCACGGCTCAGTTAGGGTCCCGTCCCACGCGGCCATCTGGACAGGGGGCAGACGCCCCGCACAGCCCCGGCCCTGGGCCGCCTTCCGTGGTGACTCACAGCGGAGTCAGGCCCGGGGCAGAGGGGCCAGACGCTGATCTGCCCTGGAGCAGGGCTGTCGCCCCGTAACGCCCCCACGGAGGAGCTCCCACCTCCCGACGCCACGACGAGAGCCCTGCATTTCCGAGGGTCGGTCCCATCGCCTCCTGTCCTGTGGGCTTCATTTCACACGTTTCATCCTGAGGATAAGCGGGCTTTGCCGGGGGCCGGGTGGCTGAGGCGCCGTGGTCCTGCGGTGGGTGGTGCCGCCCCCTCCCCTCCCCTCCTGCAGCCACCGCGGCCCGGGTGGCCGGGAGGAAGGAGCCGGCCTGAGTGTGGGCCTGACCAGCTCTGGCCTGGCTGCCCTGGCGCCCTCCTCGGGACCCTGGCGCCGGTCCGTCCCGGGGCCGAGTGGGGAGGCTATTCTGGGCGCTCGTGCCGAGGCCCCGGGAGCTCCTTATAAGGCTCCCTCCGGCAGCGCGCTGCCATCCGACCCGAGGTCCGCCCGCCACCCCGGCCTCCTGCGGGACCCGGTGCACAGGCCCCTGCCCCGAGCCCACTTCTCCGTGGGGTCCGTTCCCCTCTGATGATGCTCTCTCTCTGCTGCATTTATGTCAGCCACCTCAAGGCCTTGGGGTCTTGGGAGAGAAGCAGCGGCAGCGCGGCCTTTCCACATCCTTATATGACGAAGCTCCTGGGCGGGCTGCGTCACCGCGGCTCGGGGCTCAGCCCTGGGAGCCCGTGACCCCGGCTTATTTTTAGACACTCTTACCGGAACACCTGGGTTGGGCTCAAAAAATGCATGTATTTTAATAGCTCGAAAATATAACTTTACAGCAACTCCCTCCCTGGGGAGACAGTGCCCGGCAGGCTGTTTCCGGAGGCTAATGGGCCTGGGTTTCCTCTTCGCCCAGCCGTCCGGCCACCGTGTGGCCCGGGCTCTCTCCCAACGTGGCCCCCACAGGACACGCTGCGCTGAGCCACCTCTGCTTGCGGCTCTCCCTTCAGACAAGCAGGTGCTGGAAACGGGAGGCCAGGACCAGATTTTCACCAACTTCTCCCTGCAAGGGCTGTGGTGCGACCCCCGGTGCTAGGCACGGGGACCGCGGGCAACACTTGGTGACGAATGAGAGGGTGAAGCAGTGGGCTGTCCTCTAAGCCCTGCGCCGAGGCTGGCCCGCGTCTTAGTTGGCTGGTGTCCAGTGGGGCTCTGCCGTGGCTGGGGGCAGGTGGGCCGTGCTCGCTGCCCAGGCACAGAACTTGACCCCCACCCCAGCTCCCTTGCCTGCTGCATGGGACAGACCCGGGACACGGGTGGGGAAAGCGTGGGAGGCCTTGCATCCTTGCAACTTTGGGCGGAGGCCCTGGCCCAGCATCCTTGGCACCACTGGGGGCTCGTGGGGGCGCAACCTCTCCGACGAGCTCTCAGCCTCTCTCTCTGGCTGCGTGGGGACCGGCTGGGCAGGGCAGGGGCTGCGGTCTCTGAAGGCTGGACCGGCTACAGCCAGGCCACAAAGCTTGTGCTGGGGTGAGCTTGGGAGCCCCAGCTCAGCCCCAGTGCCAGTCCCTGCTCCGCTGTCCCCAACCCCATGAGGCCCATCTAGACGCCCTCGGTCGAGAGCACGTGTCACGTCTAACACACATGATGCGTTCCCTGTTTGTGGCTCCTGCCATCGTGGGAGGCAATCCCAGGTGGCTGGGGGCCTGGGAGTGTCCCCCGGGGCCTGGCACACACACGTGCCCCACAAACCCTCCTGGATGAGTGAGTGCCCCGTGCAATCCAGGAGAGATCCCACGAGGAGGAAGTGCCCTGTGGCTCCACACTGGGTGTGTCCGTGAACAAGGACCTCACCAGCGCGTGCCGCTGTCCGGACCGGGCGCTGGCAGCTTGGGGCCGCGTCTGGGGGTTCTGGACGCCCACCCTCCCCTCCGGCGCCCTGACACTCTCCAGGCCTCTCGGCAATGCAACTGCCCTGAAAGCTTTGTGCTCTGAGAATCAGCCTCCCTCCCTCATGTGCGCTCAATGCCTGGACCCTGTCCCTCTGTCCTTAACCTCTACGGCAAGTGGAGGTAATCAGAGACTCCGCTCCCCTGTGCGTCCATGGGGTCCAAGCCCCTCAGCTGAATTCATGCTGTTCTTTTGAAATGAGGTTTTTAAAAATTTCTTTAAATGCAATTAATTAACACGCAGCGTATTATTAGTTCCAGAAATAGAGGTCAGGGAGTCCCAGCTGCCCACAACACCCAGTGCTGGTCCCATCACGTGCTCCCCTGAATGCCCATCCCCACCCCCCGTCCAGCAACCCTGTTTGTCTCCTATGATTAAGAGTCTCATGGTTTGTCTCTCTCTGCTTTCGTCTTGTTTTATTTTTCCCTCCCTCTGTGCTCCTCTGTTTTGTTTCTAAATTTCCACACACGAGTGAGATCATGTGATAATCCAGATGGCCAACAGACACATGAGAGAGGGCTCCACGTCCCTCGGCATCAGGGAGATACACATCAGAACCACAGTGAGATCCCACCTCACACGGGTCAGAACGGCTAAAATCAACACGTCAGGAAACGACAGGTGCTGGCGAGGATGCGGAGAAAGGGGAGCCTCCTGCACGGCTGGCGGGAACGCAAGCTGGTGCCGCCGCTCTGGAAAACAGCACGGAGGGTCCTCGGGAAGTTGAGAATGGAGCTGCCCTACAACTCAGCAATCATACTGACGGGTATTTACCCCAAAGATGAAGACAGAGTGATCTGAAGGGGTTCCTGCCCCCCAGTGTTCATAGCAGCAACGTCCACAACAGCCGGACTGCGGGAAGAGCCCGGACGTCCGTCGGCAGATGCACGGACAGAGAAGACGGGGTTCGTCTACACAACGGAACGTGACTCCGCCATCAGAAAGGGAGACGTCCTGGGTGCCTGGGTGACTCAGTGGGTGAAGCCTCTGCCTTCAGCTCAGGTCATGATCTCAGGGTCCTGGGATCGAGTCCCACATCGGGCTCTCTGCTCAGCGGGGAGCCTGCTTCCTCCTCTCTCTCTGCCTGCCTCTGCCTGCTTGTGATCTCTCTGTCAAATAAATAAATAAAATATTTAAAAAAAGAAAAAAGAAAGGGAGACTTCCTGCCGTTGAAGATGCCCTTTTAATGGCTGCTTTGTAACGAGAGCAGACACGGTCACAGCCTGTCCCCTAAGGAGCCCCTCAGCCCGCAGCTCCCTGGTCAGGGTCCCTGCCCGCCGTCCTCAAGCTAGGCATTCAGCAGGTGCTCAGCAAGGATCTCAGCGGGAGCCGAGTAGAGGCCAGCCTTGGTGAGCAGCTGGCCACGCGTGTGTCTGGTCTCTCCGGGACGACCACTATGGGGGAGCACAGCGTGAGGAGCCCCGAGCCTCAGGCAGACCCCGCCCCTGCCAGCAGGGAGATGGTCTGAGCTGGGGGATCCCTCCCCAAGCCCACGACGTGTCCCAGCAGAGCCATGGCAGGGACCCAGGGTCCCAGGCTGTCCACCCACATTCCCCGTGTTGGTTGGGGTCCCTGGGGTTTCCGGTGCATTCTCACCTGCTTCTGTAGGAAGATTCCGTGTGTTCTCTCCCATGGCCATGGGCTTGGGCTGTGGTGCTGGGTGGGCAGTTCTCTTATCTGCTCCTACCCGGCCGGTCTCCAGGGTGATGTCCTCCCCGGTACCATCTGCCCTGTGCATCCCCTTGCCAGAGACCATCAGCACCATCTGCCCTGTGCGTCCCCTTACCAGAGACGGCGTGACCAGGGAGCCTGCCAGCGGGTGGCTAAGGGGTACTAATGTGGGTTTCAGGAGTCGGCCTGGCACTGGACAGGAAAGGCTCAGATCCCAGGGCCGCATTCCCCCGAGTGCCAGGTCTCGGAGAGTCAGTGGACACCAGCTTTGCCGGTTTCCTCCAAGTCGGGGGGAACCTGCAGAGGGCGTGAGCGTCTGCTTGCTCAGGGGAGAAGGCAAGAGGCGCGGGAGGGGCCGGTTGTGGCTCAGGAGAAAAGTGCTGGGGGCATGGGCCAGGGCAGTCAGATTTGGAAGGACTGGGAGATCCAGCACCATGGCTTCTGGCGGATTGCTGGGGAGTGGACGGAGGGAGGGGCTGGGTGTGGGAGGGGTGAGAGCGCCGTGTGGGTAGAGCGGCCCCAACGCGCTGTGGTTCCCACAGGCTGTGACGGGGCTGTAGACCCCCATGAACTCTGGGCCCCATGAACTGTGGCTGCCTCCTGCCCGCGTGGGCTGTGGCCCCGCTGGGATCTGTTCCCTCATGAACTGTGCCTCCCCTTGCCGTGGGCCGTAGCCCCCGTGACTGTGGCCCCTCCGGAGTCCTCCCAGGGGCTTGGTCTGGACTGCGGCCTCACTCGGTCCTTCAGGTCCCGGAGCCCAGGCCTCCCCAGAACAGGTACTGTCTTGAGACGCATGGCACGGAGCTGGCGCAGCCCTCGCCCCGGCGGTCTCCGAGAGCCCGCCCGAGAGGGCCCGCTCCGGCGACCGGCTCAAGGCAGAGCTAAGATTAGATGAAGCCAACCCCCAGAGATGCCCAGTGGCCGTGGCCGTCCTTGTCGGCTGTCTCTGAATCATCCGCTTGCGTCAACCAAGCTGGCCTGCCCCCAGGAGCCAGGAGGCCACGCTGACCTTGAACGGTGGAAGGAGCAGGGCTGGTGCTGAAAGGGGCTCTGTCCTCCACGGGGTCTCGGTCCCAGAACAGCACACAGGGGCTTTGTTCTCCAGCCCGAGCCCTGGAAGACCGCTCCTTCTGCTGGGGACCCGGGGGGGCGTCCTGGGGGAGGGGACAGGACTCTACAGGCCGCGGCACAGGCCGACAGGGCCCTCCCAAATTCACTGCCCGAGTGTCTGCTCTCTTCACCCCTTGCTCAGAGCCCGGCCAGGGACCATGCCCGTCTGACCCCTGCCACCGCCCGCGATGGGCCGCGCCAGGACCTCAGCGCCCAGAACCCTCAGGGACAGCGGCAGCGCCGCCAATAGCCTCCGCGCCCCGGGTGGGGGACCAGCGTGCTGATTCTCTCTCGGACACTTCTCCTGCCCGGACCTCAGCATTTCCTCATTTCTCTTTGACACAAAACATTGTGCTTTGTGATGAACATGATGCTAAAGCCCTGGGCCCTGCCCATCAGGTCCCCAAGATGCTACAGCCGCCACGTTCAGGGCCCCAGGACCCCCGTGACCCCACCCCGTTCCCTGGCGCCCCACCCCTCCCCCCACACTGGTATGATTCAGAACCTTCCCCCCAAGACCATCTCTGAAGACGCCCCCTGTGGCAGGAGAGCCCTGCCCTCGGACCTGCCCTGTTCTCTCTCCTCCCGGCCACCCCTCCGGCTCACTGGCAGTGGCCAGTTCTGCAAGTGTCCGCCCGGGGCTCTCCTTGCCCTTGCCAGCTGGGCAGACAAACAGTCTTCAGACCCCGGGTCGCGGGTCGGCTCTTCCAGGAAGCCCTCCTGACTGCCCCAGGGAATGAACCTTCCCCCTCCAGGTGCAACGGGAGACCCGGGGTTTAGGAGCCCAGCTCTGCTGCACCATTTTCACCCGAGGAGTGCGGCCCCACTGCCGGCAGGTGCTGTGCTGCGGGCCAAGGACGGCCTGTAGGGGCAGGGACACGTGGCTCTGTCCCTGCGGAGCAAGCCAGAGAGGGGCCAGATGCAACCCAGGGAGGGACTCCGTTACCTACTGCAGGTGGGGGCAGGGCAGGGCCCGCTGGGAGACGGACGCCATGCATGACCAGGCGATGGGCAGCGGGAGGACGTCCAGGTGAGACCCGGGGGCAGGGGTCCAGGGGAAGAATGAGTGGGAGGGGCGACTGCTCCCGCAAATGTCCGAAGGCAGGAAGGAGGGGCTGTGGGAAGAAGGAAGTCTGTGAAAGGCTGGGGAGGGGTACATGGAAACCCTTGGCCCACAGGAAGGGGGTGAGTCATGAGGTCCTGGGGTCCCAGACATGCAGGAAACCCCCGGCCCCAAGCCTGGGCTTCTTTGTGAAATGAAGGTAATCCTGCTGGAGGTTCTGGTCCTTTAAGGGAGGTGTGATTGAAGGAGGGAAACTTTCTAAAAGCCCTGGGGCACGTGGGCTCAGGGCAGGAGGTGAACTGTCTTCCACCGTCCCTGACCCCATGCACAGGCCTGGGAGCCCGGCACGGCCGCGGCAGGTTCTTTCTGTGTCTGGGGCACCGAGCCCACGGGATCTGCGCGTCTCTGAGCCGCCAGCTCAGCGAGGTTCCCTTCCAGGTGGGTGCTGGGCACAGACGGGGCGGGTAGTGCAGACCGCTGGTGGGGGCCAAAGTCGCGGAGGGTCAAATCTGAGGGACAGGGTGCATCTTCAGGGAACGGGAAATGAAGACAACCATGTCTTGCCCCAGTATAGAGACCCCTCGATACAAAGACCGTGGCGGCGTGGAGAGCTCGGGGCGGCATTTTGCTGCTAGACGGCCGTCCTGATGGGACAGGGAAAATCGCTCCCTGACCCGGGGCTTTTCCGGCGGCGGAGAACCATCTCATTGTCCGGACGCCAGGGCCTAGGAGATGTTTTCAGGTACAACTGGCCAAGTTATGGCTCGAGGGGCTTTGAAATGCAGAGTCCCCTTGGATGGGGTGTAGACGTCTCAGTCTGCGGGTCTCACTTCCAAGTTACCGGCCCAGCTTAGCAAGAACGAGCCGGGTGCCCCCAGCAGAGCTCATTTTCCTAAACGTGTGTTGTTGGAGAGACGGTGGATGTTTTGGTTCCAAAACAACATGAGCCTTCCAGGCAGGAGGCAAAGTTGGGGAGTTTCCCGTGAGCGCCTCAGGGGCTCCCTTGGGACCACGGGCGCCGTGCACAGCCCCTTAGGGCTCCAGAGCCCCGTCCTCGGGAGGACTCAGCAGCCCTCCCCTGAGGCCCTGCTGTCCCCTGCAGACCCCAGTGCCCCCGCCCTCACCCCCGGGAGGGCCGCCAGCAGGAGCACAGGTCTGCGTGACCGCCACACACCCCGCCCCGCGCACCCCTGCGCACTCCCCCACCCCGACCCCTGCCCCTGGGCCGTCCTGCTGGCTGTGATCCCACTGTAGCCAGGGTTGCCGGTGCTGTGTATGGCCGAGGGGCGGTGGGCGCCGTGGGCAGGGGCGGTGGGGGGGACTGGCTCGGGCCTCGCGGGGAAGGGCCGGGGTTCTCAGGCTCACTGCTCCTCCAGGTGAAGTGGCTCTTGCCCGGGTGGGTTTGCGCGCAGCCGGGGCTTCCCTCTCTGCCACAGACCCCAGGCACGCAGCTGTGCAGCCTGATGCCGGCCTCGCGTCCGGTTCTGCACGAGACCACAGAGCGCTCTGCCGGGTGCCCGCCCGCCCACGGCCCCCCGCCCCCATGTTCCCCCACCCACGTCCCCATCCAGCCAGCTCCCCACATTCTTCCCCCCACGTCCCTCCGATGTTCCCCCCCCACCCCCCATTCCTCCCCACGTCCCCATCCAGCCACGGCCCCCACCATGTTACCCCCCACCCCACCCCCCAACTCCCCACCCGGCCGGCATTGCGGAGGAGCCAGTTTTGGAGGTACGCGCCTCGGGCTTGCCAGGGCCTCTGTCCTGGGGGTGCCCGACGGGTCAAGAACCAGCTCCAGCTCCTCCAGCCGCACCAGCACTTGCCCTGCGAGCTTTGGGGCCGCACCCAGGAGAGCATGTGCCTCTCACAGCCGCACCTGGGGACAGGGGACATTCTGATGTCCTAGCGCCCAGCCTCGGGCACTGGGAACCTGGTCAAGGGTGCGGCCTCCCCGCGTGCTCCTGCCCCATGGCCCCTGCAGCCCTCCCCTGCCTCAGTGGGCTGCTTGGGGGCGCGGGAGGTGGTCTGGGAGTCCCTCCCCGGCTGGCACGGCAGGACAATCCCTCCAGGACCCTCCCCATCTTCCCTGTGGGCCTGTGCCCTCGGGTGTGCTCGCCTTCCGCAGGGCACCCCGCCCTGGCCTTGGTAGTCCGGGGACAGTCTCCAGCTGACCCTTCCTGCCACCCGGCGTGGGGACCCTCCCCCGGGGCTCAGGTCCTGCCTTGGGGCCTGACTCCAGACCTCAGGTGCTCTGATGGGCTCAGAAAGCTCCAGTTTTGCAGGGTGTCCAGCGTTTTCTGGTTATATGGGTGGGAGCCAAGCTTCCTCAGCAGGGCTGGCGGGTCCACTGTGATCCCTTGGAGACCCTGACCCCGGCCACAGGGGCCCTACATGGCCCCGCACCAGCCAGAGGTCAGCTGGGAAGCCTTTTCTCCCCGTGCTCCAGTTTCTCCCGGCGCTCCCTGGGAGCACTGAGGATCGTGGGGGGCACCCTGGGACCGAGGGCCACAGGGCTGGGGGAGGCGGGCCCATTCCAGGGACCGCATGGGGAAGCCCGGGCTCCGGCTAGATCGGATACTTCACTGCGGTGCAAGGGTTCTGCCGCAGAGCCACGTCCCCTCGGCCATCTCTTCAGAGTCCTCTCAAGGAGCCCACCGAGGAGGGGCCGGCTGCAAGGGCAGGAGGAGGGAGGCGTCCCTGAGACCAGGTTCCCAGCACCAGTCTCCCCCAGCACGGTACCGGTCGGTCCTCCCTCCTCTGGTCAGGAGAAAGCGCTTGTCCAGGCGTCCGCAGACCTTCAGGCTTCTCCCAGGCCGAAGCTCCAGAGGACAGGTCCACCTTCTCCCCAGCGCTGTCCCTGTGCCCGAAGGGGCCTGCTGGTGGACGCCGAGCACACCCGTGCCCCTCCGTTCTCTTCTAAACAGGGGTGCCTGGGGGAACGTGTCCCCAAGGACTCGCCTCTGACCTTACTCTGCCCTGAGTGTCTGGTCACGACAAAGACACAGGGAAGACAAGGCCACAGGGCACAGGGGAGCAGACACACAGGCCAGACTCGGAGAAAACAACCTTTCTTTTAGAAAGAAGACCATTTCTTCAACAAATGGTGCTGGGAACACTGGACAGCCACATGCAGAAGAACGAAACTGGGCCATTTCCTTACCCTACACACAAAGATAACCTCAAAATGGATGGAAGACCTCAACGTGAGGCAGGGATCCATCCAAATCCGAGAGAAAAACACAGGCAGCGACCTCTGTGACCTCAGCCGCAGCAACTTCTTCCTAGAAACATCACTAAAGGCAAGGGAAGCAAGGGCAGAAATGAGCTATTGGGATTTCATCAAGATCAAAAGCTTCTGCACAGCAAAGGAAACAGTTGACAAAACCAAAAGACAACTGACAGAATGGGAGAAGATATTTGCAAGTGACATATCAGATAGAGGGCTAGTATCCAACATCTATAAAGAGCTTATCAAACTCAACACCCAGAGAACAAATAATCCCATCAAGAAACGGGCAGAAGACATGAACAGGCATTTCTGCCAAGAAGACATCCAGATGGCCAACAGACACATGAGAAAGGGCTCCACATCACTTGGCATCAGGGAGATACACATCAGAACCACAGTGAGATCCCACCTCACACGGGTCAGAATGGCTAAAATCAACACGTCAGGAAATGACAGGTCCTGGCGAGGATGCGGAGAAAGGGGAGCCTCCTGCACGGCTGGCGGGAACGCAAGCTGGTGCCGCCGCTCTGGAAAACAGCACGGAGGTTCCTCGGGAGTTGAAAATAGAGCTGCCCTACAGCCCAGCAATCAGAATACTGGGTATTTACCCCAAAAATACAAATGGAGTGATCTGAAGGGACATCTGCCCCCCAGAGTTCACAGCAGCGACGCCCACGGCAGCCGGACTGCGGGAAGAGCCCGGACGACCGTGGCAGATGCACGGACAGAGAGGACGGGGTTCGTCTACACGACGGAATGTGACTCGGCCATCAGAAAGGGAGACGTCCCGCCCTTGGCATCGGCGTGGATGGAACCGGAGGGGACTGCGCTCAGCGAAGTCAGTCCGTCAGAGAAAGACAATTCTCATATGTTTTCACGCCTACATGGGATTTGAGAAACAGCGCAGAGGACCCCAGGGGCAGGAGGGAAAACTGAGCGGGAAGTCATCAGACAGGGAGACAACCATGAGACACCCTTAACTCTAGGAGACAAACAGGGTCTCGGGAAGTGGGTGGGGGGTGGGGGGACGGGGGTCGGGCGTTCAGGAGGGCACGTGACGGGACGAGCCCTGGGCATCATATGCAGCGGGACTCCCTGACCTCCGCCCCTGAGACTAATAATATAGTACATGTTAACTAAATTTTAAAAAGAAGAATGTCTTTTTAAAATTTTATTCTTTGCATTAATTCTAATTTTTATTATTTCTGTACGTAGGCAGCAGGCCCAGTGTGGGACCCAGTGTAGGGCTCGAGCTCACAGTGGTGAAATCAAGAATCGGATACTTGCCCGACTGAGCCCCCCAGGAGCCTCTAATGTTGATTTTTATAAAATATTGTTTTGATGTCTGAGATATTTGGTATCTTTTCCCTTAAAATGTGCCACCCGGCAGGTGTGGATGTGGGCATGCCTGCCAGCATGTGTGCACCTGTGTCTGCGTGTTCCTGTGTGTGCGAGCACGCGCCGCGTGTGTGCGTGTGTGTGTGTACGTGTCCGTCCACTGTGCGCAGGGCTCTCAGCTTTGTCGCTCACCTTCTCCCTCCTCGGCCTCCTGGTGACGTCCTCACCTCTGCAGGCAGGCCCCAGGCTCCGGGTGAGGGGGCAGCCCTGGGCACTGGCACAAGCTCTGGACCAGGAACTCACTTCACACAGCAGCCTGAGCCCCGTGGATGGGAAGGGGCACTGGGGCCCCAGGCAAGTGGCCACAGGCCAGGATGGGGCGTCCACCGAGAAGCCCCTGGTCCCGAGTCACCCTCCAGCCCGGGTGGACATGGCCAGTTCCCTTAGGCATGTGGCCTCTCTTTTCCAAGGACACAGCGCAGGGCAGGGTGGGGAGAGCTCCCCGCCAGGCTGGCAAGGTCCTTCCCGGCTGCGCAGAGCCATCTGGCCGACTTCCGCTGCAGACATGTTTCTCCGTCCCCTGAGCGGTCAGATGGGGCCACTGTCCCTTTGCCCCGGGGCCCAGCGAGGAAGGGAGCCGTTGCTGTTCCGCGGTGACAGCAATCTCCCCGCCTGGGTATTTCAAGGCCAAGTGTGCCACCCGACGGAGGAGTGCACCATGGGGGGAGGGGGTTTTCCTCATGGTCCGGGTGGGGCCGGACTCGGCAGTGGTGCAGGCTGAGCTCTGGCGGGGCCAGTCCTGGGCTGAGGCCGGGCCTCGTAGGGAGACACACAGGGCCGACAGCGGCTCTCACCCCCGTCCCACTCCGACCCGGACTGGCCGTGCCCCTGGGCCGTGGCTGGAAGTGTCCCAAGGCCAGCGTCGCCTTCAGCGGTTCCCGCGGTCAGCTCAGGCCGGGCTCGAAACGAAGGATGCAGGGCTGGGTCCTGGCCAGCGGCTGGGCCAGCGGGTGCAGAGAAACGAAAACAAAGTGCATGACACACAGGCCCCAGCTGCCTGGGCCTGAGCCAGCAGCTCGGGGTGCGGGTCAAGCGTCCATCCCCCGTTCCCGCCATCACAAGAGCTGGGTCCTGCACTCACGCAGCTCACGGGGCCCCCGCCACACGGACGTGCTGGGAGGATCTGAGCGTCAGCCTGGGGCCCTGCGCCCCGCTCATTGCTGCGGCTGGAGCTGCTGTCCTACAGCTGGGAGCCGCCCCACTTGTCTTCACTGGACGGCTGGCCCCTGTCGGCCAGAGGTGTGGGGACCCGGGGTCAGAGGCAGGCCCCTCCTGGACGCATCTCACGCTCGAGGTCCCCACTGGCCCTGCATCAGGGCTGGAAAGGAGGAGCCCACTGGACTCTCAGGTGTCTGGGAGACTGCAAACCCGCCCAGCTCCTGGAGGAGTGTCCTTGGCCCCAGTGTTCTCTGCCTGGCACGGCTACCCGGCTGACCGCTCCCGAAGCTGGTGAGCCCGCATTCCCTGGGACACTGCGCCAGCACAAGCTTCGAGGAGCAGGGCAGAGCCCTTCCTGCAGAGACCAGCGATCCGTCCTGTGTCCCAGGGAATTCTGGGAGCTGGCCTGGGGCGAGCGGACACCACCGCCTTCCATTTCTCTCTGCATCTCCCTCGTAACTAAAGAACCTGCGCATCGTCCAATAAGACAGCGTCTTTGGGGAGCGTCCTGAAACCCGTAACAGGCCTGACTCCCCGTGTTTGTTCACACGGTCAGCGGACGAGCATTGCCACCTCCTGCAAGCCGCGGCCCAGGCAGGCACAGACCCCAGCTCTTAGCACGGCCGACCCTGCGGACCCCAGGCCGAGGCCCTGACTCTCGCCCACACAGCTGAGCTTTCACCGGAAGAGCTCAGCCCCCCACCGCCCCCGCCAGGCCCCACCCTGAGCTCTGCTCCTCCCCGCTGCCCTCCGGCCACGCTGGCCTCCTCTCCAGCCCCAGGCCCCAGGTTTGCCCTGGCTGTTCCCCCAGGAAGCAGGCCCCCCACCTCACCTCTGACGGCGTTGGCTTCTGGGGCTCCCCTGGGACCCCATGACGACCCATGTGGACTCCCACCCAGCACCCACTTTGTTTTGCCCTCCGGGAGGAGCGTTCAGGGACCCTCGGAGCGCCCGATGCTGCTGGGGAGCGGTCGGTCCAGATACGGTGAAGGTGAATGACCAGCCCTTGGCGCGTGGGACGGAGGGCGGAGTGGGGCGGCTTTACACACGATTGTAAAGTGTGTCCCCTCTTCCCTCCAGAGAGCACGCGGATGGATTTCGCCGTCTCAGCGGCTCGGCCGTGGATTCCATAACACGGGGCCTCTGGTGGGTCCGATTCTCGGGAACCCACCCCAAACGCCGGCACCCGAGCCCTCCTCCAGAGCAGACCGTTAGCAGCCTCCACTGTGCGAAGCGTTTCCGGGGATCGAGGGCTTCTCGGGTTGTATTTGGGAGCTGATGGCCTCAGAGAGAGTCGTGCGTGGGACCGTGGTTGGGAAGTTGTGGCCCGAGCTCGCCACACCCCTGTCCTCCGTGGCCTGGCTTCGGTCTCGGCTTCTCCTTAGTCTTTGTGTCGGCTGCGTTGTTCTTTCCTCGGATCTTCAAGGTCCGTGCGCACTTGTTGGACGGCTCATAAAATACCGCCCGCCACAGGCGACGGCGTCCCCCAGCAGTGACCGGGAACAGCGCCTGCTCCCTCCGGCCGCTCTGGGCGGGTCCCACGTCTGGTTCTGTTTGCTGCCTGTTCCGGGGCAGACGTCACCGCCGCGGCTCAGAAACGCGCTTTCCGGTTGGGAAGAGTCTGGTTCACGGTGTGCGCGCCCTTCCTCAGCCCTGCGCCCCTCCCCCGCCCCCCTCGACCGCCGTCAGGACTTTGCTGCCATGACTTCCCAGGCTCTGACTCCCCACCGTGACGGTCGCCCTGTCTGTGCTGGTTCTGTCTCCTCAGCTCCCATTTTTGGCCTTGTCACCGGCCCGGGACAGTCCACACGGGCCAGAAAGTGTCTCAGCTTCGCTGACGCACCCGAGCTCTTGTCTGCCCGGCGGCAGGGTCTCAGGTGCCCAGTCATCCCCCGGAGCCTCTTTCCTGTCAAGGGGAATCGATAGGAACCTGCTTAGGAGAGCAGGCGGCCACAGGTTCCTCTGAGGTTTTCTGGGGACTGGGGACCCCCATGAGGTCTGACACGGGCTGCGTTCTGTCCCTGCCCAGCACCCATCACGGCCAGTGGGACGGTCTCTTCCCCCACAGCCCACGGGTCGGCGCGGCCCATCTCCCCCACGGGCACAGGATGGCCCCGCCCCGCTCTCAGGGCAGATGCTTCCAGAAGGGCTGCCTGGCACTGGCCAGCGTGGTGGCACCGTGGCTGGGCCTCGGGGAAGGGAGTGGACCCCAGGGGGTTGGAGGGAGCAGCGGAGAGCACGTGCCTAGCACTGCGGCCGCCCCAACAGAGGGCATGCCAGGATGTCGTGACCCCGTGGCCTGTGGCCCCGTGGGCTAAGGTGAGGTGGCTGAGGCAGCAGTCTGGCCTGCGGGAGCCCCCACGTCCGTGTGCGGGCCCCGTGGCCGGTGCTGGGTGCCTGTCAGAGCAGCCCAATCAGAGAGGCCCAGAAAATTGCAGTGCAGCCGCCAGCGGGAGGGAAGCTCGCTCGGGGGGTGGAGGGTCCAGAGGTTCTGGGGCCCCGGGGGTCCTGTCTGGGCTCCCCGCCGAGCCCCGCTCAGGCCAGGACGCTCACGAGCCCCCACGTCTCCTGCTGCTCCTCCCATCCAGAGCCTGGGTGGCAGCCCAGGGCGGACTGTGGCCCTGATGGGCTGCGTGACCCCCAGGGTTCCTCCCTCAGACCCCACCATGCTCTGTGACCCCGGGATTTCCTTGGCTGGCTTCAGTTAGCGGCTGACACAGCGCTCGGAAATGCCGGCTGGGGACCCGCAGCGTTCTCCAGTTGGAGATACGTGTCTGGCACCTCCTGGCCCTTTGCTTGCCTGGGCAGGGCCTCGACCCTCCCCGCGCCGCCCCCAGCTCAGCACAGAGGAATGAGTCCGCGCCCGCGAGGGAAGATTCCGGGAAGCGGACAAGGGCCTCCTGGAGCAGGGTTTATGGGGCGGGACCTCGGGGAAGGAGCCCACCGCCCTCGGGCCAGATCCCTGTTCTTCAGGGCATGTACAGCACTCAGGGCCCCTCTGGCCACGGGGTTCAGGGGGTTGGCTGTCTCTCCATGGTCTTGCGGTCCTCGTGCTCTGGATTTGCGGCCACACAGCTCCCTGCGCCTGCGGGTCTCTGCGAACCTGCCTGGGAAACACCCCCCGTGACTTTTCTGCAGTTTGCTCTCTACACACGGGCGTGGGGACCCGTGGACGAGGCCTGGCTGGCCCAGGGGCTCACCTTGTCCTGTCCCCACACTTGGGGTGGTCCCCACAGGGGTGACAGGCACTGCCCCACACCCCTCCCGGCAGTGACCTGCTCCCACCTCCTGCACTCAGTGAGGAACCCCTCCTGGGACATCAAGTGCCCTCGGTCAGCCTTGAAACCTGTGCCGTGTCATCATGGTTTCTCGACAAATTGCCCCGAGAGCGGTGAGTCATCCTGCCTACCTCGAGGCACAACGTTTAGAAGGTCTGTGGTTTTCACACCTGGGAGGGGGAAAGGAGAAATCTCCCAGGTGTTTTCATGGTTCCAAAAAAGGAGCGCTTCGTGGCCACAGGTATGTCTGGAAACCCTGGCACCCGCACAGTGCTTCTTGTGGAATTCGCCGGGAGTGTTGGTGCGGACAGAGGCGGCGAGCCGCTCCCCTTCCCGGACGCTGCAGGAGAGTCGGGAGCCCGAGCAGAGCTGAGATCCGGGGCTGGCGCGGGGAGGGCGGAGACCCCTCGGGGAGACACGCGCTGTCCAGAGCCGCCCCCGGGGCCACGGGAGTGCGTGGCCTGCAGCCCAGCAGATGGGGCCGGTGACGTGACCCCGGGACAACCCCCAGAGCTCCAGCGGCCCACGCTGCTGTGGCTGGCCCACGGCCATGAGGACAGGACGGGGTGTGTTGGTGGCAGCAGGCCACGGAGTGGGACGCACACACTCGAGGTTTATCCTAGACAAGCCCGCCCGGTGCTCGGTGAGTTCCAGGCCTCGACGCCCAGTTGCAGGGAGGCCCACGGATTTTTACACGGCGGGGCCCCGTGGTCTGGTTCTAGGTGGCAGGCACGTCCACCGACAGGGGTGAGACCAGGCCAAGGAGACTTGCCGGCTCTTTTCTCATGATGCTTTTAGGGAAAAGCCCGTGTGTTCGTCGCTCCCACTCTCCGAGCTAATCGGCCTTCCCCACGCAGCGGTTCTCCACGGCCACAAGCCACCAGATCCGTGTCCTCACCAAAGAGCGTGTTTGCAAGAGCCCCGTTTACGTAAACACGTGGAGACCCGCGTCACGGTGCCACTTTGTTTTGGCTTCGAGAAGGGCTGCCGTGGCTGGCGATGAGCCCAGAGGCGTGAGGCGAGGTCCCCTGGGCCCTGGGAGGCCACACGGGAAGTGAGTGACCAGGCAGGGGCCTCCCCAGCCCAGTTGGTCCCGGGCCTCACCTGTCCAGCCTCCAGGCCTGCGAGCAGCTCCCTTCTGCTGTGACAGCCTCCCGGGAGCTGCTGTGACAGCGGCAGAGGGACGGGGACGTCCAGGGGGAGGAGTGTCATGCTATTGTGAGACCCTCCGAGCTGCCACAAGTTCCTATTATAAACTAAAGAAGGGACAGTTAGGCGCCTTACAGGTCATTTACAGATGTTTAATCAGGTAATAGAACGACCAGAAAATTACTAAAGTGCCCACTCTTCTCATACCCCATAATAACTAAAAAACCTGATAGGAAAACCTCCAAATTTGACATTTAAAATTATTAATTTCGGGGCACCTGGGCGGTTCAGTCGTTAGGCGTCTGCCTTCGGCTTGGGTCACGATCTCAGGGTCCTGGGCAGGAGCCCTGCGTCGGAGCTCAGCGGGAAGCCTGCTTCTCCCGCCCACACTCCTGCTTGTGTTTCTTCTCTCGCTGTCAAATAAATAAAATCTTTAAAAAATAAAATAAAATAGAATGATCAATACCATCACGAGGAAAACCGTCTAGGGCTTTTACTAAAGATGGGGCCTGTGGTCTGGCTCCCTTTAAACGTTGGATCGGTAGACTTTTGTGGTCAGAGCAGGAGCGGGGAGACGGAGCTCCCGAGACCCTGCACAGCCCTCACCCGCCACGGTACCGTCTCCGTCTCAAGGAACCGTGGAGGGCTCACCCCTCCGTGAGAATGTTGACGCGTCATGGTAAACCAGGTCCTGGCTTCCCGCAGCTTCGCCCTTGAGCCCGACTCTCCGCAGACGCGACACTCGTCTCCTGGTCTGCTTCCTGCGTGTTGGGTGGGAAGCCAGTGGGGCCTTCCAGAGACTCGGCCGTGCTACGCTTTCCCTTCTGAAAACATGACCCTGAAGGAGATGCTTCCACAACTGGCCACGGCTCTGCGCTGCGGGCTCACGGCCACGGGCGCGACATCTGACCTGTTTCAGGTGTGCCGCGGACTTGTGGACGAGTTGCTCTGAGCGGTTTTTCCCTCGGAGGGCTAGCCCGGGCCCAAACCAGAGTCTCCGAGGCTCTACGCAGTTTCACGGGAACGTTTCAGTCTTCCCGGCTGTGATGTCTCCCGTGCGGACGCACGCGCCCGTCCGCTCTCGCGCCGGCTCACTTGTCGGTGTTTCCGCGCCGCGCCCGTCCTCCCGCAGACCGAGCTGCGGGTCCTCTCTCTCCTCAGAAGGCACGAGCTTTGTTCGGACAAACCCCGGGCCGGCGGGGGCCGGCGTGTGGCACACGGAGCTCGGGTCCGTGCACTGCTCACACCTGCCGCACCTGGGGTCCCGCTGCCTGAGGTCTCGGGCGGTCCCAGGACGGGAAAGGGAGAGGGGTAGGAGCAGAGGGAGGAAGCCGGAAAGTCGGGGATCCCCCCTCATCCGAGCGAACCAACAGCCCCGTTACCCCTCGAAATTTAATTTTAGATCTTAAGACTTGGCGTTTTATACTAGTGTGAATACCAACATTATAATGTGTAAATTTTTCTAAATGGAACTTCCTATGTTGTTCTCGACACCCCCCCCCCCCCAAGCTCAGGCCGCTCACCGGGCGTGAGTGAACATTCTTCCGGAGCATTTCCTTGCCAGGGTATCCAGGGCTGACACAGGAAACGTGTTTAGACACAGAAAGACTGTTTTACCCCTAATCGTCCCGGGCGTCGGAATGTTGGGAAACGGCCCCTCTCCTGGGGGCAGGCGCTTTCCTGCTCAGAGGCCACGGGGTGTGACGCGGCTCAGACGCGGGAGGCTGGGGTCTGGTCCGGGGGTCCGCCAGGGGCATCTCCCAGAGCTCGGCCACCATGTGCTAGGCTCGCGCGGGGACCCATGACCCGCCAGCACACAGGTGAGGGGACAGGCTCGGCGGAGCTCCCCCTGCCCGGTGACCAGGCCTGCAGGGCCGGCACGCGTCTCTGGGGAGGAGGAGATGCGACGGAGACCGCTTAGCGGGCGAGCCCTCCGGAGCCTGCGGCGTAGTCGCCCCGGACGCGCGCTGTTCACCTCTGACCCCTGCCCGGCCCGCACCTGAGACAAGGACACACACGCTGATTAGCCGCACACGCGCTGCCCGCTCCGACCCGGCCCGTCCCCAGCGGCACCCGGGCAGACCCGGCCCCTCCCCTCAGGGACGCGTTTCTACCAAACCCTCCCCCTAGGATTCTGTCAACTTCACGACCAGCGTCGCGCGTGCGGAGAATCCAAACAGAGCCCCAGCACACGCTGCCGGCCGAACGCGACCTCCGTGAGGGCACAGAACGGGGGGCGGACGCCGAGCTCCGCAGCTGTGCGGGGCGGCTGCAGGTCCCGTGAGCAGCCCGAGATCACCGCACTTCACGCTGCGAAGCACACGGCGCGGGAATGATGTCTTTGTAATGTCGTCACCTGGAACTTACTTGAATTTACTTGAATTTAGTAAGAGCCCCGGGTGTAAAATAAACATGCGAAGCTCGGTTGTGCTTCCGCAGACCACAGCAAATAATGCGGGGATAGGAGACATTTAAAGTGACGTCATCTCCACAGCACCTGAGAACAAAACCCGTAAGTCCAACAAAAAGTTCTGGAAACGCTAAAAAAGTTAAGGAAGACCTAAACAAAGAGAAGGAGATGACATATTTGTGGGTTAAAAGACAAGTGTTACAAAGTGTTACAAAGTCGTGACTGAGTCTGTAGAGACAATGGGCTCCCAGCAAAGACCGGTGTGGGAGAGGCTGGGGGGGGACATTGCGCAGCTGATGCTAAAGGTCACACAGACGTTCCAGGGCCTGGGAACAGCCGAGGCGACCGCGGGAAGACTGCAGCGAGGGTCTACACCGGCAGGCACTCAGAATTGAGACAACGCAGTGCTGTGGTGTCCAGATCGGTGACCAAGAGACCAAAGAAGCAGAACGAAGGGTCCGGAAGCGGACGCGTGTACGTGAGGCTTCATAATAAACGTAGGTCACAGGACAAAAGAAAAGGAAAAAAATCTCTTCAGTGAGTAACTCCAGGATAACTGCAAACCCACGTGGGAAAAGAAAGCCGAGCTGTGGTTTACGCTACGCACAAAAGTCTACTCCCTGTCGGCCCGTGGCTGTGCACGCGAACGCTCAGACGCGGGCGCTTCTAGAAGGAAACAGGAGAGGATGTCCTGGTGCGGAGCCTGGAATCCTCACCCTTAGAGGGTTTCGTTCATGGGAGGACTCTGAGCCGAAACCCCGAGCAGACAGAACAGAGAGTACAGACCTAGTCTGGGGGGCCGGTGTGTCCAAGGACCGAGTTACAGCGTCAGTGCCCAGAGCCCGACGAGGGCTGGTGTGGCCAGATAACGGGCGAGGGCGCGGCCCTGAGACACGCCGTCCCCATACTGGGCTGCGGAAGAAACCCCCTTGGACGGCGTCGGGTGTATGCGGGAGGAGTGGAGAGAAAGAGCCCGACTCGGCGCCTCTGAGGACGCGGCAGCCGGCCCGCGCAGAGGGAACGGAGATACGGGGTCCAGAGTGACGGTGCGGGGCCGGCGGAGGAGGAAGCTGGGCTCCGCTCAAGCCACACCCGCCCTCCGCATCCCACCCTGGCCGACGGCAGAGGCTTCGGGGCTGTCCTGGTGTCTGCAAACTGGCCGGCAGGACGCTCGGCCACGGGCAGGCAGTCGGGTGGAGCTCGGACTTGGAGTCAGAGGAGAAAGCTGGGGTCTTCCCGGAGGAAGTGGGCTTCTTGCGGTCAGTCATTTCCTCAGCGGGTCCAGCCCACGACCTCTGGCCGCAGTCCGTGCCCCGCACTGTGCCGGCCGCTGGGGGAGGCAGGATGGCGGGACGCGAGTTCGTGTCTGGGGACCCCCCTGCTCACGGAGGGGTAGCACCCACGCACACGTTCACGGCACTACCCAGGCCGGAAACGCCGCCTTCCCCAGCTGGCCCTCTGGTTTGCATCCCGTACCCCTCGGGCTCAGCTCTGTCCCCCACCCGATCTCAGACGACCTGGCGCTGGGGCTGGTGAGGCCGTCTGTCTCTGCGTGTATGTTAAAGCGAGCAACACAGGGAAACTGAGTCTCCGCCGAGGCGTGCACCGGCTCATGGGGACTGACGGCCCCGTCCAGACTTGCCCTGGGGCACCGTCAGACGTGAGGCGCACGCCGTCAGCCTCCCCAGAAGCTTGGACCAGGGGCGGGGCCTGCCTCTCCCTCCTTTCTGCTGCGCCGCCACGGGCCAGTTACTTGACCTTGCTGGGCATTCAAAGTCCTCATCTGCAAACTGGGGGTCACGGTGGGCCCAGGAACCTCCTCACGCAGGGTCTGCCCAGCACCCCTGGGTGTCTGCGGTCACTCGGACCCAAGTCCATGCGCTCTGACTCGTGAACGTGGGGCCCAGCAGCCAGGACCTCAGGCTCTGAGACACGGACCTCCCGGGTCAGCAGCACACCCAGGAGTCGGGCCCTGTCAGGATCGCTGTTTCCCACAGGTCTCCGCATGTATGACGTACGTGTGTGCCTCTGTTCGTGTGCCCGTGTGTGTGGTGTGCACGCACGCGTGGTGGGTGGCCGTCACTCTGGAGACCTTCCAGCTGTCGGGAGTGACCATCCTCGGGGGCCCTGCTGCCCTGGGGGAGAGAAGGAGACAGGCTGGCTTCCCCAGGCTCGCTGCTGCTGCTGCTGCTGCTGCGTGAGGCCCGCTGGCCCGGGGAAGACGCCGGAGGCCCCATCCCTGCTCATTCCTACGTCCCCCACACGAGAGCTCGAGTTCACAGACGAGTGTGCACAGGCACAGCCTGTGACCACACACGTGCTCCGTACACTCAGTTCTGTGTGCGTACACACGTCTGTAATATGTGCGTTCACACATTTACACCTGCATTCCAGCGACCCTGGACCTGGCTGGCCTGGGACCGCCCCATTTGTAGCCTGAAAATCCTGTATGGGGGCGGGGGCCAAGGGGTCAGAGCTCCGGGCAGGCGGGGGCAGAGGGTGGCCCCGATCTGGACCAAGGTGGCTTTTCCAGGACACACGCCCCGGCCTGCCCGCTTCCCCGCGCACCACGCGTTTCAGAGAGGTTAGGGGCTGCTGTTACGTCGTAAGGGACTGGCCACTTCTTCCGGCCGGTTTCTGCCCCAGCAAAACCCAGGCGAGTCCGTGGGAGGCCAGGGAGTGAAGGGCCAGTACTGGGTCACCCGTAGCTTGGTGACCCCCACCCCCGCCAGGACAGGGCCTTGAGGAGCTCTGGCCTCTGAGCGCCCGCACGGGGTGTGTGGTCGCGGCGCCCACGCTGGGCGGGAAGCCTGTCTGCGGGGGCTGGGAGCGGCCGGGCTCACTCCCTGGGCCCAGGGCAGTTCCGGCTGCCCCTGCCGCTCCCCCGTCTCTGACCAGGGTTTCTGCGGGGACGGCCTTGCTCCGGGCAGGGCTCCCCACCCCGCCGCCCCTGCATCCAGCCTCAATGGCTTCATCGGGACGTGCTCCCTGCGGGCGCCGAGGCCCTGACATCGTTGCGACTTGGGCCGTGAGGCCGGGGACAGACGCCGGGGCACAAAGGTGAGGGGGAAACAGCGTGCAGGGGGGCAGCCAAGGAGACTCGAGGGAGAGCCTGTCTGCCCCCGATTCCCTAGGACTTCCGGCCACACTGGGCCGCTGCTCGGAAGACAAGCCCCCAGATGCCGCCATCTGGTGAGGCCCCTGTCCCCGCTCTGGGGACACGGGGACTCCTGCAGCCAGGAGCCACTGTGTGGGGCAGTGACTCACTCTGGGGCATCTCGGGGAAGCTGAGTCCTGCTGAAGCCAGAAGAGACCAAGGAGACCCAGGCCCATGTCCACGGGGAGAGGAACCCTACAGCCCCAACCTCCAGCGAGGTCTCACCCATCACACGTCCCAGGACACGGGCCAGAGACACCAGGGGACGCAGCTTTGCCCGGCAGCTTCGCAGGGAGCAGGGTCTGAGTCATGGAGGAGATGACTAGAAGCAGGAGATCCAGGAGCACAGCAGCTGGAGGGAGCCGGTGACGCGGGGACAATGGGGTGAGACCCCATGGCCGGTGCTGGCTCATGACGTCACCCGGGGCACACGCCCTCAGCTTCGGTTGGTGGCACGAGTCTGGACGCCCGCGGTGCCGGGACTGGACTGGTGGGACGGCAGCCTCGGGCGGCTCTGTCCGGCCTCGCACGCTGCCACGGGGGGCTGTGCCGCCAAAACATACAAGAAACTCCGCAAACCCGGCTGAGGGACAGTTAAAGACCCTCCCGCCTGGCATGCACTCGGCGCACACCGGGGCCTCCAGAGCCTCGTGCATCTGAGGCCTGCAGACCCCGGGCTTCCCTGACACCCCCAGCACCCCTGGCAGCAGAGCCTGGATTGCCCTGTGGTCCCTGGAGGATGGCCCCTGCCCCTCCCCAGGCCCTGGAGCTGGAGGGGAGGTGCCTGCTTCGGGGGAGTACCCAGCCTGTGTGCCCTGCCCCCACAGGGACCCTGGGGCTCACGCTGGGCCCAAGGTTTCTGGGGAAAGCAGGGTCCAGAAGCAGCATGCGTGACCCGCCCTTCCTGTGGGGGCTGGAGGGCTTATCTACCCCTCGCAGGACCAATTCCTTCCTCCCACACTGCTGACCCCGCCGCCCAGGCTTGGAAAATCTGAGCCGGGAACCGCCGCAGACCTCCTCTTGCCATACGTCGGGAGGCTCACGCCCTGACCCTGCTCACTAGCATCTGGGACCCATTTCCTGCTGGGTCCGCGCCATGCGCCCCGGGCCCCGGCCAGCTGGCCCGTCCAGACCCCCGGCCAGCCCCTCGCCCATCAGCACGCACGGAAGCCACCCAGGCCAGCTCTTGCCTTCTCTGCAGCGGCCTCCCGCGTGCTGGGGCCTCACAGGGCCTGAGGCCCGGGGGCGGGGAGGGAGGAGAGGGGCCTTGCAGAAGATGCAGGAGCCCGTGCTGCTGGGGGTTGCTCATGGGGAAGAGGCCTGGTCGGCCCTCCTGGCTGCCCGGCGGGGCGGCCGTCCTGATCCGGCGTGCTGGCCCCGTCTCCCGGCGGCACTCTCCGTCCCACTCAGAGCCCACGCACAGCTCGCCGCCCCCACCGGCCCCTCGGCAGCCTGCGTCGCTCTCAGCCCCACCGCCCTGTCCTGCGCGCCAGGTGTCCCCGCGGCCGGCCCACGCTCGGGGTTTGCCCAGTGACCCCGGCGTGGGGTGGGGCAGGGCTGCATTGCCCCGACCTCGGCAGCCCGTGCTGGTGTCCCCCAGGAGGGCCAGGGTGCGGGGGGCAGCGAGGGGGCAGCGAGGGGGCAGCGAGGGGGCAGCTCCTCCCACCCCTGCCCTGTCTCCACCCTCCTCCCACCCCTGCCCTGTCCCCACCGCGGGCCGGCTGCGTTCCCCGTGTCTTTCGTACGCAGTCGTGCCGTCCACGCGCCCCAACACACTCGGTCACACACACAAAGCTCTGAATAAAAGACAAATCGAGAAGGAAAGAAGGGGGTGGACCTGCCGTCGTGAGTGAGTGTGTCCCAGTAGACTCTGCGGCCGTGGAGGCGCGAATGCTGAAGGACACGACCCACCAGCCCCGGCAGCCGGACATCGGAGTCCCGGGCCCCACGTCTCCGTCAAGGTTGAATTGATCGTCCAAACCGGAGAGAACAGCACGGCCACATGTTTCCCTGGTGAGTCTTATCAAAGACTTCGGGAAGAAATATTACTGATCTGACAAAGTCCTTCAGAGATTAAGAGCAGGAGCGAGGTCCAGTTCCGTTTACGAGGCTGACGTCACCCCCAGAGCGCGTCTGGCGCGCGATAAGATAAGGAACCGAGAGATCAACATCCCACACGACAGGCGCTCTGAGCGCTTGGAGGACGCCCGCCTGCGGGCGCGAGGGGGCTGAGTCAGGCCGCGCCGCAGGCACTGGGGCCACCGGAGAACACAGGTCGGCCTCCTGCTTGAAAGCCAGTGTGTCACCAGCTTCAGGATGGCGCCGATGGTCACCTCAGTAACGAGACGCCCACGGTCCAGCGGGACAGAAGGGCCAGGTGCTGGGAGTATTCCACGTCCTGCGTGGGCTCCCGCTCGGGCTCTGGGGGGAGCATCGTGGGGCCGACCACGGAACGGACTGCCGACCGTCCACGCTCCGGGACACGCATGCTGACGTGTTGACGGTTGGGAGACACGACGGCCCCACCCACGTCACTGGCCCAGGGGCGGCGGGAAGGCCACGGGACAGAATGTAGAAAGTTTACACGTCAGAGGCAGCACGTTCCCTCCCCATTCTTGCAAGTTTACTTTTCTCCAGGTTTGTCCTTGTTGCAAAACAAAACACTAAAACGAAAGTATGAGGACTGCTAGGTCGGGGACAGAGTCACTGTTTCTGGCCAAGGGAAGTGACCGGATGTTCAAAGCCACAGCGCGCGGGGCTCCGGCGGATCTGCGGTCGGACATGCTGAGGCTGCACATTTCCCGGCCGACCTTGGCTCCCCGGGGTTGCAACAGAGAAAGAATGTTCAGTTCGGCGGTATTTCTTGATGAGCACTGCGGGGCGCGCCCAGAGCCGGACCCCGTCCGTTTCTGGCTCGGACAGGAAGAGCGCCGGCTCGTGGGACCCCTGTGGTGGTACTGTGGGTGGCGTGGGAGTGTCGCCAGCCGCGGATGAGCTCTGTACCCTGGGGCGGCCGCGGGCCGGGGGGTCGACAGTCCTGCTTGTCTCCTTTTGGACCTGGGAGGAGCGGTCAGGATCCCGGGGTCCTGTGGCCATGTCTGATCCGTCCTGCAGACGACAGCGCTGGTGTAACCGAGGACCCCGGCGTACACCGCCGACAGATGGTTCCAGCTGCAGGGTGGAGTAGGGGAGAGCCACGCCGCCTCGCGGTCCTGCGGCCCCTTGCCTGAGCCCCTGCCCCTGGGAGGGAGGGCGCGCTGTGCGTGCAGGACACACGTGGGCAGCCGCAGCCTGGCCTAGGACGTCAGGGCGGGCTGAGTACCCAGGCCGGTGTCGTCTTTGTTCGGGGCCGCTGCCGGCAGACGCTCAGCCCGGCTCTCCCAGCTCCGTGCGGCGCGGCTCCTGCCCCAGGATGCGACCGGCGCTGACGGTGTCATCCCAGGCTCTCAGGACCATGGCCACGTGCGTCTCTCCCCTGAGTGAGGCAAGGACCCACATTCACGGCCAGTCTGGGGACTGAGACGGGGCCACAGGGTGGAGGCGGGCTCCGCCGGCCCCGTTCAGCCGTGCTCCTGAGCACCGACCGCACCGCTGGCCACGGGGTACAGAGCCGGACCAGAGCCTCGTGCGGGGCTGGGACACGCTCATCACTAATCGTCACTTCATACCAGTGTGGAGCCCCTCTGAGCCCCAGCCAGCACCCTCCACGAGCCGCTTCTGGGAGCCACCCACTCGCACCACGGCCACGCCGCGCCAGGCACCGTTACGCTCCCCGCGGACAGAGGGGGAGGCAGACGCAGGGAGGCCGCCCAGCTGGGAGGCCCGGAGTTGGGCCTGGAGCCCTAATCCCCCGACGGCCCGGAAGGCTGCCAGGAGGGATCCGTGCAGGAGAGCCTGCCTGGGCTTCCGTCGGGGACCCCGGG
The DNA here is from genome assembly GCF_009829155.1 of Mustela erminea. Taxonomy (NCBI): domain Eukaryota; kingdom Metazoa; phylum Chordata; class Mammalia; order Carnivora; family Mustelidae; genus Mustela; species Mustela erminea. The sequence continues at coordinate 219,235,357 of NC_045614.1, forward strand.
ACGGCCGGGGAGCCAGGAGCTCACGGCAGAAGGAGGGGCAGGGTCTGCACGTGCAAAGGGCCCTGGGGGCGGGGGACCACCTGGATTGCCCTCCAGCGGCCACGGCGTCCTTTCAAGAGGGCAGGGGGAGGCCATGGGACAGCAGAAAGGAAGGGGTGATGCGGCCTCGAGCCACACGGCACCACACCCCCGAAGCTGCGGAGGCAGGAGCGGAGCCCGGTCCGGATCCCCAGGAGGAGCTGCCCGCCCACACCGGGCCGCCCCCACCCCCAGGCTGCCTCTGGGCTTCCAGCCTCCGGGCCTCCGGGCCGTCCCGTGACAGCTGCCTGGTCAGGCGGCCACAGGCCACTGATACAAACATGGAAAGCAAACCCGCTGGGGGTTTCAGAGGTAGGAAGGGCAAGTGTCACACAGAGCGTTAACCCCACGCATGCCACGTCCACGGCTGCGAAGCTGTCAGCGGCCATCAGACAGGGTGGAGGAGGCCCTGAGTCCCAGAGCCTCAGGGGACTATCGGGGGGACCCCGCACAGGGCCAGGGCCGGGGACTCGCCCCACAGGGTTGAAGCGGGGAAGTGGAGGGAGCGTCCCCAGACAGATGGACATCGAACCCCAGCAGGCTGCCCCGGGCAGGCCGAGGACACTGGGCGCCACTGACCGTGCTCAGGGACGGCCCGATGAGGCGTGAGTGCTGGGAGGGAGGGGGCGGGGCTCTGCTCGCAGGAATCCGCTCTGTTCCCACCGCGGGCGCCCCGGGACCCCGCGGTGCCTCAGGAGGCCGCAGGAGCGTTGGGCCCCCCGGCCGACTCTCCACGAGGTGCTGCGTGCGATGGGCACGGGGTCCCCAAGGCCAGGACACACCCTCGCCTCTCACCGCGTGGGGCCACGGCACTGGGGACTGAGGACGGACGAGGAAGGGGCCTCCTCCGTGTGGGGACGGACAGCTGGGCCGTCAGCTCTGGGTCCGGCGGCTGTCGGGGCCAGCGGCCCGCTGGGTGCACCGGCTGCTGGAGCCAGAAGACGGGGCCGCGCCGGGTGCCCGGGGGCAGGGACGGTGGAGGGACACTGTCCTCTGGGGAAGCCACCAAACACGGAGCCGCTTCCGAGTGAAGCTGCAGACATTTCCTGGTCAACATATCTTTGAACTTATTTTTCCTTAAAAACACTGACCTGGTTCTGCATGGAAGGCGGTCAGGACCTGCCACCCCAGAAGATGTCACTGTTATTTTGAGCCGAAGGTAATCAGAAATAGCGAATACAGGAGGGCTGTCCGCCTCCCTCCTTTCTGCCCAAAAGTAGGGCAGAAATGTCCCTTTGGTAAAGAAAACGTGCCGTGTAACGTGTCCTCGGGAGACGACCCCGGCCTTGAGTCTGTGTGATGAGCCCTGATGAACATCTCAGGCCCCACCCACGTCCCACTCACGTCACAGCCACCCCAGCCAGAGCCCCCTTCCTTATCTTCTCCACAATCACCCCCTTTATTAAAAGGCAGGAGCCCCTCTTCAGAGTTTTCACTTCTCTGAGCCCCCACCACGTGCATATAGAGCAAATCTTTTCTCCCGTCAACTGGGCTTTTGTCATTTTAGTTAGCAGGTGTCAGGTACAGAACTTAAGAGGGTGGATGGAAGGTTTTCCCTCCCTGCCCTGCAGGCTGCAGGGTGTTTACGGGGAAGCCCTGTACCCACACAGAGTTTGTATTACTTTGAAAGTCTGGGAAGCCCTCAAAATATTTTCTTTTCCTTTAAAAATCACTGTAGTGCTCTGAGACCAGGGCGCAGGGTGACAAGGAAGGCCAATGACTGCCACTGTCCCTGTGGATGTCCTGCAAGCTCGTCTTGACCCCAGCCCCCACTTCTCAAAGATTAGGGGCCCCTTCATTACCCAGATCGAATCACGTCCTGTGTCGGGAAGTTCAGTGTGGACTTTTCCGGGAAATGATACGATGGGGCTGAGCGGTGGGTGAGGGAGCGCCGTCTCAGCCTCCTCGGCTTTCCTGCGACTCTCCCACACCTGGGGCCACATCCTGGGGGACAGGTGTTGTTGGATGTTGTCAACCTCGCTCTGTCACCAGGGCTCCCGTTACTCTTTTCTCCTGTAGGAGAATGTGGGCTGGAAAAGCCCCGAGCAGCCCTGCCCAAGCTCCCGGAGGTGGGGCGGTGGGCACCCCTGTGACTCTGTCCTCGAGGGACCTGAGTCCCTGCAGAGACCAGCCGTGCCCGACACCCTGTGCCTTTCTGGGTCCTTCGCCTGCTGCTCCTACCAACCTCCCCCTGCTCAGGGCCCTGGGAGGTGCCGGGTGGTGCCCAGAAGGGCCAGTACAAATTCCCTCCCTCTTGAAAAGAAGAGACTCCCTACCGCTCCCAGAAGTTCTGGGTCCTTTGCAAGGATGTGTGCAAACCTCGCAGATGGCTACGTGAGCCTCTGGCCAGCCTCACGGCTCAGCAATGCTCCCCCAGGCCTGGAGCCGGCTCTTTGAACTATAATCTGCAGGGAGATAGCACCCCTCTCCTGGCGTCACCCGACTCCAAACAGAGCCGGGCTCCTTCGGGTCTGGGTTGCGCTAGCAAGCTGCCGGCCTGTGCATCTCGCCGGCTTACCGCTCACGCACTGCAGAGCCGTGTTCCTTCCCTTCCACCTTCACGGAGAGCTGTTCCGCGTTGGGAAGGCATTTGTTCTTCCTTCTGCTTCCCGGTAGAACCCCGGCGGGAGGTGGCCATCGGAGGAGAGAGGGACCGGGCACCCTGCCCCGGGTCCAGGTAGCCCCTTACTCCCTTGCCCCTCAAGCCCAGGCTGAGCAGCTCCCGGCTGCTAACGCTGGCTACTGCACCAGTCCTTGTAAATCTCCTCCCTCCTGGATGTGTTGCCCTTGGCCAGGCACCCATCTCCGCCTTGGGCGGATTCGGTCCTGGTGGTCAGGGACACCTCAGCCGATGGGAGCCATGACCATCATGGGTTCCAAGGTCCTGTGGACAGCCATGCCTCTTCCCTCCCAGCCAGGTACACACTCTGCAAGGCTGGGCCTTACACTGTCCCCCCGCTGCCTGTGTGGCTCGCACACTGTGCCCAGGTGGCAGACCGTAGGACCCCAGAGACCAGGACTCTACCCTGTGCCTCTCTGTCACTGAGGCGAGGGCATAGCCTGGTCTTGTTTAGTCCGTGTGGCCTCTCCACATACTGGGGGTGAGCCGTTGAGACTAGGTGTCCCCTCGGTGGGGTAGACTGTCCCAGGCAAAGCTGGGCACCCGGGCCACGCCTGGATGTCCCCAGACCCTCCTACCTCAGGGGTCCCCCTCACTTCCCGAGGTCTTGGGGCAGAAGACGGAGGCGGGATCTTTCGCAGCAGAAGGACCACCCCTCAGCCTGGCCTTGGGAGCCAAGAGCGGTGTACCTGGCTTCTCACACGTGCTCACACGCACACACTCACACAACGCCCCCCACCCCGCGCATCGGGTCTGGAATGAGTGACCGGCGACGGTGTCCACTGGGCCCGATGTCGGGGAACGGGCCCAGAAGCCCCGGAGGGATCCGCCCGCAGAAGGAGGGCACCAAGCCTGCCCTCAGCCAGAACTGGCAGTGAGAACGGAGTTCCCTGGGGACTCTGCAGACGTCGGGTGGGCTGGGGATTCCCACGGAACCCGGATGTGGGCCCAGAGCCAGACTGGCTGTCCGTCTCCAAGGGCAGGACGATGCGGCCATCTGGGCCCCACACCCAATGTAGGAGGGGCCCGAGCGGCACCATCCCAGCCAGGCCAGGCCGGGCACCTCTGACGCCCCTGTTCCCAGGCCCCCTGACCCGCTGGCCAGCGCAGCTCTGGGCCTGGAGGGCTGCCAAGTGCAGTTGACCTTCCTGACCCAACATCCGGCCCTCTGGCCAGGGCCTCCCGCTGTCCCCAGCCCACTGCTCTCCCCGGCGCATGGGCGCAGCTTTGCTGTGTAGCCGAGGACCCGGGGCGGGTGCGGTGAATCTGGCTTTCGTTGTCCGTGTGAACCTTTTCTCGACGAGCTGGCGGCACCACCAAGGTCCCTACTGACGTGTGATCGGTGGCGGGCCCCAGGGAGTCGCCATAATCAGCAGGGAGGCGGCAGTGACAGGGCCTGCCTCAGCCCTCTCCCCCGCCTACGCTCCGGGCTCCCGCTGGCGTGGCAGGACAGACGTGCGCCTCCTAGACTGGCCCCTCCCCACCTCCGAGCCCACGCCCGGCCTTCGGGCCCCAGGAAGGAATCCCACAGTGTGCTGCTCCTTTGTCCCAAGCGTCCCCACCTGAGCTGTGTGGAAGGGACACTGGCTTCTTCTGCGGGGTCAGACCCCCGAGCACCACAAGCACCTGACCCGTGCTTGTGGGTCACCCCGGGTCCTGAGCTCTCGGGATCCCGTGAAAATGCTCCCTAAACCCTGTCAGGATGAGAGGGAACAGACGGGTCCGTCCGCCTGAGACGCACCAGTGAGCCCACAGGACCCAGGCGTGGGAGGGTCCCACAGAGGCCGTCTGGGGGCCCCCACTGGATCCCCTGGGGCTGGTCCTGCCTCGGGCGCCCCTGCGGCCCTGGCCGGGTGGTTTCTTCTGGTTCCTACTCAGTCTCTGTCGGGTCAGTTCTCTCTCCTGGGCACTCCCGGGGGTCTCCGCTCCGGGGCGAGTGAGGAGCTGCCCGGGGCGGGCCCCTTGCAGACACTCGGCCCCTCTCCCCCTGCGTCTCTGCAGGCTGGGCTGGGGGCGGGAGGCTGTCCCCGTGTCTTCCCCTCCAGGGCTCTGGCGCTCACGCTGTGTCAGCTGCTCCGGGACTCGGAGCCCAGAGGGGCCGGGATGACCCACGGGGCCTGGCTGCCAGGGACGGCTTCGAGGAGACAGCGTGGTTGAGGATGCGGGGGAGACCGTGGGGTCTCAGCTCCCGTGGGAGGGGGCCCAGGAGCGAGTAGCTCACTGGGAAATAGTTCTGAGGGCCCAGCGGGAGTCGGGCACCCCTGGGGACGGGCCCCTGGGGGCGGGGCTCGGGTGGGCCGGCGGAGTCTGTCCCACACGTGCGGTGACTTCACGGCGTGCTCTGCTCTGTGGTGCGGGCGCAGGCACGTGTGGCCGGTCCCCTCGGGGAGCCCAGGGGGTGCGCCTTTGCGGCGGACTCTTCCCCACCGTCCTTGGGGCTCTTGAAGAACACGACAGGGTCAGGGTCTCCCGCCGGCTCCGCAGACGCCCTTCACCCCCGCAGCCCTGGTCCTCACCCCGGGCCGGCAGCCAGGCCCTCCGCACCCGCGCTGCCCCTCAGCCTCCCTGCTCGGCCGCCGGCCGCCCCTGCGCCCCCCCTCCCGCCCTGGTGGCTTCTGCCCCGTCCTTTCAGGCCGGGCCCCTCCCTGGGAACCAGGGCTGTGACACATGTCACTGCTTGTTAGTGGAAGGGCTGACGGGCTGATTCCATGCGGCGGCCGGTCTCCCTGAGACGCCCAGGGACGTGTCACGGTCCCCGCGGAGGGGGAGCTGGAGCGGCCGCGGGGACTTGGGCCGCCTCCAGCTCATGGTTCGCGCCGCAGCTCCCACTTCCTCTGCTTCCACACGAGCCCGGGTTGTTGGGGCCTGTTTACCTCATCAGCGCCGCAGCGGCCGTGTGAGTCACGTTCCGGCCACGGCCGTCTGGACGCGTCTGCCAGAGACCCCGGCCTCCCCCGCCGAGGCCGAGACCCTCCCTCTGCTCGGAACACCCGGACGAGACGCATCCACACGGCGGGGAGCTGCGACCCAGCTGAACCCGCGAGTGACTCACCAGCACTGAGTCAGCCGCGGTGACGCATGCGGGCTCTGGCCCCGAGCGGCCGCTCCGCGCTGGGCACCGTGCGGGATGGCGCTGGCCGCCCCGGCTCCCGGCGGCTCCCGGCCCCACGGGAAGAAGCCGGTGGTGGTCACGGCGTCCGGCGGAGGCCAGGGCTGGCTTGGCGGGGTGACCCAGCACAGGCGTGAGGGCGGTCCCTTCCAGGTGAGGCCCCGCCCGCGCCCGCTGCGAGGGGCCTCCCTATGCCGCTCGTGTGCCTCGGGCCTCCTGTGGGATGTGGCCGTGCTGTCCCGCAGACGTCGTTGGCTCACGGGCAACGCCCACGGCGTGGAAGTCCCATAGCTGGGCCACCACCACGTCCGATTTAGGGCGCTTGGGTCATGCCGCTGTGAGTCACCCCGGAATGTCATGGGGGACTGTGAGTGCTGCATCTCGGGGCTGCACCAGGGAGTGCAGATGCCGGGTATCGGGCACGAAACGCTTGAACTGGAGCGAGCAGTGACCAGTGTTTCCCAGGGCGCCGTCCCCATCCGCGGGCCCACCCAGCGGGGTGAAGGCTCCGGGTTCCCCGACACGGGGACTCGTCAGCCGTCTGGATTCAGCACTGGGTCGGACGGACTTCAGAGTTTCATCTGCATTTCCCTGACGTGACGCCGTGGAGGCCGTGAAGGGACGGAGTCCGTGGGCGTGCGGCTCGTGGGCCGTGGACCCGACTCTCCGGGACTCGCGGGAGCGACTGCCCCGTTCGCCATTCACGTCCCCCGCCGCCCGCTCGGTGCCGCAGTCTCTCTCGCTCACCTCGTCCACGCAGACTTTCTGGTCTAGTTTGTCTCCGTGATCATGACATGACGCCGCTCCCGAGGTCACGTTCCGAAATCTCTGTCCCCTACCTTCCCCTCCGGGCAGCAGCCACGCCCCCCACCGGTGCTTTCCTGGGGTGGGAGGGGTCGAGGTTCTCTTCCCCGGTGGCAGTCCCCTGCTCAGTGCGGGTGACGGGACCCCCCCCCCCGCGGGCACCCCCCAGCCGCGGGCACCCGCGCTCCCACCACCACGGCGAGCGCTGTGTCTCTCCTGGACGCTGGCCGGGTTTTCTCAGACGCGTCCGTACGCGCCGCGGCAGATGTTTGTCTCTTCAAATCGGGCCTGGCGATCTTTGAGTTTTGGGCCGTTAATGTGATTTCTAGCCGCCCTCCCCTGCCCCGCGGCCTCCCATTCCCCTGCTCTGGGCCGTCTCCTCTCGGCTGTCCTTCTGGCGGACAACGGTCCCTTCAGTTTCTCCGTGTCTCCTCGGCGAGCTCGCGGCACGGTCTGCGCTTCTTCCCCGCACGAGCTGACGCTTTCACCTCCTCCCAGACGACCTCGGGACCTTGACCTCTTGAATTGCATCTGTCCCCTGTGGCAGGTGGAAAGACACCCCCAAAGGCAGCCACGTCCTAGTCCCTTCCCTAGAGCCCACGACTGTTATGAACGTGGGACAGAGAGTCGTGGGTGCCGCGAAGGTGACGAGTCCTCAAGAGCCGCGGTCGCCCCGGATCGCGCAGCTGGGCCCGTCTGAGCACCGGAGCCCCTGGGCCTGGGAGGGGCTGCGTGGGGGACCCAGGCACGGACCTCAGCCCTGCGGGGGCCCAGGTAACTGACTCCTGTTGCTTGAAGCCCCTGGCCTTGGGGTCCCTCCTTCCGCAGCAGCAGAAACTCACTCCTCCCTCCCCTGGGTGTCTGCTCCGAGGGTGAATCCCGCACACACGTTAAACCAGCAGACGCTCTCCTGGCTCTCTGCGGTCCAGCCCCCGCCTGTTGCACTCCCCCATCCGCCCCGTCCGCTTCCGCTTCTGGGTCTCGGGGCGGCTCCGTCCTCATCCGTCCTCATCGGGACGGCTCCCCAGGATGACCTGCCGTGCGTTTGTCGGGGACAAGGTCCCACTGCCATGGTCGTCTGAGGACACCTCGCTTTCGCCTTCATTTCACAGGATGGTTTGCTGCTCCGAGGCACTGGGGCAACAAGGTACGTAACGATATTATTGACTCAGAGAGTGAAATAAATGCCCACGAATCTGCTCGGATTCAAATAGTGACGGAAAATATGAATGAAGGGAGAAAGGGGCCGCCGTTGCCTCCAGGATATTCCCGTCGATCAGTACAGAAGGAGCAGGGGACATGGGAGTCGTGGTCCACAACGAGGATTGCCGCAGCCGAGACCCGCTGACGGACATCGGGGGGCAGGCAGGACGCTCGTGTAGCTCAAAGCAGCACGTGTCCCGGTGGCGCGAGCGAGCTCTGCGGGCACAGGTCCGCGGACGCCGCTCTCTCCGGTGTGTGGACGTGACTGCGTCTGTGCGTTGGGGAAACCACATCCCTCACCCGGGCACCCAGGCCAATACTGGTCGCCCGGCTTGTGGACGCCCTGTACCCCAGCAGGCTGTGCTGGTGAGGTCGCTGCCCGGAAGCCGGAAGCCCGCTGCGATCGGACACAGATGGCCAGCAAGCCCGTCCAGGGCCCCCCACAGAACACCCGGCTGGTACTCTTCAGGCGTCAAGGTCATGAGAGGGGAGGCAGACACACTGCTCCCCACGGGGAGGTCCGGGGCCTGACTGCGACGCAGCGCGTGGTCCTGGCTCAGGGAAGAACATGAGCCGAACGCCCGTGGGAGCCCACCCGTCTGCGGGGAGGTCCCCAGCGTGTGTCCGTGCTTGTTTCTTAGCTGTGACCGTTGTCCCCCCTACACTCGGGCGCCGGGAGCGTATTCTTACAACGGAGTCCAGAGTTGTCCCGGAACAGAAAGTCCGACCCTGACGACCCCGGGTGGAACTCGTTTGTCTTTGGCAACGTGAGGACGGTTTCCACTGCCTTCTGTCTGGCATCGCCTGCTCAGGAAAGTTAGCAGAAAGTCTTGCTTTTCTTTGAAAGAAGGAAGCCTTTTCTCTGTCTTTTGGGGTTTTTCTCTTCATGTTTGGCTCGGACGTGTGTGGTGGGATTTCTTCCCATCTGCTGATCTTGTCTGCTCAGGGACGTGCAGGGCTTGGCGGCCGGGGGCTCAGCCCACGGCACGGGCTCCCCCTCCTCCATCAGACTAGCCCAGGGAGGGTCTCCCTGGCGGCAGAAGCAGCCGACGGACACGTCCAGCCTCCACAGGCCCCACGTGTGCTGACAACTACTGGCCAGAGAGTCACGTGGCCCAGCCGACCTCGTGCGAGGGACCCCAAGCCACGCAGTGGAGGTGGGGGTCCGGAGCTCACGGACGCCCTCCTGTCCCTCCGTGTGCCTGCTTCTCGCCCGAGAGATGCCCCGTCCTCTGCTGCCTGTCGCAGACCTGAGGAGTCAGGGAACACCAAACGCCAACTGTTCATTTGAGCTGGTTGGGGGCAGGGGCTGCCCTGGGCCCTTCCCCTCCCCTTCCCCAGGGGAGCAGGTGTTACCAGATGCTTCCATTATACAGAGGAGTGAGGTCACTCGGACACTCCAGCCCCAGGCCTGCTCCCTCAGCCACCACACCCGTCCACCAGCTTGGCAGATGCGAACCCCTGCGCCACAGGCCCTGTGTGGGCCACACCCACGCTGGCCAACCGAGAAGGGACACCCCCTTCATCAAGTCCAAGGGCAACACGCCCTTCTCTTCCGCTTCTGCTGTCCCTTCCCAAACTCAGACACTGAGGGTAACGTGGGACCTGCACCCCCCGCCGGGAAGCAGCCCCCTCGCTGGCCATGACCTGTGGGCCTGCAGGGCCGGGTCAGCAGGACCTGAGAAGGGATGAGGCCCCCCCGACGCACCCCCCAGTTCCCTGTTCATTGTCTCCACCTGGCCTGGGCCAGGCCTGGGGCACAGGCCTTGGGGCTGGGTTTGGCTGGGGACCCCCCCACCAAGGGAGTCCCTCCTGTTGGATGAGGAACTCGGGGTTGGTGCTTGTGGGCAAGTCGGGAGTGAATGATGAGCCTCCAGGGGCCGGAGCCAGAGAAGCCGGCGGGCTCGGGGGTGGGGGGGCACGGACAGGTGCTCCCAGCCCAGGGCCCGGCTCCCGCGGGATGAGGGCCTCTGTCAGTCCCAGGTCACCCCGTGGACCGTGACCCACTGCTCCAGGCTCCAGGTCTCCTGCAGGCAGTTCAGCCCAGGGTGGGGGCACAGGGCCTTGGGGTGCAGGGTGGGAACGGGGGCACGACTAGGCGGCCTTGGAGGAATCGGAAGAAACCCAGTGGGGTGGCGCTGTCCCGGGGCGGGTCCCCCAGCCCCAGCCAGGGAGCGGGGGAGGGGGACTGCCAGCACCACCCCAGCCGGAGGGACCCCCCGGGAGTGGGATCCATCCAGAGGGGCCAGCACACCCCACATTAGGAGCTTTGCCGGAGCAAAACAGAACAGTGACCCTGTCACGGGACCTCCGTCCTCTGGCGGGTGCAGCCCACTCCGGCCCTCAGGGGCACAGGCGCCCGGCTCACAGCTCCGCGCCCTCCACCTCCAGGGGCATCGTGACAGCAAAGCCCCCAGGAGGGTCCCGGGTCCCCACCCGACTACGGGCTGAAGTGCACACACAGGGCAGTGCCGGCACCTCTGCTGCTGCGTTTCTTCCCAGGGGAAGAGAATGGGCGGCGGCTGCCCTGCGTGGAGTGTGTGTGAGTGTGTGAGTGTGTGAGTGTGTGCCGAATCCCCGCGCGGACCGTGCGCATGGGGAGCTGCATTGTTCTGTCCCACCGCACAACCTGACCCCGCACGACCCCTGGTTCTCGGACAACGGCACCATGAGCTGGGAAAGCAGAAGACGGGGGTGGAGCGTGTGTGCGTGTGCGAGAGTGTGCTCTCGTGTGTGCGTGCAGGCTTGCGAGTGTGCGTGTTCTCGCACACGTGCGTGACCGTGTGCTCACATGCGAGTGCACTGGGCACACTTGTGCACCTGTATGAGAGACTGTGCCCTTGTGCAGTCGTGAGAGGATGTGTGCGTGTGTGCACACGCGAGTGTGCGCTGGTGTGAGTGCGTGGGCAGGAGGCTGTGTGGCTGCCGCTGGCCCTCGAGGAGGTGGCCCATCGGTGGGGGCGGAGCCTAGAGAACCGGATCCCCGGCTCTGGGGGGGCCAGGGGGAGGGGCGCCGGGACAGTGGCTCACGAGCTGGTCTCCCACGTTTGGAGACAGAGCGGTGGCGTCGGGCGCCGCGGGAGTGTGTCCAGCTTCCGTCCTCCAGGAAGAGCAGAGGAAGGGGACCCCCGCCCCGGCGGCAGAAAAAGCTCGCACTCAGAAGAAAGAACTGGAAACTCGCCCCGGTTCTGATAGGCCCGTGCGGAGGGAGGAAACGTCCTGAGACCTGTGACTTCCCTGGAAAACCCCACCTCAGGACCTCCTCTGGGGGCAGGAAGGAAGGGGGCCTTTCCTCCCTCCGTCCGTCATGACTACTCGTGCTCTTTCCCTGCTCGTCAGCGAAAACAAACACGGAGACATTTGCTTTGTGACAACAGAAAAGCTGCATTCCAGGAAATACTCCAAGAAGGGACTTTGAAGGCGAGCCCCCCGGCGGGCTGTGGCCGGAGGACGCCCGCCAACCCCAGATTCTCCTTTAAGACCCACAAGGAAAAAGCGATCTTCACCGGAGAACAAACACGTCAGCCCCAAAGCCAGACACCGAGAGTCTGACAAACCACGCGGGGAACCCCAAGCCAGTTTGCGGTCCCCACGCCCTCGGGCCCGGGGCGCCAAGTCCAGGGTCCCCACTCTTCACGGGGCCCCTCTCTGCACCAGATCGGGCTGTGTCTGGGGCCCAGCAGCGCCCACAGGACAGCTCACGGAGAGGGCCCGACCCCCACCCCCCAGGACCGTCTGGGGCCCTCCCGCCTGGCCCCCCCATGTGCGCCCACCCACAGCACCCCTCGGCATCGCCCAGAGCCGCAAAGCCCTCTCGGCCAGGACCCCACGACCTCTGTGTGTGGGGAGGCGCCCGGGCTGTCCATTTGCCGGTCCTGTGGGTCACCCGCAGCAGGTGCTGGAGGCACTAGTTTGTGGCCTTGACTTGGCCTCCCGCCCCCCGAGACCCGCCCCCACCGCTGTGGTCCCCACACCCGCAACACCACCGTCCAGCCCCTCGGGTCCCACACACCCACGCCGAAGCCTTGCCTCTGACCCTGAGCCCCAGGTCTGCCGGGTCCTGGCCTGCTAGTCGCCAGCACGTCCGTCCCCTCATGCCCGACCCCGTGAGGGAGATGAGCCGAGCGGACAGAGACACAGGGCCCTGAGGACACCCTCGGGAGCCAGGAGCTAGGGGCTGGGGGGCGGGGTCGCTTCGCAGCCACCAAGCCGCCACCACAGGCTCCCGCCGCGGACACTGAGCCCTCCAGGGGCTCCTCGTTCCTCTTCTGCTCTTTCTCTGTTTCTCCTTCGGGGACATTGGGCCCCACAGACCCCAGGCTCCATCCAGCCTAACATCTCCCTGAGTCTCCCGTCTGTCCGTCAGTCTGTCTCTCTGCGATCTATCACGTGCATCCCCACGCACACGCTCGCACACAGTCCTCTCTCCGTCCTCCCCATGACTCGGGAAGCAAGCGCAGCTCTGTGACGCCGCGGGACGAGGACAGGGTCACGGCAGCCGGAGGCGCCGGTCCTCGCACGCGTTCTCAGACGCTCAGCCCCGGGGCCCCGAGTTCCCCTGCTCCTTGCCTGCTTCCACCAGACGCGGCAGTCTGGCCCCTTTCCCTCCGCTCTGCCTGCCTCTGCCTCCCCGGCCCGTCCCGGGGCCGCATCCGTGATCCGTGGCGGGGAGACGGGGAGCGGAAGTGGGCCCGGTGAGGGTGGGCACAGCGCAAGGAAACACGGACAGCGCGGTGCCCGGTGGCCCGATGTCCGTCACACTGGGACTCCCTGCACAGGGACTCTGCCCGGGGACCCAGGTGGGGCGCGCTCCCTGTGCCACGGCTCGGTCCCTGTCCTCCACATCAAGTTCACCCTCACAGGGGATTACATGGCCCTTTGCAAAGCCAGACCCCCAGCTGCTGCTCTGCAAGTGGGAACGGGTGTCCCCAAGGCTCCGAAAGACGGGGCTCAGGAGGCTGCCGGTGTGGGGGACACCCAGGCATAGGAGCCACAGCGAAGGTGGCCACAGGAGGGGCCGCTGGGGCTGTCCACGGCCAGGGGCCCACGGGTGTGATGCGGCTCAGGAAATGGTCCGGTGTATCCCCAGTTCCAGCCCCCCGTCTGCCGGACGAGTACTGTCCCTGCTAAACCAGGACGGCGTGACCTGCTCTCTGCAGAAGGTGAGGTGTGGGGGCGTCCCTCCCGTGGGTCACTCAGCCCGCCCGCCCCCACACGCCCAGCCCCTGTGGGAGGGTTGGCTGTGACGCTGCGCTTGTCATTGGTCCCTCCCTGGAAAGGGATACAGGATAGTCCCTTCGATGGCACCCGCGGGAGTGAATTCCGAAGAACCCCGTCAGCCACCAGCAGCGGGACTGAGCCCCTGCAGTAGGACGGTGGTATCTGAGGGACGCTTCATCGGGGCCTCCGCCTTCCCCGGAGCGGGGCCTCCCTGGGGCGCGGGTCCCTGCACCCCAGCGGAGAAGCTCTTACCTCACTGCACCGTCTTCGGGAATGCTGCCCCACTCCCGGGTCCACGGGTCTGGCCGCAGGGTCAGCCCTCGTCAGATGCACCAGGGCCCCACCCTGCCGGGGACCAGCCTCGCGGGGTCTTCAGGGCCACGTGACATTTGTCCACAGTAATCCGTCGAGGATCCTGGCCTGGGAGGGGTGCAGCCCCGCAGAGGGAGTGCGGGCCTCGGCCCCAGGCTGCTCTGCCCACGGAGGTCTCGGCCCTCCTGCACGCCCGTGCTCTGTCCGGGAGGACGGACAACCCACTCGGAGCTCCCGTGAGGGTCACTAGGTGCGGTCTAGCCCAGCACATGGTGGAAATTGCAAGAACCAAAGAAGCGATTTTCACGCCTTAGAAGCAACGCTTGTAGTTGAATTAAAACAGAAGAGGGGACAAGGCTTGGCGATCTCCACCACCGAACCGGAGGAGTCTGGTTTCTCTAACTCGACCCACAGCAGGGCCAACAGAAACGGTTAATGTGCGGACGTTCGGAAGCCCGGGTATGCTGGGTGAGGAGGAGCGGAGAGGTGCTGCCTTATCCGGGGTGGTCGGCCTGGGAGCCTGGTCGCTTTCCATAAACAGCAGGTGTGGGGTGTTCCGGGGGACGAGGTGCTGTCCTGCCGCCCCAGGGTGGACGCGTGCTGTCCGGATGATCTGCGCCCAGCTCCTGGTTCAGTCAGTTCTCTGGTTTCGTTTCCCGTAACAAAATGGGCTTTCTTAGTGAAGACAAAAGGAAACGTATCTGCTGAAACACGCATGACCCCAAAAGGAGGAAAGCCGTGCCCCTTATTCTCCAAGGGCCTGATACAAGGCTCTCAGCTGAGCCCAAGAAGCCCTGCCTTGTGGGAGTCATGTGCTGGGGAGACCAGCACTGCCGGGCAGGAGCCCTTTCCAAGCCCCAGCCGCCGGCGCGTCCAGCTCCAGCAGGAAACTGGGCCCTTGTCCATTTCTTCCACGCCGAAGGCTTTCACTAGGACAACCTGTCACTTCCCTGCCCCCCGAGCACTGCCTTCGAACCACGGATGTAGCCACGAAAGTCAGCAGGGTGGGGGTGGCAGTGGTAGTCTGGTGCCTGGGGATTGGACTAGACTCTGCCCCTTTACATTTTTGGTGACGGTGACCAAGCCATGGTCATAGGACACAGTTTCCCAGTGTGCAGACCGGGCTGGCCCTCGTAGACCATTTCCAGGTCTGCCGGCTCAAAAGGGTGTGGGAACACTTCCGAGGCCACTCAGAGCTTGAGAAAGAGACATGGAAAGTGCTAGAGATAGAGCTAGAGCTAGGAGAGGAGACAGGGGTGGGGATGGGGGTGGGGACGGGGTTGGGGGTGAGACCAGGATAGAGACCGGCCACGGATCAGGGCCGGGCAGAGGCAAGAGCAGGTTAAACCAGAGGAGCTGCCTCTGCCCGCAGCAGACCGCGGGCGTCCGGGGAGTTAGGGTGGAGGAGACCGGGTACAAACCATCGGAACGCCGCTCTTTCTGGTTCAGGACCTCCCGTGGGTACGGACGCAGTAGGCTGCTGTCCCAGCAGGGAGATCCTCTAAGCTGGGAAGCTGCAGCCTTTGCCCTCAGCCTCCCTGGGGCTGCAGCTGCCTCAGGCCCGGGGCGTCCGGGACGCTCCTCGTCTCATCCCCGCCCCCGTCCCCATGCTCTGGAGGGACCCCTGGCCCGATGTGCCACCAGGGCGGGCAGTGCCTGGAGAAGCCCTGCCTGTCCCCGCAGGAGCCTGCGGACACACCATGATGCCTTGCTGGGGAGTGGTATTTCCGGATGGTTCTGTGGGCGTCGGGTATGAGGGTGAATGAGCGGACAGCCAGTCCGTGCCGAGTCAGACACCCACAGACGGGCTGTGCGTGGCCTCTGCTCTTCCTCTACCAGTGGAAAGGACAGCTTTGTCTTAAACATTGGAAACAAACGTCGAGGGACTCTTCTCTGCACAGAAGCGAATGTCCTAGGTTTCGCATCGGTCACCGTGGACCCTGGCAGCCAGCCCGGTGGCGGGGGGTTGGGGGGCCCGATCCCGTGATGCAGGAGCCAGTTCGAAATGCACAGAAGGGATCTCCCAGGAGCCATCAGTTCCGTGAAAGCCAAATTCCAGCACGGGCCCTGCTCCGGGCCCCCAGCGTCCCAGGGATCCCGAGTCACTGGAGGAACCCCGTCCCGTGGAGTCCCCCACCGGCGCTGGTGTGGCTCTCTCAGAGAACGGGAACCCGGTCAGGCCCACCCCTCTCGGAAGGAATTCCACAGCCGGCACCCCGGGCTGGGAGAGGCCGTGCGAGCTTCCCTGGGAGCCGGCGGGTGTGCAGCCGGGGCAGCCGCCTCGGTGGGCTCTCCCTGCAGGCTCACAGCAGGTGTGGGGCTGGGGAGACACCTGGGCCACGGTCACCGCTGCCCTCACAGGAAGGGGAGACAGTCAACGTTCCTGTCTTGGTCCCACAGGGCGGCTCTCGGAAGGACCCTGTGGGTCACAGGCGGCGGAGGACATTACCAGCACAAGCCGCCAAGGCACGGGGACCGTGGCTGCTCCCAGAGCCGGCAGGTCCTCGCAGACCGGCTCCGCGGAGGCCCCGCAGGCTCTCTCTCTCCCATCCAACTTTGCACTAAAATAACCCAACACTGTGACCCTGAAAAAGTCCCAACTATTTTTAAATTAGCTGTCCCAAGGGCAAGTGGCAAATGATTCATGACAAATCTTCCTTCTGTCCCTCCTGACCCCACCCTCTGGAACCACGCAGCCTTGCTGGGGGAGGGGCTGACCGGGCCACCAGCAAGGTGTCGCCTGGGGGAGCATCGCCCCACTCACGTGAGACAGCTGGCAGCGGAGGACCCAAGGGCTCTCGCCCGGGGCCGACCGTGGACCCTGGCTCCTCCGCGGGGGAGTGCGGAGCTGGGAGCCGCGTCCGAGAACCCGAGTGCCAGCGCCCATGAACAAGGGACAGCGGCCCCAGCATCCGGAGCCCTTCAGCTGCCCAGCCTCCCATCAGAAACCAGGAGGGTCCCAGCGGGAGCTGTAAGGTCGGGAGAAACATCCCGGCGCTTTCCCAGAATGTTGTGCGCATGTGATCGCTGACGGCTGCGTGCTCCTCCAAGGAAGGCAAGTTCTGTATTTGCGAATCTGCTGTGATGTCTGGGGACCCATGCTGGGCTCCCTCTGGTGCCTCCCCCGTCATCCCTGGACGTGTGGGAGTGATGGGAGCTCGGTCCCCCTGTGACTCCCCGCAGAGGCCGCACGGGCCACGCTCTGCCTCCCTGCTCCGGAGCGCCCCACAGTCTGCCTCCTGCCTGGCTCTCCGCGTTTTCACCGCCGGCTTCCTGTTCCAGGCGGCCCCCAGGCGCAGTGTGGAAGTGCCGTGGAGGGTCTGGAGGGCACCAAGGCAGTGAGGTGCGTCAGGACCACGTGCACGTGGCAGAGGCGTGGGTCCCGTGCTGGCGGCTGAGTTCCGTGGCCGTGAGCCGACCACTCGTAGGATGTCTTCAGACACACCGTCCACAGGCTGTCCCTTGGTCACACATGTGAGGCCAGGCTCTGGGAGCCTGACCCCAGGTCCCCGCAGGACTGACGGTCCTGTATTGGCTGAGTCAGTGTTGGAGACGACTTTCTGGAACGTGGCCCTGGACGACTGTGTCGAGTGTACGGAGAACGTCTCTGAGCCCCCACAGACCCCGGCCAGCAGGTCGGACTCTTTATGAGCGTGGGGGTGTGTCCTCACCGAGATGCAGACACCCAAGACGGGCCAACCGTGGCCACCACAGGCGCCTCCGAGCATACGTGGCCTCCCTGTTTGTGCCGGAACGTTCTAGATCAAAGACTGCCATGATCACCAAATCAGACACAGAGCACAGAGGGCACAAGGGCAATGAAATGGGAAACGTACCCCTCTCGCGGGCCCAGAGGACGTGTGCACGGGTCAGATCATGGCTCTTGGGAATGCGGCACGTGTTCTGAGAACGGCGAGGCCTCTGAGCGGATGGGAACCCGCTGCAGTGACGGGGGCAGCCCTGCGTTGTGCCAGGAGTGGGCGGCCGCATCTGACCACCATCCACTGCCCTCCCCCTGTCTGCTGGACACTGTCCCTAGACCCCAGGAAGTAGGGACACCCAGGCCACAGCAGGTCCCGGCCTCCTGACCATGGGCCAGCTGGGCCAGCCTCGTCCCCATCAAAGCACATCCGTCCTCCAAGCCCAGCTGGTTGTCCTTAAAAGGAGCCTCTCTGGTAACCCCTGTCTTGGGAATCCCAGGCTGAAGCAGGAGGCAGGAATCCAGGCCCTAGCAACATTATCCTGTCCCCAGAGGTCTCCTCGGACACAGCTCATGACTTTCTCTGACTCTGAGGAATTCTGGGTCCTTCCTGGGTCCTTCCTGGGACAGCCCAGCTGAGACAGGCAGGATTGTTCCTGGACGGAAGAAGCCAGGGGCCCCGTTTCCATGCCCTGTCCTGCCTTGTAGCTGCGGGTAGCAGAGGAGGCATTGGAACCCAGGGAGTGTGCAAAAGTGTGCAAGCCGTCCCTGCCTGTCCTCGCCTTTGAAGCTGCTGGGCACAGAGCGGGGTTCGCCAGAGTCCCCGGACATGGGCGCTCCCCCCACCGCCGGCACATGCCGCCTGCTGGGCGTGTCTGTCACCTCGTGATCTTAAGCACCGTGACGAGTGCCCAGGCATTGGTGGGCGCACGTGTGGGGGTTCCTCCTCTGACCCCAGGTCGCGCTCCAGACCCGCTTCCCAGCAGGGAGACCCTCGGGCACACGGGCTTCCTTGCTACTCGGTGGTACTGCATAGTGTGTGTTTTCTTACAAACAGGATGTTTTCTGTTTTAGTTGGTTTTAGCCACAGAGAGATGGTGTCCTGCGTCTGTGACCTTGGAGTTTCTTTTCTTGACATGTGGCATAGCTGTGGTGTGCCCGCGTGGCCCCGTGCCGGGTGGCGATGTCCCCGTGTGGCTGTCGGGACCCTGCGCGCTGCTCTAGCCCGGGGTTATCTCAGAGGGTCTCGCTTGGGTCGATCTCGGGCTTTTGCTGCTGTGAACGCACGCGTGTCTCTGTTACAAGCAGGGATGTGGTCAGGAGTGGGTGCAGGGCCTGGGCTCAGACTCAGGGCCTTCCCGCGGGCTGCGCCGGCTCGAGCTCCCCCAGGAGAGACCGGAGACCGTGGGGCGGAATCCCAGCCTCGCGACTCAGCGTCCTCGGGGCTGTAGGTCGTCTGCAAACGAACGGCCCGGAACAGCCCTGCTTTCCCAGCACACGTGCACTGCCGCGTGTCTCATGGGCTTTGCACACACATCTCCTGCGTGAAGTCGCTGCCCTTGCTGTCCCGACAGCTCACTGGGGTGCTCGAGGCGCCCGAGACCCGGCCCTCCTCTGGGTGTGGAGAACATCTTCCTGTCACCACGTGTCTCAACTTTCTTTAGGGTGTCCTTTGACTCGTTCTCCCCAGCCTGCTGCAGCAGCCCGTGCCAGAGGCCCAGGGACGGCCTGAACCCTGGCTCCTGCCCCTCGGCCTCAGGTGGGTCCAGCCCTGGGGACGCACCAGCTGGAGTGGAGACTGGGGGCGGTGAGTTTGGGTACCAACCCCCAGGTCCTCCTGCTGGTCACGGAGGTCAGTGAGACCCTCCGCCGAAGGCCACAGCTCCTGTAGGGTCAGCTCCCCAGAACTCCCTCGGGTTCCAACAGATGTGCCTCCCTGCTCCCTGGGGTCACCTGCCCCAGGGTGTGGGCATCCTACCAGATTCCTTAAACCCGGCCCACACCTTCATGGGAAATCTCTTTTAAAATTCTCTACAAAATCTCCATTCTGAGCGTGCCCTCTATTTCTTGCCAGGACCCTCACTGGTACAATGTCCAAACTTTGCTCACCATGTTTATGAAATCTTTTCAAACCTCAATTTCTAGAAGAGAGTCATGTTTTTTTCTACCTAGAATTTACTGTTTCTTTGTTTTTTTTACATTTGTCTCCTCAATTCATAAGGAGTTAGTTATATCTTTTTTCGTATGAAGAGCGGTTTTTCGCAGTTCCGTTGGCTGAGGGGTTTCTCCTTCCCATGGACACACCACGCCATCATGCAGATGAATCTTCCCAAATCCTCTCTCCAGGCCTGGCACCCAGTTATCCGTCTCTGCAGTAACCGCATATCACCCCAATTACACAATTTCATGATGGTCCCATCACGGAGTAGGGAAGCTCCTGTCCCTCCTAACAAATGTCCCGTCTATTCCTGCTGATTTATTCTTCTGCACACATTTGAGAACAATCCCAACATGTTTTGTGAAATACCTTGTTGGGATTTTGATGAAAAATGCATTAGGTCTAGGCATCAATTTGGGAGAATTGTCACCTTTGTAACACGTGTCCCTATCCATGAATATGGTATGCCATTCTATTTATGTTTTTGAAAAATTTATCTTCATGAAACTTTGTAATTCCCACTGCAGAGACCTTACACATATTTTGTAAGATTCAATCTCAATATTTGATATTCTGTGACTCTACTGTAAATGCATTTTCTTTCTTTTCTCAGGATTGCTTGTAACTGGTCTGCAGAAATCCAGCTGACCATTGTGTGTTAATCTTTTATCGAGTTACTTCACTGAGCTCCCTCTTATTTATGTCTGTTTAACGCAAACATTATAGCAACTGAAAATACGGCAGCTCAGCTTCTTCTTTCAGTCCTCGATGGTGTCACACCAAACAGGGTAGCTACAGGGAGGCAAGTCTCAAATTCATACAGAAGGACCTTTCTAGAAACAAAAGCAGCACAAAACAGAGGAGACGGCCTCCGTCAGTTCATGAAGGGAGTGTGAGTGAGGTTGGGGGGTGCCATATTCGTGGGAAGCAGGAAGCAGCCTGGGGCCCAGGGCAAGGCAGGTCTAAATGACACCAAAGTAACTTGCAGCTTCTGTATTTTGAGATCCCAGCATACTCCTTCCCCCCGGGGGCCTTAGCCTGGTGGCAGTGGTTCTCCAAGTCCAATATCCAGAACCTGGAGGTGCTTGGGTCAGCCTGCTTACTGTCCAGCTCACAAGTTCCCTGTCTGCTCCAACTGGAGGCTGGGGTGGGGGTGGGGGTTCCTGTACCTTCCTGCACCTGGAGTCCTGTGGTCCAGCTCGAGACACACTCCACAGGGCTTGTGACACTGACACCTCCCCCTCAGCTTACAGCCTCAGCGTGGAGGCTGGGCATCCAAAGTCCCAGCCAACCTGCCCTGCCCAGCAGCAGTTCCCCAGAACCACCCATCATCAGAACCACACAGGACCCCGTGGGACCACACACGACCACCCAGCTGGGCCTCGTCTCTGTAGATTCTGACCCCACGGGGTCTCAGAAGAGCCCAGGAATCTGTATGTCTAAAAACAACAGCCTCGGGTGTTCTGATGGTCGGGATTGGAGCTCCACTTGGAATCACCTGTGCGGTCACCCAGTGGTGAGCTGATGGGCTCCAGGGGAGCCTTCCACCCCACCGACGGCTGAGGGAGGATTGGCGACACTGAGACCATGGTTTAAGTGTGGCTCTGGCT
Organism: Mustela erminea; assembly: GCF_009829155.1. Lineage (NCBI taxonomy): Eukaryota > Metazoa > Chordata > Mammalia > Carnivora > Mustelidae > Mustela > Mustela erminea. The sequence continues at coordinate 219,256,171 of NC_045614.1, forward strand.
TGCCTGTGAGAAGGTTTTTGGAGAGTTGGTGGAGGACTCCAGACAAGCTTGAGGAGGGACACACAGAGGAGTTCAGTCGGGGGCAGCCCAGTCGACAGCACAGCCGTCCTCCTGGGGAACCATCTCATCCGACGGCTTTAGGACACACGTCTGCAGCCTAAAGGCTGGAGGTGGGGGAACCACCTCCATCAACCTCAGGAAGTCCTGATTGGCCAAGAAGGCTGCAGGTCCACCCTGACCTCCAGACTCAGGTCCCTGGAGGGCTCTCATCTGTCACCCTCAGTCCAAACAAACCCTTTGCAAGCATCAAGCAAACCTGAGCCCGTGCACCAAGGGCAAAGACATCAAGTCCAAAGTGCATGTGAAGAAAGGCGGTGCCCTCGGCAGACGGCGGTGCCTGGGAGGGATGTGAGCCTCTTCTGGGGTCCTGGTAACATTCTGTCCCCTGACCTCACCCACACGGGCATGTTTAAACACAAGTGTTTACGTCTCTTTGGTGGGTCCCTGTCAGAATAAAACCCACACTTCTTCGCAGGAGCCACGAAATTCCATGAAACCTGGCTCCGTGTTGGTCTGCAGCCGGGCTTCTGTCCATCGGCCTCACAAGGGGCCCGGCCCTCAGCAGGCATCCAGGACACGTGTGGTTTTAGTGGTTCCTGGGGTGAGTGTTAATCAGGAGTGGTAAGAAAGGCCGGCACGGAAATGATGACTGTCCTGGAGGAGGACGTTTATGCTCACAGGTCCCCAGAAACAGGACGCAGGCCTCCCAGGGCCCCACGAGGAAGCCCCAGGGTCCATGAGGAGGCAGAGTCCGTGAGGGGGAAATGTGGCAAGAGCGTCACCGTGGTTTCTGTGGAAGGAGCGGGGAAGGCAGGCAGGGTCTGCAGGCTTATGTGTGGCTAGTTAGAACAACGACTGCAGGCCCTAGGGCATAGGGGCTGCCGCCTCTGTCACCCTGCCCTGCTTAGGGCAGGACATGGTGGCCCAAAGAGAGAGACCCATTGAGGAGGTGGTAGGGGTGCGTTGGTTTGCTCCCGGGGTGTGTTGTTTATCCTATCTGGAACTGGCTAACTGTAGGAGGACCGTCCCTCCGGGGTCAGCAAGGCCCGCGTGTCAAAGCATCGGACATACAGAGAATAAGGACACACATAGTACACGTACACTCGAGGACGTCCCTCTGCACAACAGCTCCTGTCCGGTGTCCCCTGGGCTGTGCAGACCAGGTGGAAGGCAGCTTACATCAGCTCAGGCCTGAGCGCGAGAATGTCCCCAGCGCCTCGTGCCTCTGTCCCGTCCTGACATGTTTCCTTCTCGCTGGAGGGTCTTCTCTCCCCAGACCGCCGCTGAGGACACGTGTTCTCAGAGCTCCGGATCAAGCACGACTCCTGGATGGAGACTTCCCCTCCTCTGCCGGGGAGAGGCTGCCCTTCTGCGTCTGTAGTGCCCACAGGACGATGCCCGAGGGCCCCAGGGGTCCTGGGCGGGTCCTGCGACAGGTCCTGGGCAACTTCTCTTACACGTGTCTCGGCTTCGGCGGAGAGTCACACGGTCCCCTAGCTACTCACGGCTCCATCGTAACCCTCGCTGTTCTGTTCTGAAACTGTGTTTGAGCTTCTCCCATCGGGCTGCAGGTTCCTGGAGCTGGGGACTCAGTCCTCTTGTTTTACTGCCAGTCGCGGTGGCGGAGGTGACGTGACCCTCACAGCTATTTGCCGAGAAGGGTTGAAATGCCGGACGTAGCTCTCCAGAGTACCCCTCCCCTCCTCCCTGGGAGAGTAGGGGTGCGGCTGCCGGACGGCGGGCTGGGAGGCAGGAGCAGAGGGGACACTGCGGTGGGTGCGAGCCTGTGCCCCCCGAGGTTCTGGGTCCACACGTTGCAGTGTCACCGGCCATACGTCGCGTTCCCCGTGTGCCGTGGTATGTAATACGGGAGACGTTTCCCGCACGCCCGCAGCTTCCCTCGGGGCTTCGGCAGGTCCTGCCGTCCGTTTGCTGAGCGCCCCGTGACGCTTCTAGTCCGAGTTCCTCGGGTCGCGCGTCCGACCCATTCTGAGCCCATTCCGTGCGCCTCTCGGGGGCGTCTGACCCGCTTCCTTATGACTCCGCCCCAGGAATGAGGTTACAGACTCAGAGGAGCTGAACGTTCCTGGGCCTCTGACATCTGTTACTAATCTGCTCTCGGAATAAAGGAGGAGGGAAGGAGAGAAGGCAGGCAGGGACAGACGGACACAGAGAGCGAGGGACAGACAGCGGGACAGAGGGACCTGCCTTTGTCACCAGCACAAGGGGTCGTGGTCAGACACCCCAACGGCCA